>NC_137770.1:19167543-19877543 GCF_963455305.1 Plecotus auritus | reverse complement strand
TGTGATTCCTCCAACTTTGTTCTTCTTTCTCAAGATTGCTGTGGCTATTTGGGATCCTTTTTGATTCCATATACACTTTTGGAATATTTGTGCTAGATCTGTGAAATATGCTGTTGGTATTTTAATAGGGATTGCATTGAATCTGTAGATTGCTTTGAGTACTATGGACATTTTAATGATGTTGATTCTACCAATCTATGAACACGGTAGATTCTTCCACTTATATATATCTTCCTCTGAAGGACAGTGCTAAATAAGATATGATCGTCATTGTTTTCTAGGCCACCACTACCTCTAATGAAGAAGAGAGCAATGTATATAGGTAACTCTAATAAATTATCATAGTGTGAGAAACTATACTAATGATGAACTATGATAGAAGTACTAATGCAATAAAATAAAAAGAAAGAGAGATTAAATTCAGTGGGTTGCTACCAATATTTTATATCTCATTGGTCCAGATATTATTTGTTTTCTCATTTAGGGACTGTCTACTGAATTATCTAGAAGGAAAATATTAATTATACAATACATCCTGGGTTTTTTTTTTCAACTAGAGAAGTGATCAATGAGCTCTTTTATTTTTCTTGTATGACCAATTTAGGTATTGCTTCTTCAAAGAAGAAGAGTTGATTTGTAATTATGTTTCTTTCTCTTTATTTTTTGACAGGTACTTTTAACCAGGAGTTGATGGTTTTCTACCTTAAGGGAAGAGTCATTTCCTTAACATTATTAATCCAATTATGAATCCTATTGATCTTTTAAGTTGTGTTTTCCAGTTGATGAGACAGATTTCCAGACAATGGAATTCCTGGATAATTATTATATTTACATAAGTATGATTTTATTTTTTGTCAAAGAACAAACTTTAAGATAAATTAGTAGAAATATAAAATGCTGCATGGAAATCCTATGCTCTTATTTTATTTTTCCCTGGAACACCAACTTTCTGATGTTTCTGCAGTAAGCTGGTTAGAAAGCAGTTCATGGAGAAATGATATGGTAACTGTCATTTGCAAGCTTCCTACATCTATCAGGTAAAGTGATTAAACCCGAATCCATCATTCAATATAATTAATCAGTAAGACACAACAGCCCATGTTTGCATGCTGATTAATCAGTAGTTCAGGTGTATACATCTTCGACTTCAAGCTCATATGAGAAATACATCCATCAATGCTGCCACATGCACTGGTGTGCCCTGTTGCAATCCTCATATGAGTAGATCTACTTTAAAGGAGAGCAAAAAAAAAAAAAAAAAAGGTTTTCTGCTAAGCATCTCAATCTAATAAACAAGTATGTCACCTTAGGATAGTACCAAGCCTCTAATCTCACATGCTCATACTGTACTGCCTGGGTTAATATAATTACCTTTCTCATTTACATGTTTTTAAACAACTTAGCATTTTAATAAATGTTCTTGAGGAAAAAGTAGAGGTATCCAAAATTACTGGCAGCTTTGTAACTTCATAACCATTGAAACCAGGAGGCAGAAACCTAAATAATCTTTTATAGGAACAGCATTTCACTGTTTACAAGCACTTTTTATAAATTTCAATTCACTTGCATATATATTACATCATTTATAACAACCAATAAAGTATAAAACAATGGGGTCCATCACCTGCCCTGCCAATTTATTGGCACATTATATTTTGCTATACAATGGAAAAAATGGGATTGATTATTTATTTTTCAAAGGTTGACAGTTACTTCATAGGAAAATTGGCAGCTTGTATTTTGTGGCAATATTTGAAAAAACCATCTGGTTATCCAAACTGTATCGTTTAAGTTCCTCTAAAATGGGAATACAAGAGATCCTGAGATAGTTCACAGTTTGGTTTCCTGTTCCTTTGGAGTCTTAGATGTTTATGAGGCAAAAAATGTTACCGCCATATGGTGGCTTCTGTGAAGACAGCAAAGTGCCATGGTTCTGAGGGGGTGCTTGAGTCTCAAGTGCCAACTGCCCAAATGAACCCTCATGTAGTTTTCTCAATCCATTCTGGAATTGAGCTTGATTAGATTTTTATAACTATTTGAATGAGATTTATAGTCACTTGATTTTGAAACATAATCAATGACTTTGTGGTGCTAAACATAGATGTGTGTGGCACTGAACATAGGTATCATTCTTATGAGTTATGCATGACCATTTGCCCCTTTATAATTCCTTGATTCTACTTCTCTTCCTCACACCCATGCAACTTGCTTTCTTTACGTATTCTTTATATATAAAAGAAATCATCAAGTGTGTATGCTTTTTAATCTGGCTTCTTTTACTCAGCATAGTTATTTTGAGATTCTTCCATATTGTAAAGTGTATGAGTAATTCATTCTAGGTTTTAATTATGAGTATTTTTCATAATACAGAACGATTATATTTATTCTCTCATTTTTTTCTTGAAAACTGTTTCCAATTTGGGGCTATTACAAATTAAGCTGCTGTGAACCTTATGTATAAGTCTTTGCATGGGCATATATTTTTCTTTTCTCTTGGGTAAATACCTGGTGTTGAATGGCTGAATTTTTGCCACATGCTTCATTTTTTAAGAAATGATTCAAGCCCGGCTGGTGTGGCTCATTGGTTGAGCATTGACCTATGAACCAGGAAGTCATGGTTCCATTCCCAGTCAGGGCACATGCCAGGGCTGCAGACTCAATCCCCAGTAGGGGGTGTGCAGGAGGCAGCCGGTGCATGATTCTCTCTCATCATTGATGTTTCTATCTCTCTCTTCCTCTCCCTTCCTCTCTGAAATCAATATAAATATATTTTAAAAAAAGAAGCTATTCAATGTTTCCCAAATTGGTTGTGGCATTTAACACTGCCTTCATTAGTATATGGATATTTCATTTATTGTATATCCTTGCCAATACTTTATATGGTCAGTGTTTTTTTAACTGAAATATAGTTGACATATGATACTATATTAGTTTCAAGTGAACAATATAGTGAATATACATGTATGTATCTAAATTTAGAAGTTACCTGTCATTGTACAAAATTAATAGAATAAAATCAATGACATTGTATGGTCAGTCTTTTAAATTCCAGCCATTCTCATAAATGTGTAGTAGTATCCATTATGGTTTTAATTTCCTCATTTTCTAATGACCAGCGATGCTGAACATCATGCCATGTACTCGGCAATTGCATAACTTGTTGTGGTGTCTCTTTTCAGTTTCTTTAAGTAGGTTGTGTGATTTATTATTTTTGAGCTTTTGAAATTTGTATATATTCTGCATATAATTCCTTTTTAAATATGTTTTTTAAAATGTTTCTCCCAGCCTGTGGTTTATCTTTTCATTGTTTTACCAGTGTCTTTTGAAAAGAAGATGTTTTAAATTTGATGAACCTCAACTTATCATTTTTTAAAAAAATTATAGATCGTATTTTTGGTAAAGTTTCTAAAAAAAACTTTCCATAACATATGATCACAAATATTTTCTTCTACATTTGCTTCTAGAACTTTAGTAGTTTGGAGATTTACATTTAGGTCTGTCATCCATTTGAGTTAATATTTCTTTTATAAATTTCTTTATTGATTAAGGTATTACATATTTGTCCTTATCCCCCCATTGCCCCACCAACCCCCCACTGACCTCCCACTCCCCCACTCATGCCCTCACCCCCTGTTGTCTGTGTCCATTGGTTAGTCTTATATGCATGCATACAAGACCTTTGGTTGATCTTTCCCTCTTACCCCCACCCTCCCCTACCTTCCCTCTGAGGTTTGACGGTCTGATCCATGCTTTTCTGTCTCTGGATCTGTTTTTGTTCATTACTTTATGTTGTTCATTATATTCTATAAATGAGTGAGATCATGTGATATTTATCTTTCTATGACTGTCTTATTTCACTTAGCATAATGTTTTCCAGTTCCATCCATGCTGTTGCAAATGGTAAGAGTTCCTTCTTTTTTACCGCAGCGTAGTATTCCATTGTGTAGATGTACCACAGTTTTCTAATCCACTCATATGCTGATGGGTACTTAGGCTGTTTCCAAATCTTAGCTATGGTGAATTGTGCTGCTATGAACATAGGGGTGCATATATCCTTTCTGATTGGTGTTTCTAGTTTCTTGGAATATATTCCTAGAAGTGGGATCACTGGGTCAAATGGGTGTTCCATTTTTAGTTTTTTGAGGAAACTCCATACTGTTCTCCACAGTGGCTGCACCAGTCTGCATTCCAACCAACAGTACACAAGGGTTCCTTTTTCTCCACATCCTCGCCAGAACTTGTCTTTTGTTGATTTGTTGATGATAGGCATTCTGACAGGTATGAAATGGTACCACATTATCATTTTGATTTGCATCTCTCAGATAACTAGTGACTTTGAGCATGTTTTCGTATGTCTCTTGACCTTCCTTCTGTCTTCTTTTGAAAAGTATCTATTTAGGTCCATTGCCCGTTTTTTGATTGGATTGTTTATCTTCTTTTTGTTAAGTTATATGAGTTCCCTGTAAATGTTGGAGATTAAACCCTTATCGGTGATAACATTGGCAAATATGTTCTCCCATGCAGTGGGCTTTCTTGTTGTTTTGTTGATGGTTTCTTTTGCTGTGCAAAAGCTTTTTATTTTGATGTAGTCCCGTTTGTTTATTTTCTCTTTAGTTTCCATTGCCTTAGGAACCCCAAATGGCTGGAGCAATCCTGAGAAAGAAGAACAAAGTAGGTGAAATCTCAATACTAGATATCAAGCTGTATTACAAAGCCACTGTTCTCAAAACAGCCTGGTACTGGCACAAGACAGACATATAGATCAATGGAATAGACTAGAGAACTCAGAAATCGACCCAAACCATTAATATTTGACAAAGGAGGCAAGAGCATATAATGGAGTCAAAATAGTTTCTTCAATAAATGGTATTGGGGAAATTTTACAGATACATGTAAAAAAATGAAACTAGACCACCAACTTACACCATACTCAAGAATAAACTCAAAATGGATAAAGAACTTAAACATAAGATGGGAAACCATAAAAATACTAGAGGAATCCACAGGCAGCAAAATCTCAGACATATGCTGAAGCAATTTCTTGAGTTAATATTTCTGTGAGATAAGATGTATGGATCTAAGTTGGAGTTTTTTTGCATATGAATGTCCATTGTTCTAGTAACATTTGTTGAAAATACTATCCTATCTCCACTGATTTGCCTTTGAACTTGCATCCAAAATCAGCTGATAAAATTTGTTGCTTATACTTCCAGGCCTCTATTCTTAATCCTAATATCATATTGCTTGTTCCTAAAGCTTTATAATATATCTGATATTCAGGTAGTGTTAACCCTCATACATGTTTTTTTTTTTTTCTTTTTAGAGTGGTTCTGGGTATTATACATCCTTTTCATTTCCATAACTTTAGAATTAGTTTTTGAATTTCTACATACAACTTACTTGGGATATTGATTTGGGTTGTATTGAATCTATAGAACAATTTGGGGAGAATTCACATCTTATTAAGTCTTCTGGCCAAAAACAGTATTTTCATTCATTAAGTTTCTTTCATTTCTTTCAGCAGTATTTTATAGTTTTCAGTGAACATGTATTGAATATATTTTATCTGACTAATCAGTATTTGGTATTTTTATGCTATTTTTTTTAAAAATATATTTTATTGATTTTTTACAGAGAGGAAGGGAGAGTGATAGAGAGTTAGAAACATCGATGAAAGAGAAACATGGATCAGCTGCCTCCTGCACACCCCCTACAGAGGATGTGCCCACAACTAATGTACATGCCCTTGACCGGAATCGAACCTGGGGCCCTTCAGTCCGCAGGCTGACGCTCTATCCACTGAGCCAAACCGGTTAGGGCTTTTTATGCTATTTTAAATCATAGTGCTGTTTGGTTAAAAAAATCATCTTTCAATTGTTTGTTGCTAGTATATAGGTATACAATTGATTATATCTGTTATCTTATATCCTGCAAGTTGTATCTTTGCTAAATTACATCCTTGCTAAATTCACTTATTATTCACTTTGTAGGTTCTTTAAGACTTTCTATACAATTATATCATCTACAAAGTATTTGAGATTTCTTTTTTCTTTGTAATTTCCATGCCTTCTATTTTTTCCCTTGTGTAATTGTGGCATCTAGAATTTTCAGTACAATGTTAATAAAAGTAGTGAAAGTAGAAATCCTTAACTTGTTCCTGGTCTTGAAAAAGCATTCATATTTAAATATGGTTCTAAGTATAGTGTTTTGTTTTTTTTTTTTTTTTTCATTTGGACAAAGACTTTCTCTTTTATTCCGAGTTTGCTGAGAGATTTTTTCTCTTTTAAATCAGAAATAAATGTTGAATTTTGTCCTATGCTTTGCTGCATTTACCATGATGCTCATTTTGTTTTTCATTTTTAGTAGATTAACATTTTGTTTAGAATGTTCAAATCTATGATTATGTGGAATATATACCTATGGCTCTCTTTGCTTGTAATGTCTTTGTCTTGGTTTTGCATCAAGATAATGCTGACATCATGAATGAATTGGAAAGTAGTCTCCCTTCAAATTTCTGGAAGAGTGTATGTAACTTTTGGTGTTGTTTTTGCAGGCAACTGGTTGAGCTTTGTACTGAAACTCTCTTTCTTTGATGGCAGTTTATTTCATTTCAGATATTTTGTCTTAGGAGCTATTTTCATCCTGTGCCACTTATGTGTGACTCAGGTGGCAGCCAAAGAGGTAAATAGATAGAATTTGGGAATCTTTTCCTCTGGAATTCTCTCTCTAGGACTAGCAACCATAGCTTTCCCAGAGGCAGTCTTCATTTTTACCCAAACCAGGAAGACTTCAGTTTTCCGCTGCCCCAGTAACTCCAGATATTTTAGTGACTGAACCTGGTTCAAAGATAAAAGCCATTAAAACAGGAACTCATTTCTTACAAATCCCTTATTCCATGTTTAGAGTTTCTACCAGAATATGTCTGTTTCTATCCAATCTCTAGTGCCTCGAGGCAAATACTTTTCTTTATATACCAAGAATTTATAGCTGTCATCTGCAGAGGGTCAGCACAGTAGAATCTTATTCAGCCACTACTGGATGCAGAGATCTCTGTGCTTGCTTTTTCATATTTCCTCTGCTCTTTCCCTCAGTTTTAAACTATCATTTTTAGCTGTTGGTTCTTTAGTGTGCCTGTGTCTAACAACCTCACTGCCACTCCTGTATGCTACATCTAATTTGATGTGAGCTTAGAAATTAATTCGCCTGACATAGTAAAATTTGGTGTAACTGAAGAGTAGATGGTTTCAGAGATATTCTTATATCCATAAAGATCTTACCTTAATTACAGAAATGTTGTGTAACATTTTGGCTGCTTTCAATTATTATTTAATCACTTCTAGGTTTTAATTTTTGCTATATTTTTTAAATTAGAAATTCTCATTATATGAAATTTGAGAAAGCAAAAAAGAACATAATAGTTTATACATATTAATTAGGATAAGTATACAGGACAAAAACTAAAATTTGTTTTCAAATATTGATAATACATAGTGGATTGTTGATCCAAGATTTATTGCTAATCTTATATCATTATTATTTAAAAAATATTTTTATTGACTTCAGAGAGTAAGGGAGAGGTAGAGAGAGATAGAAACATCAATGATGAGAGAGAATTATTGATTGGCTTCCTCCTGCATGCCCCTACTAGGGATCAATCCTGCAACCTCAGAATGTGCCCTGACTGGGAATGGAACAGTGACCTCCTGATCCATAGGTCAATGATCAACCACTGAGCCATATCCTCTGGGCCATTATTGTTTTCTTTATAAAATGAAGCACTTGGTATTTTCTTTTTCTTTTAAGCTGTCTCTAGGATGCCTTTGTAAGTGAAAGGCTAAATAGATTTTATGGCTCTGAACTATTTTCAGCAATACTTGAGTGCATAACAATATATACCAGAAGTGCTGAGTCTATGATTCCAATCAGCACATGCTCATGTAGCTTATTAAAATTCTCTTCAGTTTCTCAATTTTCTGTTCATACTTGATTTAAGAACATTCTGTATTTTTTCCACTGAACTAAACTTGAAACTTATGTATTTACCAATACTGTATGCACTTTTGAACTTTGCCATCTGATCCTAAGAAATATATGTTCTTCATATTCCTGTGCATACAAATACATTATTTGGTAAGTGTTTTTACTAAAGTTTTGTCTAAACAACTAATCCATATGGATGGATGAAATCAACCACACATACCTTCATATTTCTCAAGGCAGTTATTTTCTCGTCTGCCTGATCAGGCTAAATTTGAAAAGCAGAGGTGAGTCTCCATTTCTTTCTTTGGATATGACTCACATTATATATATTTTCTCACATATATATGATATCAACAATGGTTGCCCCTCAAGACCAAACAGAGTAAGCATATCTGGAACATAAAAATAAATTTAAGCAATTTTGATTAACTTAGAGGAAGCCTTTTTCACACATTAAGGTATGACACTGTTATTAAAGAAATAACTATCAGAGCTAGGGGAAATTATATGTAGTTAAACTGAGTAAAAACCATTCTTTAATACTCAAATGGATTAGAAATATTATGACAGAAAAATTAGTTGAGGGTCATCTAAAAGGGTCTAGGTAGTAGCAGTAAGTGATGCTAAATAAAAATGTAGACTATCATAAAATCTCCAAATGACAGTCTCTAGTGGGAAATAATAGGAGCCTTGGGGAAAAAGATTTTAAAAAGTATATTCTAATCCAGATTCCAGAAAAATTCTCTAATAGAGCTGAGCATTTTTATTTCTTATTTCTTAGTCATTACAATTAATTAGAATATGTTATAGTGATGACTGTGTGTGAGTGTGTTTGCCTTTAAATCAGGCACGGGTTCATGACCTCTGACCTTTGTGAGCTGTGACAAAGTTGTTCAATAATCATAAGTTATAGTAACTAAAGCCAAAAATCAATCTTGTGACTTACATAGGAATAATACCTGCTGGTCATATGAAGACACTGAAGCTATCCATTTTATGTATACATGCATATATGTAGGCATGGCTATTCTTGGCAGACATTAAGCAAAATCAAAGTATACCTTAGATATGTAACATGATAGTTATATAGAGGACTCTAGAGAGAGGAAAGGAATTAAAGGGATGAATGAACATAGACTGATAGAGACCCAGGCATCAGAGTAGGAAGATGCAATGATTTTCTGGTCAAACCAGGAAAAAGAGTGAAAATGGTGGCACCTACCAAAGCACAAATTAATCTTTTATCCAGGGAATTTACAAACACTGAAAAAGCTAAGTTAATGACAGAACTCTTGGAATCTTGGAACGTGGCAGTCTTAACTAATTGCAGCATAAGCATCCAAGTGCTGGTGGTAGAAAATAAGCAAAGAGGAAAATTCTTCAGGGAGGTGTTCTATCTGCATTCACGATTCTGGGCGACATTCCTGTGAGGGAAAGAAGGAATCCCATACCTTGTTGAAGATACTTCCAATGTGGGCCATCAATAAGACACCTTGAGAAATTCCATGGGATTCTGTTAGGAAAAGAACACACATTCAGGTTTCTTTTGTGGGGTAAATAGATTTTATAGCTATGCAAATTATACATATTAATGTTTTATGTACATGTGTGTATTTTGCTAAAATTCTTAAAATTATTGTATGGGATAATTTTGTCCTTATATTTTAAAAACTAGAGGCCCAGTGCATGAAATTTGTGCAGGGGGGGCGGGTCCCCTCAGCCCAGCCTTCACCCTCTCCAATCCTGAACCCCTCAGGGGATGTCCGACTGCCGGTTTAGGCCCGATCCTAAACCGGAAGTTGAACATTTCTCTCACAATCCTGGACTGCTGGCTCCTAATCACTCACCTGCCTGCCTGGTCACCCCTAACTGCCCCCCCTGCTGGCCTGATCACCCCTCACTGCCTCTGCATGCCAGCCTGGTTGCCCCTAACTTCCCCCTCCCTGCCGGCCTGGTCGCTCCTAACTGGCCCCGTGCGCTGGCCTGGTCACCCCTTACTGCCCCCCCTTTCAGCCTGGTTGCCCCCAATTGCCCCCCACCAGCCTAGTTGCCCCTCACTGCCCCCCTGCCAGCCTAATTGCCCCCAACTGCCCCCCTCTGCTGGCCTGGTTGCTCCTAACTGACCCCTCTGCTGGCCTGGTCACCTCTTACTGACCCCCCCGCCAACGTGGTTCCCCCCAACTGGCCCCCTCTGCTGGCCTGGTCACCCCTAACTGCCCTCCCCTGCTGGCCTGGTTGTCCCCAACTGTCCCCCTCTGCTAGCCTGGTCACCCTCAACTGCCCCCCTAATAGCCTGAATGCCCCTCACTAACCCCCCTGCTGGTCTGGTTGCTCCACACAGCCTGCTTGTTCAGTTGTTTGGTCGTCCCTCACTAACCCCCCTGCCAGCCTGATCATATGCAGCCATCTTGTGAAGGCATGAGGGTTAATTTGCATATTACCTCTTTATTATATAGGATTCTGTTTTTGGAAAACATACAAGTAGTCTACACAAAGTGGGGCAAAATTAGGTTTACAGTTGTGAGTATGTGAAATAAAGTTTATTCTTGTATTGTTATTTATTAATTATTATATTATTTTCCATGTGAACATTCTTGAAAGGTTGCATGAATTGGGTCACTACTTATACATCTGTTTTGTAGCTGGAAGGTAAGCATTATATTCTGAGATTTGAACACCATTAAAAAAAAATAGGTTGGAAGGAAAAGAAGAAAGGAGTTTGTAATTGGCAGAAGATCATGGTTAAGAGCAGACCAACCCACAATTAGGCCCAATGTCCTGAGGGCAGGGCAGATTTAATGGTGATTTTTAATGGTTATCTCAGCAGAGCCCTGCCAGTTGGGCAACATGCAAACATGGGAAGCGGATCCTACAGAATCAGGAGTGGGAATACTTAAATGGGTTAGTTTTTTCCACATGCCAATGGTCATGGGATCTAGCAAGTATGTCAACTCTGGAAACATGTTCATGATGACTAGAAAAACTTTGATTTAGAGGCAAAATGAACATCTTGGTGGACCAGTGCCTTGGGTCAGAGGATCTTTGTTATTAAATAACACCCATTTCATGTCTGAGAATGTCAGGAATCTGGAGCAAAGTCAAAAGATCCAGTTATACAGAACTGTAGAGGGAAGTGAAAGTGGGTGGCAGGAGAATTAGATAGATCTTTCTGTTGTAGGCAGATTCCTTCCCTTCTACAACTCTCTCTCTCTCTCTCTCTCTCTCTCTCTCTCTCTCTCTCTCTCTCTCTTGCAATTATTTTCTTGTATTGCAATATGCTGTTGAAATCTGATGCAAATATAATCTTCTTTTAAAAATATTTTTATTGATTTCAGAGAGGAAGGGAGAGGGAGAGAGAGATAGAAACATCAATGATGAGAGAGAATCATTGATAGGCTGCCTCCTACACGCTCCCTACTGGGGATTGATCCTGCAACCAGGCATGTGCTCTTGACCGGAATGAAACTCAGGACCCTTCAGTCCACAGGCCAATGCTCCATCTACTGAGACAAACCAGTTAGGGCTAAATATAATCTTGATACATCAAATTACCTTTCCCTGATCATACTCCCATGAGTATATTAAATTATATCTCAAAAGGGAGATACTGGGTGACCCTAATCTAGTTACATGAGTCAATTGAAATGGAAGATATCTTTTTCTAGCTGGTGGTAGAAAAGGAAGGAAGACAAAGAGATTCAAAGCCTGAGAAGGATTCAGGATTCAGAGCACCATAGCTCTCTTGTGTGTATAAGAAGCCACATGACAAGAAATGCAGGGGCCTCTAGAAGCTCAAAGTGGCACCTGCTGACTGCCAGCAAAGAAATGACTTCAGTTCTGCCAATGCAAGGAACTGGATTCTGAGAATGGCCAGAATAAACTTAGAATCAGATTCATCTTCAGAATCGGGGGTAAGAGCTCACCCTGAATGACACCTTGATTTTGGCCTGTGAAATCATAAGCAAAAAGCCTAGTCAGATCCACCTGGATTTCTGGCCCATGAAAAGTGAAGGCAATAAAGGATATTTTTTTAAAGCCAGTACATTTATGGTAACTAGTTACATAGCAATAGAGAACTGATAGAGTCTACCATATGCTCTGTATGAAGTTTTAAAAATGGTTGCTTCTTTTGAGATGATTACAGTGTAGTAAACATGATAGATGCATGAGCACCAAATATAATTATAATGTATTACTTATAATGATAGAAGTTGTTTATAAAATACTATGGGGATGAAGCTATGTGGTGGCAAATTCTGCCTAGGGAAATCAGGAGAGACCTTTCAGAGCCTGTGTTTGTTGGATTCTGTAATGAAAAAATAATATGTACCAGGGACAAACAATATCGCCAGGCAGAAGAGACACAAATTCTTAATGCATGAATATTCACAAACTTGCAAAACTGATTGGAGGCACAAAGAAGGTCAGTTTCAATTTTGTAAGAAATTAACTAGTTTAAGTGTGAGTACACCTTAATGTCTGAAGAAATCACTCAGTCTCAGAATATCCATTTTATCACATGGCAAAGAGATTTCCTCCAGGCATGATCTGACCAAGCAGTGCTAATCATCATTGAATAACTTAATTAATTGCTATGATGTATTTATTTATTAGTTTCTCTAGAGCAGGAAAGTAAGTTTTAAGCCTTGAAAACTTCTCTATCAGGTAAAATTAGATTTATCTGGGAGTGACTCAAACCCCAAATAACAGAAGCCTTAAGGGGATAAGGCAGGCAGGCATTTATTTGTCGGTTGTGTAAAAATCTTGAGGTTGGCAATTGGATGGAAGTGGTTATGGTGGCTCATGGTGTCAGGGATCTTGGTCTTTGTGACTCAGAAACATGTGTGCCATATATTCCCAGGGTTATTTCATGATTTACTTGTCTGTTAGAATTCCAGAATTTATATCATATTATTTCTGTCCAGTGGGAAGGAGTCAGAGTGATTATTCTAACCATCCTTTCACATCCCAGTAAGCTTATTATTCAGAACTTGCACATATCACTTTCACCTATAAGTTATTGATCAGACCTTATTCACAGAGTCACTGGCTGCAAAGAAGGCTAGAGAATGTAGTACTATTTCAGATAGGCACACGCAGTATCAAAAGTTACAGATTCTATTACTGTACAATATAAAAGTTATGCACCTTGTGTAGGTATCAACCAAGAGTCAGCACCCATATGTTTTCTTTAAGTTTTAAATTTGTTTACTTTAAGGAAAACTGAGTTTTTAGCATCATAGTGGTATTTGGAGATACTATTAAAACACCATTTCCCACATTTCTTAACTTCAAGTGAAAATAGGTAATTTAACAATGAAATTGGAAGAAAGGGAGTGTACAAAGAACTACACTTATACATAGACTACATAATAGTTATTCATTTTAAAAAGGAGAGCGTAACATCTATTTTCTAGGATGTAGTGTTATTCCCTCACTTTTAAGCACTGGACATTAAGAAAAACCAGTTTAAAGCCTAAAGTGTCTAACTCATATAACAATTAGATTGTATGTTTTTAAGAAGACTCCCAATAAGAATTTTAAAATGGTTTTTATAACTTACAAAAGTACAATAATTTAGCAAGTCTAACTTGGCTGGAGATGGGAAAGACTTATTCATGAGAACTTGAGTGAGCATAATACATAGGCAGGTAGAGTTTTTTTCAGGTAGCTATTCCTTATTTAGAACTTGAGGAGTGTAAGTATGTGTCATTCAATAGTATTGGTTGTCTTCCTCAGCAATGAATGGGATTGGAAATAAAAAGCTACCCCCTAATACTCTTGAAAAAAAATCTCAACCTCACAACCATAAAAGATGTGGAAATCAGGGGCTTAGCAGTCACTGGAAGGAGCAAAAGGGATTTTGAGCTCCTCAGAAAGCTCCCGTCCCAGACAATTGTTACTCTTTGATCTTTGTGGAAGCTTCCTAATTTTTTTAATTTTATTTGTTTTTATTTCAGTTTGTGGTTATTCAACCTGCCTCAGAGCTCACTCAATGCGGAAAGCCCTATCCTTGGGACATTTGTAAAAAAAAAAAAAAAAAAAAAAAAAAATATATATATATATATATATATATATATATATATATATATATATCAATCAGTGGGAATTGTTTAACATTGTAGATGCCTGAAGCAGCTATAGTAATAGAGACAGATAGGAAGCTAGCCAATTGTTTTTAAAAAAATCTTGGGAATGAGAAACAAAATGCAGAGATTCATGAAATATATGATAACACCATGATTCAATAATATGCTATCTATAAAAGACATACCTTAGAGCCAATGACAAAAAGAGATTGAAAGGAAAAGGAAAAATAAATACAATACAAACAGTAAACAAAGAGAAAAATGGCTTATTAATATTTGACTTAAAAGACTTTAAGGAAAACATTATTATTGGAGATAAATAATTATATTTATAATAACAATAACTTCATCAGGAAAACATAGCATTATAAACATATAGGCACTAATCAATAAAGACCCAGAATACATGAAGTAAAAACTCACAAAATTGAAGGGAAAACAGACAACCCAACAGTTATAGTTCTTGAACTTAGTATCCCATATCCAATAATGGATAACACAACCAGACAGGAGACCAACAAGGAAATAAAAGATATGA
This sequence comes from Plecotus auritus, assembly GCF_963455305.1. Lineage (NCBI taxonomy): Eukaryota > Metazoa > Chordata > Mammalia > Chiroptera > Vespertilionidae > Plecotus > Plecotus auritus. Next base: position 19,862,936 of record NC_137770.1, on the reverse strand, counting down.
ACTGTAGTATGAGACAACTAGATCCAACAGACATCTAAGGAACACTCCATCCAACAAACACAAAATAAACATTCTTCTCAAGTGTATATGGAACACCTTCCAGGATATATCCTATAATGTGCCATACAACAAGCCAGAATAAGTTTAAAAGGATTAAAACCGTACAAAGTGGGTACTTTAACCACAATGGACTGAATTTAGAAATTAAAAACAAAAATACCTTTGGAAAATTTTCAAGTATGTGAAAATTATACAATACACTGCTAAATAACCTAAATAACAAATCGGTCCAAGGAGAAATGGAAAGGGCAACTAAAAAATACTTTGAAATGAAAAGAAATAATAATACAAGCTACCAAAACTTATGGAATGCAGCCAAACCAGTGCTAGAGGGAAATTTATAGCTATAAATACTTACATTAAAAAGTTAAAAAGACCTCAAATCAATAACATAATCTTAAGAAAGTAGAAAAAAATACAAAACTAAACCCAAAGTAAAAAAAAAAAAAATGAAATAAATAATAATGATTAAAGGGTAAATAAAAAATTAGAAAATAGAAAAAAAACAATGGAAAGAAGTAAACAAAACCCAAATTTGGTTCTTTGAAGAGATCAAAAAATTGACAAGGCTTTAGCTAGATTGACGAAGAAAAATAATACAGAAGACTTGAATTACTAAGATCAGGGATTACAAAGAAAACATCACTCTGACATTACAAAAATAAGTATAATTATTAGTATATAAGAGAACATGATGAACATCTGATACAAACAAGTTAGGTAATTTAGATGAAAGGAACCAAATTCTATAAAAATACGAACAACTAAAACTCAAGAAGAAATAGAAAATATGAGTAGCTTCTAAATAAATTTTAAAAAAAGTACATTAAAACATTTCCACAAAAAAGTCCAGAATTCACTGGTGAATTCTACCAAATATTTTAAAAATAAATGTCAATCCTTCACAATCTCTTTCAAAAAATATCAAAGGAGAGAACAATTAATTTGATACCAAAACCAAAGACATAACAGAAAAAAGGAAAGCTGGAGACCAAGATCCCTTATATATATCAACACAAAATCTTCCACAGAATGCTAGTTGACAGAATCCAGCAACATATAAAAAGGATTGTATATAGCAGTGGTCGGCAAACTGCGGCTCGTGAGCCACATGCGGCTTGCAAGCCGCGGTTTGCCGCTCTGTTGACTAATGAGTTTGCTGACCACTGGTAGTGACCAAGTGGGATTCATTCATTTAGGGACTGCAAGGTTGTTTTGACATGTGAAAATCAATGGACTATACCATTTTAATACAATAAAGAACACAAAGCACATGATAATCTCAATAGCTGTGGAAAAACAATTTGACAAAATCAACACTCTTTTAAGACAAAAATAATCAGTGACTTAAAAATAGAGTAAAAATTCTAGGATAACTCACAGCTAACATCATACTTAATGGGGAAAGACTAAATGCCTTTCCCTCAAGATCAGAAACAAAGACAGGGATGCCTACTCTCCCCACTTCTATTTAACATTGTACTGGATGTCCTAGCCAGGGCAATCAGGCAAGAAAAAGGAATAAAATGCAGATTGAAATGGAGAATTAAAAAAAGCATATGTTCCTCTAACCACCGTGAAATACATCTGCAATTAGTACAAAATAATATTGAATGTACTAGTAAACTGTAATTGAAGAAAAAATTAAATCTCCATTCTCTGATGACATTAGGCAAGAAAAGAAATAAAAAGATGGCTAGACTAAAAATGAAGAAGTAAATCTACCTCTATTTTCAGATGATGACTTTATCTTAAAGAAGCTATGAAAAAGTACCAGAATTAATAAATACCTATTTCAGCAAGGTTTCAGGATATAAGGTCAATATATAAAAATCTATACTAGCCATGAATGTTCTGGAAATAAAATTAATAAAACAACTTTATTTAAAACAGTATCAAAATAAACTGTATGGACAAATTAAACAACAGACTGCAAAAGATCTACAAAAAATCTACAGAACATTTTTGAATAAAATTTAGAAAGAAGTAACCAAATGGAAAGACATCCCATGTTCATAGATCAGAAGATGATATCTTAAAGATGACATTATTCTCCAAGTTGATCTACAGGTTCAATGCATTTTGGGGGCAGAAATTGAAAAGCTGGTCTTAATATTCATATAGAAATGCAAGGAACACAAATAGGTTTAGTGTGTGAAAAAAACAATGTTTTATAAATGGAAATAATCATATTTTGGAGAATTCTCCTCTACTCTGATCCTTCCCCCACCTAAGAAGCCTTTAAGGTTGAGACTGACAATTTTTCAAGGAAGAATAAATATAAAATGGCCATGCTTTCCTTCCCTTCTCTACTGAATCCAAAGTGTGTATAGGTTTGGTTCAGGGACAAAAGGCAAGTGCCTGGTATAAAACAAAACAGAAATATTTTAAATTAGGACACAGGAACCTCTATGTATGTTTACAAATACCTGCCCCAGGAGGTCTCTCTGAGATGAATTGACATGCCCTTCTCAACATGGGAGAATTGAATATAGTATTTTGATTTTTAAAATGTCTCCTCATGCTCTGCAGTTCCTCTGAGCAGCCCAGTGGGAACAATGCAGGCTGATGCCTCTGAATTTAATTGACAGAAATGAATAATGCTCAGTCAGAGCAACGACCTGCATTTTGTCAGATGCCATGCTCTGCACAGCCCCCTCTCTATGGGACGGCCAGACAGCGTGCAGTGCCACAGTGCACAAGGTTAGCAGCTGGAAAAAAATCAGGGCAAGCTGTGGTTGCTTCACAACCCAGTGAAGAGTGATGAATATGAAGATTCACGGTCCTGGAACAAACATAGGGATAAAAAGTACTGTAATAGATACTGAGTGGGTATCATTCATTACAAGTCCGTTTCTGATGGAAGCATATTTTAAAATATATTTTTATTGATTTCAAAGAGGAAGGGAGACAGAAAGAGATAGAAACATCAGTGATGAGAGAGATTCATTGATCGGCTGCCTCCTACACAGCCCCCAATGGAGATTGAGCCCACAGCCTGGGAATGTGCCCTGACTGGGAAATCCCAACTACTGAGCAACACTGACCAGGCAGGAAGCATTTATCTTTATCCCTGTACTCCTAGTTTTTAAAGCCAGATGTGACTTACGTGTGGAGAAGAGAAGGTGCTGTGACTATGAGACTGAACTTTGAGGGAGATAAACCTAGGCTTGGGTCCTAGCTCTGGAACATGAAGAGGCAAAGTAACATGGCAAGGTCCCATAGCTACTACGATTCAGTTTCAGCAACTGCAAGAGGCTGATAACAATGGCGATTCTTCACAGAATTGCTGTAAAAATTAAATTTTCTAATGCATGTAAAGTATTTTTTACCATAAATGATGTATTAATATTAGCTTTTATTAAATATGAAGCTGATTTTTACTTCACATCAGTATGCTAGACAGCCTTCATAGATATCCAAACTCTTGGGCCCATTTCTTCACCAGATAGGGATTGGGTTGAAAGAGTGATAAAGAATTATTCCTCAGAAGTTACCCTAGACCTGGAATATGACTAACATCTAAGACAAGCATGTCAAACTTGTGGCCCGCGGGCTGCATGTGGCCCACAAGGAATATTTTTGTGACCCGGACAATGTAACGGTATGTAAGAAACATTTGAATACAAATTTTGTAACTTAATTTTTACAATATCCTGTTATACATAATTATTAATAATGAACTATAACGTTTGGTAATGACTGATTACTATAATTGTGTTGCATTTATTTCCCTTATGCGCCTTATGCATCTTACACGCAGGTGCACCATTTCTCTCCACTAATACTAGCAGCAAATATTTTAGCAGCTGATTGCTACATCATTAGTCCTGGACTGACTTGTTTGGTGTGCACAATAGGAACAATTTGGCTTTTGGAGAACAAGAAAAATAGGTTTATTTGCATTATGCTTATTAATTTGTGTGGTTATTCAGTGTCTGTTAAGTTAATATTCAAGAAAAATATTAATTTTTTAAAAATGTTATATTATTTTATGTTAACAATTACTCATTTATTACTGCCTTTTGTATTTAGCATGTCTCCATTGAGTAAACCTATGTTTCTATGAAAATAGAAGCTTTTGTTTTTTTGCGGCCCACATAAACTTAAACCTTGTTTATTTGGCCCGTGTTAGCCTTTCAGTTTGACATGCTTGATCTAAGACCATTATTTTTATGTAAATGGATTATCATGGATCAAAGAGGAAAAAATATATTAGACTTCCATAATTACTAGACTCAAAGAATACACACATCTTCAGCTAGAAAGGAGAATGAGAACAGTGTTCAGAACTATTTTGAAATATTACTCTTGTAAGGAGGTCATGTGACTCTGTGTGTGTGTGTGTGTGTGTGTGTGTGTGTGTGTGTGTGTGTGTGTGTGTTTGGGGGGGGATCATTATGAACTACCAATGGGTTGGCCATGATTTTTTTATATTGCTCATTTTTTAAAGATATGGAAAGTAAGGCCAATGGGTTTACACTACTCACCAAATAGCAAATAGTTTTCAATGATCTGTGTATCTTGAAGCAAAGTCTTCTGGTTCTCAGCTTATTGAGTTTTACTTGAGACTGCATAGGAGTAAGAAAAGCAAGATTGAACACTGATGAATTGACATGCTTCCAAAGGAAAGTAGAATCTTCACAAATCTCATGGTGACAAGTAGAGGAAGATTAGGAGAAACTCCTTCTTTCAACTACCCAATAAAGAGTTCTTATTTTTTTCATGTCACTCTCTGCCACTGTGTGTATAGGACAGCTGGACAAAGTCATCCTGCAGAGAACTTGATCTCTGCTTGTTCCAAAGGAAGACATAAATTGAACCATTGGGAAAGAAATGAAGCCATTAGGCTCAACTGTGATGGCTTTTTAATGAGATTGTTTGTACTAGGCCAGCAGGTAACTTTGATGCTGAGTCAAACCCAAGAGAAAGATGGTGAAAGATCAAAGGAAAAGGGAAAGAGAAAGGTGAAGCAGGAACTTGGAGCTGGCAGCTGGCCAGGAGGCTATAGAAAAGGAGCTAAATTATGCATCTTATTGAATACATTTATTAAAAGAACATTTCTAGGCAAACATCCCAAAACAAATGTGACTATCTGTTAAGCGTCCTGAAGTCTGAGCAGATTTAATGCATGACTATTTTCTCATAATGGGTTTGTAGTGTTTGTTGAGTTTCATCTCTTTATAACATTTTATGAATTGTCATTCCGTGGGGATTTTATATAGGATCAATTTTGACCATCATTTAGGGTAACAGACTCAAAAATGAATAAATATAGAGTGAGGATGACATAGGAATGGGAAGAACGTGTTTAATGAAAAAATCTTAAGTTTTTGGTTGGCATTTGCAAAAAAAAAAAAAAAACAAAAAAAAAAACAGAGCACCACTATTTCCTTTTTTTAAAATTTATTTTATTTTACTTTTTAATTTTTTTAATTTAATAAATCATTATTGTTCAGATTATAACAATTGTTTCTCCTTTTCCCCCTTATAGCTCCCCTCCACCCGGTTCCCAACCCACCCTCTGCCCTTACCTCCCTCCCACTGTCCTCATCCATAGGTGTACAATTTTTGTCCAGTCTCTTCCTGCACCCCCCCTTACCATTTCCCCCTGAGAATTATCAGTCCACTCCCTTTCTATGCCCCTGATTCTATTATATTCACCAGTTTATTCTGTTCCTCAGATTTTTAATTCACTTGATTTTTAGATTCACTTGTTGATAGATATATATTTGTTGTTCATAATTTTTATCTTTACTTTTTTCTTCTTCTTCCTCTTCTTAAAGAATACCTTTCAGCATTTCATATAATACTGGTTTGGTGGTGATGAACTCCTTTAGCTTTTTCTTGTCTGTGAAGCTCTTTATCTGACCTTCAATTCTGAATGTTAACTTTGCTGGGTAGAGTAATCTTGGTTGTAGGTTCTTGCTATTCATCACTTTGAATATTTCTTGCCAATCCCATCTGGCCTGCATAGTTTCTATTGAGAAGTCAGCTGTCAATAGTATGGGTGCTCCCTTGTAGGTAATTAACTGTTTTTCTCTTGCTGCTTTTAATATTCTCTCTTTGTCTTTTGCTCTTGGCATTTTAATTATGATGTGTCTTGGTGTGGTCCTCTTTGGATTCCTTTTGTTTGGGGTTCTGTGGGCTTCCTGGACTTGTAAAGTCTATTTCTTTCACCAGGTGGGGGAAGTTTTCAGTCATTACTTCTTCAAATAGGTTTTCAGTATCTTGCTCTCTCTCTTCTTCTGGCACCCCCATAAATCTGATGTTGGTACGCTTGAAGTTGTCCCAGAGGCTTCTTACACTATCTTCAAATTTTTGGATTCTTTTTTCTTTTTGCTTTTTCGGTTGAGTGTTTTTTGCTTCTTTGTATTTCAAATCTTTGACTTGATTCTTGCATTCCTCTAGTCTGCTGTTGGGTCTCTGTATAATATTTTTTATTTCAGTCAGTGTATGTTTAATTTCTAGTTAGTCTTTTTTCATATCCTCAAGGGTCTCGTTGAATTTATCGGCCTTTTCTAGGATATTCTTGAAAAACCTTATAACCGTGGTTTTGAACTCTATATCCAGTCGTTTGTTTTCCTCCATTTCTTTCATTTGTGATCTGTTTCTTTGTCTCCGCATTTTCACTGCTTCCCTGAGGTGGTAGGGTGGCTTCGTGTGCTAGGTGTCCTATATGGGCCAGTGGGTCGGCCTCCCAGTTACCTGAGGTGGACACTCTTGGTGCACACCTTTGTGGACTGTGTGTACAGCCTTGTTGTAGTTAAGTCTTGATTGTTGTTGGTGTCACTGGGAGGAATTAACCTCCAGGCAAATTGGCTGTGAGGACCCGCTGTGTCTATAATGGAAGAACTGCTGTGCTGGAGACACGCTTAGGGAGCAGGACTTGCTTCAGTGGGGCTTTGGTGCTCACTGAGTCTGCCTCTTGAATGTGTCACTTATGGATGTGAGTAGTTGAAATCTGGTGTCATCTCACACTGATCACTAGATACACTAGCTTCTGGATCTCCAATGGGGTGCAGGTCAGCTACTGTCTGAGGCCACCCAGCAGAAGATACAGCGAGAACTACAGTTTTCTCCTGTTTGCTTGGGGTTTGGAGGTTTTGGAGCTGTCTGACCAGAGCTGCAGTGTGTTTGGTTAAGCTGCGATAGGGCAGGCCATTTATATGCAAAAGCCGCTGTGTGGAGCTTGGGTGGGTTTATAGATTGTGTGGGGTGGGGTCTCAGGGAGTCACTAGGCTAGGGCGTGGCAAACAGCGATGGCTGCCAGTCAGCCGTCTCTGCGTTTCCACGTTTCCAAGTCCCTGTGTCTCACGCCCCAGTGCAGTAAACAATAATTGCTGGGCGCACTCTGTAAGAAAGTCACCCTCACTTTCTGACCCGATGGCAGACAGTCCAGCTTCTCCCCGTAGGAGTTTGGGTCCCCAGCATCTCCCCAGAAACTGGAGTTCAGAGTAATCTGGAGCTTGTCTCCCTTTGGGTTGAAAGAAGCAGCGTACCCAGACACCTGTCGCTGCCAGCCCGATTTGTGCGCCTCCGTACCTCAGCTTTTCAGCACTTGTGCACGTCTCAATGCTCTTTTCTCTTTCCTTCTAGTTGTAGAACTTCCACTCAGCCAGCTTTCCCATGGTTCTGGGTGATAGATGTTTTGTCTTTTAGTTGTTGTTTTGAAATTGTTGTGCGAGGCAGCAGTTTAGGTGTTTACCTATGCCACCATTTTGGTTTCTCCCCACTATTTCCTTTTATTCATTCCTTTATTTTAATAAACTAGAGGCCCAGTGCACGATTAAATCATGTGTGTGTAGGGTCTCCTAGGCCTAGCCTGCCAACAGGGCCATGTCTGCTGCCCCGCTATGCCTCATTGCATGCTCTGGGGACACTGCTGGTGCCCTGGGGAGGGGGAAAGGGGGAGGGCCCAAGATGTGCTCCAGCACCTCCTGGTGACTGGTTGTTTGGTCATTCCACTGTTACGGCATCATGACCACAGGCCTTTTATGATATAGATATTTAAACATCTCTTTTGTACTGGGGTTTGAACTCTAGATCCTGGGAGCACAAAGATGAAAAAGATTTCTGACATCAAGAAGTATAGTTTTAGGAAGAGGAGAAAAACATAACAGGTGAAGGCTGAGTTATATAGATAGAAGTGTCAGGTAGTGTGAGGCATAAAGAAGGCATGACTATTCTACTTAGAAAGTGATGGGAAAGGCAAGAGAGGTTTTCCAAAAGGAAATAATGACGAGGGCATCCCTGATAGAGAAATAGAGTGAACAAAATCACTAGGCAAGATAGAGATTACCCTGGTGGTTTGGGGAAACAGAAATAGCTCAGAATGATTGAAAAATAAAGGAAGGAGAGTGGAGTGAATGTAGCCCTAATAAAGACTGCTAAGAGGGGACAGAGACTTGATTGCTTTATATACCACTAGAGGCCTGGTGCACAAAATTCGTGCACAGGGGGGTCCCTCAGCCCAGCCTGCACCCGCTCCAATCCAGGACCCCTCAGAGATGTCTGACTGCCAGTTTAGGCCCGATCCCTGTGGACATTCTTCTCACAATTCGGGACCACTGGCTCCTAACCGCACACCTGCCTGCCTGCCTGCCTGATTGCCCCTAACCACCTCTGCCTGCCTGCCTGGCCACCCCTAACCCCTCTGCCTGCCAGCCTGATCACCCATAAGTGCCCTCCCCTGCCAGCCTGATCGCCCCTAAGCACCTCTGCCTTGGCCCCCACCTCTGTGGCTTTGTCTGGAAGGAGGACTGGATGACCAGAAGATGTCTGGTCTATCTGGTCTAATTAGCATGTTACCCTTTTATTACTATAGATGTTAAGGAGTTTGAGAAACCATTGAAATATTTTAAAGTAGGAGGATAACACAACCTTTGGTGTACTGAAAATATTAATTTTGGAAGTAATGTGAAAGATGAGCTGAAAAGTAACTTGAAAAGTAGAGGTACAAATTAGGTTTAGTTCCATAACCAAGATGAGAGATGATATTGACTAAGGCATTAACATTGTGGCTAGAGAGGAAAAAATATGAGCTATAATAAACTGAAAGACAATAGAACTTGTGGTATGTGATGAAATATTGAATGTAAATGGTGGTGTGTAGGGAAAACTGAAGTCTCCAGCTTGGGTGTCAGGGTAATATCATCATGTTAAAAGGATTATGAACCTCCAAGCTGGTGAAGCACAATATACTGATTAAATATATATGTGAAAAATACACTGGAAGGAAGTATTACAGATATTGACAGTGGTAATCAATAAGTGATGTAATTATAGATTATATTGTTGGTTTCATTGGATTTTAAACTACTTTTCCCAAAAGTAAATATGAATAACTTTTAGTAGAGGAACAAATACAATAAATGTTCCTTTAATAATTGCAAGTGGGATAAAAAGAAGTTCCTATAAAATATTTTTAAGGTTTGTCTTTGATAGTGTTATCAACTGGAAAAACATATAACAGCAACAAACAACACCCCCCAAAAGAGCAACAACAACAAAAACTATATGAAAGTGTTAAAACATATATATTTCCATTTTGATAATGTCATTTTTTTTCTAGTTTTTTTCACATTTGTATTCTACTTCCAAAACTATATGAATCTGAAAAACAAATACCATGGTTGGGAAAAAAATTAAAGCTTCCTATATTTAAAAAGCAATTGTCTAGAAAGGGGAGAAACTAAATTGGAGAGAGGATGCTACTTACTTTCATGGACCATTGATACCTCCTGGATGTGTGGTTTGAAACTAATAACACGGTTTTGAAGCTTCTTGAATTGAGAGTTTCAGAAATTCTTCAGGAGTGAGAGATATTACCAATAGTCTACATTCACAAGATGTCTTCTCTTGTATCCGTAACCATCAGTCTTTCATGCACATGTTGTATGTATTTGTGCACACAGATCTTGATGCCCTTTACCAACTTGGTGTCCTCCAAAATTCTTTAGTGTGGCACTTATTTATTAATATCTTAAATGTAATTCATCAATTGATGCCCCAAACACTTTAAAGTTCAAGGCATCTATCCATTGTTCCTTGGATTTGGGCTAAACATTTATTTTTTCAAAGTTCTGAAAATTAGCAAGAACCCTTAGCACTGGAACTTAACATTTACTGCTTTCTGAAGACACCTTTAGGCAGAAAAAAATATCAACAGCTGACCTTAATATGCTCTCATTTCAAAGAGGCAATTGAGTGCTTTTGTACCATTTACTTGTGAACCTATATTGCCCTCTGAGAGTCCTGGCTATCATTTAGAAATTCACCTTATGTTTTTGGGTTATTCTTTAGTATTGCTTCCACCCATAAGTACAGTAATTCATTCTCTAGAGACTGTTTCACATGTGAATGACTAAAAACTTGAATCAGGACTGAACATTTGACTAGATAATGCTATTATGTTCCCTCTTAAGACTTCAATCCTTTTCAATTTTGAGGTCAGTTTTCTTTAGTTAGGAGAGGCCCACCCTCCCTGTTCTTTACCTCTCCTGGGAAGTAAGTGGAGGAAACACTCATGGATTTAAATTCCCATGGGAAGGCTAAAGGATTTAGATCAGAGCTGCACATCACAAACTGGCCCTTCCCATCTTATCTTTTTCTAAGTACCTTAGTGTTTTTTTTCTCTTGGCTCAATGCCTGTTTCAATGTTGGGATTCCTGGGTGCTCCTGGGACTCAGAGATTATAGGATATGATCATACTCTAGTGGCAAGTAGACGGATAAAACTACTTACTTGCACATTTGCTAGGAGGAATTAGAAGGGAAGATGCACTTTCTGAATGCATTTGACCCAGGGGAACCATAATGATGAGCCGTAGCTGGCACTGGATGACTTCGGGATGAGCCATCCATCTCTGTAGAAGGCATTTTGATGTGATGAGGACAGTAGCTAAGAGACCAATTGAACTTTTGAAACAGTGAACAGCTTGCATCTGGGTCTTCTATTCCATGTTCTTATTTTATGATTTCCCATCCAAGATTAAAGTTCAGGACATATATTTTATTACATTTAAAAGAGTAGATTGAGACTTAGGCTCAAAGAATTTCTGAGTTGTGTGAGAAAATGAGCAGAGGAGAGAAAGAGTGAAAAGCATCTTTTCATACCTCATTCGAACAGTACATTCCGTAACACCCTGAAGGTTCATAGGTTCTTCTTTGCCTATAATTGTGGTGAACTTGTATCTGAATTGATGGCTTGACCTCTCCAAAGTGTAGATCAAGAAGATAAGCACTTTGGCATAAAGGAGAACTTGCCTACAGGATAAAAATGGGGCACAATTTAGGTTTGGAAAGCTTGGCTTTGAATTTTGTCTCTGCCACTGATTGGCTGTGTATTTCTAGCCAAGTCACCCGAGAGACACTATAGCATAGGGATAGAATAGAGACAATGTCTTCCTGAGGTTTAAATAAAAGCATTTAAAATATGTTATAATTGAAGATAACATTTCATACCTTAGGATTTAAGATATAGTTAAGTTAGTCTTGTCATGGCTTTGGTTACAATGTCATAGAGAAACAAACGTGATCTTAATAGATCAAACTCAGTAACTCCAGTTTTTCAACTTCAACCAACCTGAGGCTATGTTGCCTCCTTTTTCCTAAGTGGTGACTTGTTATTGATATTTTAATAGAGCTTCAAACTGTTAACATGCTTCAGAAAGTTTCTCAGAGACATTTAATCCATGACTAGTTATCAGTAGAGATTGTGATTAAGTTGTCTTTGCTATGGCTGGAACACCTCCAGATTTCCCCCGCCATAAATATTGTTGCCCATTCAAAGCAGTCTGAATGTTTACACACATGCCACTGAAATGCACTGTCCTTAAAACTTCTTCAGACCAGACACAAGTTGTTTCAAGTAAGATGTGGAAAGAGTAAATTAGCAGTGGTCAGCATTTGTCTAGGCGAGGGGAGCACTGTTGTGTAAGGATAAAAAGCTCAAAACTTTTCTTGCTCACCTGGCTGAATTCTACTGAGTCATGGTAGGGAAAAGGTAGAAGATAGTTGTCTCTTTGAATGGAGAAAACACTGGTTAAGTGTAAAATATATGGGCTGTGTATTAAAGAAATAATTATAAGCATATTAAAGAATACATAAGCATTGCTGAATTTGCAAGGCAAAGTTTAAAATTGCACCCTAGAGGACAGTGACTTATCCCTTGACTTGGCCATCATTTTTATAGCATTTCCCCTACATCTGGGTGATCGATTAGGGCAAATCCCCAGTTCCCATATTTTTGGCCACTCCAAACTTCACATCTCACACATTCCAACTTGCACCTCTACAAGCTGTTGTAAGCCTTCACCCTTTGGCCACGACATTCCTCTGAATAACTCCCCAGAGTGCTCCTATGAGAGCTTGGCCTTAATGAATGGCATGTGATTTCTATTAAATAGTCTTAGGAGACTGTGGATCATTAAGCACATAAACTTTCATTAATCCTTTCACTGTGTGATTGTAGTGGTACTTGAGAAAAGTGAAGACTTTTCCTCTCTCTTTTAGAAACTATGAAAAGATAAAGCCAAAGATTCTAGGACCAGGGAAAAGAAAGCATTCAGAATTTTGTTTCTGGTTTATACGTGTTACAACTCTACTTAGGACAACTTATCCGGAATCTAACAGCTTCTATGACTTTAGACCGTAATTAAGCACATTATCCAGCTTTGAATAGAGTGCCTTCTCAAGCTTCTACAAGTCTGTTTCCATTTCCTGAGGGCAGAGCATTTCTTTTTCCTTTACCCAATGAAGTATATCTCTGTAGTAGTGGTTTATCAACCCAGCAGGGTTCCAGCAGGAAGTATGGATGTATCTCAAACTGGGTCTTTTTCTGAGATTGTACTAAAGGGGCCATCTACAAAGGTGTGGACAGAATATAGAGAAACAATACAGGATGGGAGAGTACTCAGGAGAGAGTAACAGGGCAACACACATAGTACCCCCTGAAAGTGTAGTTTTCAGCAGAGAGAGAGAGAGAGAGAGAGAGAGAGAGAGAGAGAGAGAGAGATTACTCTACCTGGAATGTATGCAGAAGATAGAGAGAGAAGAACCAAGGTAATATATGCACTGAATTACTCTCCTTTCTCTCGTTCTCCAACTCCTACAGGTGCCTCCCATCAGCAGAACCGACCAGAAGCCAGTAACAAGTGAGCCTGTCGATGCAGCCCATATAAGCCAGCCTCCCAGAGCAGAGCAAGCTGGAGAGTGGAGCAGAAGGGGCAAACTGAAGATATTCAGTGTATCCTGTGAGTATATCTTGATCTCCCCAGCCACTGCCAACAAGGCTGGGGGTGGGGCATTGGTAGTGTCTTGGATACTGGGCTGGGTAGTTCTATAATTTTGAGCTCATTACACATCCACCAGAACTGCAAAGTTCAGAGTTTGGTTGGAGTCAGCTAGTCTCTTGGAGTAAAAAAGGAAGAGTTTGAACTAGAGTTCTTAGTTCTTGTCCAATGGCCGTGTGCTGGTTACTCTTAGAGGCCCTCCCCTTCCCCAGGCCCATTCTCAGCAGAGCTCTGCCCTGCTCTGTGTTCTGGGAGACTGACCTCTGCTGATTGCCCCTTAGGACTCCCTGACTTTTGGCTTCTGGTTGAGGTTTGGTAATAGGAAGCTCTGGCTATGGACATATGTTTGTGTGTTTGTTTTCTACAAAGTAGTGAACTCCAAGAGGTTAAGGATTGTGTTTCTTTTTTGTTTCTTTAATAAAAGGCTATATATGTTACAATGGGTAAAAACCAAATAATTGATTGTCTGGTGACTCATAAATATGTCTGAGCTTATATCCCAAAGCAAATTCTAAAGTCAATTATGAATGGTGCTGCAGGGAGAGATTTATTTTTCACAATTATTCATTCACTCAACAAATATTAATTGGCATCCTTACTCACTCTGTGCCATTCCTAGTTCTAGAAATTGCAGGTGTGGTGGAGAATGAAGCAGACAGAGCACTTGGCTTGAAGGCATTCAGAGGATAACATGGTGATGAGAGTTTGGTCTTTGGACCCCAGCAGATGTGATTCAAGGCCTGGTCTTATGTGACACTGTTATATATATGCACATACATAACTTAAATAACTTTCTAATACTTATTTTTTTGTGTGTAAAAAGGGAGATATTAATATTTTATGTTTCTTATGAGAATTGAAATAAGCTAAATAAATCATTTAAAGTAAGCTAAATAAATCACTTATGACTGTGCTGGTTACATAGCAAGAGGTCACTAGATATTAACTGCTATGATTATTCTAGTGCAGCAATTTTCAACCTTTTTCATCTTATGGGCATACATAATTACTAAAATTCTGCAGCACACCAAAAAAGTATTATATTTTTTGCCAATCTGACAAAAAATAGGCACATTTTTTATTCATTCACAATGGATATCTATTGTTGTATTGGCTGCTATCATCTTTTTATTTGACAATCTAAGGGAAAAGATCTAAATGGTCAGGTATAGCATGTTTTAGAATTTCTTGTGGCACACCAGTTGAAAATTGCTACTCTAGTGTACTTCATGGGGAGATGAAAGGGAATGAAGGGGTATTAATGGTGCCAATCAAGTAGCACTGGCCTCCAAAAAAAGCCAGTTGGAAAATAATTTATCCCAAGAGAAGGGACAAGCAAAATGTTGGCCCAATGAGGAAGTCTCATTCTCAGAGCATAGGCAATATTGAGCATGTCATGATGTTTGTCCCTGAGACTGGCCTGTCAGCCCAATCATCATGGCCCCATGTTGGAATCCTGTGGTATATATGGATGGAGGAGGAAGGTAACAGAACCCTTGCTACCTCTCTAACAGAATGAACTCGAAGGAGGAGAGAGAAATTTTTTCCAATTCTCATACTTCCCTGTTATAGACTGGCCCATAAGTGCAGAAAACCACCTCGAGGTGCACAGAAACAATCAAGAAGGTAGAAATTACTAGAAGATTGGGATTAGGACATTTCAGAGGCCAGAGAGGCCCATTTCATGTCCCCTTTGGTGGATCTGGGTAATCTAAAAAATGTTTTTAATAACAAAACATAGTTTAACAGTTGTACAGAACAATTATTAATTTTAACATATTAGTAATAATGTAAAAATAAGTCTGGTATCCAAAAGTTAATTCTAAGATTTCTGAAAAGCAATAACATAGTGCACAGTGATAAGGGGGCCCATTATTAGGACATAGTCTTAAATTATCCTTTCTTTTAGTCCTGTGAGTTTCTCTCCCTGATTATAGTAAATCTTCATTTAGACATAACATCAAAATTTTGACTTGGAATTCTTTTATGAATGTGGAGCACACACTAAATGGTCCTCCTCCCATTTTCTCTCTCTCCTTCTCCAATGCAAGGAATGAGCCCCAATTGTGGTGCCGCAATAGATGGCAGGAGCAAGAGCAGCCATAGACACGGGTGATTAGTTTTTTTACTCACAGATGTTAGCCTGTGAAATCTCTCATTCCACATATGGTGCCTATAATATAGTAAGTGTTTAATATCTCTACTCTTTCATTCACACATTTATTTCTTAGCTTAGCACTGGCTTCCTTCCCAGTCATTCTTCTGAAACTCCTTATTAGCATCATGAGTGACCCATTACTTGGCAAACCAATGGCATATACTACTAGATGATTTAATCTATTTTTAATGCTCCTCTTTCCTTTGGTTTCCTGGACACCCTTTTGTAGTCACAACCACTGATCTTTCTATTTAATTTGTCCTACTTCCTCCTCGACCCTCTCACACTAGGTCTGCATTCCCCAGAAGTCCATCCTGGGTCCTATATTGTTCCAAATCTATGCTCTTTTTCTAAGATACGTTATTAAGCCAATAGTTACAACTCTTTAATATGACTCACAAATCCATTTTACATCTCGAAACACAAATTTTCTACTGAGCCCCATAATCACACATCCAACTATCTTTGTCTACTGAGTACTTTTTTAAAAACTAGAGTGTAGCATACTCTACAAATATTTGGCATAAAAACCAAACTCCTTGTATTTGCACTTTCCTTCATACACATGGAGGCATATTTGAGTATTTGCTCTCACACCCTAAAGCAAGTTGCAATCATAGTAACTCTGTTTTACAGTACCTTTCAAATATGGCATTCTCATTGCTATTGTCTAACTTTTGGAAATCTGCATAGGCTTCTATTTGGCTCCTCCTAATGCTCACTTTACTGTCACTAGAATGATCTTCAAATAAATATGATCACGTAATTTCCATCTTCAAAGACCATTGTTGACTGTTAACTCAGAGTTGCCTTCAGAATTACATTCCACCTTATTACATGGGGATAAAGAACCTTGGTGTGCTGTACCTTCTAGATATAGTGTCCTTAGTACTTAGTACAATGCTCAATTGTTCTTCAATAGACAGATCTATTGCCAAATTCTGGTGAAAACTTTCTATACTACTCCATAAATTTTAAATCTCTTTTTTAATTCTTCCACATATTTCGTGATATCATTTCTTTGAAATTTCTCAGAATGTAATTTGTTGGTTTTCGTTTTTGAATTGCCTGCTTATCTGAACCTAGCACAACGCCTGGTGCATCAAAGAGACTCAGGATGCAGTTGAATAATAAATGGATGAATGAAAAAGGGTGAAATGCTAGGGCTGGCAGTAACTTTCTATTCCTATGCCAATTTTATGGGCTGATTGGCTTGGTAGGTGACACCCCTTAGCTTGTTTGTCCTGACAGAAAATATAGGAAACAAAGATTTATAAGGAAACATCACTCTTCTTTGCATGGGCAAGAGGTGAAGAAAGCAATGGCATTTATCAGGGAGGCAGCCTGGTGTAATACATTCATGTGTCAGGGAGAACTGTGCCCAATAAGGCAGTTAAGGATAATTTAGTCAATGAGCCCAGAACATAAGGTCAAGTCCCACTGAGATCCTCAAACCCCTTTGACCAGTGGACTGCTGCTCACCTTCACGATATTCCTGATTTAGTTCGAATGTTAAAAAATAGAAATCTAGGTAAGCATTTATGTAAAAAATAGAAATCTAGGTAAGCAATATATGTAAATGAAACCACCATGGTGTATGCCTCAAACCTATACAGTGATATGTCATTTATTTCTCAATAAAACTAGAAATAAAACAAAACAAACAAAAACTAGTTAGCCCTGTCCGGTGTGGCTCAGTTGGTTGAAGTCTCATATCATACACTGAATGGTTGCAAAGTTGCAGGTTCCATTCCCAGTCAGGGTGCATTTGGAGGCAACCAATTGAAATTTTTCTCTCTAATCAAGTGTTTCTCTCTCCTTCTCCCTTCCTCTTTCTCTATAATCAATTAAAACTTATCCTTGGGTGAGGATGAAAAAAAAAACACTCACCTTATTAATTTAGCAATCACTTTACAATGCCTTCTGTTTATACTAACAAATGAAGGCAGTTGATCTAAACTATAAATTGTGATCTCCTTGCAATTTTCTGGTTTGTTTTTCAAAGACAATATGCTATAATAAACAAAAGGCATTCCTGTGTACACACAGACATGCTAGGCTAACTAGGTTGCTGTGGCTGGATGAAAAATGATTGTAAACAAAGATAGTTTCCTGCACTGGAACCTTGACCCATGAAGGCAAAGAAATGTATTGTTCATTTAAATGAAATTCACTTTGCTGTCATATTAGTTATGCTTGAAAGTTTTATGTCCAGCAGAGATGTTCAGGGACATGCTATTCCTGGTACATGCTAATGCAGGCAGATATTAGAACTGTAGAACCAACTTTAGCCAACATAGAAAATGTAATGCAATAGATTTAGGCATCAACCCTTACGAAAGATTACATTATTTTAAAATTTTGGCCAGATCTCCATTTCCTTTCTGTAAGAGGATTATACAGCCGCACCCTGTCAAGAACTGTGAAAGGTCTGAGGTTTTGCCTTGTGCACAACCTAACAATTACCCCGTCAGACTTTAATGGATGCTGGCAGAAGACCTGATACCTGGGTCAGAGACAGCGGGCTTTAGTACTCACAGCACACCAGGAGCAGGAGATTCATGTTTATGTCACCTTTGCTTCTCACCCCCTCTAAGTTTGACAAAGGCAACAAGAAGGTGGTCCTAGAAAATGGTGCACACAAAATGGGTTCATATTCTAGATGAGAAACCCTGAGGTTAATGAGCCCCAATTTTATATGGCACTAAGAGCAGATTTGCCCCGTTTTTGCTCAGAGGGAGATATCCTTCCTGCTTTGAACAGTAACCAAATCTTCCCACTGTCCTGAAGGGAGACAGACACTTTGTCTTCCTAAGAATGTTTACTGTACAAATACCCTTGAAGAATCTAGTTCTTACCTATATGAGTTTTCACAGTTGACTTTCTCTAGAGCTTTAAAGCTTCTGAATTGTAAAACTTGCCTCAAGCAATAATGTTTTAATGCATATTAATAAAAGATAGGGGTAACATATATCATGTAATCCCTTTCAGTTTACAAAATACTTTCCCATGCATTATTGTGTTTAATCATGTGTAGGGTCAATGATAATGAAGCTAAAATCATTTTATATTTGTAGATAGTAATCCATGTTGGTAGGAATTATTATGCAATATTATCTATTAAGATGGTATAGCTGGTAATGAAAGTTGTAGCAGTTATAATACTGTGTGTATGTGTGTGTGTGTGTGTGTGTCTGTGTCTCTGTGTGTGTTTCTTACCAGCTCATTGTAAAACAAATGTTATAAATTATCCACATACAAGTACTATTGGCTTCTTTCTGGAATTGTTCCTAATCAGGATAGGATGTAGGTGTAACTTAAATTTTAAAATAGAGATGCTTGACTTATAAACACAAATATGAAACATCAGAAATAGGATATAGATTAAAAAATACTAAAATCCTACCTCCACAGATGAAATTCTAGGGAGAACTTATGCATGCTGGAGGCATTTCATAGAGATGCTACTAGGCAGCTCATAGTTACCCTTGAGATTTTCCTTTCCCCTCCTTGCAATAGAATCCAAACCAATGATGAATCAAAGGCACATCGACTGTCAGTGCTGGAAGGGCCCCAAAGAGTCTTACAGCCAGCCCAGTGAATCTCAAACATTGGTGCATGCCACTGGAATCAATTGAGAAGCACTGGAAGCCCAGACCTCACTAATCAAGGATCTGATTTCTTAGATCTAGTAATTCTTTTTTTTTTTTTAAATATATTTTATTGATTTTTTACGGAGAGGAAGGGAGAGGGATAGAGAGTTAGAAACATCGATGAGAGAGAAACATCGATCAGCTGCCTCCTACACACTTCCCACTGGGGATGTGACCACAACCAAGGTACATGCCCTTGACCGGAATCGAACCTGGGACCTTTCAGTCTGCAGGCCGAGGCTCTATCCACTGAGCCAAATCAGTTTCGGCAGATCTAGTAATTCTGATGCAAATCATTACTGACAACTGTTTGACTTGATTTTATAGATGAAGAAAACCTTCATTAATAAAATCTCCATTCATTATTTGTTCCTATTCATTTCATTGCTACTACCCTAATCTCAATTTCTGTTACCTCAGTATATAAAACAGTGCCTAGAAGTAGATATTATTGGATAAATATTTGTTTAATTATTGAATGTTTGTCTTTTGCTTTGAGATTATTTTTAATGCTGATAATTATTCTACCTTCAACCAACCAATGGATTTCTGTTGATTAATACTGCTTTAAGAGTAAAAGAAAATCTTAAGTGAGGAAGGCATTATTTAGCCATTTGACAGATGAGATAACTTAGGATAGGAGAGGTGAGTGATTTTTTTTTTTTTTATAGAGCATGGTGAGAGCTATTGTATAAATTTTAAAAAATAGCATCTTCATGAAGACATTAATTCATGAGCCATTAGTGTAATTTGAATATATCACAACTATTATGCAATAAGAAATATAATAGAGAAGAATGGAAGATAGAGGAACTTAGAGGTAATATGTTATATTTATTAAGTAGGCAGAGTTTAGAGCTAGATTCCTGGGTTCAAATCCCCCTTCTATCACATGTGACCTTTAGTTGTATGGCCCTGTTAACATTTATTATTTTCTCTAAACTGCATATCCATAAAATGATGATGATAGTAATATTTTATTTCAGTTATTATCAAATAAAACAAAATTAAATATAAATGCTTAATAGATCATCTGGAAAATAGTCAACACAGTCCAGAAATTTTAATTATTAATCTTATTATCATCATTATCATTGTCATTTACATGGATATTTTATGAGATCAGGTTTTGCTTAGGTGAAGGTCAAAGAGGGACACTGCTTTATTAATAGTATTCTGTACTCTTAAAGGGATTATAATTTTAAGAAAAAATTAGGGAAAAAAGGATTTTCCAAATAGATATAGCAAAGAATAGGATGACAACTTCAGGTTGCCTCAACCTATTTAAACAAGTGGTTTCTTTTCTGCTGAGGTAAATTCTAATATGCCTAGACTTGGTTCTCTTGCCCCAGCATATCTGAAAGAAATTAAATACCTGGAGTTGTTCATAAATCTATTCATTTAAATATCTGTCCATTTTTAAAAGTATAAAAGTATGATCATTTGTATAGACAGACTCTGAGATTCCTTGAGTTGGAAATCAGGATACATCTCTTTTGCATATAATTTAAGAAAATGGTATATTCATGAGTTCTTATTACATTAACCTTGTGAAAACTTGAATTGTTTCTTTTGCCCTTCCCTGCCATGTGAGCCTTTCCATTGACACAAATACACAAATGAAGAGGCATCAGCAGGATTGTAAATGGTTCATGGAGGTTGTAAATAGGCATTGCCACTGTCCATAAAACATCATTGGCATTAGAAGGATTTCACCCTTTATACTGGGCACTGCATGACTGTCCAGGTAAGCTCTCAGCAGCTGCCTGGTCAGACACTGTCAGGAAGATTCAGGGCTCAGGGAAAAAAAAAAAAAAAAAAAGATTGCTCTCTTTGTCACATGACTGTACATCTCAGTATCCTCTAGACCAGTGGTTCTCAACCTTCCTAATGCCACGACCCTTTAATACAGTTCCTCATATTGTGGTGACCCCCAACCATAAAATTATTTTCGTTGCTACTTCATAACTGTAATTTTGCTATTGTTATGAATCGGAATGTAAATATCTGTGTTTTCCAATGGTCTTAGGCAGGGGTCCTCAAACGTTTTAAACAGGGGGCCAGTTCACTGTCCCTCAGACTGTTGGAGGGCCGGACTATAGTTTAAAAAAAAAAAACTATGAACAAATTCCTATGTGCACTGCGGGCCCGGGACGAGTCGACTGCTAAGCAGGACAGGCAGCCGCACCCGACAGGCCGTATAAATGTCCTCGGCGGGCCGCATGTGGCCCGCGGGCTGTAGTTTGAGGACCCCTGGACTCTTAGGCGACCCTGCTAGCGGTTCTCAACCTGTGTGTCGCGACCCACAGGTTGAGAACCTCTGCTATAGAGCCTAAGACCATCGGAAAACACAGATACTTACATTACGATTCATAACAGTAGCAAAATTACAGTTATGAGTAGCAATGAAAATAATTTTATGGTTGGGGGTCACCACAACATGAGGAACTGTATTAAAGGGTCGCGGCATTAGAAAGGTTGAGAACCACTGCTAGAGACTCTGTAATGGACACCGCAACATTGTGGCTGATTATATGAAGAGTAACTTACATTTGGAAAGCATGCTGCTTCAAATCTATGTTAGTATTCTAATTGTAACAATAGTAAATATGTATCCATAAGGCTAACAATGTTCTGGGGACTATGGTAGATTCTTTTACAAGAATTATTTTATTTAGTCTTTATGGCAATATATGAGGTAGGTAGTGATAATGTGTCCATTTTACAGATAAGTCTATTGAGGTACAAGGAGGTTAAGCGGTTTGCCCAAGATCATCCACCTAATAAAAGACAGTCAGAAGATGAACTGAGGTCAATTGTCCCCAGAGCCTTAGTTCTTAAATATTAACTCTATACAGTCTTTTCTCTCATATTCACTGTGAGTAATTGATAAAACATCTATAGTTTTTTATACTACTTCTTTGTCTCACTTAGGAGGAAAAATATTGATTAGTTAAGCAGTTTCTTATAATATTGTGTTTGTCAGGACAGGCTAAGCTATGCTGTGGTAACGAATAAATCCCCCAATCTCAGCGGCTGATCAGTGGCTTCTAGTTTATTTCTCGCTCCCATTATTGGTCAGTGTCCTCTTTGGCTGCTCCCCTCACATTATGGCTCAGCGTCTGAGCTCCTTTTGTCCTACAACTCCACCCTGACTCGTTGCTTCCAGGGTACAGATGTGAAAAGGATGCCACGGAAAACACAAAACAAATTTTAACTACCATTTTTGCTGATATTTCCACTGATGAAATATTACATAACACAGTGTCAATATAGCCTCAAGTAGCCTGGGAAATATAGTTTTCCTATGTGACAAGGAAGAGGAAATACTGGGATAAATACATGGCATATTTCTCCATGAGTATCAGATCACAGGTCTCTCTGACTTTTTATTTTTTTTAAGCTATAAAAACAAATTTATTTCTCTGAGTGGCTCTAATCCATGCAGTCATTTGGGAGACTCAAGTTCCTTTCCATTTCTTTTTTCTTAAATTCATTTTTATTGTTGACAGTATTACAGATCTTCACCATTTCCCCCCATTTGCCCTCCTCCACCCAGCCCCCATCTCACCCAAAGCTTTCACCACACCATGGTCTGTGCCCATGGGTTATGTATATATGCATATACGTTCTTTGGTTATTTCTTCTGCCCCCACCTCCCCTTCCCTCTGAGATCTGTCAGTCTGTTCCATGCATCCATGTCTCTGGACCTATTTTTAATTCATTTTCTTCAAGTCTGCCTCTTTGCCCAGAAGAAAACCATAGAAGAATGTGACTTCTGAAGGTACCATTTAATGAAATTTTTAAATCAATAGATTCTTAAATTATGCTGAAACTGTAAATGGATATGCCAATTTGCACACATAAGCAGTCATACCTTAGAGATATTTTAGGTTTGGTTCCAGACCACCAAATAATGTGAATATTGCAATAAAATAAGGCACACAAATTTTTTGGTTTCCCAGTGCATATAAAAGGTATGTTTATGCTATATTCTAGTCTATTAAGTATAAAACAGATTATGTGTAAAAAGATAATGTACATAACTTAATTAAATACTTTATTGCTAAAAATTGCTAACCATAATCTGAGACTTTGGAGAGTCATAATCATCTGGCTGGTGAAGGGTCTTACTTGCAATTTGTAAAAAATCCATTGTCTGCCAAGCATAATAAAATGAGTCAGGCCAATAATAGATGGCCAAGAATTCTCCACAGCATTATATATCTATATGAAGACTTCTGTGTATTTTTAAATATGAAAATTGGAAATCCTCTAATTAACCAGAGTCTTGATTAGGAAAGGAGTGGCTTGGTTTCAGTTACCAGTTAGCAATTAACTACATGTGGGGTGTGTGTGTGTCTGTGTCTGTCCCTGAATCTCAGGAGCACAGTTAATTGAGGCTAGCAGGTGTACTCCGTTTTCATGTATCCAAACCAATTTTCTCTTTTATTAAGGTAGTTGCGGTTCTTAGAGCAGGGAGGCATGGAAGATAGGCTGTTGATGAAGAAATCTTTTTCTTTAACCATCCCTCCTCCCCACCTGCATTCTAAACCAGGCAGAATGGACCATTTGTATCTCCACTGTGTCCTGCTCATTCTTCTACGAGAGCAGTGCGTAGTTTCCGTAGGAGCGCTGAATGAATGAAAAGCATGCAAGAAGCACAGTGTATTTACGTATGGATGCCACTGCTAGATTCATAGAATTTGGAGTCATCAATTTATCTGTGATGGTTGAAGTGAACCCAGGTGGACAAGTGCACGCATGGACAGAACAAGTCAGGATGAAGTCAGGACTGGTCGATATTTCCACTGAGAAAGAAGCTGTTGACACGAAGAAGAACTATATAAAATGACGGTTTGAGGGAAGAATAACTTGTAAATGTAATACAGAATGACAAAAACCAAGGCAGCTGTTTAAATTAAAACAAAATCTATGTCTGCATTGAGGAAAAGCAATCTTAGGAAATTAAGATTGTGTTGTGTGTTTTTTTTCTGCACAGTAATGCTGAACTTTTGAGACAGAGTTTATGAATCCTCTTTTCTTTGGAAATCTGTCTTCCTTCAAAAAAAAAAAAAAAAAAAGAAACAATTGAAAGAATTTTCCTTGCTTGAAATTCATCATGTTGCTTTTCATTAGAACGTTTTCTTCTCCCACGTTGCTCCAGAAATGCAGACACTCAAATGAATCGCCTCTGCCCAGTAGAGCTTATTTTTCAATTTACATAAATAAATAACCTGCCAAAACTAATTACTTCTCTTCAAAATCTAAATATATTATTTCTCCTCTTTTTCCAGTCTGCCTTGTTTTAATTATTTTCACATCAGTTGTCATTTTAGAAGCTGGTTTTGACTAAAAAGGGATAATCAGATGTGTCTCAGTGTTTTAATTTGGCTAATTAAGATTGCTGCTTTTGTCTGGATTTCTGGAGGCATTCATTTACCGCCTGTTCATAGTTTTGGGGTATTGGGGAGAAGAGCAATCAAGAAAAAATAGTCACATATATATTTATAT
This sequence comes from Plecotus auritus, assembly GCF_963455305.1. Taxonomy (NCBI): domain Eukaryota; kingdom Metazoa; phylum Chordata; class Mammalia; order Chiroptera; family Vespertilionidae; genus Plecotus; species Plecotus auritus. The sequence goes on along the minus strand of NC_137770.1, from coordinate 19,838,257 downwards.
TTAAATACTAAGAATAATTTGTTGTTTGCACTTTCTTTCCTTGCTTCCCCAACCTTATTCTCCAATGCCCAAAGAACCTTAGAAGCAAGTCATGCAAGGCAGGTCAGAATCTTCTTCGCCCTTTATAGGTCATTATTCCAGAATATAGAACGCCTCGAATATTGTGCCTGAGTTTTCTTTGTCCTCCTCATGTTTTGAATCAAGGCAACTGTGATCACAGCACACCACTGCTCCTGAAAAGCAGATGGTTAGCTGACTCACCACACAATTCATGGGGTGTAATTGCCTGGTTTGTGAGAAACATCAGACACAGCACCGGAAAGTGAACAGAAAGAAAGAGCAGATAGGAAAATAGTCGTCTTTGCTTCGACAATCCAGTTACTGCATCCAAAGTGCTTGAATTTGTGTTCTTCAGCGTCCTTAGTGCCAACTTGGAGATATACAGCACACTGTCTTTCAAACTGATCACAGATTTTTTTCATACTTTGTCTCATTGATCTATACTATATGATTGTATACAAGCAATTGGACATCTTTGAATTCTTATTACCAACTAGAGGCCTGGTGCATGAAATTTGTGCATGGGGTGGGGGGGGTGTGTCCCTCAGCCCAGCCTGCACCCTCTCCAATCTGGGACCCCTCAAGGGATGTCCAACTGCAGTTGGACATCCCTTTCACAATCCAGTACTGCTGGCTCCCAACTGCTCACCTGCCTGCCTTCCTGATTGCCCCTAACTGCTTCTGCCTGCCAGCCTGATCACCCTCTAGCCACTCCCCTGCCAGCCTGATTGATGCCTAACTGCTCCCTGCCAGCCTGATTGCCCCTAACTTCCCTCCCCTGCAGGCCTTGTCTCCCTCCCCCCCCAATTGCTCTCCCCTGCAGGCCTGGGTCCCCCCCTACTGCCCTTCCCTGCAGGCCCAGTCACCCCCAACTTCCCTACTCTGCTGGCCTGGTCACCCCCAACTGCCCTCCCTTGCAGGCCTGGTCCCTCCCAATTGCCCTCCCTTACTGGCCATCTTGTGGTGGCCATCTTGTGTCCACATGGGGGCAGCCATCTTGTGTGTTGGAGTGGCAGTTAGTTTGCATATTACTCTTTTATTAGATAGGATAGAGGCCTGGTGCACAGGTGGGGGCCAGCTGGTTTGCCCTGAAGGGTGCCCCAGATCATGTTGGGGGTTCCCTTGGGACATGGGGTGGCCTGGGCGAGGGGCCTGTGGTGGTTTGCAGGCCCACCATGCTCCCCCAACGACCCAAGTGGAGACCCTGGTATCTGGGATTTATTTATCTTCTATAATTGAAACTTTGTAGCCTTGAGCAAAGGCCAGGGCAGGTGGAAAGCTTGGCTTCCTCCATTGGTGGGGAAACCCAAGCCTCCTGCTTGCTCTGTGGCCGCAACCATCTTCGTTGGGTTAATTTGCATACTTGCTCTTTATTGGCTGGTGGGTGTGGCTTGTGGGTGTAGCGGAGGTATGTCAATTTGCATATTACTCTTTTATTAGATAGGATGGGACAACTCAAATAGTGTGAATTTATTACTGACCCCAAATCATGCAGTTATTTAGACCTTGTGTCCAGTTTGTGAAACTAAGCTATGCCTTATATTCTTTAATGATCCAAATAGGCAGATGTCTGTTTCCAATGGTGGTATTATATATAAATATTACATCTTCATATATTCACATATATGCACATACATACATTTTATATATAAATATAAATATACACATTTTATTACATATATACACATACATATGCATATACAGTATATTTTCTTTCTTCTGTAGTGCAATGGAGGGGATACATTGTTTTTGAATAAAAGATTTAGGAAGAGGAAATTATATTTAAATTGATTTCCTGAATTAACACAAGTAACATCTACTATCTACTATTTAGGTGAGATTTCTTTCATTGTAACAACAGTTGCTACAGTAATCTACCACAATGGTCAATGTATATCTTCACCTGACATTGAGTTTATAAAACAGAGCATTTTAATAAATTTTATATCTTTTTGTCTTAGATGCCTTATTTCTTGATTTTATGTTCGCAAAACTGATCTTCCTTTTGTACCTTCCTTGCAGGTATATCAACTGTAAATTTTTTTTTCAATCACAGTTCACATTCAATATTATATAAGTTTCAGGTGTGTAGCTGAGTGGTTCAACATTTATATAATTTATTAAGTGATCCCCCTGATAAGTCTAGTACCTAGCTGATATCATATATAGTTATTACAATATTATTGATCATATTGCTTATGCTGTACTTTACGTCCCCATGACTATTTTGTAATTACCAATCAGTACTTCTGAATCTCCTCACCTTTTTCATCCATTCCCCCAACTCCTTTCCCCTTTGGCAACCATTAATCTGTTCTCTGCATCTATGGGTCTGCTTCCATTTTGTTTGTTCATTTTTTAAAATATGTTTTTATTGATTTCAGAGAGGTAGGGAGAGAGAGAGATGGAAACATCAATGATGAGAGAGAACAATTGATTGGTTGCCTCCTGCACACCCCACATTGGGAATTGAGACCACAACCCTGGCATGTACCCTGATTGGGAATCTTACTGTGACCCAGTTCATTGGTCAATGCTCAACCACTGAGCTAGGCCAGCCGGGGTCATTTTTTTTTTTTTTTTTTTTTTTTTTTTTTTAGTTTACACATATAAATGAAATCATATGATATTGGCATTTTATGCAACATTCTTTACATTAGGTAATTCTTGATTCTAGTTGGCAATGTTGGCATTTAGGGTCAAATTAAAGTGACTTCCTGGCAGTATATCAAGTAAGAAATAATAATAGTGTTTATTGAGTAACTACCACATGACAGGCCCTATTTTTTGGTGCTTTATAGTTGTTTTCTCATTTAAACCTCAAAAATATTATTACTATCATAGTTTTATTTATGAGCCACATAAAGCTCACAGGAGTTACATGATTGAAAAGATGCACACATTTATTAAATTGTGTAGCCAGAATCTGGACTCACACTGTCAGAAGCCGAAGACCCTGACTTCTGCCATGCTGCCTTCCATATGCTACAGTGCCTGAGATCCCAGGATGGAACTGATACTGTTGTAAATAGCTGGTTATTAATAATAGGAAAGGAGCCAAAGGAAGGCCAGATGTTACAGGCATGCCATTTGGGCAGCTTCACCAGGAAGCTGCAATTTCACACTGCCCAGGGAACCACCAGCCCATCCCTGCAAGTCACTGGGGGAAAAGGTCCAACAAAGGGGAGATAGATGCATGCACAGTGAAGTTGGGGTGACTGAAAGTGCCTGTCAGCCATACCTGGAGCAGAGATTGTTGCTCAGAATGGGAGGGACCACTGCAAGCCCATGACAATTTGGGAATGCCTAATCCCCTAGACAAAGGAATTCTCTCTTTTGGCTCTAGGCTAATGCGGCTCTCTCATTCCTACTTTCTTGCATTCGCCTGTGTTTCCTCCATTGCCAGGTGGCCCTGTGGACCAGGCAATGGACTGATGGATTGAAACTGGGAACACAAACTAAGCTAGCTGGATGCTGAATTGGACTGATCCAACATAGAACAGAAGATCTGGACACTGGCTCTGATTTTAGCCCCGCTAAAAGCAAAATGGGACTTCTTCCCTGGGGGGACTGAGGGAAATGGGACTTTGGAAATTCAGGGATTTAATTCCACACAAATAATAATCACCTTTTCTTCTGTGCGAGTCTTAGAAAATTATTTTTCTCAGGATATCCCACTCCTCTGAGCAATAGGTGGGGACCAAGACCCACCACCTCCACCAGTGACAGAACCTATTTTCATCACTTTCTGTCAAAGCTCAGAATCAGAAGGAGTTAGAACCAAATGGAATGCCATTCCTTGAAAACATATATTCTCAGTGAAATTCCTTTATGTAGCATTTCTTTCTAAATTCAATCTGAAGAGAATGTCCTCTGGCCATTTGTCTAATCAATAAAAATTAAATATGTGGTCCCCTCATCTCTTTATTCTGCAGGGCTTCAAGTTGCACAGTGTTAGTTAAACTGTGAATCCTAGAGATAAAGAATTTTTTTAAAAAGGTAAAATATTGAGTCTCATTGAGATATAAAGCACAGATTAAATATTTTATTTAAATCATTATTAATGAGGGAATCAGATGATGCACAAAATTATATGAAGTTAAGCAATGTTGAAATAAATTTACAAATACAAGAAACTGACTTTTTTCCACAGGGAAATAAAGGGGGACATTAATTGAATCTCACTCTCCCCCCAGACAGAATTGATTTGCATTTCTTTAGACAAGAGTTATTATTTTGTATTGCTATTTATTATCTACAATTTATAGAGTTGTAAAACATTTCAAAGGCAGTGAGAACCTTAAATCAGATAATCAAGAGGTGCAGCTCTAAACAATTCATAGTTTTCCTGCAAGAATGAGCCTGAATATAGAGACCCCTGAGGCTGTCCATGTGCAAATGGCAGAGAGATTACTGGTACAAATCTCATCCAATAGAGACTTCTGCCTAAGCCATTCTTGTTTTACTTGTAATATTATAAACACAGTTTCAAATGCATGGCAAGGTGTAACAGTTGAGCTATCAGCTACATCTGAAAATAATCGGATGAAAGGAAACAATGTAAGGATTTAAAGATTTGTGAGGGGTATGTCCACAGGAGGAAAAAAAAGAGGATACAAAGATTGCTGGAAAATAAGCGAGTTCTCATATAGAAAATTAAAGATGAGTATGAAAACTGCAAGAGAAAGAAAAATGTCATAATATAGTTTGGATGAGCGATGTCATCAAAGCTTCCATGAGACCTATATGCATCCATGGGCGTTTGAGAACCCTCATCCAAGAGCAAAGGTAGTTGGTAATGTTTAGGAAGTTCATTGTCAGCATTTTCTTGGTATACTGCTATTTATTGGAAGGTCATCGGGTAGGTCATTAGAGAAGATCTGGCAAGTAGGAGAGACAAGAGGGTATTTTATGAGGCACATTGTAGGGTCATGCTTTGCATCTGATGCCTCTAAAATATGAAATTAATAGGTGATATCCCTAGTGATATTTACAGCATGACATTAGTAAATACAAAACAATAATTCCTGTGCTGTGTTTTCTGAATATGTCACAAGAGGCAACAGAGTGGCAAAGCTTGAAATCTGTAGTACTTGGCAGCTTCAACAGAAACACTCAGTTTTAATGTACAGAGGGTCAGGATGAGGACGGGTCTGTCTGAGAATTGCACAGGGATCAACTTTCATTTCCTGGACCTGCCACTCTGCTGACAGATTGTCCAGTCTCTCACTCATGGACACAGAATCAATTTTCTAGAGAAATGAGACAGAATTCTGGGCATGGTGCTCCTCTTATTAAAAAGAACATGACTACCTTTCTTTTAAGGATAGAAATATAATAGCAAGGTATATAGATAAATATCATTTACATGCTATACTGCTAGAAAATAGCTATTTATTAGTAACTGTTTAAAGTAACTGCTAGTAAATGTATTGGTTTAATGGATTGAACATCTCAAGCTCACTTTAAGAAGCAATATACATTTGCTATTGAAATGTGGTTTACAGGACCAAGTAATTTTCTTAGAGCCTTAAGAAAATTATGGGTTTTTATTGATTTGTTAGAGAGAGGGGAAGGGAAAGGGAGAGAGAGAAACATCAGTGAGAGAGACATTGATTGGCTGCCTTTACACTCCCACTAATGGGGATCGAGCCCACAGCCCAGGCATGCACCTTCAGGGAATTGAACCTCCACCTCTCGGTGCCTGGGATGACACTCAGCCAACTGAGCCACACCGGCCAGGGTTTGGCTTTGTTTTTGAGCTATTACTTTCTGCCAACACTGATGGGGTAACAGCAGCAAAGAAATCTTTTGGTGTCAAGGGCCACACCACATCCCTTTCTGATGCAGTTTGGGCAAAAGGGATGACGTTTGGCTATCTCCTTCCACTTTGCTCCTCTGGAATTATTATGTGGGGTAGTCTTTAGAAATTAAAATCATGTATTAATATGCTTTTAGAATATTCTCCTTCTCTGGGGACAATGGCAAAAGGGGAAAAATCTGTCTCCATTCACTTAAGGTTGTCAATATTTTAGCTATTCTCTAGTTTGCTGACATCATCTTAGTTAAAAAGTGAAAGTTCTCACCCCATTTTATTTCTCTGTCTGCTTTTCAGTGAAAAGCAGCCTTCTTTTTATGATGTCCATCCCCAGATTGATTCTTTCCTTAGAGTCTCCTTCAGCATATCAATGTCTCATAGAGGCATCTCATCCACTCCACTCGGCATTTTTTTGCCAAAGGAAGGGTGAATTGGGGAGGAGATGGGAGAATGGAAAATTCCAGACTTGGCCATTAAGAGATACGGCAAGGTTAAGTTGGCTGAACTGGGCAGTCTCCAATACAAGCTGTTTGCGGTATAGCCTGTCTTAGATTTTTATAACAAATACGTTTTTCCACCTCTCACTAGCTATGCCAGTCACCCTCTGAGTCACATCTGAAACCTGTTTTGCTTACTTCAGTTTTTAAAAAATGGATTTTATTGTACTTGTCATGTTTGGAAATGTATTGTTATTGTTCAAAGCTTTTAGACTATGCACAGAAAAGGGTTGCAAATGAAATTGTAGCTGCTTTGTCGGTATTCAATCTTTGGGATTTCACACTGGCTTTTAGAAATTTGGCTATTGACTAGCCTTCTAAGATAAAATATTCACCTAAACTCACTGACTAAACACAATTCTCACAACATAAGCAAGGCTTTTCAAAAGGAGTAATATCTCACTACACACAATGCTCCCAACCAGGCTACTGAGGATATTTCTTAAGGTTTTGTAAAATCTCTAGTAATGTCAAAATATTCCTCAATGCTCTCATCATATTTGGCATGTAAGATAAAGAATTCTATAGATAAAAGTGTCAGTCCTCATAAGTGTTAATAGTCACTGTCCTGCCATTACCATTTCCCTAGTTTTCTTCCTTAAAAGACACTTTAACCTCTTTGCATGAAATAAATGAAGGTAAAATGGCATTTTAAAAATATAAATGGAAGCCTTCTTGAGGTATTTAAAAAATTAAAGTAGAAAGCATGAAATGTGGAACTATGGAACTATGTATCTGACCTATGTCTTCCCTCCTGTGAATGCATAGTAACAAGGAACATGACATTGATATTGTCATGGAAGATGTGGGTAGGAATTCTTGGCTTTGTAACTTTTATTGATAAAATTACAGGAACCTTAACTGAATTTACTATATGACTTCACTTTTTAAAATGTTTCCTTTTGCATAAAATGGGGAGAATTGTGCAGTTTTCCATGTCCCTGAGGTTGGTAGAGGTAAACTGATAGTGTATATCAGCTCAATACCCAAGTGTTCCCAAACTAATAATGGCAGAGGTGGGCTGGAACCTGGATTTCCTTTCCTTTCCTTTAAAACAAAACAAAACAATATATATATATTTCAGAGAAGAAGGAAGAGGGAAAGAGAGATAGAAACATCAATGATGAGAGAGAATCATTGATTGTGTTCTACACACCCCCTACTGAGGATCGAGTCTGCAACCTGGACATGTGCCCTGACCAGGAATTGAACCCATGACCTCCGGGTTCACAGGTCGACACTCAACTACTGAGCAACACTGGCTGGGCTGGAACCTGGCTTTTCTGATGCCAAGACCACTGTTCTTTTTTAAAATATATATATATTTTATTGGTTTTTCACAGAGAGGAAGGGAGAGGGATAGAGAGCCAGAAACATTGATGAGAGAGAAACATCAGTCAGCTGCCTCCTGCACACCTCCCCACGGGGGATGTGCCCGCAACCAAGGTACATGCCCTTGACCTAATCAAACCCGGAACCCCTGAGTCCACAGGCCAACGCTCTATCCAGTGAGCCAAACCAGCCAGGGCAAGACCACTGTTCTTTCTCTAATACTCTATTGAGTGCCATAATGTATTCTTACCATTATTGGGATGTCGTTGTAATAGAAAAGAATCTTACGTCTAACCCTGTCCTTATTTTTGTTCATTTATTTGTATTTTCATTCATATATGTGGGAATGAAAGGCTACCTCTGGCTTTCTGAATGCCTTCCTATAAAATATGTTAAAGAAAAATAAAATTATATATTTTAGGTTACATACAAGCAACATTTTAGGAATATTTTTGCCTTATACATTGGAAAGTTAAGAGAACAAAAGGAAAAATTTAAGTGCAGTTGAGCAATCCAAAACGATTGAGAAAAACCTCTTGTGTTCTTTTCCTTCAAAGAATATGCACTAACATAGCAGTACAGGCTCCATGACCAAAATACCATATTTACATCATGAAGACAGTGGGGTAGACCTGTTTATCAGCAACAAAGGTCTGAGCGAAGATATCCCAGGAACTCTGAAGTCATTCAGAGTAAACCTATTTTAACTTGGAAACACCTTAAATCTGAACAAGGATGTTAAGTCAATTATGATACCTTGAAAATTAATAAGATATGTTGTTGGCTATTTACTCTATGCAAGGCAGTGTGCTAGGATTTGGTAGTGATTAAGGTAGAAATGGTCATTACAGAGTTTACAGTTCATGAATTTTGTGCTATTAAGTGTATGGTCTCTGCATCATAGATTTTCACCTTATTAGGTGCATACATATTTAGGGTTATTGTAATTTATTATCCCTTTTACTTTAAATGTTCCTCTATGTCATGTTATTCTCCATCTTGAAGCCCATTTCATTTGATATTAATAGAACCACTTATGCCTTTCTATGCTTACTGTTTGCATGGGTTATCTTTTTTCATATTCTTTTATTTTCAAGTTATTTGGGTTTTTATATGTAAAATATATTCTGTGTAGGGATCACACAGCTGGGTCTTGATTTTCAGCAATAGATTCTGAAAATTTCTGACTTATTTGGCATGTTATTTATATTTAATGTAATTATTGATGTTTTCATTTAAAAACAGCATCTTGCTATTTGTTATCAATTGTTCCTTTTATTTTTTGACTACCTGTTTTTGTTTTTTTCCCCCCAGCCTTTGTTGGAGTTGTTGGATATTTTTTAATAGTCTGTATTATTTGTATGGAGTTCTACACCTCCTGTTATTTTATTGATGATTTTTCTAGGGCAGTGATTTGCCATCAGGGATGACTTTGCCTCCCAGTGTACTTTAGTCAATGTCTGGAGACACATTTTGTTTTTAAAAAATGGGAAGGTGGAGGGGCTGCTATTGGCTTCTAGTCGGTAGGGGCCAGGGATGATGCTAAGAATCCAACAAGGCATTGGAGAGACCTCTGCAACAAAGAATTATCCCACCCAAAATGTCAGCTCTGCCCTGGCTGAGACACCCTGTTAACATTGTACCATTTTAAACTTCCAACTTCATACCCGGCCCTCCCATTTCCTGCATAATGTGTCTTTTTCTCTGACTGCTGTTAAATTTTCTACCTTTAGTTTTTCGCAGTTGGCTAAATTTGGTTTGAAGCTATAGTATTCATAGCATCAATGTACTTGTTTTATAAAACTTGATATATAAGGACTTAGATTACTGGGCAAAGTCTAGACTTCATTATAGTTTTGTGAATTTCCCTTTGTATTTTTAACAGTTTTGTTTTGCTTTTGTTTTCTCTTATGTTGTGGAAAAATTTACACAGACTTTTCCCCTCTGCATTAAACATTTTTACAATGGAAAGTTTCTTTTTTTTTTTTCCTTTAAATCCTTTTATTTTCAATCTACTTTGGTATTAGTATTATAATTTCTACTTTATTTTTCTTTTTAAGTTTCATAGACATACGCATGCCTTCTGCTGACTTTCATCCCTTTGGTGTTTTTCTCTCCATGCTTGATGGATACAATGAGAAGTCTGCAGCTGGAAGAGGCCCTTCTTGAAGTAGGCTGGCACCCTGCTCTTGAACTTCTACCTACAGAACTGTGAAAAATGAATTTTTTATTGTTTATAAGCTAATGATTCCATAGTATGTTGTTATGTCAGTCTGAATAGACTAAGACACTCTCAATTGATGAAAAAAATACAAAAAATTTAGTAGAAAAATAAGTAACAGATAAAGCTAAAGATTTCCAGAAAATAAAATGCAAATTGTCAATGAACATTTGAAAATATGCTAAGACTCATTAATAATTATGTAACTGAAAATTTAAACTTCAAAAATTTGCCATTTTTCACCCATGATATTTGAAAGACTTAAACTATTGATGATAGTCAGTGCTCATAAGGACTTGGGTGGACAAGTACTCTCATTCTTTTTTTGGCAGAAATGTAAACTGCTACTGATATTCTGAACAGTCATTGAAGAAACTTTTTTTTTAGGGAAAAGAAATGCAATTACCCTTTAACATAACAATATAACAATTCTACTTCTTAGAGTTTTCCCTACAAAGAAAAAAAAAAGTGTGTGTGTGTGTGTGTGTGTACATGTGTGTGTGTGTGCATGTGTAAAGGAGCATTAATGGCAAGCATTTTTGTATGATAATAGATTCTAGAAAAACCTAAATCATATCTATCAACAGAGGAAGAGTTACATGAATTATGGTACTGTGGAATATTATACAAAGGGTTAAGACAGAAAGGGAGATGAAAAGATATTTATTGATAGTGTTAAATAAAATGGAAGTAGAACAGTATGTGTGTCCATTAAAACAAACCTAAATATTTGTGTGTGTATATATATATATATATATATATATATATATATATCATATTTGTAAATATGCAGGCAATTATCTGAAAGGAAACACTACATTCTTATCAATGTTTACGTTGGGGGGAGGATAATAGATTGAAGGGTTTAGAAGCACATAGGAAAAATGTTTTAAAGACTCTTGAATTACTTGTATATTTTTTTTAATGAGAATGCATAGAAATATTTATTGCATAACTAAAAATTTAGCAACCCAACAAACCAAACACACAAAAATTATAAACCCCCAAACTATGTGATGCAAACACCTAAGTTGTTAATTACATTGAGGGGCCAAGACTCAGGGGCCTGACTTCATCTTCCAGAGTTTCCTTATTGCTCCACACAGTTATGGGTTCTAGTTGGGATAAATGCATTTTCTTCCCAGTTGCCTATTATGGAATTGGACTGAACACGTTCATATTATTACACTAATATAGTTTCTCAGACAAAAAGCGTGTTCAAGTCCTTTCAATTTTGTAGAGAACAAAAACATTTTTTCTGTTATTCTACTTTTCTCCAGCTGCTCCTGGGCCTTGGGGAGCCAACATTTTTCTGTTGTTTTTGTTTTATGTCAGATAATGTTTCTATTATGTCCCTTTTCTCTCCTATCTTTTGTCTACTTTCCCAGTCCACTCTGATCCTGCAGAATAACCTACAATGAGTGTTGTAACTTCTCCTACTTCAAAAGCAGAGCCTTCTGTGTGAAGATCTGAGCCGTCAGTATCAGGTTGTCTTTGGAACTGTTCATTCACCTGCTTTAATTTCCTTTTATGATATTATTAACGACATGATTTTCATGTTGTAATTGCATTTCCTTTGTGCCAATTCTGTTCCTTTACACCCCAGATTAGCAAAGTGGATATGTCCCTCTCTTCTAAGTTTCTTTCTCCTTCATACTTCCATCTCCTCTCATCGGTGTGCTCCTTTTATTAACACACCTCCTGATTCTCACCTAATTGCTCGATAATGCACCCTGCATGTCAGGAGCCTGGACACATTCACTGATCAAAGGGGCATCCTCACTGGTTATTTTATCTAGAAATTTAACAAATGCTGAGGGCCTGAAACTGCACTTGGTATTCTACTTTCAGTGACCCATTCACACATTCCCACCACGATCTCACTGCCACCTGTTTTCTTTCTCCCTCCCCACTAAGCATCCATCTGTGGTCCTATTATCCTGTTTCCTATTGGACACATGCTGCTCCAGACTATGCATCCAGCCAAGTTTAATTATTGTGCTCAGACCCTCTCTCCAGGACAATGATGCCTCAATGATTTCACCAATGTGCCTTCTCCTTTCAACAATGTGCATGTTTTCATCTTGTCTCTCATAGTTTTGCCTCTTTGATCTCGCCTCCTCCCGCTTTGTGTGCGAAGAATGATGACAGTAAAAAATGAGACCAGGTGAAATGTTACCCTTTTGATTACATGTCTTCTTGTGCATCTTTTTGTGAAATATAGTTTATGGGTATAATAAGGTCTTAGTCTTGGTGACATTTCAACAGCCTTGAAATCCACAAAATAACTGAAGTGGCTTCTCTCTTGCCCTTTGAGTAAGTAAAACTAGTATTGTCTAAGTACTAATAACCATCTTTGTTTCTGCAAAAGAGACACAAACCAGAAAGAGCACAGATATTCTTTAAAATGATCTTCCATACCTGCAAAGTCTCATAATGCTCAATTCCTTATCACCCTCTTTACTGTGGTATATACACATTTGAGTAAAAATCCAAAAAGATATTACCTCTCTGGTATGCAAAATAATGGCCCCCAAACATATCCATGCCCTAAATCAAGGAATCTGTGAATATGTTACTTTCCATAACAAAAGAAACTTTGAAGGTGTGGTTAATTAAGGTTCTTGGGGTGAGGAGATTATTTTATACTAGAGACCCGGTGCATGAAAATTTATGCACTGGTGGGGGCGTGCCTCAGCCCAGCCTTCCCTCTTTCACAGTCCAGGAGCCCTCAGGGGCAGGAGGCAACCCAGTGATAAGGGGAAGGTGATGCCCCCATCATACCTCTGCTGCTGCCACTGCTGGTAGCACAAGCCTCGGCCCGCCCTGGGTTACCTGAGCCTCGGGTCAGCCCTGGTGGCTGGGCAGCTGCCATCTGAGGCTTGCCTACATCTTGGGCGTCAGCTGGGCAGCCAACATCCAAGGCTTGCCTGTGCCTTGGGCCAGCCTTGAGTGGGTGGGGGGTTGAGGGGACTGGGGGACTCCAGAGGCAGGCACACGGAGCTGAGGGGTCTGGATGCCGCCATCTTGTGGCTGTGGGTACTGCCATCTTTGAGGACATGGCAGTCAATTAGCATATTCCCTCCTTATTGGCTGTGGGTGCCAACTTTGTGAGGGTGTGATGGTCAATTATCATATTCCCTCTTTATTAGATAGGATAGCCTAGGTGAGCACAGTGGTCGGCAAACTCATTAGTCAACAGAGCCAAATATCAATGTACAACAATTGAAATTTCTTTTGAGAGCCAAATTTTTTAAACTTAAACTTCTCCTAACGCCACTTCTTCAAAATAGATTCGCCCAGGCTGTGGTATTTTATGGAAGAGCCATACTCAAGGGACCAAAGAGCCGCATGTGGTGAGTCGTGGTTTGCCGACCAGTGGGTTAGCCCAATGTAATGCAAATGATGTTATATGTGAAAGAGGGAGAACAGATCATCAGTGTCTCAGTATTTGATGTGAGAAAGATAACAGTGACCATTGTCAACTTTGAAAGTGGAGGAAGAGATGGGAACAGAAGGATGTAGGCTGTCTCTAGAAACTGGAAAAGTCAAGGATGTGGATTCCTCTCTAGAGTCTGTAGAGGGAACATGCCCTGGCCAACCTTGGGTTAGCCCAGGGAAACCCATTTCGGAATTCTGACATCCAGGACTGTAAAGTAATAAATATGTGTTTTGTTGAGCTACTGAGTTTGTGGTAATTTGTTTCAGCAGCAATAAGAAACTAACATACTGCCAAAGAGGCAGTTTCAATAAGTGATTTACTGGAGCAGTAGAAACTGTAGCTAAGATCCTGTAGAGTAATAGACTCAAATTACTTCCTGCTCTCACCTTCCCAAATGAGGTTCATTTTTATTTCAACAACCCCTATTATCCATCCCCTATTTTTCCCTTTAGGAAGAACTTTTATTAATATCTTCAGCTGTTCACTACCTCAGCCCACATTTGCTCCAATGACCTACCCATATAATAGAACAATCCCTAAACTTTACTTCCTCTTTCTTTAGTCAAGTGGAGTTGGTGAACCTTGGGGCTTTTCCTTTTATTGGAGCAATAAATTCTTCCACTGAGATGAAGACCTATGTTTACCGCCAGTTCCTTTTGTAATGATAGGACAACCTACCACAAAGCCAGCTGGGGCTGAGTTGCTGGAAGGTCAACATCTGCATTTTCAAGTAAAAAGCATTCCACTAAATATATTGCTTACTGTAGGAAGAAGTATCTTTATTGTCCATTAAAACAAGGATATTCTGGAAATAAAGCACTAAGTACTCTTTATATACACCATTGTTTCTCCAGCTTGGCAGTTTTATAATTTTCTCATGTCCTTTCAGACAAGGTCTCCATTTTAATACCCTGTATCATTGTTTGTTAAGCTATTTTATTTACCTCATGCCATACTAAACAGAAGGTTTACTGTTATTGGAGATGTGGGTGGATGGTGGATAGTCTTTCTCTGTTGCTAGTGGGGGTGGGGTATTCCTTTCCCCCCTGGGTGCTGGGGGTCGGGTCCTTAGGGTATCTCAAGAAAAAGAATTTTCTGAGACTCATGTGGGAGGATAAGTGACTTTGATTTGCATGGAGTTACATCCCTTAGGATCCAAAGTCCCATTTCCCTCAATCCAGTCCCGGAAGAAGTGCTGATGGGTATTCAGCAGAGTTAGAAGCAAAGCCAGTGTCCAAAGTTTCCATTTCATGGTAGAACTGGGGCCAGTTTAGAATTAGGCTAGTTGCAGTCCATTAGTCCATTGTATGTGGGCCATGTGGTTGAATGAAGGGGACCCAAGAGAATGTGCCCTCTACAAGAAGAGTCACAAGAGTGCCAGAGGCAAGAGAGGGGACTCTTTCGTTTAGGAGATTAAGTACCGAAAATCTTCTTTTGCTTGAAGTGGCCACGCCTACTCTGATCAATAACCTGTTCTCAGGTGTGACTGACAGCCAAGTACCTTCCCTGTTTTACCCAAGGTGTTTACATTATATTGACAATCTTCTCAATAAAGCCAGTTTTTTCTATTAAGTCTCCTCCTTTTATTAGTTGACTAGAGGCCTGGTGCACGAAATTTGTGCACTCAGGGGTGGGGGGCGGTCCCCTCAGCCCAGCCTGCACATTCTTGCAGTCTGGGAGTCCTTGGGGGATGTCCAACTGACAGCTTAGGCCTGGCAGTTGGCATCCTTAGCACTGCGGTGGAGGTGGGAGAGGCTCCTGCCACCGCCACTGCGCTCGCCAGCCATGAGCCCAGATTATGGCTGAGTGGAGCTCTGCCTGTGAGACCACCAGGGTGCAGCTCCTGTGTTTAGCATCTGCCTCCTGGTGGTCAGTATGCATCATAGCAACTGGTCATTCCACTGTTTGGTTGATTTGTATATTAGGCTTTTATTATATAGGATGATGCCATTTTTTCCTAAGCTTTTAAGCTTTGAAAAATCAGCTTCACTGTAATGCTATGCCATATCTTTTAGGGTTGACCAATAAAATACAACATACACATTTAAATTTGAATTTCAGATTAGGAACAAATGATATTTTAACATAAGTATGTCCCATGGCTCACACTGTAATTTTATCTGCTAAGTCTGGCAACTGTAGGCTGGTGGTTCTCAACCTTCAGTGTGCATCAGAATTACTTGGAGGGCTTGTTAAGAAACAGACAGCCAGGCCCTACTTCTGGATTTTCTGATTCAGTAGGTCTGGGTGGATTCTAATTCTAACAAATTAGAAATTTGCTTGCATGTCTAACAAATTCCCAGTTAATTCTGAAGAGACCAGCACTTTGAGCTTCACTGACTTGATTTAATTCTTGTGATTATTAGCTGTGGTTCTCAAACTTGGTTGCACATTAAATCAATTGGGGAGCTTTTAAAAAATCCTAATACATGAATCCTATGTCAGATGCTCTATCTACCTGAATTGGTTTAGAGTGTGGTCCAGACATGGGATTGTTAAAAAGCTTTCAAGATCATTTGAGCCTGCAGCCAAGGTTATCATCACTAAGTGTGCATACTCTATCTCTTCTGAGTCTCTCCTCAAAATTACAGGTAATAGGAGAAAAAAGGGGACATATGTAATACTTTCAACAATAAAGATTTAAAAAAGAAACATAAAAAACAATAAAGTTGAAAAAAATTACAGGTAATTTGTGCCTTTATGACTTCCTGCCTTAAATATCTTCCCAACCTACTCTCTGCGTCTCATGCCCTCACTGCCTAATTTATCTTTCACACAACTCTAAGTAATTCTTCTGAAGCCTATCTCTGATTGTGTGATTGTCTTTTTAATATATTCTTTGGGTGATACACATAATCAACAAGTGAATATATGTTAGGCGATGATAAGTAATAGAAACAAAGAAGAGGAAGGAGGCTGAGAGATGGGGATTGCACAGAAGTGTTTTGAATAAAGTGTTTTGGTCTGGAGATGTTTCTCTCACAATTGACATTTTATGTGGGGCCTAAGGAAGTGAGGGAATGAGTCACACAGCTGTCTAGGGGAAAGCCTCAAGTACCAAATGCTTGAAGAGTGGCCACTTGGAGCAGCAAGAAGGTTACTGTAAAAACTTTGGGTTTCATTCCAAGTGAAACGTGAAACCCTTGGATCACTGGGCAAACAGAAGTGATACCATATGATCTATATTCTGAAAGAACGTCTGGGCTGCTCTGTGAAGAGGAGAACTTGGGAGCAAGGGTGGGAGCAGTTATGAAGCTAGACAATAATCCAGATGCTCAGGAGAAAGTAGTCGTCAGTATAGACAGGACAGTCAAGAGGGAGAGCTGGCTGTGTTGGAAAGATAGTGGATGTGGTGTAAAACTGTTGCGTTTAAGATGCCTGTCAGTAATGAGGGCAACCTGTGATTTGGTTGTTTGAATATTTATTTTATTGGTTTGTTTACCTATTCATTTGTTATTAAATGAAAAGAAATTATGCATTTTATTTTTTTTAATTTTTAAAAAGTATACACTTTTATTGATGTCAGAGAGGAAGAGAGAAGGAGAGAGAGATAGAAACATCAGTGATGAGAGAGAATCATTGATCAGCTGCCTCCTGCATGCCCCACACTGGGGATTGAGCCCACAACCTGGGCATGTGCCCTGACCAGGAATCAAACCTTGACATCTTGGTTCATAAGTCAACGCTCCACCACTGAGCCATGCTGGCCGGGCTATTCATGTATTTTAAAGAGAGAAAATATTAAAATTTCAGTAGATACCCATGTGTTTATGCTTTTACATCATGTATAAGTGCATTGCCTTGAAGGCAGTGAAGCCAAATGCCAGAGTCTCCCTCCCTGCAGATGTGGCTCTCTGAATACTTTGGAAGAAAAGCCGGTTGCACTTAGGAAGCATTTCTGACAAATTGCTTCAGACTCCCAGAAAAAAGTGATGAATAATTAGTTATGATTTATTTTTTTAATCTAAATATTAATTTGTGTACCTAAATGATTAGTTTTCACTTGTAATTTTGTATTCTTTTTAAAAATATATATTTTATTGATATCAGAGGGAAGGGAGAAGGAGAGAGAGAGAAAGAAATGTCAATGATGAGAGAGAATCACTGATTGGTTGCCCCCTACACGACCCACATGGGGAACGGAGCCCACAACCGGGGCATGTGCCCTGACCGGGAATTGAACCTATGACCTCCTGGTTCATAGGTCAATGTTCAACCACCGAGCCATGCAGGCTGGGCTGTAATTTTGTATACTTAGGCACCATGCATCATATAGTAAACTATGCAGATATATGTGCTTGTGTATTTAAAGTTATATAAATCATTTTCTGAAGGTGTTACTCATTTATACTATATTTATGACATGTATCCATGTTGTTAGGTACATGTAGATGTGTTTTATGCCTTTTGATCCATCATATATTGCTATAGAAATACACTACAATTTACCCATTCTTTTCTTGTTGCAATTAGCTTGTTTTATGATTTTAGTTATTCAAAGGAACGAGCATGATAATAGGTACCCACCTGTTTAAGTTTTTCTATCTAGAAATATGATTGTGTCTTAAAATTACAAGATAAAAGACAAGGTTGTTAAACCCATTTTTACTCCCTTTGGCAGTTTATGAGAGTCGTTGAGCCCTTTTTTAGTCTGATTCCTAGGATTACTAACTGTGGCAGGCATAATATGGAACTCCTCCCCAGGTGGCCATGTCCTAATCACCAAACCCCATGAATATGATAAGTTGAGTAACAAAGAGGAATAAAGGTAGAAGCTGAAATTACTGTTATCAGCTGGCATTATCCAGGTGGATCTGATTTAACCACAAGCATTTTTAACAGGGTAAGGAGGCAGAAGAGGACTTGAAAGGTGACTGTGTGCGGAAGCCTTGTCCTGATAGTCCTGGCCTTGAAGATGGTGAGAGGAGACCAGCCAAGGAAGCAGGTGGCCTCTAAAAGCTAAGGTAAGGCTGGCTTCCAGGAAGGATTGTACCCTGCTGCCACCTTGATCTTGATCCAGTGAGGTTCCTGTCAGACTTCTTTCTATGGAACTGTAAGGTAAGAACTTCATGTTATTTCAGCCACTAAGTTTGTGGTAATTATTAAAAACACCCACAGAAAACTAATGTGCTCGTGAAGGTAAACATCTTTTCATAGATTTATTGGGCATTCGTGTTTCTTTTTCTGTGTATTCCCTTTCCGTAACCATTTGTTCATCTTCTGTCAGGGTGTTTGTCTTTATTAAATTGATATAGAGCAGTTTTAGATAAAGTTATGAAATACCTATGACACGTGAGGCATTAGGATTTTATATACATGAAGATTTGCAAATGTTTCCATTTACTAGTAAAATATATACAAGATGCAATTCTGGCTGTCACTCTCCTCTGTCTTGAGCCCGATACAAGGGCTCTCAACCTGGAGTCCAAGGACCTCTGTGATATCCACCAATCCCGGAAACTATGGGCAAATACATTAAGGTTTGTGTATGTGTGGCTTTCATTCGGTCGTCAAAGGGATCTATGCCACCCAAAAGGTTAAGAAACATTACTCTAGTGTTTACAAGTTGCCTTTTAAAACATGTTAATTTTGCTAATCTAAGAGGTTGGTTTTATTTTTTTGGAGGGGGAGGGGGGTGCAATTCAAGAGTCTCATCTATAGGGTTTCACCTCTTTGATGTGTTTAGTCTCCCTAATTTGACTCCGTACTCTTGGTGAGCAATGGCCCCGTCTTGGACATACTTGGAATCTCCAGCACCCACAGATGCTCCATTCAGTGTTGAAGGATGGAGATGGTCATCAGGTGTGATGATTCGGTTGCTAGCTTCCTGAGCTGAGAAGCCCAGGGGAAGCGGGGTCTAGCTCACTGCTGTCATACCCTGCAGGGGTGATTCCAAAGGGTCTGTTGGGTTTGGGGTAACTACCTGGAGCATCCAGGAAGGCAGTTCTTCTGAAGCCTCCTGGGCCTCCCTGGGAGTCAGAACCCAGCCGCCCACTGGATCCTTGGTATTTGCAACGCCCACGGTGGAATAATAATGTCCATCATTTGCAGGCGGGGTGTGACGGCGGGGGAGTGGGGACGTCGCAACTTGCTCCTTGAACCCGCAATGAGGACTGGGCAGGGCCTGGGTATCTGCCTTCCCCGCTCTTCTCCCAGACGACCGCACCTTATGTGCATTGTGTTTTAGGGTGCTTCTGAGGTTGATTTTTTAAAGTACATAAGAGTATTGAAACATTAATTTTGGGTCTCTTGCTAATCAATTTTATAATATTAAAAGTTAAAAAACTGAGCTTTAAGGTTAGCAGGAAAATGTCATCAGTTTTATCAATCTGCTTAAAATGTATTTTATGTGCCATGTAAGGTAGGGATTTGCTATATTTACCCCATATTGGTAGTCAATATGTCCCAGCGCATTCATTGAATTCGTCCATCCTTCCTGGCTTATATGCATTGGCATTTCTAGATTGTAAGCACATTGAGGGCCTGGTATTTTTATCCATTTTATTTACTGCCATATATCTAGTACCTAGAATAATGGGTGCGATTCAAGCATCAGTTGTTGAATGAATAAGTATTTTCCATATGAATTTGTGTATATTTCTTCCTATAAAATTCTATCTTCATTCATGAAAAGCAATTCACTATTTTCTGAATACTTCTCTGAGATTTAATTAATGCTTTTGTTTTTTCTTTTTACATACATAAATAAATCTTCAGCATTGTTTAATGCTCAAACAAAACCTAACATTCTCATGAACTTAATTTAGGTCAGTTCAGAGCACAGTAGTTTTCACTTTTCTTACCTCACCCCACACTCATATCTAATTATCATATTGTCACTTATTTTTTTGGCATTCCTGACATATCAACTAGACAACGGGACATAGAGAGTATATTAAAGTAAAAGTTTAGTTCAAATCTCACTTTATCCTTTTTTTCTGCCTAATAAAGCAACTTGTTTTTCTAAATTTGTACTAATCTGTCAACGCTTTGAGAATTTTTGAGAAAATGAGATAAAGCATTTAACACAGTGACTGTCTACAGAAGTCATACACTTGTTGAATGTTAATTTTATTTCATTATAAAGTTCAAATGCCTGGGAACTGATGCTTATGTACTTGTGTTTATAAGGTCACTTTTGGGGGGTCAAAGGGGAGACTTACTGTGTTCTAGGGGAAAGAGCATGAGCTGTAGAAGGATTTGTTCTGATCTTGGTGTTATCACTTTGTGTGGTAATATGCTAACTTTCTGAACTTCAGTTTTATCTCTTATGCAATGGTCACAATAATAGCAACCTTTCAAGGTTATTCTGAAAATATAAGAGAATACATATTTATAAAGTCACTACTACATGGTAGGACATTGGTAAAAGTTTACTTCCTTTGCTATTTTGAGAGATCAAGACTTAATAATCTTTTAATCACTGAATTACTAAACAAAATTCTATTTATATACAGTAGATGTTGTGGGAACCCTAATCCGAGTATGCCAGATGATCAAGGCCAATTTGCTCTATGCATGCTCAGTAGCAATATACATATTGGGCAAGCACACCCTTATGCAACCTATTTATGCTAATGTAGCATGAGAGTGTATCACTAATTGGCACGAGGCCTCTTTTGTTTGATCGTGTATATAAGTTGTCACTGACCAGCCAATTGTGGGCCACTTTGGGCAGCCTCTTTAGGGGCTTCTTTGGCTGGCTGCTTTGTGGGGCTACTTTGAAGAACTGCTTTGTTTGATGACTCCTGTAGTACCAATGGCTACTTGATCTGCAATAAACTCTCTCATATATGTCCACAACTTCTCATGTCTTCATCTAATACCCAGCATCTGAGGGACTGTGCTCCCACAGATGTGATAGGGGCAAAAATAGGATATTAGGGACCAGCTAAAATTATAAGAAATATTAATCATGCTCTGTTAACCATGATTGTTTTGACCTGATTAAAGAAGGCACATTCTAACCTGGCTGGGAGTTGTACATGGGACATGGGAGCTCACCTGGAAATGCAGCTCATCCTCCCCATCAGGGAGCTGCCTATTATCATGGAAAGATTAACAACCTTGTTGCAGAAACCAGAGCCCCCAGCCCTTTCCATATCATCAGCCCTTTGAGATCCCCAGCCTTTGCATACCTGCAGGCCTTTGCAAATCTCCAGCCTACTGTTAACTACCCATTTGGCAGACCCTTTTGCCTACTTCCCCATGTAACCTTTGCCCTTCTACTCAATATAAGCAGCTGGCTTGTGGGGAGAGGCAGGGCAGATTTTTGTGGATGACCTGCTGCTCTCCCATACTGATGGCAGTATTGGAATAAACACTCATATGTGATTCAACTCTGTCTCTGTTTAATTGGCTCAAGTAGTGGCAGGCAGCATGGACCCATTGATTGTCTGGTGACAGATACAAAAGATTTTGATTAGTGAATATTTAAGAAGTAGATAAGGAAAACAAAATATACTTAAATGAAGATGAAAAGAAAGAAAGATGATGATTGTTCTAAGTTTCTGTGTTCTTCCTAATGCTGCTATTTTATTTTTCTTTATTTTTTAAAATTTTAATTGAATTTGTTGGGGTAACATTAGTAAAAAATTATATAGGTGTCAAGTGTATAATTTTTAATACATCATCTATATATTATATTGTGTTCAACACCCCAAGTCAAGTCTCCTATCCCTATTTATCCCCCCTTTACCCTCTACTTTAAAAATTAAAAGTGTATCTGCCTTCTGATGCTGCTGTTTTATTGTGTGTCTGAAATTTATTTTAAGATATGTGGGTATTAACAGTGTGATATATGTTTGTATATGCATATTAACTCTAATTTACACCCTAGGGTAAGTTGGTGTTTACACTACCTATTTGAAAATCCACACTTCAGAGGTAGTTAAATAGCATATCATAGGAAGCACCCCCATCATAAATCAACACCTTCAAAGGTGGTAACTTATCACTCTTGTATGGAAATTTGCATAGAGAGGTTGTTTATTATTAGCCTAGGAGTGTTAGAAATAATTTCCCATGGGGAAATAAACATGAGTGTTAAACATGAGTGGTTACTTGGGATGTTTATATGTCCCTTATGGCAATTGCATGAATGAGAGAGAGTAACATCAAACTTGGAGTAACATCAGTGCAGCTTTGGGGGTCCTGTGCCTCTCTACTTCATGGAGAACTGTCACCCCATCTTACTAAAGCACAACTGGGTCTGCCTCTGGGGTTTCAGGAAGTCTGCCTGCCGAGAGCCTTCTGAGCCTGCTAGTTAGGAGAACATAGCCATTGAGCACACAGCTACTGTACTTCTTTACTTCCACTTGCTGCTAAGTGCGTGTATGGTACATAGGGGAATTTTGTCTGAGACATGCTTTGATTTAACATACTAGCCAGTAGCAAAGTTGTAAGGAAGAGGGATATTAGTTTTTATTTGTTTGTTTGTTTGTTTACCAAAGAGAAACTTTCAATATTTAGTTAAAGAACATTTGCTGTTACGAAGATATACTTCTTTAAAACTGTAAATATATAATTTATATATCCAAAATGAATGCATATTAAAGATTTTATTTAGCCTGGCCACTGGTTGAGCATCAAACCATGAACAGGACAGGGCACATGCCTGGGTTGCAGGCTCAATCCCCACTAGGAGGTGTGCAGGAGGCAGTTGATTAATGATTCTCTTATCATTGATGTTTATCTTTCCCTCTCCCTCTCCCTTACTCTCTGAAATCAATTTAAAAAATTAAAAATTATTTTTATTTAAAATACTAAGGAGGGAATCAGGATGATGTTATAACTGGTTCAAAGGGTAATCCAAAGAATGGATACATTCATAGATATGGAATAGTGAAAAGAATGCGCAAATGGAGGTGCATTGGGGGTTCCCCAGGTCACCCCCAGGCTCGGTGATTTGCTAGAGGACTCAGGAGCTATTAGTCTCCCAGTTATAGATTATTACAGCTAAAGGACCTCTTGGTTCAAGTCAGCAAAGGTGAAGGGCACATGGGGCCCACTTTGGAGAAACCAGGCAAAGCTTCCTGGTGTCCTCTCAGGGGAGTTGCAGAGAGATGCACTTAATGATGTGTAAAGGGACACTCACCTGAGTGTTGTCTGTGGATTTTATTGGGAATCAGTCATGTAAACATGCAGTGCACACATGATTGACCTTAGTTTCTCAGACTCCAGACTCCCACTGCCTCCCCCCTGCCCCGAGCAAAATTGGCTTTCACCAAAGTCACATTGCTAGCACTTACCTGCTCAAGCTGGTACATAGTGACCCAAAGAATAAAAGGCATAGGAAACGTTGTATCAGGCAGAATATTCTAAGGGCTCAGAGGTTATTTCTCTGGGGCAGAGGAAGAGCCAGTGCTGACAAGAGGCCTTCGTTTGCAATGTGCAGGGTTTGAGCAGCTGGGGCCTGGCCAGTTTACCCTTTGCAGCCAAGTCTGAAAACTCTCTTCTCCATGGGGGTAGGGAGAGGTTATTCTTCCACCAAACAGGATTTATTTTCATGTTTGCACAATGATTATTTCCCATTGATACCAGTTATCGACAACTTAGAGCTATAAAAATAGTGCCCATAAAATTCGACAACATAGAAGGATGTTAGAGATAATGCCGTTTTATACCGAAGCACAACTTCCCCCCTGTAGCTTAAGTGCACATTGGTTTCATTTGATCTATCGCTTTTAATATCGCTTGTACTGCTGTTATTTTTATGTATTAACTCTCGCCCCTGCATTTGAGATGAGGAGCCTAGAGCATTACTCTGACCGGCGAGAGAGCATATTCCAGAGAAGTCATGGCCTTATTCATATGAGAAAGTGAAACCATGATTCACAAGCCAGGGCTTACTCCATGTGACTGAACTCTGGACTAGTCACAGGCATTTGGGGATATAGATGTGAACACCTTTCAAAATAAGAAAAATAAAATCAATAATGACTTTAAGTCTTGCTGAGTAGTTTAAAATCAAGCTTGATGAAGCCCAATTCTCTCCTCCTTTTCACTGAGACAATACATTCAGGTAAACCTCTGGGGGTTGGGGGGATGAGCCCACTCAAATCCCCTCTTCTTCAGGTCTGAACACACAGGTGTAGCTCCTTAGTGCAGCCCAGCAAAGGAAAACCTGTGCTTGTCCTTGGCCCACCAGACCAGCTGAAGTTCTCATCCCCTAGTGAGTTCATGCGAAATATTTTGGAACATGATGCTAATTCACAAAATTACAGATTTGTAACCGTATGCTTTTTTAAAGAAGCATTTCAGTGTGGTAAGTGCCAGCGACATCCCTAACCTCCCATTACTCCAGGCAAGGCCACTTCTCTCCTAAGCCGTCTATTTCAACAGCTTTCAATTTACTATTTAAATTAGTAGTAAACTAGGTGCTTCTTTCTCTATTTAAGGCTTTGCTTCTAAGGTATATCTTCTCACAGGCTTCTCTGGGAGACATAGTAAATGTAAAACATGAAATATGCTTCTATCCAAAATGGTAATGTGTGTACATGTGAGTGTGCATGTGCTTAGGAGTGTGGGTTTGAGTGAGATGGATGGATAGATTGTGTAGTTTCCAAAGCAAGACAAGATGCTGCAAACAATTTAGGAACAATGGCCTTGCTTGTTTAATGTGTGAGGAAAATTGCCCGTGGTTTTAGGAAAGAATTCTCAAAACAGAATAAATCTGTCTGTAACTCTGTCATTTAGAAATGTGACAAGTCATTTTTCCCGTTTAAAGGGGATGACAGGCTCTGGGCTTTTAAAAGATAGATGGGTAATTGTTGATATAAAATGTGATCTGTTTCTAAGTGTGGGGGGAAGGGTCTGGTTATAAACAATAGGTAGATATGGTCTCATTCATTTACTAATATATGTGCCTAGGAAAGAAAGATCTGGAAGCATATGCATTGCAGAGTTAATAGTTTTTCTGAATCTGTTGGGATTATGAATGGTTGTAATTTTCTTCTCTTTGCTCAATAATAATGATTTCTAAATGTTTTATGATCATCTTTTATTTTTTAATAAAGTGAACAGGAAAATATTTTTAAGTCCTAATGAAGTGCAGGGAGAGTAATTGAATCTATGTTACATCACCTCCCATGGTAGCAAATGTCTTCAAGCTATAGAAAGAAAACAATGAAGTGGGTGGAATCATGTTATATGTGGTATTTCATCCAGTTGCTCTAAAATCGAATTTTGACTTTGCTTTGTTGTCTGTCATTGAGATCTAGCTAAAAAAAAAATGTTAGGAGAATGTTCTTTGGGCATTGGAAACCTTAAATCCTGCTATACAGAGGAGATGAACAAAAAAATAAACAAACAAAAAAAACAAAAATGGGTTTATTTTAAGACTACTTAGGCAACTTCTTGTATAGACTATACTTCTTATATTGTCCGTATTGAGAGAAGGGGGTAAATTGGCTTAATTGATGCACAGTTGACATTGTAGGCCAGGACATTTTCTGTTGTGGGGACCATTCTACGCACTGTAGCAGAGTGAGCATCATCTCTGGCCCCTACCTACAAGATGCCAGTAGCAACATGGACGTTATCACAACCAAAGATGTGTTCATACATTTCCAGGAACCTTGGAACGTCACTCTTAACAAGAACCATTGGCTTAATGAGCAGTA
The DNA here is from genome assembly GCF_963455305.1 of Plecotus auritus. NCBI lineage: Eukaryota > Metazoa > Chordata > Mammalia > Chiroptera > Vespertilionidae > Plecotus > Plecotus auritus. The sequence continues at coordinate 19,812,264 of NC_137770.1, read as the reverse complement.
GTGTAAGGTCTATATGTGGGGTGTTATGTGTTAAGGTTACTTTTGGCTGTGCATGACAGATGAACCCCAAATGATGGTCCCTCAAGGGTATACAGCTTTCTATCTTTTTATGTAACTGAAGCTTGAAGGTGGGAAAATCAGAGCTGGCAGGACCCCTGCATGGCCATTAGAGACCCAGAGTTCTTCCAACTTCTCCTCTTGCATTTTCTACCCTTGGTTTCCTTTCTCAGAATCACCTCATAGTTCAAATTTCTGCTGGACATCCAGTCATCATAACCATTTTTAGACAAGTGTCATGAGGAAAGGCAAAGAATTCTGGAAGCCTGTGTTCCCTTCAAAGAGAACTTCTGGAAATTCTGTAACTCTTCCACTTTCATCTCATTGGGCAGAAATTAGCCACACAGCCACACTTCGCTGCTTGGAAGACATACATGTAGTCCTATAGCTGAGCATAATGTTTGTCCAAATCTCCATGTGGGGTTTATTTAGTTAGGGAAAAATGGGTAAATGTTGCTGGAGTTACATTCTCTTAGCATTCTGCATAATAGGACACATGCATTTTTCCATAAAAAGCTTTGATTCTAAATAACATATTACCAAATTGCTACAGAATATCTGTTGCAAAATAAAAATTTTAGATAATGAAACTAATCTTTTTGAATTAATTGCTTTACAGAAAAGACTGGTTTTGTTTTATCTCTTCATATTTGAAAACCACTCTAAAGTGTTTATATTGTTGCCCAGGCAAGAACAATATGGCTACTATTATTAAATCTTTCTTCAACTCTTGGCTTCCTTACAAAAGGCTTACTTTTTAGCCTATGTTCTCCTGAGAACAGAACTTGAGACAAGGGCTTCCATGCAGGTAGTCCATTAAGAAGTCATTTTAGAGAACAGGAGTGAGAAGATGATATAGGGAAGAAAGGTAAGACAATACAAGGATGTATTTTTTGAGTTGTTCACTGCTGTGGGTGACAGGTGTCAGATTCTGCATGACCTGCTGAAGAGTCTTATGAAATACACTTCAAAACTGTCTACATGGGAAATAAGAAAGAAAAGCATTTATTCGATGATTTCTTCCTCACTGGTCAACAGTAGCTTCAAAGGTATTGACTACACTCCTGGGTTGCTCATGTATGTCTTCCAAGTGCTCGGCACATGTCCCACTCCTTGGGGTCAAATAAGAGTAGGAGCTATACCATGTGGATGGGAAGTACCTCTAGACACCTTACATGAAGCTGGTTGAAGGTTTCATGAACTGACCCATGGGCAGTGGCTGGAGAAATAGGTGGGACACGTAGAACTTGGGTGGTGCACAGGGATTGGGGGAAAGGAGACACTTGCAATTATGATTAATTACACTGCTTAAGAGAAACAGCTGGAGCTTGGTGATAGAGCATGCCTCCATTCCCATTGCCCTGGACATTAGTTATTGGGTATAGTGTTAACTTGAAAATAGTATGAGGGAGATACATATATACAAACATATGCACACACAATTGTATACAAACATATATTTCTCATTTTGATATTAAGTAGTCTAATTATAATATGCCTATTTTTCAAAGCGTATAAGCCAGGAGAGTAGGAGCTGTTACTTGTAAGTGTTGTGTAGTCTGCATTTGATTCACTGTCAATGTACTACGCTAGTTGACTCTGCTTTAGGTTCTCTGTTAGCCATTACTTGATGATCTCATGAACATATTTGATTCACAATGGCTGACAAGAGTTGTGTGCTACATAATGCCAAGGTGGCATTCATGGTATTGGGTATGCTCCCATCTTCCCCTTTCCCCAGTAAAGAGTACCATGCTTGATATTGAAATTTTTTTTTGTTGGTTAGAGGGGTGTCAGCACCTTGAATAAACTGGTGGAAGAAATAAATAGTAAATATCATCAGTGAGGAAATGGAAATCCTTTAACATTACAAAGCACATTCCGAATCAATGAACCTTGGAAGAAAGTTACTAATTCTGCGTATGTACAGTAACTGGAAGAAATTTTTCTTGGAGATATATCCAACTTCATGATATTTGAGAAAAATAATTCCTGTGTATTGGATTTATATAGAATTTGTGTAGGAACTGTGCTTTTACAGCAATTGTTTGGAGCCAAATCATTTAAGGTCCTATTTATAGGAACAGATTCCAGAAGTTGACTAGAATATGACTATAATCTGTTATGACTGTAAGCCTTCTACTGGATTTTTGACTTAAAAACAATTGCCACATGATTTATAGGTTTAGCCTAAGTTCTAATTAATCAAGATTTGGGTAATTTGAGTTCTTGTAACTGAAGACTTCACTGCAATTAGAGTGAGTTTGGCTCAGCATTATTGCTTATAGTCCAAAAGAAAAACATTAACAGTGAATATTTCACTAAACAGGACTTTTTGAGTTGAAAGTCCTTCAGTTTCTATTAAAATCCCTCCCCCGACTTTTACAGCACAAAAACATACAGTTCTCTAGATGCTTAGTAATTGTTGCTTAGCTTCCTGTGGAAGTTTTGGCTTTTAAGAAAGAAACCGTTTGATTTGAGCTAAAGGGAAAAGTGAGCAGGGAAACAGCTGGGACATCACTTCAAAGAGCATCAGTAAAATGAACAGGAGAGAGATCACACTACCCAGAATTCTCACAGCAAATGAATGAGATGACAGGGAAGGTTTCCTGAAGACAGTGGGCTGAAGGGAACAAGTAGCCAAGCACTTTGCTTTCAATTCACCCAGCGCTGAGTCTGTAAATTGGAAGATCTAGTTTGTTTACTAAGGCCTTAAATAAGGGTGTTCCCCTGCACTATGCCAACAATCACCTTCCTGCCTCCTGAAGTTATTTCATTAACTTTGGTGAGAATAGTCTAAGCAAAGGTAATCAAGATTGTCCATTTAATCCTGTGGTGAAGGCCTGGGGGAGGGATGGGTGCAGGGTGGAGAATGCCCATGGGGAAAAAAGGGGGACAATAAAGATACATTTAAAAAAGAGAATGTTCATCTAATCTATACTACTGGGCCCCTCTCCCTCTTGTTCAGTACAGTGGGTGGTTAATTCTTCCCAATTGTCTTCAGTTTTATTTCTCTATACCCCCTGAGGTTCAGACACAAAAGGCATAAACAACACCTTCTGGCCCATCTTCCTTACTCTCTGGAGATAATAAATTTCTGAATGTTTCACTTTCAATAAGAGCAAGTCCCTGAACACTCAGCAGTCTCACTTTCCTTTGGATCAGGTGACTTCTCCATGAACAGTGGGGGGAATGAGAGAAGCAAATATTGGAATTCATTATCTAGAATCATAGGAGCTTCAGTGAAGCATTTAATAGACCCTAATTTATCTTCTTGAAGAAAACAGAGTGACACCTAGGAGTCCTTGGTTTCTATTGTAAATTGGATCATTTGTTGTTCATAAATATTCCCTTTGACCTCTGTGACAGAATATATAGTTGGATAGTTGGTATTGCCCTTGGTTGAGTTATCGGTGGGGAGCACTCCATGCCCCTACCTGTTGCCAGTGGAAGTGGGCTTCTTGTGATGTCACAAGAAAAGGAATTTTTAGAGACTGGCATGGGAGAATGAGTGGAATTTATTTGTGTGGAATTACATCCCTGAGTTTCCAAGGTCCCCTCTCCCTCCATCCAGACTTAGAAGAAGTCCAGCTGTGTCTTTAACAGAGCTAGGATTAAATCCATTGCCCAAAGTTTCTGTTCCATGTTGGAGCACAATCTAGTCCTGCATCAGGCTAGCTTAGTTTGTGTTCCCATCTGTAGTCCATTGCATGTGGAGTCCACATGGCTGTGGGCCATGCAGCTTTTAGGAACATGGGCAAATGCAAGGAAACAGGAGCTAAACTAGAGAAATGAGAGAATCATGAGAGAGAGAATTCCTTTGTCTTGGATTATGCATTCTCAATTTTCACAGGCTTGCATTGGCTCCACCCCCTCTAGCCAATTATCTTTGTTTCCAGGTTAGACTGACAGGCACCTTCCTGACACTGACTTTTCTGTACATGTTTTCATATTCCCCTTCCACCAGTGATTTGCAGGGAATGGACCAGTGGTTCCCTGGGGAGTGCAAAATTGCAGCTTCCTGGTAAAGCTGCCCAGATAGCCTTGTTTATAATGTCTCACCTCCCTTTTGCTCCTTTCCTGTCCTATAAAATAAAAGAGTGATATGCAAATTGACCTTACCTCCGCTACACCCACAAGCCATGTCCACAAGCCATGCCCACCAGCTAATCAGGAGCAAATATGCAAATAAACCCAACCAAGATGGCTGCGGCCACAGACAGAGCAGGAGGGAGGGTTGGGTTTCCCCAGCAATGGAGGAAGCCAAACTTTCTGCCTGCCTTTGTTGGCCCAGGTCTCCACTCAATGCTAAAAAGTTTCAATGATAGAAGATAAATAAATCCCAACAAAAATGACAGCAGCCATGGAGCTGGAGAGAGCAGGAGGCTAGGGTTGCCCCTGGCGATGAAGGAAGCCAAGCTTCTGCAGCCCTGGCCTGCCTTGGACTCCACTTAAGGCTACAAAGTTTCAATTGTAGAAGATAAATAAATCCCAGATACCAGGACCTCCCCTTGGGCCGCCGGGGGGCATGGCCGGCCTGCAAACCACCACTCCATGCCCTAAGGGAACCTCCACCCTGATCTGGGACAACCTTCAGGACAAACCAGCTGGCCCTCACCCATGCACCAGGCCTCTATCCTATCTAATCCTCCTATCTAATAAAAGAATAATATGCAAATTGACCATCACTCCAACACACAAGATGGCTGCCCCCATGTGGACACAAGATGGCCACCACAAGATGGCCAGCAGGGGAGGACAGTTGGGAGGGACCAGGCCTGCAAGGGAGGGCAGTTTTGGGCAATCAGGTCATCAGGGGAGGGCAGTTGGGAGGGACCAGGCCTGCAAGGGAGGGCAGTTGAGGGTGACCGGGCCTGCAGGGGAGGGCAGTTAGGGGTGACCAGGCTGGCAGAGGAGGGAAGTTGAGGGTGACCGGGCCTGCAGGGAAGGGCAGTTGGGGGGGACCCAGGCCTGCAGGGGAGAGCAGATGGGGGTGACCAGGCCTGCAGGGGAGGGCAGTTAGGGGTGACCAGGCTTGCAGGGGAGGGCAGTTAGGAGCAAACAGGCTGGCAGGGGAGCAGTTAAGCATCAATCAGGCTGGCAGGGGAGTGGTTAGGGGGTGATCAGGCTGGCAGGCAGAAGCGGTTAGGGGCAATCAGGAAGGCAAGCAGGTGAGCAGTTGGGAGCCAGCAGTCCTGGATTGTGAGAGGGATGTCCGACTGCCCATTTATGCCCTATCCTACTGGGATAAACGGGCAGTCGGACATCCCTCGAGGGGTCCCAGATAGGAGAGGGTGCAGGCTGGGCTGAGGGACACCCCCTGCCCCCCGTGCATGAATTTCGTGCATGGGGCCTCTAGTTATTAATAACTAGCTAATTACCACAGTAACAATTGAGTGATTTATTTGATGGGATCTTAGCAAATGGAGGTTGAATTGAGGTTTTAAATGTGCCTGTATGTTTGGTCTTATGCCTTTGTGTTTTGCCTTTCTGAAGATATGCCTTTGTTAGCCTTCGCCCATGGAGAACAAGAGATTTGTGGAGGTGACCAAAATCAGACTCATGTCCTGGATTACGTTCAGATGAAAGCACCAAATCTCTAGCCAAAGGCAGGATCAACAAATAAATGCTGTATGTAAACTAAAGAAATTCTGCGATTCTTAAGCATATGTTAGCTAATTATTTCAGCTGTTGTATCTATGAGCTGGGAGCACAGTAGGGAGTTCCCCTGTCATCGGAAAGACCCTCCTTCTGCTTCCCAGAAGGATATCTTTATGGTCCCTGGATGTGTCTTGTTGGGAGTTCAGCATTGCGTATCATCCTTTCTGACTATATGTGAGGTGGGCATTAAACATTTTTTCCCTCTTAGGAAATATACGGCTCTCATAACCTGCTTCCTGCTAGTGCAGGTTATAGAGACCATGAAGATGTTAGGAATGGAACATTTGCTTAATTTTGTAAGGCCTAGATTGCACTTTCCTTGGAAAAATAATTAGTAGGCTTCCAACATGGGACACTCAGGGACATGGGCTTGCAGTGTTTCTTTTTAACATATGTTCTCAGGATCATTAGAGAAGGAGGAAAGGAATATACTAAGCCATTGGATGGTTTTAATGATTCTGTCAGGAAATGACATATGTCAATTCACCCACATTTTACCCACCAAAGAAAGTCACATATTCACACCTAGCATCGTGAAGAATGGAGAAGTAATCCTGCTATGTGCATCTAAAGGTGAATGGCCCTAGAGACTATTATGCTATCTGTACTAGTAATAATGGATTTAAGTGGTAAGGTAATTTTCTTAATCTGACCTTTGCAACTAAGCTGGCTTCCATTGTCTGGCAAATAATTTTTAATTGAAGATGCTTGAAAATTTGGGGGCTACAGCAAAAGTTTTATCTGTTGTTCCAGAGACTTCATCAAGGCATTGAATTTAAATTGTTTCAGCTTTGAGTAACAAAGCAATTGACTTTTTCAGTGCCAGGAAGATCCAAATTAATGGATTCTCAGTTAACTTGGATTTTAGGTCAGATACATGCAATTCCATCTCCTTTTGCAGAACAGCTACCTCAAGTCAGAGTTCATGTGTCTCATGCAGTAGAACTCCCATCACCTCTACTAATTTTTTCCATCACTTACTCTAATGTCACAGCCTTGCCTAGTTACCTCATCTCTTTTCCAAGGACAGGTGACCATGTAAGAAAATATCTTGCTAGTGCATAACAAGTCATCAGTTTCTTAGCCTACAATATCTGAGTCCTTGCCATCCACTTCTTTGTCAACCCCAATAAGGAAATTCCATATATTTTAGTCTCTGTTACATGAACACTCTATTTATAGGTATTGAATTTTACATATTTAAAAATTAGTATTGCTTACAATTGATAGAAAACACAAATTATCATGATGTACATAAGACAGTTATTACTCCCTCACCTAAATGGAAGACAACTGCACAGTACTCAGGGCTGGTATCCTAGTCCATTTTGGCTGCTATAACAGAATACTGAAGACGGGATGGTTTATAAACAGGAAAATTAGTTCCCATATTCCTGGAAACTGGGATGTCCATGATCAAGGCACCAGCAGATTCAGTGGTGAGTGACCACTTCCTGTTCATAGAAGGCCATCTCCTTGCTCTGTCCTCACATGATGGAAGCAGTGAGGGAACTCTCTGGAGTCTCTTTTATAACAGCACAAATCTCACTTATGCAGATTCCACCCTCATGACCTGATCACCTCCCAAAGACCCCATTTTTCAAATAGCATCACATTGGGGATTAGGTTTCAACATATGAATTCAGAGGGACACATTCAGCCTATAGCAGCTAGTGTGATATTTTTGCTCCACCAAGTCCCCTGAGACCTAGATTTCTAGATCATTACTTTACCTTCCCTAGGTAGTGGCTCTCATATTTACAGTTCAAAATTGTATTTTCCACAGGCCAAACAGCGAAATGGAGGGGAGGGATAAGTAAGCAAGTGACAAACAGCATGTACTGATGTTTTGTAAGAAAGGCTCTCAGTAGTTGCACATGATGTTCTATTTATGTACTATTGTATAGAAATTTGTCACAAGAGAGGCAAGGGAAGCTCTTTCTCCTGGTTATAAACATACCTGTCGATTTCTTATGTGACTAAGGAAAATGGGCAATTAGTGGTCTCTGTTATATATACTTTGATACTTTTCTGAACCTATTTACCACCATTGTTTAGGAGAGGAAACTGAGATTCTGAAGTGCACAATTAATTTGCTTAAGGTCATACAGCAATTAAAAACTAAGGATGCAACCCAAGTCCTCCCGAGGCATAGTGCAGTCTGTGTAACTACTTAAAGCTCTGTCTCATTCAAGTGCAGCCCTGGCTGAAAGATGAGCACAGATGCTCCACTTCTGTACATTCCCACTGACTCCATCACTGAAAGACTCAAAAGGGTGACAGACCTGGAACCCTCTTTTCTGTATCCACCTTTTTCTTTCATATAAGACTTTTTTAAAATGGATTTTTATAGTGAGAAGATGGGAAAGGAGAGAGAGAGAGAGAGAGAGAGAGAGAGAGAGAGAGAGAGAGAGAGAGAGAGAGAGAGACCATTGAAACATCAATACATCAATCAGCTGCCTCGTACAGGCTCCCTCCTGGGGACTGAGCCTTCAACTAGGAATGTGCCTTGGCAACCTTGCAGTGCAACACCCAACCAACTGCGCCATGGGGCATCCTGTATTAACCTTTGACAGCTATTCCTCCTCCTGTGGTCTGAATGTTTGTGTTGTCCCCAAATGCAAATGTTGATATCCTAACTCCCAAAGATGATAGTCTTAGTAGGTGGGCTTCTGAGAGGTGAAAAAATCATGAGGGTGGGACTTTCATTGGTGGGTTTAGTGCCCTATAAAAGAGGCTCAAGAGTGATCCCTGCCCCCTTCTGCCACATGAGGACATCATGAAAAGTCTGCAACATGGAAGAGTGCCCTCAAATGACAATGCAAGAGCCATGATCCTGGACTTCCCAACTTCCAGAACTGTGAGGAGGAAATGTTTGTTGTTTATAAGCCACCCAGGGTATAGTATTTTTTATAGCAGCCTGACCAGACTGAGATACCTCTTGCAAATACAGTGACTAGGGGAGAAGAAGAAAATAAATTGCATTCTGTTTTTGAACGTTTTCTTTTTTTGTTTTTTAATGTTTGAGTCCCAATTTCAATGTCCAACAGTACTGAGTCCCCGTTTCAATGTCAAACAGTTCCTTATGTGTACATGTCAGCAATGATATCTGGATGGTGGGCACATGGTGGCAATGCAGGTCCGACCCTCTCTGGTTTGGTCCTGGGCAACCTGCTGCGTCGCACAGCTGCTGACTGGTAGCGTGGCAAGGCGTCATCAGCGTCTTCCATCTCTGGACTGTTTCTCCTCTTGTCTTCGTGGTTGGAGCAGACCTGTCAATTCCTCTCTGTTGCAGGAATCCACATGGTCTTGGAGTTGTTTTCTGAAAATATAACATATTCTCGACCAAAAGTTAATAAAGGAATCTTTTCTATATAATTGATTTGGGATCCTTCTTATTTTTGCCCAAATGATTTTCCTTGGTCTTATTTAGACACCATGTGTGTTTTTCATGGATGTCTTGTTGTTAGCATTACAAATGAAAATTAATTTTGTAAAGTAAAAATTTTCTAGATATAATCTTTTAGTGATTATTTTAGTGTTGGGTCTAGTCATTTTACTTAAACTGTGCTTTGTTTCAGGACAGGAGGACTTTTAGGCCATTATCTACTTCTCAGTGTATCTTCCTACATTTCAAGATGAAAGGTTTTATTAAAGTCATACTCACTTGCAGTCAGATTCCCAGGGTTAGTTTCAAGGTCATGGCTGTAACCTCTAAAATGTCCAAATGATTAGACTCCTTGGCTGCCTGTGGCTTTCATAATTTGTGTTGTGGGATTTGTTTCCAGAAGATTTTTTGATGGCTCAATGTTTTCACTGTTGATTTCAGATAAGAATATACTTGATTAAATAGAATGGATTAGTCCTTACCTAGAGTGTTAATTAACCTTTTATATTTTACTGGGGAGGTTAAACTTAAGGGCTGAGGACAGGGTGGCTGAGATGATTAGCTTTTATTGTACCTCTTGAATTCTTTACAATGTGTATTTAAAACTTAATGTTTTAAAGGTTCATCTAAATCAAATTTGTCAATCTTAATTATTCAACTAACTTCCTAGAATGCTAATTTCTTTCTCATTCTCCTGTAAATTTTGGGATTTCACTCAGAAATATTCAATATTTGAGACTATAAAGTGTGATAAGAATGTGGATGAAACTATTAAAAAAATTGTATGACCTCTTTTTAGGGCATAATCTTATATTCAAAACAAAGCACTAATATCTTATTTGAAGCCCTTAGATCTAATGGTCTATTTCTTGTAAGTATTTGTCCCTCTCTAGGTTTCCTAAAAGCTAATTGAATCTAGACAGATTCAACATCCCATTATAAATCACAGCTCTGTGGACTTGTCATTGTTCTCATAAAAACCTTTGCTTGTAGAGATGGAAAAGGCTTATTCCAGTGAGCTATCTAGTCCATTTTTCTCTGCATGGTTTTCCAGGGTGGTTTCAGATTTGAAAGGATTTGAATATCTACAAAGACCTTGTGGGAGAATTATTTTAAAGCTATTTGTAACCTTAAAATGTTTTTCATGAGAATGGATAAAACATATTCGAAGAATAAGAAATCTAAGAGAATTCCTCTCTCAGAATTACTAGAGAAAATACTGCCGTTTTCAAGGTGGCTGTTTAAATAATAAAATAGCATTGCTCTTTTTAGCAGATAAAGAGCTCTGAATCAGGAGGCAGAATCTCACTTTTCCCAGGGAAGAAGTAATATGATACATTCTTTGTAGTTATAACCACCTTCCCAACAAGAGTTTCCAGGTGGATTGGCAAAGTCTGGGAGCCAGATCATAGTTGGGACCAAATCAATGGATTAGGAAATGGATTAGGAGTGATTATTTGATTTCAGACTTTCCTGTAGTTTGTCCTCAGGTTGGTGACCACTGTAATACTTTTGGTTTATAAGACACAGGAAGAGGATACACACACCAACATTTACACACATCACCCCTTTTCTGCCTCTTTTGGAGGTCAGGGCCTTTGGGGAGAGAAAGTCATTTATCTTCTCACAAAGGCTGTGATTCCCATTCTAATTGTCACAGTCTAGGGAGCAAAGGGCTCAAAAAAATCTGTAAAGTCATTTCCATGGTTGCAAGTGTGTTACAAAAGCATGTCCTACATAGTCGAGTATGTCCAGATGGAGTATTTTCAAGACCCTTCTGTATTAACCCTTTGTGATAATTTAAAATACCCCTTTGCTTCCCCCTCTGGAATACTGTTTCTCTCTTCACTAACACACACACACACACACACACACACACACACACACACACACACACACACCACACACACACTTTATTCCTGGATAGACCTCCCATTCTATTTGCACCATCCAATTAGACTAATCTAGATGGAAGCCTAAAACTGAGGCTTTCACTAATTTCTTAATGCTTTTGCCTCTCACCAAAGCACCATTTTCTCACATTTGTGATTTACTCACCTGAACTTGGTAGAAAGAGAAGGGAAAGGATATATATTGTTCCCTTTCTCTATTCTAGAGAGAATATTATTTCCACTCCAAGTTTATTTTTTTCTACTTACCCTACACTGTCTTCATTTTGCTGGCTACAGTTTTCTTGCTGGGGCTACACCCCTCTTACATGTTAATGTTTAGTCCAGAAACTTCCTATCACACCTTGCTCTTCGCCAGGTCACTTTGGAGACCCATGGTGAAATGGGTGGACAGTGGAACTACCACCTGAGATCATGGTCTATGTAGTGTTTCACCTGAAGCTAGCATCAGTCACTATAGATTGAATTCACAATTTTGCTACATACTAGCTGATTTGGGGGCAAATGACTTGTTCTGTTAATTTTTTTCCTAATATTTAAAGTGACAGTACCTATACTAAACATTTTGGTGTATTATTGTAAGAATAAAATAAAAATGATGCACATATGTAATTTATAAAATACCACACACACAAACACACATATAATATCTGTGACAAGTATATTAACATGTCATATGAATAGTTTTCTAAAATTATCATATTATCACCTTTATTGTACTATAAAGCATGAAGGAGGAGATATATAGACATCCTAGTGTTTAGTTTAAAAAAAAAGATGATTGTATCTTACTAGAAGAAAAAGCACTGTTAAATATTCATGAGAGAGATCCATTTTACCCCCTGCAGGCACAAAATATTTGTATAAATATAAAGTCTGTGCATAATTATGTGATAGCAGACATTCCCCAGAGGTTAAATATGCTGACATAGTCAGAAAGATCTTACCCTCCCATAGATTTTATTAAACAAATTCAAGTCTTTAGAAAGACATAAATATCAAGTAAGAGCACAATACTTTGGCTTGGTCCAAAGGAGCATAACTAGAAATGATGAGACTATATTAAATAAAAACAGGTTAATGGGAAACATGCTTTAACTATATTGTATTTTACTCCCTAGAAATGCTTTCAACCTAAAATTCACCATCTAATGAAATCTATTAGATTGAAATTACCTTTCTGGGACATGATGAAAGTTTTATTCCTTGAAATGCTGAATGTGACTTGACTCACAGTTTTAATTCATCTTAAGATTGGATTGAAGCTAAAATGGTGAAAATAACACATGTTTGCTTGTCTTTGCTTTGTCAGTGACTGGTGTGTGCCCTTGGACAGTAAATTCAATGGTTTAACTTGCTTTATTTCTACTTAAAAAATATCACTTCATATTTTCTATCGTGGTTCTAAATATTAAGTTGATTCTTGCTTTCAGGGTAACTGTGCTCTCTTATTTTAAGAAGAAAGAAGCATTTATTTTTATTTTTCTGACTCTATGGGGTAGAATGTAACATGCCTTCCACACTCCCTACAACCACAAATGCTGGGGAATTCGAAAATATCTCTTTTTCTCTGATTTGGCCACCTACCTCTGTAAAGGCTGGATGCACTTCAACAATTTAAGTTCTGATCTATACAGTAAAATAAAATCACACTATTTTCTGGTAAGGAATGATTAACTCATTGGGGTTATCAAGCTCCTTTTTAGGAAGAATGGGTTAGCCATAACCTGGCTGAATCTTTTCATATGCAATCGTACCAGAGGCTGCCAAGCTTCAACACTCACTGCTCCCTATTCATGGCCATATGTATACTTTCTGGGTAAAGAAGCAACTGACAGTCCTGGTCTGGGACAGAATCTGTGTCCAGTAGGATCTTCCCACACTTCTCCATGTTTGCAAATTGATCAGATCCAATGCAAATATGTATTTGAACCTATTTCTTTCTGGTTCCAAGATCTGAAACTATTGATATTCCCCAGCTCTTGACCTTTTAAGATCTTAGGGGCTGAATTTCTTGGGTGCTGAGTTGGTGATTAGACCATCTATCCATGATGAAAAATAAAATATTACACATACATCTATATATATATAAAAGCCCAAGCAATTGTCCGACCCTCTGACTGGTAGCTATGACACACAATGACCACCAGGGGGGCAGACACTCAACACAGGAGCTGCTGAGCCTCGGTGACTTGGCAGCTGCGGTTCTTGGGTGATGCACCACAGCCAGAGAGGAGGGAGCCCGGTTCTGTAGTGTGTCAGCCGAGAACTGCCATCTTGCAATCCGGGACCCCTTGGGGGATGTTGGAGAGCCGGTTTTGGCCCGATCCCCACAGGCCAGGCCGAGGGACTCCACCGGTGCATGAATCTGTGCACCAGGCCCCTAGTTACATTGTAAAAGAACTAGATCTTCTCTTCAGAGTAAAAACAGCCTTGATATAGTAGGAGACAGGCTTTCCCTCCAAAGGGTGTTTTGAATACAGTCCTATATAATAATCCTATATAATAAAGAGGTAATATGCAAATTGACCATCACTCCAACACACAAAATGGCCACACCCATGTGATCAAAGATGGCTGCACCCATGTGGACACAAGATGGCCTCCGCAAGATGGCCAGCAGGGGAGGGCAGTTGGGGGTGATCAGGCTAGCAGGGGAGGGCAGTTAGGGGTGACCAGGTCTGCAGGGGAGGGCAGTTGCAGGGGACCAGGCCTGCAGGGGAGGGCAGCTAAGGGTGACCAGGCTGGCAAGGGAGGGCAGTTAGGGTGACTGGGCCAGCAGGGGAGGGCAGTTGGGGGTGACCAGGCTGCAGGGGAGGACAGTTAGGGGAGACCAGGCCAGCAGGCGAGAGCAGTTAGGGGCAATCAGGCCAGCAGGGAAGCAGTTAGGCATCAATCAGGCTGGCAGGGAGTGGTTAGGGGGTGATCAGGCTGGCAGGCAGAAGTAGTTAGGGGCAATCAGGCAGGCAGTCAGGCAAGTGGTTGGGAGCCAGCAGTCCTGGATTGTGAGAGGGATATCCGACTGCCCGTTTAGGCCCAATCCCACCTGGATCGGGCCTAAACGGGCTGTTGAACATCCCTTGAGGGGTCCCAGATTGGAGTGGGTGCGGGCTGGGCTGAGGGACAACCCTCCCTCCCCCTGTGCATGAATTTTGTGCACTGGGCCTCTAGTTCCCTATAAAAATACTGACTTTCTCATTATGCCAAGGCACTATGAAGTATGTGAAATTGTAAGCTGATTATTTTTCATGCTGCCTATCTCATAAATTTCTGCTGATTCCTTCATTCCCCATGGAATAAAGTTAAATCCAAAAGGTGCTCCATAGCCAATAACCTTTCAGGATATGGGTGACTGTCTACCATTCTGTTGTTTCCCCTGTCCCTTCTCACACCAAAACTCAGCCACACTCTACTCAGTTTCCCTCAACATCCTGCATCTTTCCATCCTCTCCACGTGAGGTTATGTCTGCCTTGTCTTACTGGACCACATCTATATTCAGTGCACTTAAGCCAGTCTCCCAAAACATCACCACTCTGTGTTTTTGTTCTAAGTTTTCTAACTTTTATCTCTAGTTCCTCTGTACCTTCCTTTGTGTTTCCTTTTTTGTTCAGCTACACAGATTTATCTAAGAGCATTTACTGACTCCTCTCTTTCTATCTCTTTACACTTGTTTTTTGACTGTACTTTCTAAACATATCCTAAAGTGGTTTCCTTCTCAACAATTGTATTGCCACTACAAGGTTTTCGCCTTCTCTTAATGGATTTTTGTTGTCCTTTTGTTCTCTCAAATGCATCCTTGACAATGTAACCTAGAATGTTCTATGGTATCATATTCCTTAATGGACTTCTAGTGTCCTATTGTTCTCTTCAAATTCATCTTTCATACTACTAACTAGAATGTCCTATCCAGAAATTTAGTCCTGTTAATACTTTATTTAAAATAATTTAAAGGATACTGTTCACCTCTGTTGTCTAAACTGTGACACTTTTGAGAATGAAAGGGATGCTATTATTATTTAGCATGGGATGGCACGTATGAACCCTGGCTGTGCCAGGCAGACCTGGCTGAAGGATCACACTAACCCCAGTAGGCTGTCAACAGAAAAGCCCATCCAAGCTGTTTAATGGAACAGAGAAAGCCCTCCATAATATGACCCTTGTTAGTCTCCCCATTATAATCTGTGTATATTCCAAATCTGATCCTTTATATTCCAGTTGATTCTTTGCTTTTCTTTATGCTAAATTTACCAACTGTTCTTTCTCTTTTTTTCTACCATCTCTATTCTGACTTTTTCCGGAAATCTTCAGTGCCTTTTTCCCTCCCCAACTTAAGTAAGATGATGCCTTTGCACAGCACTCCAATGATAAACATTACCTGCACATAACCTGCACATCTGTCTGTTGGGCTGTTTTAATTATCATTTTGTCCTCACTTGGACATGAGCTACTTTAAGGCAGTGAGATGTCATTCATTTTAAAAATATATATATTTTTATTGATTTCAGAGAGGAAGGGAGAGATAGAAACAAACATTAATGATGAGAGAGAATCGCTGATCAGTTGCCTTCTGCCCACCCCCAACTGGGGACTGAGCCAACAACCTGGGCATGTGCCCTGATCAGGAATCAAACCATTACCTACTGATTCATAGGTCAATGCTCAACCACTAACCCCACACCAACCAGGCACATTATTCATTTTTGTATTAATAGTATATTTTAGGGCTCATAAAATAAAGACTTGTTAAATAATCATTGGTTGAGTGAAAAAGGAAGGAATGAACTCACAGAGGCCCTCCTGTGAGTAGGTGCAAGGATTTGACCTTTAACTACCTAAAATTATATATATATATATATATATATATATATATATATATATATATATATATATATATATATTTACCAGCAGCCCTAGAATTCTCCCATTTGTTACATCAGGAATGCACATTGTGTGCTTTTGGGATTTGTGCTCTACATTCCCCAAGATTCTTTCAATTCTTCACTTCAACCACTTTTTTTTTCCTTCTTTGTTTCTATTACTTTCATTAAATCCATCCAGAGTTACTTTTTCTGAAGTTTCTGTTTTAAGCCACCCAGTTTGTGATAATTTATTATGGCAGTCCTAGGAAATTAATATTCTTCCAAGGTGTTAATTTTATTAATTATTTTAAACAACCAATATTTAGTTTTGCTAATTTTCTTAAATGTTTATTTTATGTTTAATTTCTGTTCTAATGGTGTTTTTTTTTCAACTTACTTTGGGTTTAATTTTTTTCTAGTTTTTTAACCAGTTCACTGCCATGCATCCAAAACAGAAACCATCCCTACACACCACGGTATTTTGAATTTAATTAAAAAAATTAATTTGCAATGAATATTATAAAAATAAAATATATGACTCACAATTTGGGTGTTCTTGAATATTTTCAGTTGAAAATTCTTGTGAAAAAATGATTTTAAAGCATCTATAGACGCTTATGGCTTACAAAGGGCTAAGGTAGAAATTTAGGTCATTGTTTGCATATTTTTCATCTTTTCTAATATGAGCATTTTAAAGCTGTGACTTTCCCTCTAAATATTGCATTCACACATTTTGGTATGTTGAATTGTTGTTACCATTAGTTGGAAATTTTTTATTATAACTTGTTATTTTTGTTTTGAATCATAGGTTATTTAGAGTTGAGGCATTTAATTTACAAACAGTTGGGGGTTTCTACATATGTTATAATTATTAATTTTAATTTAACTCTATTTGGGTCAGCTAACAAACCTATTCTTTACAATTTTAATCTTTTAAAATTTATTGAGACATATCATATGGCTGGTATTATTTGTCTTAGTGAACATTTTAAAAGTAATTGAAGAGAATGTACAATCTATATTTGTTATACACACACACACACACACACATATATATATATATACCAGTATGTGTATTGTGTTGAATGAACTTGATTAGGTTGATAGTGCTGTTCCAATTTTCTTTAATCAACAACAACTCTGATTATGGACTTATATATTTCTGCCTTTAGTTCTGTTCAATTTTATTTGATAAAATTTAAAGTAATATATTATTTCTTGTGATTATTAAATTTATCATGAAATGACCCTAATAATTATTTATAATGCTTCTCATTCTACAGTCCACTTTTTTAGATATTAATGTAGCCACAATAAGTTATGATGTTTACCATTATATGGTATAGCTTTTTTTCATATTTTTTACTTTAAACGTATTTGTGTTTTAAATTTTTTAAAAAATATTTTTATTGATTTCAGAGAGAAAGGGAGAGGGATAGAGAGATAGAAACATCAATGATGAGAGAATATCATTGATTGGCTGCCTCCTGCCCACCCCCTACTGGGAGGGGATTGAGCTGGCAACCCAGGCATGTGTCCTTCACTGGAATCGAACCTGGGACCCTTTAGTCCATGGGCCAATGCTCTATCCACTGATCCAAATCAGCTAGGACTGTGTTTTTAATTTTAAAGTGTATCTCTTAAAAATAGCATATAGTTGAATCTTGGTTATTGATTCTATTTTCCATCTTTGCCTTTGAAATTGTTTTAATTTATTGATGAGAGCGAGAGAGAGGGATTTGTTGTTCCACTTACTTATGTGTTCATTGGTTGCTTTCTCTATGTGCCCTGATCAGAGATTCAGCCCACAACCTTGTCATATGAGATGACATCCTAATCAATGAACTACTTGGTTATTTTTTCCAAGGAAGTTGTGCCAGGACCATCCTAATATGTAAAAACCCAGTGTCCATAACATCCAAAACCACCAAAGGTTCCACCAACCGGAAGTCAGTGCTGGGTTGCTGTGGTGACCCAGCACTGACTGCCTCAGCTGCGGAAGCCAGGACCCAACACTGACTGCAGAGGGGGCTGTGGATCAGGCCTGGAGAGAGGCCCAGGGAGAAAGAAACAGGGTCTGATCCATAGCCTCTGTGGCAGCTGTTGCTCAGCACTTGCCTCTCTCTTTCGCTCCAGGCCTGGCCAGCAGCCAAGCCTCTCTTTTGCCGGGGCCTCCACTGGGCCTGTTGATCAGCCCCGCCTCTCTGATCAGGCCTGTTGATAGGCCCGGAGATGCTGACTGGCATAGAAACTGACCAATCAGAACCAAATCTGGGTGAAGTGTGAGGAGCCACTGGCTGCCTAGGAGGCAGAGCTTTTGACACTGACTAGCATAGAAACCAACCAATCAGAACCAAATCTGGGTGAAGTGTGAGGAGTCAATGGCTGCCTAGGAGGCGGAGCTTTTGACACTGACTGGCATAGAAACTGACCAATCAGAACCAAATCTGGGTGAAGTGTGAGGAGCCAATGGCTGCCTAGGAGGCAGAGCTTTTGACACTGACTAGCATAGAAACCAACCAATCAGAACCAAATCTGGGTGAAGTGTGAGGAGTCAATGGCTGCCTAGGAGGCGGAGCTTTTGACACTGACTGGCATAGAAACTGACCAATAAGAACCTAATCTGGGTGAACTGAGAAGGCAGAACCTAAGGTGGGGGCTGAGGAGGAGTTTTAAGGGCAATAGGTGTTTGGTATAAGGTGTAAGAAAGTGGTTCAATTTTTTAATGACCAGTTTGGCAGTATAGTGCATATGGCTGGCTATCAGTCCAGATATAGGAATTATGTATTTTTGTCTGCCAAGAGCATCTCCTCCTGATGAAAAGCCCCCCCCCCCCCATTTAAGCAATCCTATCCTATATAATCTATCTATACTACTAAAAGGGTAAT
The DNA here is from genome assembly GCF_963455305.1 of Plecotus auritus. Taxonomy (NCBI): domain Eukaryota; kingdom Metazoa; phylum Chordata; class Mammalia; order Chiroptera; family Vespertilionidae; genus Plecotus; species Plecotus auritus. The sequence goes on along the minus strand of NC_137770.1, from coordinate 19,793,500 downwards.
ATGCTAATTAGACCGGGCCAACTGGCCATCTTTCAGACATCCGACTTCCTTCTGGACAAAACCATGGTGGTGGGGGCCAAGGCCATTAAGGGTGATCAGACTGGCAGGGAAGGGCAGTTGGGGGTGAAGTCAGGTAGGCAGGGGAAGGCAGTTGGGGAGAGATCAGGACGGCAGGGGAGGGCAGATGGGGGCAACCAGGCCAGCAGGGGAGGGCAGTTGAGGGTGAGATCAGGCCGGCAGGGGAGGGCAGTTGGGGGCGAGATCAGGATGGCAGAGGAGGGAAGTTGTGGGCAACCAGGCTGCAGGGGAGGGCAGTTGGGGGCAAGATCAGGCTGGCAGGGATAGGCAGCAATCCTATCCTATATAATCTATCTATACTACTAAAAGGGTAATATGCTAATTAGACCAGGTCAACTGGCCATCTTCCGGATGGCTGACTTCCTTCTGGACAAAGTCATGGTGGTGGGGGTCAAGGCTGTTACTGGCGATCAGGCAGGCAGGGGAGGGCAGTTGGGGGCAAGATCAGGCTGGCAGGGGAGGGCAGTTAGGGGCGAGATCAGGCCAGCAGGGGAGGGCAGTTAGGGGCGATCAGGCAGGCAGTCAGAGGCAGTTTGGGGTGATCAGGCAGGCAGGCAGAGAGGTTAGGGGCAATCAGGCAGGCAGGCAGAGGGGTTAGGGACAATCAGGCAGGCAGACAGGTGAGCGGTTAGGAGCTAGCAGTCCAGGGACATCCCCCAAGGGGTCCCCGATTGGAGAGGGTGTAGGCTGGGCTGAGGGAACTCACCCCCCCCCCCACGTGAATTTCATGCACCGGGACACTAGTTAATATATAGAAAAGATACCTTTATTAGAATTTATCCCTGCCCTGGCTGATGTGGCTCAGTTGATTAGAGAGTCATCCTTGCACCAAAGTTTCATGAGTTTGATTCCCAGTCAGGGCACATACCCAAGTTAAAGGTTTGAGCCCTGGTCAGGTGCATACAGGAGGCTATTGATTCATGTTACTTTTTCACATCAATGTTTCTCTCTCTCCCCCTCCTTTCCTCTCTCAAGAATCAATGAAAAAAATATATCCTTGGGTGAGGATAAAAAAATAAAGTATTTCTTACATGATTTTTATTTTAGGTCACTGAATTGATTTAAGTATCTTTGTAACTAGATATGTTATCTCAGATTTGTACTTCAGGATTTTTTATGGGTGACAATGGTAGATTTTTACTTAATTTGATGAGAGGGTTTGACAACTCCTGTCCCAGGACATTTACTTATTCTATCTGGTTCTTGGTGATGGACTATGTCCAGGAGCTTTTCTGAAAGCAATCATGAGCTGTGTGTCAGTGATATGCTGGTGAATACTCCCTGCTCTCACCAGTTGGCTTTCATTATTCTCTTGACCTCAAGAAGGGTGACCCACCAGGCCTGCCTTCTGATTGCTGAGACCTAGTGGTTCTGACCCTCACATCTGTGAATCTGAAAAGACCTAATGAAAAAAAGTCTTTTGAAAGAATTACTTTTCAAGCACTCAAGCCATCTCATTACACCATTATTGCCCTTTAGCTACCTGTGTTTCTCTTCTGGCTTCCTCTGAAAGTGGGAACTTAATCTGTTCTCTTTTACACAACTGCCTTGTAAGTTAAAATAACTTGCATTAAGTCATTTCAAGTCTCCTTAATTTCCTATGAGAATAAGTATGACTTTTTCAATTTTGATGAGTAATATGAAACACAGCTTATAGCCAGTAAATTCTACAGCAATATTCCTACCTCCTTTGATTTATATTTTAGATTTTTAATAACACACTGTAGCAACCTGTGTGACATTTTCATTACTGTCTACATGCTTGGGGTTAAAGATGAATCTTGAATGCTCTACAGGGCATTTCAAAGAAAAAATAGGGTATGTATACTTTGGTTCTCAAGTGTATGTTTGTTTCAGAAATATTATCGATTTCAGAAGGTTTTGAACAATAGTTTTTCCTTTCTAACCACAAGAATATACATGTAAATGAAATAGCTGTTTGTGCCAAAATACTTATAAGTGACACATAGAAAAAATGTATTATTTAGATGATTTTGCAGCAATTTTACCAAGTTAGTTTCTCTGGGAAGAATTACTTTTACATGACCACTCTTTTGAGGCATGTATGCGCATGTGTATATGTGTGTGTATGTGTACCAGGTATGTGTGTGTATGTGTACGTGTGTGTGTGTATGTGTGCACACATATGCATGCATATATATTTTTCTTCAAAAGAATATATCTTTGTTTGGGGATAGTGATCACCCAATGTGTGGTGGGAAAATTGTTTCAGTTTTACAAAGTAGTTAAAACAGTGCTTTCAATATTTTCTAGAGCCTTCCTGAGGTGTGTGTGTGTCTCAAGTTTGGCCCCTGAATTCTAATTCTAGCCCTTATTTCATAGGATTGTGAATTCCTAGAAGGAAAGCGCCAGGTTCTATTTTGTATTCTCAGTCCCTGATCATAGTTCCCATTATCCTTGTCTGTCCTTCCAGAAATTAATAGAACAGTATTAGCTAATCATCTATTGCTCTACATAGAGCAACAGAAAGATAGTAACTAAATGGACTCAGAGTCTATCATGTTCAAAAACTTGAACCATGTTTGAAGAGAAAAAACTTAAAGCAAGATATAATTGGCTGGATAGAGAGGGTGCGTATAATAGTTAAGAGCTATAGAAACCTGAACAGGAAAGGAAGTGCACTAGGAATGGTTGGGATACTTTCTGGGAAAAGGTGAGGAAAATTGAATTTTCTTAACTTGCTCTTGATTCAATTTTCAGTTTTATGCATACTTTTGCTGATACAGGGACAATTTTCAAATGGTTTTGATTTTTTTGTATATTTTATAACTCAGTGATATATTCAGCATCATAACAGCTCTCCAGGGGCATCTTTTTATGTCAAGGGAAAGTGCTATAAATGATGTGATTGTGATAGCTGATTGGCAGTAAAGCATCTGAAATTGCTATGTTTTTACTGCCGAGAAGTGTACCTGTTAATTTGGGCCTGATGTTGATATTCTCGAGATGTTTTCGTACAGTCAACGATGCCACCTTTTCCTACACTTTTTTTCAGTGCTGTGCACATGACAATGTTTCTAGTATCCTGAAAAGAAGAGCTTTGACTTCCTGTATATAAGAGAGAGTGTGGTGCTGCATGAGGATTTAATGTGCATCTTACAGCCTTTTTTCCTCTGTCTCTCATGGCCTAAAAACATAGAAGTGCGTGTGCGTGTGTGTGCATGTGTATGTGTGTGTATAGTTGGTTTTCAGTAAAGTGAATAGCTTTTCTCAATCTAATTAGTATTTACAGACTTTCCCCTTAAATTCTCAGAACGCCCATGAATTGGAAAATTAGCTCATATTTTTGCTTTCTGAATTATACCTCAGTAACTCAAAAGCCACCCCTAGTCATTCAATAATAGTTGTCCCTTTGTTTTATTAGGAGTCCAATCCTTGGAGAGGTATCTTCTTATATAATAATTATTTTATGCTGAGAAACAATGGGTTTCTGTCAGATCAAATAATTTATTTAAATTTCAAATATCAACACTATGCCTAAGAATCCCCTTGAGTGGCCATTTGCATGGCACTTCTAGATTAACTTTTGAGCAACAAAAACAAGTAGTCTTCTGGTTAATAGATCAATACTGTTGTGAACTCACTGATGATGGGATATACGCCATAGAAGAAGGAGCCAGACAGAACGGTCAAATCCAAGTGCCTTTTTATGTCTTGAGTCATTAACAGTACTGAGCCTCAGTTTCCTCTTTGAGGAACACTGGCAATAAAGGTAACTCCTAGGACTGTTGCTTATGCTGAGGAGTGTAATATAAAGAGCCTTACTAATGCTTCCATTATTACACAAAGAAGTCAACTTTTTAAGCAGTAGCACTTAGTATCAAACCAGAAAAATGTCATAAATGGCTTCATGCTTTTAGGACCCCAAAGTCAACATTATGATGATTGGGGATAATTAAAAAATTACCATGCTCAACATTATGATGATTGGGGATAATTAAAAAATTACCATGCTCACTGAATCAAACATATTATATATATACATATATTAAATTCACTGTGTTCCAGTTTTGCATTCCATGTAATACCCTGAAATGGATTAAAAATTGTATTTGAATCATGTCCACATGATTCATTTTCTTATTTTCGGTGAACCTCTTAGTCCCTTTATCAGAGATTACAATTTTTAGTTAGTGAAAGAAGCCTGGCATCATTTGGGCTTTTATTGCACAGGAGGGAACTAAGTTTGGACTCCTAGTATCACTGAGCAAAGGAAAGACTCAATTCTGTCTGATTTCTAAAGAGTAGCATAAGGACTGTGATTCTAAAACAAGACTGTAGGTTAGAATGGGCATAGGTTAAATTATAGGAGAAATAAGATGCTATTTGGCCCCAGGGAAACTTATCTATTGAGCTGGCAGTCCAGAGTGTGATAAATGGAATGTTTCTGATTGAAGGAAAATAGGGTTGAGCTGATTGAAATAAGCATTTGACTACCAAGGTACATGAACTTGACAGAGTATATTCTTTGTGGTGCCTGTGGCCTCTTTCAGAATTCACCAGCTATGTAGTCTAATCTGCCACCTTGCATCTGGTAAGATTTCTTATAAAATGTCTTGAGCATTGTCAGTGTCTTATATCTTATAGAACAGCACCGTGATCAGGTAAGGGCAAGAATATTAGCAAAACCATAGGATGTAGCGGTGTTGGGTGATCAATTGGAGGAAGAAGGCTGAAAAAAAGGTATTCAGGGTGTGATCAGTTCCAGACATTGTGTTCTTGTATCATTGATTCAGTTCTGTTCAGCTTCCACATGGTCTGCACACAGCACAGACCAATCATTCCGAACGCTCGGTCTTGAATGCAGGCTGATACTGCTGTCACAGCAAGCAATGATTTCTTAAGAACATCTGCTGCTGCACAGTCCTCAGCCACCAACTTAGGGAACACAGGCTATTCTGATCTCGGGCATCTCACTTTTCACAGTTTTGCTGAAGGAACCAGAAGTCAAAACTTACCAGTAGAAAATGAAGCTTGCATATTAATATCTAACAGTATTAGGATCCTGTAAACAAAACCTAAAAATTGCACTGTTACCAATGTATTTGAAGGGTGATTTTGTTTCTATGCCTCTGAATCTATTTATCATTCCTATATGCAAATACACTCTTATTGTGAAATATAAACACATTAGAGAACTCTAAAAAATGGATAGATTAATTGATTATTCTGAAGTAAAGCCAGGATAATAGTCACCCAAGTCAAGAAATTGTATACTTTTGATACCTCAGAAAGTTTTCTTGGGCCCCTTTGCAATCTCCTTTTTCTCTCCTTTCTAAAGACAACTATTACTTGTCATTAACTGTGACTACTTTCTTCTTTTAAACACCTAAAACCACATTCCAAGACACTAAAATTTGCTTTTCCTTGGTTTTAAACTTTATTTACATGGAATCATATCATACGTGTGGTGTTGTATTTGTTGCTGCTAAAAATGGTCTGAAATAATTATTTTCAATATTAAGACTCTACTGGTGTTGGGTTTCTGCTTATCTCACAGTGTTTCTTTCTCTCTAGAGAATTTTTTATTGTTTGTTTTCTTGCAGTGGCTCTTTTAATTCCTTTCCTTCATATCATCTTCTATTTTTTTTTTTTTTTACTATTAGAACCATTTTCATTAAAAATAGTATCCTCTATAATAAAGAGGTAATATGCCAATTGACTGTCACTCCAACACACAAGATGGCCACCCCCATGTGGTCAAAGATGGCCACCCCCATGTGGACACAAGATGGCTGGCAGGGGAGGGCAGTTGTGGGCAATCAGGCCAGCAGGGAAGGGCAGTTGGGAAGAACCAGGCCTGCAAGGGAGGGCAGTTGGGGGTGACCAGGCCTATAGGGGAGGACAGTTGGGGGGGACCAGGCCAGCAGGGGAGGGCAGTTAGAGGCAACCAGGCCAGCAGGGGAGGGCAGTTAGGGGTGACCAGGCCAGCAGGGGAGGGCAGTTAGGAGCAATCGGGCTGGCAGCGGAGCACTTAGGTGTCAATCAGGCTGGCAGGGGAGTGGTTAGAGGTGATCAGGCTGGCAGGCAGAAGTAGTTAGGAGCAATCAGGCAGGCAGGCAGGTAGGCAGGCGAGTGGTTGGGAGCCAGCAGTCCTGAATTGTGAGAGGGATATCCGACTGCCCATTTAGGCCCGATCCCACCAAACGGGCAGTCAGATATCCCCTGAGGGGTCCCTGATTGGAGAGGGTTAAGGCTGGGCTGAGGGACACACACACCCCTCGTGCACCGAGCCTCTAGTATACTTATAGGAGCATAAAACATTTAAAAAGTTGAAAAAAATAAAAGCAATCATCTCAAGTTATTTATTGGGCAAGGTGATGAATTATTGGTTAAAGGTTTTTGGATTACCTAACAATATATACCGATTTTGTCATAGACCAGAAACCATCTGTAATGGCCATAAGGTCAATTTTAGTTACACATTATGGAAATTTCTGCTTCTAAGTCAGCATTTGCATATGTGAATTGGTATTTCATGGGAAGTTATGATATAGCAAGGTAAACTAGCAAATAATAGATAAACACAATATTTACACTTGACCTTGAGATTCAGTTGGAATCCTTGAACATTCTTCTTTATAAATTATGAAACTTTGATATGTGTCCTCTGTTTAATGATTGAGTGCCACCTTAATTCTCATTTTTAAAATTTTTTTTTTAAATATAAGTTTGTGGATTTCAGAGAGGAAGGGAGAGGGAGAGTGAGATATAAACATCAATGATGAGAGAAAATCATTGATCGGCTGCCTCTTGCACACTCCACACTGGGGATTGCACCTGCAAACTGGGCATGTGCCTTGACCAGGAATTGAACCAATACCTCATTCTTGGTTCCTTTTAAAAGGAGATTAGGACCTACAAGGAGAGATACCAGAGATGTATGAGAGGAAAGACCATGTGAGGACACTGTGAGAAGATGGCCAACTACCTATGGTGAAACCAAACCTGCCAACATCTTGACCTTGGACTTCCAGGCCCCAGAAGTCTGAGAAAAAAAATCTGTTGTTAAACCATCCAGCTACTAGTATTTTGTCAGGGCAACCCTAGCACATAAATCCTGTCCTATCCCTTTTTTCTTTCTCTTCTATTTTTAAATGTTAAGGCTATAGTCTTATATCTGAGGATTATCATGACAAACCATTTGATATTAAAAAGATAATGGCCCGGCCAGTGTGTGACTCAGTGTTTGAGTGTTGACCTATGAACCAGGAGTTCACTGGTTCGATTCCTGGTCAGACACATGCCAGGGTTGCAGGCTCCATCCCCAGAAGGGGGGAGTGCAGGAGGCAGCCAATTGATGTTTATTTCTCATTGATATTTCTCTCTCTGAAAATTACATATATATATATATATATATATATATATATATATATATATATATACACACACACACACACACATATATAATCTCAGTGGATAGAGTGACAATCTGTGGACTAAAATGTCCTGGGTTCAATTCTGGTCAAGGGCACATGCCTGGGTTGTGGGCTTGATCCCCAATAGGAGGCATGCAGGAGGCAGCTGATCAATGATTCTCTTTCATTATTGATGTTTTAATCTCTCTGTCCCTCTCCCTTCCTCTCTGAAATCGATAAAAATATATTAAAAAAACATATTTTAGAAGCAAAAAAAGATAATGAATCGCCTTGAGGACACTCACCATGCCATTTCCTGGTGGCTGCTGTTATAGCTAAAATAGACACATTTAAGGAACAAACGTGAGTGTGGGGTCTGTCTTGTGGCTCTCATTTCAGAAAAGTTCCCTTTGAAGCCATGGGAGCCAGCCCTGGTCAATGGTTGTGCTGTCCACAATCTTACAGTTGGTGCATTGAGATAGTTCTAATAATTCTTAGCATTACTCCTTCAATAATTAATGCTTCAGTTGTTTTAAATGTTTCAATGCCAAAACAATAAAATAAGAGCTCACATGCAGTGTCAGATCTCCAAATTATAACACAAAATAGATGTTTTTCAGTAATTTACATGGAATTAATTCCATCCCAGGGTTCTGGTAAAAATTAGAAGCCATTTAAAGGCTGAGCTCTGGTGGTTTATGTGTCACTAGACTCCCTCTATGGAACCATTTCCTTGTAAATCTTTGTAGTCCATTTACATTCAATATGCCTTTGGTCTCTTGATGGCTCCAATGGTTCTTAATTGCATTTCTCCTAGGCAGTCCCAGTGGTTGGTTTCTCTCAACTAACAACTAGTAGTGAAATGCTGTCATGGCAAAAAAAACCAGTCTCACTTTAATTATTAATAACAATAGTAACGTTTTTCTAGCTTCTCCCAAGAAAACACGAAAGCACATTACTTGATTAATTAACAGATCATTTCGGTAAATGAAGTATAGTTATATTTAGTCAAGTTTGTTCTTTTAAATTTCAGTTCTTATTTATTTATGTATTATTAACCTCAGGGGCTTGGGACCAAGTTAATCACATTCTTTAGTTCCTGAACTTCTAATATTGATCTGCCAAACTTGTGCATTTTAATTGTTTGTTTGCTTAATTATTATTTACTAGAGGACGGGTGCCCGAATTCATGAACCAGTGGGGTCCCTCGGCCTGGCCTGCAGTATCGGGCTGAAACCAGCTCCCCAACATCCCCTGAAGGGTCCAGGATTGCGAGAGGGCACAGGCCAGGCCAAGGGACCCCACCGGTGTGGGAGGTTGGCCAACCGGGGAGGGACCACGGGAAGGCTCCAGGGTGTGTCCAGGCCATCTCCCTTAGTCCCAACCAGCACAGACCCCAGCAGCAAGCTAACCTACTGGTCAGAGCATCTGCCCCTTGGTGGTCAGTGCATGTCATAGTGCCAGGTTAACTGGTCAACTGTCTGCCCCCTGGTGGTTAGTGCACATCATCATCATAGTGAGCGGTTAAGGGGCCTTAGCATATCATTAGCATATTACACTTTCATTGGTTGAACAGATAACTGGACACTTAGCATATTAGGCTTTCATTATATAGGACTAGGGGCCCAGTGCATGAATTCGTGCACCTTGAAAGGAACTGTGGGCTGTGAGGCTGCGGCGGGCACAGGGGCAGGTCTCAGCCTATCCTCCGCACCCCTGCCTGGCCCCTCCCACCATGGCCCCCAGTCTCCTGTCTGCCAGCAGCCCCGCTCCTGCCGCTACTGCTCCCACGCATGACAGTGCTGGCCTTACTCACACCCACTGATGGCATGGAGCGATTGGGGCTGGTGCCAGCAGTGGGTGTGAGCAGGACTGGTGCCATCAGTGGGTGCGAGCAGTGGCTGCTACCCCAATCACCCTCCAGGAGCAGGGGGAGGTGGAGAAGCCCTCAGGGGCAATCAGGGCTGGCAGCCACCACTTGCACCTGCTGATGGCGCCAAGCAATTGGGGCTGGCACTGGGAGCTGGCAGCGGGTGCGAGAGGTGGCTCCAGCACTGGCCATGGGTATGAGCGGGGCCATTGCTGGCTGCGAGTGCGAGAGGTGGCTGCTGGCCCCAATCGCCCCTTAGGAGCAGGGAGAGGTGGGGAAGCCCTTAGGGGCAATTGGGGCCGGCAGCCGCCACTTGCACCCGATGACAGCGCTGAACGATCGGGGCTGGTGCTGGGCACCAGCAGCGGGTGCGAGCCACAGCTCCAGTGTTGGCCATGGGTGCAAGTGCCAGCCAGGACCATGGCATGCAGGAGCAAGGAATTTACAATAACCACCAGACACTTGCCCCAATGATAGCAACTGGCACCCCGCCTTGGTCTGGTGTCCCTGCTCACCTGCTCCACCATCCCACCGTGGCCAACTCCTGCCATGTTCCGCATGTGCCCCCTGGTGGTCAGCACATGTCATATCGACTGGTTGGGTTGTTGGGTTGTTTAGTTGTTCTGCCATTCACTCTATTTGCATATTAGGGTTTTATATATATAGATTCCCAGTTGTCACCCTCATCACTCTTCCCTCTTATGCGATATTTCAAAGATGATTGAAAATATTTTTCTGCTTTATTGAGATATAATTTACATATAGCATTTTATAATTTAATGTATACAATATAGTGATTTTACATGTGTATATATTGCAAAATGATTACCACAATAAAATTAGTTAGTACACCCATCAGCTCTCATATTACAATTTTCTTGTGGTAAGAACTTTTAAAATCTACTCTTTTAGCAACTTTCAAATATGCAATACAGCATTGTTGACTATAGTCACCATGCTGTATATTATACCTCCAGAAGTTACTCATCTAATAACTGGAAGTTTGTCTCTTTTCACAACCTTCCCCCATTTCCACCCACCCCTGTCTCTGGCAACCAACAATCTGTTCTGTTGTATTTTAGATTTTCTTCTCATAAAACATGCACACATTTTTTTTTTACAACTGCTATGCATTCTATGTGTTCTTCTTTTCCCCCAACACTAAGTTTCTTAGGACCATTCTTTCCTTCCTTTTTTAAATGAATAAAATAATTTATAATCCCTCATTTGAAAAACAATTACCAACAATAAAACCTCAATGGCGTGTTATGCTCACTTCTCATCTACGGCTGCCTCCAATTAAGCAAGCAATGCTACATATGTATGAATGGGTACGCAATTTAATGACAGATTAGCTCAGGAACGTACTACATATGGAACACTAGATCTCCAGAGCCCATTTGAATATTCATTAGGAAAGGGAAACCTATTTCTGATTAAGTGTGAAAATGTGATTGGAAAAAAAGGATGCCACAGGCCAATCAAAATAATTAAATATCCTTCCTCTTTAAGTAGCTGATTAGACTTGGCTTGTGTGTGCTTCTAGTGCAGAGTAGACTAGGTAAGCACCAGATATAAAATTCGGTCCACTGCTTCACAGAAGACAGTAAGGAGAAACAGGGCAGCCACGGTAACCTGGGAGTGTCCTTAGTGCTTGCAGAAAGGGGATATGGTGTTAGGCTAGGAGAAACTACAACATAGCTTCTAATTTTCAGAAGATGCAGGACATGGGAAGCTTAACTCAGAAGCAGTGTATCTCAAATCTTTTTTTGTCTTTCTAGAATAAATAAATAAATAAATAAATAAATAAATAAATAATCAATGGTGCAGGTGAGGTCATTGGACTCAATTAAAATTGCCCATATATCTATGTATTTATATGAAATCTATATAATGAAATGAGCATTATCTTTTTATAAATTTTGGGTTACTTCAAACTATTAATATAATTTGATAATAAGAGTGCTTGTCTTGGTTTTAGATATCCCAAGAATAGCTGGGAGAGAAAGAAGAGAGAAAGAGACAAATTCCCAACAATATTTTATCAAATGGGTTATGTGGGCGAATTAATGCATGTGTCTAATCATCAGTATACTCACAGATAATCCAGTGAATTCTCTGTTTGTAGTACAGTGTGATTGACTAGAGCAGGTGTTGGCCAATTAGTGTGTGGGTCAAATTTGACCTGCTGCCTATACATTAGTAAAGAAAATTTTATTGGCATGCAGTAACATTTGTTTGTTTACAGCTGCTTTTATGATACATTTTCAGAGGTGAATAGTTGTGACAGACCAATTGGCTCTCAAAACCTGAAATATTTATTTGGCCATTTATAAGTTTGATACCTCTTTGACTAGATAATACCAATAGGTCAAGTTTCACAGGTGATTATAAACTCATGTAAAGATGACTGGGAAGAGATAAAATTTAGAAGACAGTTAAGCTTAGCTTTAATCATCCTGATGAGGGTGAGTATTTAAAAGCCAGAGAAAATAAAAGTAGACTGACAATGGTCTTGACTTGATGTAAAGAAAAGTAAATCAAACATAGGTCTTTAGACTTGAAATCTGTGAAGACATGAGAAGAGTTGAATCCTGTATATTTCATACATGGGTTGATAGCCACTTCTGGTCTTCATAATTCAGTTATTGAAGTGACAAAGTGAGTCTAGAAGCACTTTGCTCCTGAGTACATCTCATAATTTTAGGTGCTTGCAGTACAGGCACAAAGTTGATGTACAGATAGATTAGTTTATCTGCTAGCACAAGTTGAAGATGAGCAAGATTAGCCCTGGACATTTACTTTTTCACTTTGTATTCATTATTTCTACAGGCTGGGTGGGCTGGTAACTGATTATTTACAAAGGGGAAAATGGCATGGTTCCTTCTGCTAGTGAAAAGGGTGATTGTCAGCTGGGGGTGGGAGTTTGGTGGGGAAATATTCTTAAAGAAAGACATCAATATTTTTAGCAGAAAAGTTTATCTTTCTGTCTTTAAAAACAAACAAACAACAATAACAAACATTTGGAGACCTTTTGTAAAATCTTCTGCGTTTTTAATGATCCTCTGACCAAAAACTTTAGGTCAAAAACCTTAATTTGTTTTAAACACTGACTGCTTTTTGATTTGAGGTCATATAAAGAGAAATTTGCATGACTCAGATATATGAAATGTAATCATAAGCCTGAGTGTACATGTATTAATAGCATATATTAACTGTTCCCATGTGGTTGGGACAATGAGCATAGCTCTTACCATCATAATTAGCTAATTATTAATAATAATATAAAAGGAGTACAAGGGAGGCCCAATATTATAAACAAGGCCATCTAGGCTGCTTCACCAGCAAGCTGCAATTTCACACTCCCCAAGGAACCACTTGCCCATTCCCTGCAGATCACTGGGGGAGTGGACTGAGCAAAGGGGAAAATGAGTGCATGAACAGTAAGTCAGGGTGACATAGGGAACGTGCCTGTCAGTCTAACCTGACAGGAACAAAGAGCATTGGCTAGGGTTGTTGGAGCCACTGCAAGGTGCAAAATTTAGGAATACATAACCCCCTTATTTATGTATTTAGGAATTCATAATCCCCCTTATTTAGGAATAAGACAAAAGAATTCTCTCTCTTGTTCCTCTGGCTTTGCTCTTGCTTCCTTGCACGTGGCCCTAGAAGCAGCATGGTCCACAACTGTGCAGACCCCACACATAAATGCGTACATATGGGAACACAAACTGAGCTAGGCTGATGCTGGACTTGACTGTTCAAATATGAAATGGAAACTCTGGGCAATCGCTTTAATCCTAGCTCTGCTAAAGACACAGCTGGACTTCTTCCATGGTGAGACAGAGGAGAGGGAAAGGAAACCTTGGCAGCTCAGGGGTTTATTCCACACAAATAAATGCCACTCATTCTCCTATGTGAATCTCAGAAAATTCCTTTTCTGATGACATTGTAAGAAGCCCACTTCTACCAGCAATAGGTGGGGACAAGGATAGCTCCCCACTGATAAAAGAAGGATAGTACTGATGAGTAGTTCTACATTCATTTTGGGATAAAAGTCCTTAAAAATCTTTTCCATAAAGTGAAATTGGCAGATCCTTAATTAGATGTCAAATGTCAAATGTCAAATTTTACATTAACATACTGTTTTTTAATATTTTAAAATGGCATTTTTAAAGGAAAGTATAAGTGAATGAAATATTTTGAGAAGGAAAGAATCCAAGTGAGTACTGGTATTAAGTGGTTGTGAGTATTTATTCTACATGGATTAACTTTGGAAAATAATGTTAAAGGCAGAAAAAATAAATGTCTTAAAAATGCCTCAACTCTAACTAGAAACCTCATTGGCAGAGTCTAACTGACAGCCTTGCGCAGCTAAACTGTAGCAAACCTCTTGTTGAAAGGTTCATAATAATAAGATATTATGTGATAATCGGGAGAAATTTCTGTTCTATTTTCAACTTACATTTATTTCTATGTGATAGTTTGAAATCTTGAGTAGGTTTATAGCATTAATTAGAAATATGTATAGTGATGCTGTTATTATTTTGAATGTAGAAAGCGCTACTTCTAAATTATTGAAAATGTTTTATAATATTCCTTAATTTTATTTAACACAATAATCCCAAACCTTTTTTTTTTTAATATAAAGTGTGTTTGGTAACAGTAAAAGTAGGGGAGAACCAATTAGAATGGAAAGATGGGAAAGATGAGGGTCCCCTGTTTCTGCTTTTGACATTGATGCTGGTATAAGAAATGATAAAAATATCAAACTAGGCCAATATCATGGAATAAGGAAGCTTTTCCAGCCATTATTGCTGTGGTTCAGTACTCACTGAGGAAGCTGTACTTGGAAGTGAGACTGGACTTCCTAAATTTAAACAATAAAACCGAGGCTCCCGTGCCACTCTAATTAAGTTGATCAGATCCATGGGGATTTTATGCATCATTTATGTTCAGCACCCTGTGCAGCACTGCAGTTGGGACTCAACTCTGCTGATACCTTGGCAATACTGCTTGCAACATAGGCTGCAGAAGCAAGAGCCATACTGAATTCCGAGGGTGGTATATTTTTTTCTATTAGTCATCTTAAATTTTCAAACAAAAGTCATTCTTTACCCAGAAACAATACCATATGTGATTGCATCCAAGGATCTCCTTTATTGCTCATTACCGTGTCAGGATCCTCAGTAACAGGGAACCGTTTTCAGCCATGACTGAATAGCTGCATTCCCTTTGCAGGGCTAACTTCAAAGATCCTTTAGTCCAGGATCTTAATGGATCTTTTTTTTTTTCACTTTGTTTCCTTGTGCTTTCTTATAAAGCAGTTTTATAAATAGGACGTTACCAAAGATACCTTTTCCCCCCCAAAGCAAGTTGACAATGCTCTAGAATAAAATTTCAACATCATTTTCAAGTTATCAGGGTCTATTAATAAGTCTTTCCTGATTTTCTTTTTTTTTAAATCATTACCTAGATGAAAAAAGCCTGCAGTAAAGCTTTTCTGAAGAATAGTGTAAAAGTTTATATGGACCCTATGCTGATGGCCCGGGATTTGTTTTCCCTGCCTATGTGGACACATTCACCCTCATAGTTAATGGAGCCAGACAAAGACTTGATTCCCAGGAAAGCTTTAATTGTGCTTTCTTGGGCAAGATAATAGACTTTTCTAGGTCCGTTTTCTTGTTTATGGGGATACTGAAAGGCTTAAATAAGATAACACATGAACATGACTAGAGCATTTGACAGCAGTAGGGGCTGAGGACCACAGGGAAAATATCCTTTCTGAATTTGAAAGCCAGGGAAGATTTCTCATAAATGGTGATAGAAGAAAGACAGAAGCCAAAATGAGAAACTGGGCAGTCTTCCCTTTTTTTTGGAATAATATTATAAATGTTCACAGATGAGTGATCCAGCTCAGAGTAGCAGAATTCAAAATTGAGCACATAGTAAAGAGAGAGCCAGGCATTGTGCCTGGAAGAGCTAGAAGAAGAAAAGCAAAGAAATTCAGAATGAGCCCGAAGTATTAGAATCACTGAAGCAGGGCATATTTTCTAAAATTAGTGACTCTAGGATGGGAAGAACACCTGTGATGTTAAGGACACGTGCAAGAGTAATGTTTTGTGTGATTCCGTTTCCATAGCAAATTATCCTTTAACATGGTGTTGTTCTTCATTTAATTAAGTTATATTTTCAAAGCAAACTTGCAAGTGAAGAAATATGACCTATTAATTCTGGCCTACTTTCCTGTATGTATGAGTGACAGGTTGTAATAATTAGGATGTTAACAAAACAAGGTTTAGAGTAGTGATGTGTCATTAATAACGCAAAATTCTCATAGGAATTTGTAATCCTTTCCTGACTCTGAGCTGCATATCCATGGGGAATATTTCATCCCTTGTGAAGTGCAAATTACTGGTGAGTTTGAGCAAAACACAAACTCAAATCTATGCCTCTGATTTGTGATTTCTCTCCTCTGTGTGATTTCCTTTCACCCTGCTGCTGCCACATGTGTGCCTTCCACATACTTCCATGTCCTGATATTTTGTTAGATGTAAAAGCAATTGCAAACCTTATCATAAATTCAATGAATCTAATCATTGGCAACACTCTCAAGGGCATCTAGGTCAATATTTCAGCCAAAGGCAAGAGATTTTTTTTGTCTTGCGTTCTTCAGAAGTCGGGAGAGTTGTTTTTATCCCCATGCATGCCTAAAGTTATGAATTCTTTGCTCCCTCATACTTTGGATTCATCTCACTGTTAGATGTTTCTCTGACTTAATGTAAAGTCCAAACCTATTTCTCCACAGCTACTACCTCAGTCCTCATTCTGCTCTCTGAAGCTACAAAGAACAAATCAAATGCCTTTTTCTCTGTAGATTTTTCTCAATTTCAAGAAGTCATCTCTTGATTTTCTATCTTAATCTACTCTTTTCCTAGATAGATGTGGTTCCTCCAAACTTTCTTTTCATATATGTTCTTAGTACTTGTTTTTTGAGTAAAAATATATGGTATAACTGAGATCCTCTATCATCCTTTTTTATCTTCTGGGTTTTATATCATAGTTTATGTTTATGTTTTTCTTAAAATACCATACCCAGAATAAAGCATTATGATCCAGATTTTTTCTGAATTTCCTAGCATAGAACACAAGTATCTGCTCTCTTGTTATTGAATATATACTTCTATTATGATCTAAGATTCCATTCTTTGGGCCAGAATATCAAATTGTTGCTGCACATTGAATTTAAATCCAACAACTCTTATAAACTTCTATTTAGTCACATGTCTCTCACCTTGACCTTGAGTAATTGGAGCACTGTAGGTAGTGTTTTGTTCTCATTTAATATTTAGAAAATATTCTGAAATTGATTAAGACATCAGAGATATATTCACCATTGATTTATAAAATTATGAATACTTTTATTACCATTTTCCCCCAAAAATATATAACTTAACTTAATTATATATTTTTCAGTGAAAATATATAAACAGTATATTTTCCAAGTACGATTTTTGTAGGATACCATCTATTGGTATCTTACAAAAATCGTACTTGGAAAATATACTGTTTATATATTTTCACTGAAAGGGCTGTGGTTCCTTTCCTGAGAGAGGATTAACGCCACATTTTACCAAAGGGGCTACTTAACTAGAAATGTCACCCTTGAATTAAAGAACATTTAGCCTAATTTGTCTTTCTTTTGTTAACTGTAAATTCAAGGTCAGTGGGGATTGATAGTGTGTTTTGCAGTTTATTCTGCTTAGTTCTTACCTGCTTTAACATCACCTGCTGTGCTAGTCTGTAAAGACTTAGAGAAAGCTACTACATTAAGCAATCCTGATGTTTCTAGTGTTTAGAAGTCTAATGCATTTCTGCTACATATATCCACAGATGTCTGGTGAAAATTTATCTGTGTTAAGCTGGTTACAGAGAGAAATAGATCCCTACCAATGTATTATAGACTTGAATTATTTTTTTAATCACATCTTCCATCATTAGAACTGCAACCTGCCACAGTGGTGCTCCGTAGTTAATGACCTAATTTTTATGAGATTCTTTTAATAATTTTCTTTTTTCCCAATGTGTTTGTTTATTGCCTCACATAAAATTATATGAGCTATACATAAGATTAAGAATGGTGGACAGAATAATGAACAACATGCTCACCAATCTAGGACTTAAATGGTGAATACTTTGGATGAGGAATGTAGCAAAGAAGACAGGTTATGTGTGGGGCATTCTGATAATGGTGAAATTTTTATTTCAAAAAGTTCTATACCATGGATTTTTCTTTTTTAATATGCTAGTCAGTAAATGATCCTCAGCAATCCCGTAACTCTTGTGATATAGCGTAGCAACTCTTGGCACGACCCAAACAATTTGGCCAAGGCTTTGATTATCAGAGAGGATCTATTAAAGGGAAAAACTCACAATAGCAGGGTTATTTGAGGCAACATCAATATCTTCAACACCCTCCTAATAAGACAAATAGCCAGGATCTAGAGATGATTGCTCGAGTTTTTATTTCAAAAATATGTGCAGTGTCTCCCTGTAGGAAGATCCTACTACTTCTCCTTCTCTTTCTCCACAGCCCAGACCTTTTGACAAACATCTTGGCCATGTCTTTTTTAATTTTTTTTCCTTTATTGATTAAGGTATTATATATGTGTCCTTATTGCCCCTTGCCCCCACCCCCCACTCATGCCCTCACCCTCCTGGTGGCTGTGTCCATTGGTTAGGCTTATATGCATGCATACAAGTCCTTTGGTTGATCTCCCCCCATTATCTCCACCCTCCTCAACCTTCCCTCTGAGTTTTGATGGTCTGATAGATGCTTCTCTGTCTCTGGATCTGTTTTTGTTCATTAGTTTATGTTGTTCATTATATTCCACAAATGAGTGAGATCGTGTGATATTTATCTTTCTCTGACTGGCTTATTTTGCTTAGCACAATGCTCTCCAGTTCCATCCATGCTGGTGCAAATGGTAAGAACTCCTTCTTTTTTACCGCAGCATAGTACTACTCCATTGTGTAGATGTACCACAGTTTTTTAATCCACTCATCTGCTGATGGGCACTTAGGCATGTCTTATTTAGTAGAATGTGTGTCACTGTTAAGTAGAAACCTTTTGAGCCTTTCTGTGACTTTCTCTCTCTTTTTTCTACTGTAAGATCGATATGTTTCCAAATAGTGGGGGTCCCTTCAGGTCTGGTCACAGAATAAATAGAATGAGCCGTTGTTGACACTGTGTTGGATGTAAATGTAATCCATGAAATAAACCATGGTTGTATAAACTATGTGGGATATAGGTGCTTCGCCACATAATGAACTTTCAGTGTTCAGAGCTATGCATCATAACAAAAGCATATTCTCCATCCTATATAATGAAAGGTAATATGCAAATCAACCTAACGGTGGAACAACAGGTCACTATGATGCCCACTGACCACCAGGGGGCAGACGCTCAATGCAGGACCTTCCCCCTGGTGGTCAGTGTGCTCCCACAGGGGAAGCACTGCTCAGCCACAAGCTGGTCTGACGGTTGGCAGGCGCAGCAGCCCACCTCCTTGGCAGTGCTAAGGATGTCCCTGTAGGAAGAGGGCCTAAGCCGTCAGTCGGACATCCCCCAAGGGCTCCCAGACTCCGAAAGGGTGCAAGCCAGGCTGGGAACCCCGCCACCCCGAGTGCACGAAGGTCGTGCACCAGGCCTCTAATATTAAATAACTGCAATTGCTAATGGTGAGTCTTACATAACATAAATATTTTCCAAATAAGTATTTGGGAAATGGATTCATGGAATAATAGTGATAGTTTGAGATCTAATATGTACTTTAATTAAAATAGCACAAAACATATTCTTGGAAAACTGATAGAAAAACATAGAATTAAATTGCCATTTACATAGTAAAAATAATTCAGTGGCTCCATTTCTAAATTATAAGAAGATATATGTAGTGTCTTGATGGTATACCAAAACATATCCACCCATGTTCTAATCCCTGGAACCCAAATATTACCTAAGATGGCAAAAAGTAAATATTACTTTCCATGGCAAAAGATGGGGTTACATTAAGAATCTTACCAGGAAGAGTTTATCCTGGCTTATCTATTTTTGCCTTTAATATACTCATGTTTCCCTATATTAGAGAGGCAGAGGGAGTTTTAAAATAGACATTCAGGGAAGAATACTATGCAGACAAATATAACCATAAGTCAAGAATGTTTACTGTCACCAGAAGCTGGGAGGTTAAAGGAAAAGAGTCTCTCCCAGAGCTTCTGAAGGAAGCACAGCTGATGACAACATAATTTTGGAATTCTGGCCTCCACAACTGGAAGAAAATAAATTTCTGTTGTTTAAGCCACCAAGTTTGGCATAATTTGTTACAGCAGCCATAGGAAACTAATACAATATATATAATAGACCAGCATTTCTGGGAAACTTTGTAAAGATCCAAGATAACAGGTCTGGAGATTCTGGTTCAAGTAAATCCACAATAAAACCCATGTTTGTGTATTTTTAACAGTTTGCCTAAGGGATGTGAATAATATAAATCTGAAGATCTTTTTGAGGATCTGGAATAGATAACATACAAACAGATGCTCAGTGGTGCATACTGACTATTTAGTAGTTTGTAGGTAAACATCACCAGTTCCATGTCTCCAGTGATCTGGCATGCAACTTCCTAGTGCAGTGGTCGGCAAACTGCAGCTTGCGAGCCACATGTGGCTCTTTGGCCCTTTGAGTGTGGCTCTTCCACAAAATACCATGGCCTGGGCAAGTCTATTTTGAAGAAGCATTAGAAGTTTAAGTTTAAAAAATTTGGCTCTCAAAAGAAATTTCAATCTTTGTACTGTTGATATTTGGCGCTGTTGACTAATGAGTTTGCCAACCACTGTCCTAGTGTATCTCAATTTCTTAATTCTGAATTATCACATAATTTTTAAACGGAAATGCATTTACTATTTTAAAATTAATTTTACAAGAAAAATATAATCAGGAGTCCTCCCATCCCCAGAAAAAGATGACTCATCATCTCTCATTGAATATCAGGGTTTTATAGTATACAGTGACCATCTCTCAAAACGGCTTTAATTTATTAATAAGATGATACAGTCTTGAAAACACCTAAAATAATCAACTATTATAAACTTTTATGTTTAAAATCATATCATGAGAATGGAAAAATCCTACTCTTATCTGAAAGACCTCAGCTGAATGAACGATTTTGATATAGAGAAACAGTTTTGATTTTTCAGCTGTGATTCAGAATTTCAGATAAAGGGGTTTTAGACACAAAATTCCACATTTTTCTAACTTGTAGTTTCCAATGAAATGGGACCCCAACTCTCATTTCTTAGCCCAAGCCTAAGCCTAAATGTTTGTTCAAAGTGCTGCTTTGCTTTGTTCCAAACAAAACAAAGCTTTATTTAAAGTTTATCCAAACTCCACTCTTCTACCAAGTCATATCTGATGTCTTCCTTTTTTGGTGAAACACATTATGATTTCTTTGGGAAGTTATTCCTCTTTGTGGCAGCAATTTAATGATCCTAACCTTTGTGGACTCCAGATTGGTTCTTGTTGGTCTTTGGCCATTAGGATTTATTAGTTTGAGAAATGCTGGGAGAGAAGAGCATGAGTTCAGAAGACAATATACTTATTGTGGAATGAAGTGGTCTAGTGAGGAATCATGGGGAGGGAATTTGAGCTGGACATTAAGTATGTGTATTGAATATATATAGGAAGAGACACTAGAAGCAGCATTTCAGTCAGGTCAACAGTATGAATCAAGGCAAAATGGTAGAACATTCAGCTCTTCAGTAATTCATATAAACTCTACCTCACAAGAAACATCTGCTTCCACTAACCCAGCCCTTCTGGACTGATACAGTCATTTTGTAACCTGGTTTCTTTCTTCCACTAATTCCCACCTACAGTATATAAACCAATCAGCAGATAGTTTATATTTTGGATGAAAAACCTATGTCTTATTTCCCTTCATTATAAAAGTCCCCATTGATTCCTGCTAGGCTTAAAATTCAAAGTCCTTCCATGGGCTCTAAGGCTTTATATAATACTAGAGGCCCGGTGCATGAAATTCATGCATGGTGGGGGGGTGTCCCTCAGCCCAGCCTGCACCCTCTCCAATCTGGGACCCCTCGACTGCCCACTGGGATCGGGCGTAAATGGGCAGTCAGACATCCCTTTCACAATCCAGGATGGCTGGCTTCCAACTGCTTGCCTGCTTGCCTTCCTGATTGCCCCTAACTACGCCCCTGCCAGCCTGATTGATGCCTAACTGCTCCCCTGCCAGCCTGTTTGCCCCTAACTGCCTTCCCCTGCAGGCCTGATACCCCCCAACTGCTCTCCCCTGCCGGCCTGGGTCCCCCCCAACTGCCCTTCCCTGCAGACCCGGTCACCCCCAACTTCCCTCCTCTGCCAGCCAGGTCACCCCTAACTGCCCTCCCTTGCAGGCCTGGTCCCTCCCAACTGCCCTCCCCTGCTGGCCTGATCACCCACAACTGCCCTCCCTTGCAGGCCTGGTTCCTCCCAACTGCCCTCCCCTGCTGGCCATCTTGTGATGGCCATCTTGTGTCCACATGGGGGCAGGATCTTTGACCACATGAGGGCAGCCATCTTGTGTGCTGGAGTGATGGTCAATCTGCATATTACTCTTTTATTAGATAGGGTAGTCTTTGCCTTAGCTCTCTATGTCCAGCCACACAGACATTCTTTCTGTGTTTTTCTTTTTTCCTCATCAGCCTAAGATTGTCCATATTGTTTTCTCTGCCTGTATAAGGGAGAGAAGGAATGGAGTGAGAGTAGAATTTGAAGTAAATAAGAGGCTATATAATCATATTTTTGACTTTATGTCATAAATATATAAAAGATGCATGTGGGAAAAAATTTTACATGTAGATATCAAAAACATTATCCTAAAATTCATATAAGATCCTTCTTCAATTTAGGGGAAAAATCAATTTAAACAAGAAGATTCTCAAAGCAATTGTTGCTGTTCAGTGACACGAGTTCCTTTTGTATTTGCTCCCTCCTTACCTACTTTCATTTAAATTACCTTGAAAAGGCAACATCATCACCATCTAGAGTCAGAGCTTTCCATGGTAATATGAATGTTGTATAATGATGGGATTGTGATGAATATACACAAAATTGTCTGTTCACAATTGTGTGGTTCTACAAATGATGTATTAGACTTTTATTGCCAAACTCATTGAAAGCCCATAAATTTGCATATATTTTTATAGATGTGACCTAATTAAAAAGTGAGCTGAATTTTATTAAAATCTATGTTCCAGGGCCTCATTCAATTAATGTATGCTTAGCTGGCTGTCTTTCATGATTCACTGAAGGGTTTGTTTCTACAAGCTGATGTATTTATTGCCCATTTTCACTCTAGTCTTTCTGACTACTTTATACAATATCTGTAAATTTTCTTCCCTTGCTAGTTAGTAGTTTGCCTTACCCTCATAGTAATGGCATTCCACATCTACCATCACAACAGGCTTTCACATATATCCTATCTAATAAAATGGTAATATGCAAATTAACCATCACTCTGTCACAAAGAAGGCGGCACCCATAGCCACAAGACGGTGGCGCCCAGTCCTCTCTGCCCCACTGGAGTCCCCCAGTCCCAGGGGGGCGGCTGCTGAGAGCTGGCAGTGTGAGCGGCCTGGGCCGGGTGCGGAATGCTTGCGTCGTCACCCCGGCAACGAGGCAAGTGTTCCGTGCCCAGCCGCGGATGGGCCTCTGGGCCATGGAGAGCCTCTGGGCAGTGGGCGCAGAGCGGCCAGGCCCCACAGAGAGCTACTGGTGCACAGATTCATGCACAGGGCTACTAGTTGCTATATATTTAGGTAAATGATCCATTATAGTATGGTTTTCTAGAATAAATGTTTATGTCCCCTAAAATTCATATTTAAGCCCTAATCCCCATTGTGATGATATTTTGGAGGTCTTTGAGGAGTAGTTTAGATGAGCTCTTAAGGGTAGTCCCCATGACTTTACAAGATAAGGAAGAAAAACCAAAGTTCGCTCCGTCCCCACCTTGTGAAACAATTGCAAGAAGCTGTCGGTCCACACACCAGGAAGAACACATCCCATCCTCCAGAACTGTGGGGAAAGTTCTATATAGTATTTCATATGGCAGCCCAAGCTGAGCAAGACAACTCATATTTGTATCAATGGATGTGATTAAGTACACAGTATAGAAGTTCAAACATTTCCCATCTTGATTTATATTAGTATTCTTCATTCTAGAACTTTAAACTTTCCCTTTCTCATGGACTCTATTCTGATACATTTATTTTATTTTTTAAATCTTGTTGAAAGTATTACATATTTCCCCCCTTTCCCCCCCTTTGACCTCTCTAGCCCACCCCCAACCCCTCATCCCAGACCTTCACCACCCTATTGTCTGTGTCCATGAATTATGCATTTAGATTTAGGAATTTCAGGTCTAACAGTATTTATAGTATTTGTTACTGTGCTTCTTAATTTCTAGGGTTTATCATCCTAAAAAAATATGCTTGTTCAATTCCTTTTAAATGTTTTTATACTGATCAGCACATAGTTCATAAATGAGTCTAATTAAAATCTAAGCAAACTGTAGCCCTACATCTTCATGTTTGCTTTTATATAGATATAGATGGAAGGACATGATGATGGCAATAATTCATAGGAAATATCACACTGGCTTTAAATGCCTATCTAATTCTCCCCTTACCCCTCAATACTAGTAAATACTTTTAGATTTTTCAACTGCATGTTATAGAAAGTAGATTATGTTGTTTTAAAAATTAAATATAGTAATCTTTGTATATAGTAATCTTAATGACAATAGAATTAGGATAAAGTATGTTTATCATTATAAGTAAAGATGTACTAAGGATTAACAGAAAATAGAACTACCACTGGTGTCATTTTTGTGGTAATTATGTTTTTCCATATATAAGCAACTCACGTATACCTTACACTATTATTTGTCTAAAATAATTGGCAGTTGAATATAATGTAAGAGAAAATTAAGTCATACTTATTCCAATAATTTACTTGCAGTTTGTAGTTCTGACAGGCTAGCACAAAACATATTCATGACCAGAGTGGTAAGTCAAAATCATTCCGTAAAAACAGATTGTTTGATTCAGACTCAGTGATTAGGCCTATTTAAAATTTGTACTTAATTGAGGCACAGATATCCTGACCCTGAATTCTGTCTGTTTTCTAAAGAAGTTATTTATTTCTTTTAAGCAATCTTATCCACTACTATACAGAATAGGACACTACGGCAAAATGTAATGGAATTTGCTTTAAATATATTTTTAAAAAATATCTTTTGTAATAGCATCTAAGATCTGTGAAGGAGTTCAAGAATTTTTCAGTCATAGGATTATGCATTTTAAAAAAAATTATATTCAATCCACTTTGTGGTATATAAATTCAATGGGTATTGACAAATTCATAGATCTTTATATTCATCACAACACTCAAAATGGAGAATAATTCTGACACCCAAAGAATTTCTCTTTTTCCCTTTTGTAATCAATCTAATACCAGATGCCCAATTCCTGGCAACCATTGATCTGTATCTTTCCCTATATGTTTGCCTTTTATGGAATGTCATATAAATGAAGTCATACAATATGTAATATTTTATTAGCAAAATACTGTTGGAGACAAATATTACAAATGTCTCCCTCTTTTTCTCCCATTGACTCTCTCCGCCCCACTCCTATCCTCTCTCTAGGCCTTCACCACACTGCATTATTATCTGTCTATGGGTTATGCATATATGAATATAAGGTCTTTGGTTAATCACTCCCTCCTTCCCCCTTCCTTCTGAAATTCATCAGTCTGTTGCCTGCTTCCATGTCTCTGGATCTATTTTGTTTGTCAGTTTATTTTGTTCATTAGATTCTCAACTGCCATTTGACCCAGTGATCCCACTTCTAGTAATATATCCTAAGAATCCTGAAACACCAATCAGAAAGAATATATGCACCCCTATGTTTATAGCAGCACTATTTACAACAGCCCAAGTGTCCATCAGTAGATGAGTGGATAAAAAAGTTGTGGTATACTTGCACACAATAGAATACGATGCAGCTGTAAAAAGAAGGATTTCTTACCCTTTGAGGCAGCATGGAGGAACCTGCTGAGTATTATGCTAAGCAAAATCGTTTTCCCCTTTTTAAAATGAGGATCACCAGTACAGATTTGTTTTGGACTGTATTTTAAACTACATAAAGTTTGAGAGTATTTTATTTTTCTCATTCATTGCAGAGTTCAGAGATGTTTTGTTGTAATTTGGGAACATGAAACTCATGGTGGAAGCAATATATTGGGAAATAGGAAGGAACTTAAATACACAGCACTTATAGCCTTCAGAATTAAGATGCCCCCTAGACATCTGACTACTAAGTTGTCCATTAGGGAACCAAAAAATGAAGTAGGAACTATTAAAAACACACACTGTTCTTTAAAGAGCATAAAGCACTAAATTTCAACTCAGCCATTAACAGCTAATTATAATATCATTTACTTGTTACATATTTTATTAATCTGTTGGTGGTAAACTTGAACATGGTTGGGGCAGGATTTGAGTTAAGAGGTGGAGCAGCTGCTAGCTTGTTCCTTCTGTGACACTTGCCAATGCTTTCTTTATGGTGCCCTCTAGTTTAAATTTATGTGACTTGCTTAAATGTCAAACAAGCTAAGTGGTGCATTTCATTAATGAAAAATTAATGAAAACCTTGGGCTGGCACGTACCATTTGTTTACGATATATATAATTCATTAGGAAGACATTCGTCAAGTCAGGGCCCTGGCATGGATCTGGTGGCATTGTAAGCAGGCTTTCTTCTCTTCCTTCCAGTTAATGAAAATGCAAGGCTGGGAAAAATTCACATAAAAAAGATTTAATGAGTCTTTAGGGGGAGTTTTACAGAATAGTGTACATGAGTCATAAATATCACATGTAAAATCTATTTGGCACAAATTATTTAGGGTTGGAAATGGCTATAATTTCATTTTAAAATAAAAAATTGCCCAAGTGTTTAGATCAGGAATCTAATTTTAGGCAAAAGTCCCACAATCTTTTTAGAGCTTTGTCATTAACTAGTCTGAAGCTTGAACAATTACTTTAGGATTTTAGGAAACTAACTTCCTTCCTCCCTAAATGGAGATGAGACTGGTGACCACATCCCTAGAAATGGACATAATCACTTATTTTCTAACAGTCTCTAATACTTTCAACACTAAAGATGAAAAAACAAAAGAGTAATTATCATTTCCATATCCATTTTTGTATATAAAACTTTCCTGACTCTGACAACCTGATTACAAAAGATGGTAGAAAATTTTTTTTTAAAATCACTTCAAATGAAATTTTTTTTCTGAAAAAGTAATGATTCCTTGATTTTCCAAAAGCTGTGACAATATCATTGGTCTCCTCTGTTTCTATCACTCTCACCTTCTTGCTCAAATCTTTCTTCACTTTCACTACGATCATTATTTTCAATTGTTTATAGATCTTCTACTGTTTGTAAGGCATGGTAGTAGGTACTGGAGGAAAGATGACCTATTGGTCATGTAAGTTCCATGAGGACAGGGACTCTGTTTTATTCAATGGTGTTTTCCCAGCACACACAAAAGGGCTTGATGAGTATGTGGGACTTCAAAATGAGTGTTTAATAAATAAAAAATGAATGGTGCCAGTCCTGAAGTAGCTTTTTTTGCCCCTAGTGGAAAGATGGAATAGTCATCTACAAGCATAATATACAGAGTTGATTACTATGATGGTTAATTTCATGTGTCAACTTGATTGGCCTTAAGGGATGCCCATATAGCTGGTAAGATATTTTTGGATATGTCTGGCAGGGTGTTTCTGGAAGAGATTAGCATTTGATTTAGTAGACTAAATAAAGAGAACTGCCCTTACCCATGTAAGTGGGCATCATCCAATCCTTTGGGGGCCCTAACATAACAAAAAGGAGAAGGAAGGGTGAATTTCCTCTCTCTCTTCTAGAGCTGAGACATCCATCTTTTCCTGCCTTTGAACATCAGAGCTCCTGCTTCTTTTGTCTTTGATTGCTCCCAGTTCTCAGGTCTTTGGATTCTGACTGAATTATACCACCTGGTCCTTCCATTTTTAGGTGGCAGATTGTGGGGCTTGTTGGCCTCTATAACCACCTTAGCCAATTTCCATAATCTCTTTCTCACCCTTTCTCAGAATTTCCTCTTGCTTATATTTCTCTGGAGAACCCCAACTAACAGTTACCAAATGATAAATTGTATCATGTAAAGTATAAAGTTGAGAAGACAGAACAATCTCTCTGGCCTGGGTTACTGGAAAGAATGGGATTTTTATTGGTCCTTGGAGAGTGAGATTGTTCTATAATGATTCTTTAGTGTTGATGGCTTCTTTGTGGCAGAAACTCTCCAGAGTTTTAGAATGAACTTATAAAATTTTATATTGAACTTATAAAAACTGGATCACTAAATTGCTTTCTATTGCAGTTAAGAAAAAAGTATATCTGCCAGACATAAAAAGGTTCACAGTTATCCAAGGAAGAGATATGGAAAGAAAGAAGGGGGGGGGGGTGGTACGCAAAAACCAAAGATGGTGGAATTTACAGTATTCAAATCAGAGCTTACAATATTTGTGTAGGCAAGCATGACTGAGGAGATGGCAAGATGGAGGAGAGGGATGAGGGGAAGAGGCTGCGAGAATGAAAGCACAATCTCTGGAACCAGACTTCCTATGTTCAATGTCAGTCACTATCACTGACCATCTTCTAACTCTGGGCAAGGCATTCCAGCTCATTCAGCCTCCTTTTCCACATTTTTTCATTGAAGATAATGAAAATACCTTCTTCATAATGTTGCCAAAATATTACAAAAATATTATAAAGTGCTAAGAACAACAACTGCCACAAATAAGGGCTATATTCATGTTTATTCAACATGATAAATAAGGTAATTGTGGAGAACTCAGGTATCTTGTGGGATAATGAAACTGTTCAAAGTTTAGAGCAAAGATGAAAAATGATAATGGTGGGATTACAGCAAGATGACAGCATCTACACAGGAAAGATTGATGAAATAAAAAACTATGGACAGAGAGGTAATTGGTAAAACCTTCAATAGTCCAGGAATGAAGTGTTTGGAGTTCAATTTCATGATTGAAATGGTAATTGAAATTTGGCTGAGAATTTAAAGTGGGGAAAGCTTGAGTAAAACAGGGCAGAGGCCCTAGCCGGTTTGGCTCAGCAGATAGAGCATTGCCCTGCAGACTGAAGGGTCCCGAGTTGGATTCCGGTCAAGGGCACATGTCCAAGTTGCACACTTGATCCCCAGTAAGGGGTGTGCAGGAGGCAGCCAATCAATGATACTCTTTCATCATTGATGTTTCTAGCTCTCTCTCCCTCTCCCTTCCTCTCTGAAATAAATAAAAATATATTAAACAAACAAACAAAACAAAACAGGGCAGAATGATGCTACCAACTCAGGGGTGAGGGCTATAGTTATTAAAATATTATTCCTGCCTTTGCTTTATCTCCTCTCACTTGTTGTTTTAAATAATGGGTCTATAGCTCAGCAGTACCCTACATTTCAGAATCTTAGAGGAATGCAAAAAAATATACAGGGTGTCCCCCCAAAATGTATACACACTTTAACAGCTGATAGTTCAATTTTTAAATGAAATAAATTTTAATAAATACTGCCTTTATAATGTTTTAAAGTGTGTGTATACATTTTTGGGGACACCCTTTACCTCAAACATGGCTACCTGTGGAGACTTGGATGCCTGAGTTCTGGCACAAGAAATGGTGATTTCATTGATATGGGCTATGGCTCCTGGTAGAAGGACCCTTCTCATATACAATTTAGGGAACCAGCGATAATGGAGCAATATGTTTTGCATTCCTTTTGTCTTTGTTTTCCTCCACCATTTTAATTCAACTTCCTAACACACCATATTTATGTGTCTGAAATGTCAAACCAGGTGGTATCCCAAATCTCCTTTTTTCCCTACTGTTCAAATTTCCTTTTAGCAATTAGAAGAATTAAATGCTAGCAGCTGTGATTGTTGATTTTTCCTTTGTTATGAAGGCTTAATGTAATTTTTATGTTTGCCTTACAGAGGATGTGTGCCCCTGGATTGTGGAGATGATGAACTTGAGTTAAACCATACCCATAACAAATAGCTAGATTCAACTGGGGTATTTCAATTGTTCATTTTGTTTTAGGGGCCTACTAATTTTTCCGATTAGATTCTTTCTTAAACAAAAATACTTACACAATTTGAGTAAAAAATGAATTTTTAGTCTCATTTTTCTTTCTCTTTTCATAATATCTCTTTTTCAAAATCAATTTTGAAGATTGGATCATTTTGGTGGTAGGAGGAGAGGGACTTTTACTAGAGGGCATCATTGTTAGCATAGGTAGTTAGCTAGTTATTTGTAAAGGAAGGGAGCAAAGGGAACCATACATTATTAGGCCTAATAAACTAGGGAAGTTGAATAAAATATGGGACCTGCTTCACTAGAAGCTACATCATTCACAGCCTCATTCAGACTTGGCAGGAGATCCCTGAATTCTCAACCCTTGGGATTTAATTCTTAGGCAATCTCCAAACAATCCTGGAACAGGCAGGAAGAGTCTCCCTGGGGTACAACCAGCCAGTTACCAGAAATATGGGGGTGCGGACAGACATGTGGAAGGGCATAAGGGGAATATTCCTTTGCTGAGTGCATGCACAGAAGAAGCTAGATGGCACAGCAAAACTTTGGGAAATGTGCAGTAGGAGCCAAAATGGTGACATAAAAGGACAGAATCTAGCCTGGGAAAATCTGGGAAAGGATTCAGATTGGATAGGGGGTGTGAGATCCTGGTATGTCCAGGAAAGGGATTGGTTAGGGGGAAAATTCAAGCCTGAAAAACATCAGGAAATAGGTTGGATGGTAAATGACAGCTTGTTCTTTATCAAGAACCAAGAAAATATATGGAGGATTATCAGGAAGTTCAGGGCATTTGCTGCTAGAGCCTGCCCATCCTCTATATCCCTGAAATGTATTATTTCCCTTCACCCTAATAAACCTTACCACTACGTTTAACTTCTTCCACGCATGTGCACTCTGAAATTCTTTTCTCCTGACACTGCAAAGAACTCATTTTCACCAGCAACAGATTTCTAGCCCATGAAGGATTGGTAAGTTGATTGGTTAATTTGAAAGAGCACCTGGTTTTTCCTAAGCCCCAGATAATATAAAACAAGCTTAACAGAGTGTTCTCTCTCTCTCTCTCTCTCTCTCTCTCTCTCTCTCTCTCTCTCTCTCTCTCCTCTCTTTCTCACACACACACATACACACGTACACATGCATGAAAGCTTGCCCAATTCATGTGTGTTTCTCTCCATAGCAGTCATGTGGGCCTAGCAGCTGTGTGGACTCCAAGCGTGAGCCTGGGGACAGCAATGCAGTGCTAGCCATAGCACAGCCCAGAACAGAGACTAGCCAGACAGGGACAGGGGTTGAACTGGACTAAGCTTTAATATGGACAGAATTTCTGGATACTGGTCCCTTTTCTTGGCTTGATGAAGACAAGGCTAGATTTCTTTCACAGAAGGATGGAGCTGAACCTGAACAGTCATTTGTGTTTGCTCCAGCTATAATAAACTTTGCCACTACATTTCATCCTCTTTTGCATGGTCCTCAAAATGCTTTTCTCATGACACCACAAGGACTCCATTTCTGCTGGCTATATCATGAGGTGGTGAAATATGGACAAGAATAATGCCTGTAATAGATGCATAAATGATTGGACAGAGAGCTGGTGTGTCCAACATACAAATATGTCCTATTTCCCTCACATAACATAGGCCTGTATGGGCTTTCAGATTTGAGTTAGTTGAAAACATTTAAAGTAGAATGCCTCATTCCTATCTGACACCAATAAGCTGGAGCTGAATGGAAGCTGCCTCTTTATTTTTTCCCTTTATATATATTTTTATTAAGGTATTATATGTGTACATATCTTACCATTGCCCCTCCCACCCCACTCCCATACATGCCCTCATCCCCCAATGTTTTGCATCCATTGGTTACTCTTATATGCATGAAGCTGCCTCTTTAGATGTTAACTTTGGAATGTCTTTTTGCCAATTGATTGTAAGTATCCTATGGGTGAATCTTATTCTTTGTGTCATTTCTTCTGGCACCTTCCAATGTGCTTAGCTAAGCAAGTGATGATGATGATGGTGATGATGATGGTTTTATTTTAAGTAGAACGAGGTGGTATGGGTTAAGTAAGAACATCTCCTTTTAGCCTATTTAGATATCACAAGTGATGAAGATATTAACTCCCTCATGGTATCTTGCCTATGTGGGGGCTAACAAAATATTAATATTTTTTCTCCTACCTTCTATGTTCTTATGGCTGGGCTAATAATGAAATGAACAGAGGCAGATTAACAGGAGAAAATCAAAGTTTAATACAAGTGCATGGAGAATTCAGATAGGCATGATAAATATGAAAATTCCAAGGCAACATTGGGTATATGAAACATTTTGGACAAAGAAGAAAAGGCAGGTAAGGAGGTATTGCATTTCAGAAGTGAGAATGGTGATTCACAGGTAGTTGAGGAAGAGGTGAACCCATAAGGCAGGACAATCCTTGCTAGGTGACTCAGAAACAATGGGAAAGGGGTATCTAGCTGACAGGCACCTGCCTGAAGCACTCTATTTATCACACTTAATTCAAATTAGGCAAAGGCAGCATCCTAAGGTATCCTTCCTGAAGCAGGTTTCTCTGTCTGAATCTCTTGGGCCAGAAAGAGAGGAGGGAGTCAAAGATTCTTAGTCCTTTGTTTCTTAATAAACAGCTCAAAATTAATATCCCAAAAAGGAGCTGTAAGGTGGCAGGATTTTGGTCCCTACATCCTTGTTATCACCTTAGTAGGATGCCATGAGTATACAGATGAAGGATTTCAAAGTGAAATCAACTCTCATCGTTGCTCAAGAAAGGTCTTGGCTGTCAAAGCAGCATCACTGCATGCTGAGAGCATCAGAATGGCAGCTGCCAACCTCCATACTGTCTCATCATCAGGAGGCTGGGAGTCATGGAGACTCACTAAAACAACAGGAGCTCAGGGGCTCACCAGATGGGGCAATCTGTCATGCTCACTCTGTAGAGGACAGGAGGAAGGTTCTTTATGTGATTTGAGGGTGCCCAGTGCCACATCTCTTTAAACAGAGGCCAAGGCCTGTCAATCATGACAATCATTGTAATGCAAAAAGGTCAGCTAGGCTTGTTTTTGTATATCAGAAATGCCAACCCTCTGTCAATGATGAGGTCAAAAATCTGTGCCAGACTAAAAGCATTTGTGCCAGGAGCTTCACACTTCTAAAAGGTCAGTGTCAGTGCCAATCAAAACTCACGTACAGAATGAAAATTAACTTCCACTTAAACTTAAATAAAATAGCTTGTTTGCTTTTACTTTTTCACTAACTAAGCCAATCCTCTATAACTTGATCATCAAAACCTTTGTAAACAGTCTCCCGGTGCTCTATGCAAACATGGTAACACTTTGTTCAAACCAGTGATTCCCAAACTTGAGGGTACAGCAGAGTCACATGGAGGGCTTTTGAGATCCCCAGATTTCTGAGTCAGCGAGTCTGAGGTTAAGTTCAAGGATTAGCATTTCAAATAAATTCTCAAGTTTTTCTAATGCTGCTGGTCTGGGGAACATACATTGGAAATCATTTTTCTAGGTGGTCATAATTTGTTCTTTCAAATCAATAGATACTAAATTTCTATATAATACTTCTGTTTATATATTCCCTAGTATGTCTCCTTGTTTCATTAATTCGTTATTATTCTAGAATTGTACTGTTTTAAATTCTGTGGATTGCTTATATGACTTAACGTGATAGGGAAAGTCTTCTCTCTTTGATCTTCTGTGAAAAAATTATCTTATCTCTGAGTTAAATTTTACTGTATGAAAATCTTTAAATTATTTTATTTTAAAATTATTTTTAAATTAATTTTTTAGAGACAGAGGAAGGGAGAAGAAGAGAGAAACATTGATATGAGAGTAAAACATGCACCCCCTACTGGGGATTGAGCCTGAAATGTGGGCATGTGCCCTAACTGGGAATTGAACCCTTTTGGCACACGGGATGATGCCCAGCCATCAGAGGACACCAGCCAGGGCTTAATTATTTTATTTTTTTTTGTTAACCTATAAACAAAAGTTAATTATAATTGGATTTAATTTTATTAAGTAATTTGGAGAGAACTTATATCTTTGCCTTGTTATGTCATTCCCACTGTAGAGAAAGTATAGATGACCATTTATTTAGTTCTTCTTTTATATTCTTTATTAGTTTGAAAAATTTCCCCATAACAATTTTTATTTGGTTTATTACTAGAAACTTTAGGTAGTTAGAGATAGAGATAAAGATATTGTAAATGGTATTTATTGTTTTGTTTTATTGTATTTGCAATTAGTAATTACTGGGGTATAAGAAATTTAATAAGTTTATTGCTACATTATCCCGAAGTCATGTTAAATTCCTTTATCAGTTTTAGTGTTTTGTCTCTTGTTTTTTTTTTTCTTTCGTATTTGCAGTGGAAATGATTATAAATATATTTGCCTCTTTATGCCTTTTCTGCTCCTTTTGATTCATCATAACCTTTAATTCTATCATGAGCAGTGACAAGAAGAGAAATCACCCATATATTTTTTGCTACTTTAAAGGGGATGTTTTTAAAGCTTCTCTCTTCAGATATGATGAATGCCACAGGTTAAGGTAGATAGACTTTAAAAGGATAAAAGAGTTTCTTTCTTATACCTGGACTTTGATGTCTATCAAATATTTCTTTAGCTATTGAGATAATTAAGGGTTTAGCAATGTGCTGGGCACCCTGAGGGATGAGGAAAGAAGTATAACTAATAATTCCTGATAAGATCTCGTTTTTACCTGTGCCATGTATATGATATAGTGAATAGCATGTATAGAATAAAGTACTCCATGAATGAATCGTGTAGAACAACAGTTTATACTGTGTCTAAAAATGCACCATTTGTATAGTTCAGTCTACATGATTCTGATGTGCAGTTTGTTAGTTTTAAAAACTCCACCATTGACTTAAGTAACTTCAAGACTCTTATATGATGAGTGAGAGGCTCATATAAGTCCTTGTCTGTTTATTTCTCCATTTCTATCCTGTTTTCTATCTCATTCTTTCCTATATTTAGAATGACTTTTCTATCAGCTCACACATTTTGAAATCTTACCCATCATTTCAGGTTCTGTTTAAATGCTTTCTCCTACACAGAAACAATAAAAATTAATCTCCATTCACCATGATCTTAGATTGTTCCTATAATGTTTTCTACCTTGCACTAGTTTGATAAGCATGTATTATGTTATCATGTGTGTTAGGTACTGGGGAATCACAAAAGAAAAGAATTACCAAAATTAGCTCAGAATCTAGGAAAAGAATGAGATGTACTTACATATACTAGTAAAAAGTAATGTGATCAATTCAATAATCCAGGAACTGACGAAGCAAACAAGAAAGGATGAGTAGTTTTATATGGAGTTAAGGAAAACTTTCACAGATAAAAATTATACTTAAAGAGCAGAGTGGGAAGTCATTTTAGACAGAAGACACTGTATCTGACAAGGCATTGAGGCATGAAACTGTGCTTCTGTGAAATTATGAATAATTTGATAATTTGATTATATTCAGTATATGGAACATGTGAGAGTGGGAAACAGGCAGAGACTGGTGGGAAATGAGACTGGTGTTCATTTTTAATGAATATAACATGCTAACTATCTTTGAATTCTTTCTTTGGGCAATGAATATCTATTAGACATTTACGCATGGAGTAACACAATCAGATTTGGACAAGATGAGGCTGGCAGCACTGTAAGTGACTTATTAAAGGGCACGGAAGGAGGAGATAAAGGAGGTCACTACTAATGATAACATAGATGTGTGATGAAGTCTTGAGGGAGGCCATGACATCTGAGGGGAAAAGAGAACCTTTAAATGATATTTAGGAGGGAAACGAGGAAGACTTTCCTTCTGACTTATTAAAAGAAACACTATAAGACGATAAGAGTTTTCTTTCTTATTAAAAGAACTACTATAAGACAATAAGGTGAGACTTACAGGAGAAAAGATCAGTTATATTAGAATTGTCAGGTATAGAGATGTGAAAATTAAAAAGATGAAATGTATGACACTGCAGCTCAGATGTATACTAGAATAAGGTAAGAGTTGCAGATCTTAAACAAGTCTGTTTATCTATCATCTATCTATCTATCTATCTATCTATCTATCATCTATCTATCTATCTATCTATCAATCATCTATCATCTATCTATCTAGTCATTATAAAATGGTAGCTGGAATCCTGGATGGATGTACTTAATACCCCCCATAGCAAGCATGTACAATGACAAGTTCTCTAAGGCTACGTCGCCGAATTTAGTATGGAAACTGAGTTAGGTAAATCCATAAATGTGGCCTGAAAAGAATAACTAAAGATATAGATGGAAAACAAAGGGGTTAGTGTTCACATAAAACCATTTTCTGGAAGGTTTTATCACTCTCTTCTAAAAAAAATCATTTCATGATCCTTGTTGGGTTTAAAGTCTACCTAGCTGAATCTTCCATTTGCTGGTCTATCTGTTCCTTGACCCAAGTGTTTCATTGATTATATCTTCCAACCTACCTTAGACACTTAACTACCACAGCCATAATATACCAAAGGTTTTCAAGTATAAATTGCAATCAAAGAGTTGTCAAATGCATTTTATAACCTATCACCACTATTTAACACATAAAAGAAGAAAATGAAATATATAGCAGAATTTGACTTTAAAAACAAAACATCAGAGTGTGGTAAATGATATGGGTATGTGTAATGAAACTGCTATTAAGAAAGCTATATTGTCCATCCTTATGCCAAGCAGGGAGGATTGTGGGAACCCCTTTCACGTCCCGCGTGGTTCAGGGTTCCGGTTCAGGGTTCGGGTTCTGGAGAAGGCCGCACACAAAGGAAAAGAGACTTGGAAAAGTATTAATTTGGGAATATTGGGGGCCAGGCGGGAGCCCACCTCTAGTGGGAGGACTACCACCTGCTCTGGCCTTGCTATCCCTTTTATTGAGACTATGGGATACGCCCATAACCTTTAGGCAGGAAATTCCAATAACAGAAATTTACATAAGACAAACAGAGGTGGAGGCTGCTTCAGCTAACAATGTTTCAACTAAACAGTGAGTGATTAGCTCCGACCTTTCAGAGCAATGAAGGTTGACCAGCCTTCCGGATTCCCTTTCCACATCTCTCTATTAGTGGGACAATGATCGGTTTCTGGCAGAGAATATCACCCTTTTCAAATTTTCAAGCACTTTCTTTGCATCACCCAAAGGGCATTTATAAATTCCAAAATCCTCTCCCTAGACTAGAAAGCCCTTGAAAACAGAGATCTTCTCTGTTTCTTCATGGTTTCCATAACAACTAGAAGAGCACCTACTACTAATTAGTATAAGACCCATATATTTTGAATAAATAATAAAGTAAAATCAATTACCAAATTCTTCTCTGTACTATATAATTCTAGTATTAACAGAACTCGCCCATGATCATAATTATGTCCTAAAAATTTCATTGATTAAAATGAATTCAGTTATTTATATACTCAGTATAGTTCTCTTATTTAAAAAATAAATATTTTGAGAAAAATAGAGAACCAAGCTTTATTTTTTATACTCACTAAAGTCTTTATTGATATTCATAAAAACTGTATAATTTTTCACATATTAATGGGTCATACTTGTTGAAGTCAGAATTAAATAAGGACACTTCTTTTTGCTTAATTAGAATATACTTTTTAAGCTAGAACTACACTCTTAATTTGTATTCTAATAATTTTACTGTCTTCTGTATTTCTCTTTTCCTTTATAGAATACCTTTTTTAAAAATATTTTTTATTGATTTTTTTACAGAGAGGAAGGGAGAGGGATAAAGAGTTAGAAACATCGATGAGAGAGAAACATCAATCAGCTGCCTCCTGCACACCCCCTACTGGGGATGTGCCTGCAACCAAGGTACATGCCCTTGACTAGAATTGAACCTGGGACCCTTCAGTCCACAGGCCGATGCTCTATCCACTGAGCCAAACCGGTTAGGGCTATAGAATACCTTTTTTTTCTTAGACTATTTTGCTTCCTGTTTTTAAAATTTGAAAACAGATGGCCTTGCTATGAGAGTAATAACCTATAAAAAATGGTGTATACATGACCATATGAACAGATTTTGATGATATAATCAAACAAAATTTATATGAACCAACACAAGTATAATTATATGTCCAATTATATTCTGAATGGAAATTATACAGAAATGAAAGCAGTGCATATAAAATGTAACATTGCATTTATATAATCACACCAAGTTTTTAAATGATTTATTTTTCTTCTGACACTGCCCTAATATCTATAGTTACTCTTAGTATCCATAACATCTCTTAATCCTATGAACATCACTTTACAGGCAGGAGTGCACACACATGCATGCACACACATAAATACACATATAAACACACACACAAACACACATGCACATACACACTGAGCGATTCTTCATAGTGTCCTCTGGAGTCATAGTTCTGGGTACAAACCCACTAAAAAAAGAAGAAAATTAAATTTGGTTTCTGATTCCATGGCATCTTGGCATTCTGTGGCCAAAAGAATTATGGAATATAATTATAAGCCCACTTCACCCCTGTACCTTAGCACATTCTACCTAAAGTATTTTTATTCAGTCTTGTTCAAAATCAAGAGAAGACCTATTTATCACAATAGTGTCTTATGAGAACTTCTGAGAGAAAATAATATATTCTTTGAAAATTCTATGATTATCCTTTTTAGAAAAAGTAGGAAAAACAAAATGTTCGCTCATATTTACATTTAAATCCATGCAAAGATTTTTTTAAAAAAATCAAGATTCTTTTTTCAGTGTTAACTAAACATAAAGAAAAAAATTTCCCTGAGATATTAAACTATAAAAATATTTTATTTAATACTTCAGAAATGCCACCTTTAGTTCCAGAGCAATTGATGACCACAAATTATAAAGCTTACATATCATAGGAAACTGAATTTTCAGGTAAACTATTGATTTTTTTTTTTAAAGGAAATTGTGTTTGTTCATGTAGCTTATTAATTAAACTAGGGGGTGGGGTCCCTGGGCCTGGCCAGCAATCAGGTCTGATGGGGCCTTCCGGCTGCTGGCCAGGGCCTCCCTTCCCTGGCTGCTAGCTGCTGGCCAGGGCCTGCCTTCATTCCATGCCGCACCCTGGTGGTCAGTGCACATTATAGCAAGCGATAGAACTCCCAATCTCCTGGTTGAACTCCTGTGTGGACGCTTTGCATATTAGCCTTTTATATATATACTAGAGGCCCGGTGCATGAAATTTGTGCATGGGGGGGAGGTGTCCCTCAGCCCAGCCTGCACCCTCTCCAATATGGGACCCCTCGAGGGATGCCCGATTGCCCTGGTGGGATCGGGCCTAAACAGGCAGTCGGACATTCCTCTCACAATCCAGGACTGCTGTCTCCCAACTGCTTGCCTGCCTGCCTTCCTGATTGCCCCTAACTGCTTCTGCCTGCCAGTCTGATCACCCCCTAACAACTCCCCTGCCAGCCTGATTGATGCCTAACTGCTCCCCTGCCAGCCTGTTTTCCCCTAACTGCCTTCCCCTGCAGGCCTGGTCACCCCTAACTGCCCTCCCCTGCAGGCCTGGTCACCCCTAACTGCCCTCCCCTGCAGGCCTGGTACCCCCCAACTGCTCTCCCCTGCAGGCCTGGGTCTCCATCAACTGCCCTTCCCTGCAGACCCAGTCACCCCAACTTCCCTTCTCTGCCGGCTGAGTCACCCCTAACTGCCCTCCCCAACAGGCTTGATCACCCCCAACTGCCCTCCCTTGCAGGCCTGTTCCCTCCCAACTTCCCTCCCCTGCTGGCCTGATCGCCCACAACTGCCCTCCCTTGCAGGCCTGGTTCCTCCAAACTTTCCTCCCCTGCTGGCCATCTTGTGGTGGCCATCTTGTGTCCACATGGGGGCAGGATCTTTGACCACATGTGGGCAGCCATCTTGTGTGTTGGAGTGATGATCAATCTGCATATTATTTTTTTATTAAATAAAATAGAGGCCTGGTGCACGGGTGGGGGCCAGCTGGTTTGCCCTGAATGGTGTCCTGGATCAGGATGGGGGTTCCCTTGGGGCATGGGGTGGCCTGGGCGAGGGGCCTGTGGTGGTTTGCAGGCCGGCCATGCCTCTCAGTGACCCAAGTGGAGGGGATCTGGGATTTATTTATCTTCTACAATTGAAACTTTGTAGCCTGGAGTGGAGCCAAGCCTTCTGCTTGCTCTGTGGTGGCAGCCATTTCTGTTGGGATTTATGTATCTTCTATAATTGAAACTTTGTAGCCTTATGCGGAGGTCAAAGCAGGCCAGGGCTGCAGAAGCTTGGCTTCCTCCATCACTAGAGGCAACCCTAGCCTCCTGCTCTCTCCAGCTCCGTGGCTGCTGTCATTTTTGTTGGGATTTATTTATCTTCTATCATTGAAACTTTGTAGCGTTGAGTGGAGGCCTGGGCCGTCAAGGGCAGGCGGAAAGCTTGGCTTCCTCCATTGCCAGAGAAACCCAAGCCTCCCTCCTGCTCTCTGTGGCTGCAGCCATCTTGGTTAGGTTTATTTGTATATTCCCTCCTGTTTGGCTGGTGGGCGTGGCTTGTGGGTATAGCAGAGG
Organism: Plecotus auritus; assembly: GCF_963455305.1. Taxonomy (NCBI): domain Eukaryota; kingdom Metazoa; phylum Chordata; class Mammalia; order Chiroptera; family Vespertilionidae; genus Plecotus; species Plecotus auritus. Next base: position 19,753,318 of record NC_137770.1, on the reverse strand, counting down.
TACAGTCAATTTGCATATTACTCTTTTATTAGATAGAATATAGATAATGATCCTATAATTATGAAGCTGCCACCATGCAAATGATGTAAATCAATGGATATTCTTGTATTAACCCACTGGAGTGGTATCTGTGAACACATGGAATTTATCCATGATGAAAATGCTCTTGTTAGAAAGCAGCACATTCTTTTTATTTGAATAAATTAGAAACACCTTTATTTCAGGTCCTTCACAAAGAGAAAGCTGGGTCTAAACATGAAGTAGGACATATGATTTCACAGAGGAAAAAGCTAAAATGATAGTCTATACCTAAGCCTTTCTGTTGCCTATTAATTTTGACCCCAAGGTTCTCTCTCTTTTCTCATCCCCTCCCAATTAATATCTGGAGTAAAAGGAAAGGTACAATCATCAGCACAGTTTATTTTTAATCTATTTTTCCACTGATTTCTCTTTATTTCCTTTTATTCAATTCATCTGTGTTTTTTCTCCCCATGAAAATGCCAAGAATGTAATATAGTAGTGATATATATTTTTGCTCTAAGTGTAAGAAATAGATGATAAATATGCATTTTCTTAACCAGAGTCTTAAATTCTGGTTCTATATTCACATTTTTATCCTAGAGGAATCTAGGACCAAGTTGGATTTTCTGTCTTTATTTTTATATTTTGTTATAGAAATGAGTTAAGAGGGGTGCTATCTAGTGAGGTTAGTGGCTGACCAGAAATCATAGGTTTGGACATATTTTGTATTATGATATTCCAGGGTCTGCTTCTAACATAATTCTGTTGTATTATTAGGGCCCTTTGAATTTATTAATACCTCTGGAAATGACTACTCAATTAAAAAAATGCTGATGTATAAACTAAATTGCCACCTTGTTAATTACAACTATAAAAGGGAGCCAAATACTACCTAAAAGGAAATGGTCATTGGCTGCCAAACTTTCATCAGCAGAGTATATGAGGAGCATGGCATTGAAACAAAGGCAGATACTAGGTGATCTCAGAAGTAGCTCAGTGTGACAGCTTGATGTATCCATCTCCTGGCTAAGGGTTTATCTGCCAAATTCACTTACATTTTGCTATCAGGTTGGAATACCCTCTTCTAATCAATGCAGAAGGCACATTAATAACTTGTCACTTATGATTTTCATTTGTCTAGATTTCTTAGAAACTATATTCATTCTGTCAACACATCTTTCTTTAAATTGGGAGCATACAATTGTTTAGGTTTTGGTATAATTACAGTCTTTTCCATGCCTGCTTCCAGAGTCCGTATTCTTATGATGTCAATTAAACATTAGTATTCCCAAATCTCCTTTACTTTTCCCACTCCTAAGTACAATGTTTTTTTCTGGTTTTTCAAGATCCATCTTCATGAGTTGTACTTCTACAGCTGTTAATATCACCATTACCCCCTATTATAATTCCTACTACCACAGTTTCTACCAGCTAACAAGTACTGAGCATAAACCAAAAGTTGGGTTATATATATTTTTTTACAACACCCCTAGGAAGTGGCATTATTATTATTATTATTTCCATTTTACAAGTGAGGAAACTAAAGTTTAAAGAAGTGTGAGGCCAAATAGAAAGTGACTGAGCCAAGATTTGAATTCAACTATATCTGCCTTAAATCTAGATTCTAATTAGAGTGATTTTACTCTGATGATGGTGCTCTTGCATCTCCATAGCCTTTTAAACAGCTCTGAACTATTTCAGAGATTTTTTTAGCAAGCTAGAAAAATTGAGTAGCATCTGAAAATTGTTTGAAACTTAAATTTTTCTAGATAAAATATTACAAAGTAGGTAAGTACTGTAATTTATGTAGCTTTAAATCCACCAAGGTACACTGACCCTGGTGAAATTGCTTGGCATGTTAGACTTGTCATAAATATTCTGCAAGAATCTTTATAGAGTATGGTGAATGTGCATGGAGCTTAGCAAAGCATAAAGCAGCAGAGATGAGGTGCTTGCCCCAAAGAGGTGGTGATCTCATTTAGATGTAGACAGAATACTAGACACCTATAAAATACTAACAGGGGTGGTTGATTGACTCATAACCTCACTCATAATGCTATAAATCAGGTGGTACACACTATAGACATCTATTGAGCAGCTGTGTAGATCAGTAAGAACACATTCTGGCCACTGTGACAGCGAGGTGGTCTTATTTTGAAATAAGATGGGAAGTAGCTAAGAAGGCAGGGGAAAATGTAAGATATGACTTTCTGCATTACATGCTGCACAATCCACTCTCCTGGAAGAGACAACTACAGAAAGTCATATTCAACAAAAACTCTTTTTATTTAATGAGGCAACTTCATTTCTACACCCAGAACAGTCATTTTATAAGAACCTTAAACTTATTGATCAGTTACTTATTTTTTACTTATATGCTGACATTAAGAGTACTTAAATAATCCAGATAAAGTTGTAGTGTAAGTAACTAAATTGTAGTGAAACATGGTTGCTAGAGAAGACAGCATTCTGGAATAAAGTGTCATTGTTCACTCTGGATCTCTCTCTCTCTAACACACACACACACACACACACACACACACACACACACACACTTAAACATGCAGGCAAAAAGTCATCCAGCCTACTTACTTGTTTGCTGAGATTGGGAGAAAAAACAAACATGTGGCTCAGCTCCTTTAAGACTTCCTCCTAGGGACCAGTCTTCCTGCAGCCCATATATAGATTTCTTACCTCTTTGTTCCTTCATGTAGTATGTGCATGTTAGCCTCCACCCCAATGGGAAGTGGGCATGGGTGGGCCAACAGTTCTGAGTGGCCAAGTTTAAGTCAGTGAAAGTAACAGAAAGTCTGGTTGTGGCCAGATATTTAATTTGTACCAGCTAGTCCAGCTTTATCAGTAATAAAACTGCCATTTTTCTCCCCATCTGTCTGATTTTGTGTTTTGCTCTCAGTTGGTTTAAAACTTGGAAGGAGAGAGAAAGTGTGCAATTAAGCTTCAGTACACGTAACCAATGTTTATTGAATAAATGAGCAGGTAAATTAGCCATGAAGGAAAAGAAATAAGCTAACTAGGTTAAATTTAAACTTGTTTATAACTTCAATATTTTAAAATATTATTATGCAGATATATAAAAATCTTCAAGTTTTTCTGTTAGAGCTTCTTTTAGATGTGGGTAACTTAAGGTAAGGTTCTATATTTTATTCATCTTTGAAACAACTAGGGCTTAATGGTTTGGGGCATATTGGTGATGTCATCTATATTTAGTATTAAATAAGTAAATATTTTGGTTCTAAATTATACATCTAATTATATACATATAGTAGTATAATTTATAGATGTTTTTATAAATTAACCTTGTATATTAGAATATATCTATTCTACTAAGTAGGACCACTATTTAGCTTTTCTTTTTTTTAAATAGAGGAGTGCAGTGTACCCTCTTCAAATGAACAACTATTTAATGCAGAAAGTTTTAAAATCATTGAAAGGCTCCTGAAATTGTGCTCAGTGCAACAGCAAATGGAGAAATGCTCATTCAAGACAATCGACTAAATCTTGGTAAGAACAGTGAGAGTTTGCAGCATTTCAGCTATGACCACTCTTCCACCCCCAGCTCTGTCTTAAACTACCTGGGAGTTCTAATGGGGTAGATGCTTTATGATGACAGAGACTCTTTCTTCCCCCAGCTTGCAGTCTAGTGCTACCTCATCTCAGAAGAGCCACGCCACAATTACTAATCATCCCCATGAGCCCTGTGATGCAGAAACTTTATACCAGGCAGGCAGGGTGGAGATGTTTGGGATTACCATCCTCCGCCCAGACCAAACTTGGCCGCATTCCAGGCTGACAGGCTGAGAGTACTGGGCCCTGACCACCTGCCACAGCAGGCTCTATAGGTAGAAGTTCCCAGTGTACCAAGAGGGCCAAGTCAAAAAAAGAAAACTTGCCCTCTTAATGATAACATTAAGCATAAATAGATTAAATAACCCAATCAAAACACAGAGATTGTCAGATTGGATGAAGAAGAATGATATAAATACATACTTTCTACAGGAGATAAATTTTATTTTTTTATTATTTTTTTAAAATATACTTTTTATTAATTTCAGAGAGGAAGGAAGAGGGAGAGAGAGAGAAAAAAAACACATTAATGATGAGAGAGAATCACTGATTAGCTGCCTCCTGCATGCTCCTGACTGAGGATCGAGCCTGCAACCTGGGCATGTGTCCTTGACCAGAATCGAACCTGGGACCCTTTAGTCTGCAGGTTGACGCTCTATCCACTGAGCCAAACCGGCTAGGGCAGGAGATATATTTTAGATTCAAAGATACCATAGGTTAAATGTGAAAAGGTGGAAAAAGATTCAAAACGCAAACAGCAACCATAAAAAAGGTAGTGTCTATACCATAGTAGATAAAATACATTTCAAAATAAAAACTTTACTAGATAGAATACTTCTAATGGCAAAAGTTTCAATTTATCAAGATATGGCAATTATAAACATACATATTATAGTACATATAGAGTAAATATATAATTTAAAGCAAAATCCAAAAATGTATGAAGCAAAACTGATGAAATTGAAGGAATAAATACATATTTCAATAATTACAGCTATTGAAACTGATGGGAGATACCAATACTCCCTTTGTATTTGTTTGCTAGAACTGCCACAACAATGCAGTTCTTGGTGGAGAGCAAAATAGGGAGTGGACTCATAGATCCATGATACAAGTGGCAACAAGTAAAATGGCAGAGCAATCAGAGTTCAACACAGAGAACCAAGGAAAGAGCCAAGAAGAGCCCTTCTGGGATCACTGCCAACCCTGGGCATTGGGAAGGTCATACATGCACACGAGGTGATACCCACGCAGGAACAGCACTCACAATAAGATATGGTATTCCCTATAGGTTTTATATAATAAAAATGAGAGATAATATGTATTGATGAGGATGTGGAGAAACTGGAACCTTTCAACGTTATTGGTGGGGATTTAAAATGTTGCAGCCACTTTGAACAGAATTTGGCAGTTCCTCCAAAATGCCATCCATCAAAATGTTGATATAAAGTCCCCAAATGACCCAGCAATTCTACTCCTAATTGTATATCCAGAAGAAATGAAAAAACAAACATATGCTCACAAAAAACTTGAATAGGGTTATAGCAGCATTATTCACAATTGATAAAACAAAGAAAAACCTACATAATCCATTGTGATGTTTTTCTCTGATATGTCAGCTTGGCTAGACTACAGTCCCATTTATTCAATCAAACAGTAAAAAAAGTCACTGTGAAGGTATTTTGTAGATGTGATTAAAGTTCATTGCTAACATTAAGAGAGGTTATTTTAGATAATCTGGTTAGGCTTGATTTAATCCCTTGAAAAGCCTTAAGACCAAAGCTGAGCCTTCCTGGCTGAAGAAATTCTGCTTGTGAGCAACAGCTTTAGTCATGCCTGTAAATTCTAGTCTGCCCTTCTGATGGCCTGCCCTGTAGATTTTGGATTTGCCTAGCCAGTCTCTTCAGTTCCTTGTAAGAAATATCTTTCTGTCTCCTACTGGTCTTATTTTTCTGGTTGAACTCTGACTGATAGATCCATCATTTGATCAAAGGATAAACAAGCTATCTTATCCTATATAATCCTATATAATAAAAGGCTAATATGCAAATTGACTGAATGGCTGAACGACTGGTCACTATGATGCACACTGACCATCAGGGGGCAGACACTCAACAGAGGAGCTGTCTCCGGGTGGTCAGTGCGCTCCCACAGGTGGAGTGCCACACAGCCAGAAACCCTGAACCGGGCTCACAGCTGTTGAGTGCAGGCAGTGGCCTCCGCAGCAGCGCTGAGGATGTCCAACTGCTAGCTTAGGCCTGTTCCCCACAGGAAGCAGGCCTAAGTCTCCAGTCAGACATCACTTGAGGGCTCCTGGACTGCAAGAGGGCACAGGCCGGGCTGAGGGAACCTGAGTACACGAATTTCGTGCACAGGGCCTCTAATATCCATATAATGGAATGCTACATTGCAATGAAAAGAAATGAAGTACTGATTCATGCTACTACATGGATACACTATGAAAGCATTATGCTTAGCGAAATACATCAGTCACAAAAGATCACATCATGTATTTACTAGTATATGAAACATCTAGTATAGATACAATTATGGAGGGAGGAATTTTTTTGTTTTGGGCTAGAGGAGGGGCATGAGAATGACTGCTAATAGAGGGAAATTTTTTGGGGGTGATGAATATGTTATAAACTTACATTGTATTATTATTTGCACAATTCTATAAATGATGAAATTTTTTTCTAGGGTTCACCATTTGTTTCTTAGGGGAAAATGGGGGACATCTGTGATACTCTCAACAATAAAGATAAAAGAGAAAATAAAATATAAAGTATATACCAAGTAAAAAAAAAAAATGAGGTTGAGCCTGGCTGGTGGCTCAGCGGTTTAGCATTGACCCAGGAACCAAGAGGTTGCCGGTTCTATTCCTGGTCAGGGCACATGCCTGGGTTTCAGGTTCAATCCCCAGTGGACGCCGTGCAGGAGGCAGCCAATTGATGACTTCCTCTCTCATTGATGATCCTTCTCCCTTCCTCTCTCTCTCTCTCTCTCTCTCTCTCTCTCTAATATATATATATATATATATATATGTATATATATATATACATATATGTATATATGTGTGTGTATATGTGTATGTATATATATATATATATATATATATATATATATATATATGTTCAAAAAAAGAAGAACAAAGCAGAGTAAAGGCTTTTTAGTTTGTTTTGGCTTCCAAGTATTATTTTCTTTAAAAAGTAAGAGTCTGGGTTGATGAAATTAGGGATTGACACTGAGAAGTTTCTACTCTAAAACCCTATCTAGTAAGAAATTCAGGACTTCTTAAGTACTATTTAAAGAGCTAGACAAGTATCTTTATATGAGACTTAGCATTGAAACCATTCTGTGAAGAAAGTTTTCCACTGTCTAGAAGAGAAATAATTAGTAAATATTTCCTGAATCTTAGCTGTTTTATTCTGACATTTCATATGATCAATTTTTTAAAATTATTCAAGTGGTTATTTTTTCCTCACACTGGTAACATTCAAATTCAATACTTGATGAGAGCTCTTATTCTGGGCTCTAGCAAGTAATGACTTGGTTTTTATCATTGTATTTTAGATTTCTTTATCACATATGACTCTAGTCATGGGTGAATCCAATATTTTTAAGAAGAAGCAAATGTTTATTCTATAACATCAACTCAATATCTGAATTGGCATATGCCTTAACATTTAACTTAAATTGACATTGTTGTTCCAAAGCACAGAATTAGCTTCTATTGTGATTTTAAACTCTTCAGCATGAAAAATCAATATGATATGAAAAGGTTAATATTCTGTAAATTATATTGTATGACCTGGCCAGAAAAGGTACTCCATGACTTCATTCAGTTTCTGATGTGAAAACAAGTCAGATTGAAACACAGCCAAAAGCAATGCCATGTTTATTTACAAAATCATGAACCATGAAAAACTGTAAATTGACTCACCGGTACATGATTCAATTTTAAAAAAAGAAATAAAATCTTCACATATTTTTAAAACTATCTTTAAAATAAAACTCCAATTTATTTTTCTCATAAAGTCAAGGTGGTTCTTGAGTTTAATAATAGTATACTCTGTGGGCCATAAAACATTGTAGAAAGAGTATATATTTTAGGTGTAAATAGATATTGTTCAAATCCTGTATCTTCATCTTAACATATTTAGTCATGAAGAAATTAAACTTAGCTTCCTTCTTATAATTTCTCCAAGGTGTTGTGTGAAAGAATTAGATAAGAACACATTTATAAAATATTGAACATGGTATGTTGAATAGCCATTCAAAAATGTGCAATTTTCTTCCCTATTTATTTTGGGGAAGTTCTCTTCAAATTTTAGTTCTTGTGTTTCATTGTGGTTTTATTGAAATTTTGTAGGATTTTATCAATTTGTCCTTTGCTTCAGTACACAACTTACTTTTAGAATTTGCTCATTATTTTCTAGCTTCATCCGGTCAAAAGAGTGGGTGCCTTTGAAAGAAGGAAAGGAAAAAGTAGAGATGGCAAATAAAAACCATGAGAATTGCAGAAAATCAATTGAAACTGAACTCTGTCTTCTAAACATACCCTGTAGTTAAAATATATGTTCTGGGGAATATTGAACAGTTTGATGTCAGTCATTATTCTTCTGAGTTCATATGTGAAAAAGAGTTCATCTTGCAATAGAGCAAACACAAAACGCTCTCCGGGAGAGTGGTATTCTCTGATTTGAGCTGCCTGTCTATAAAATGCCCTTGTAAAGCCTGTTGCAATCTCAGCTTCAGCAAGTCCTGCAATCTGACCTAATGAAGATGCTCTGTATACTTCCTGTTATCAGTGAAACACCCACAAAAAAATCCAAAAGTAATCAAGAGCCCATCAGATTAAGTATAAAAACAGACATGAGTAATGTTGAGGCAGAGTGTATGAGGAAGTTTCCACCTGGTTTTGCCTTTTCTGAGCCCAAGAATATTGATTTTGTGGCCCTGGAAGGCCAAGCATTATATCTTCCAGTGTTTTTTTTTTTTTTTTTTTTTTGATTAAGGCTCAAATTAACAAATATAATTTTTAAAAAATAAATATACTTTGAAATTTTAAAAATCATACAATAATGTAAATCTACATTATATTTTGCTATTACCTTCTTGCTCCTTTTAAGTAAGAAACTATTAAATTTTCAAGTTTGACTAAAATATGACTTTACTGCTTCTATATATATATATATATATATATATATATATTTTTTTTTTTTTTTTTTTTTTCTATTGCTCCCTTCTGAGAATTTCTCAGTCTAGGAAGAACTGAGTTACTAACAGTTTTACTTGTTGTCAACATTCTTCTACTTATCCAATCTATTGATCTTTCATTACTGATATCATGCTTTGTATTCCTAAATTAGGCAAACAGCTGACAAACATTTAACATATCCTAGTTTCATAGTCTATTTTATTTCTTACAAGATACAAAAACTTCAAGAAGTAGGTGTCCCACTTGATTTACAAAGATACTAACGAGGCCAGGAAAGTTAATAGATCTGCTCCAGAGCCTAATTGCATGAGTCAGTCTGAATTTCAACTACGCAATCTGCTCAGAAAGTATAGGCTCATTCTACTATTGTACCCTCAGCATCCTATCTAATAAAAGAATAATATGCAAATTGACCTACCTCCCCTATACCCACAAGCCTCGCCCACCAGCCAATCAGGAGCGAGTATGCAAATTAACCCAACCAAGATGGCTGCGGCCACGGAGAGAGCAGGAGGCTTGAATTGCCCCCAGTGATGGAGGAAGCCAAGCTTTCTGCCCACTCTGGCCTGCCTTGACCTCCGCTCAAGGCTACAAAGTTTCAATTATAGAAGATAAATAAATCCCAGATACCAGGGCCTCTGCTTGGGTCGCCTGGGGGCGTAGCCATCCTGCAAACCACCACAGGCCCCTCACCCAGGCTGCCCCATGCCCCAAGGGAACCCCCACCCTGATCCGGAACACCCTTCAGGGCAAACCAGCTGGCCCCCACCCGTGCACCAGCCTCTATCCTATCTAATAAAAGAATAATATGCAAATTGACCATCACTCCAACACACAAGATGGCTGCCCCCATGTGGTCAAAGATGACTGCCCCCATGTGGACACAAGATGGCCACCACAAGATGTCCATCAGGGGAGGGCAGCTGAGAGGGACCAGGTCTGCAAGGGAGGGCAGTTGTGGGCGATCAGGCCAGCAGGGGAGGGAAGTTGGGAGGGACCAGGCCTGCAAGGGAGGGCAGTTGGGGGGTTACCAGGCCTGCAGGTGAGGGCAGTTAAGGGTGACCAGGCCTGCAGGGGAGGGCAGTTAGGGGCAATCAGGGTGGCAGGGGAGCAGTTAGGCATCAATCATGCTGGCAGGGGAGTGGTTAAGGGGTGATCAGGCTGGCAAGCAGGAGCAGTTAGGGGCAATCAGGAAGGCAGGCAGGTGAGCAGTTGAGAGCCAACAGTCCTGGATTGTGAGAGGGATGTCTGACTGCCCGTTTTGGCCCGATCCTACCAGGATTGGGCCTAAACGGGCAGTTGGACATCCCTGGAGGGGTCCCAGATTGGAAAGGGTGCAGGCTGGGCTGAGGGACACCCCTCCCCCCCACCCGTGCACAAATTTTGTGCACTGGGCCTCTAGTAATTATATAGAAAACTACTATTTATTAGAGGCTTACTCATTGTTAGAAAGTATGCTGATTTTGGGGGGATCCAAGGAGAGGACAGGGTAGTATGATATAGTCAGGAAGTATAGCAGATTCTAATTTGGAGAGAAAATTTTATAAATAGATATAGTAGTTCTGAATGATATAAAATGTTCTATTTGCACCAGGTTCTATGGTGATAGAAGGAGGCAACTACATCTGTGTGAATACGTAGGAAAGGTTGCAAGAACATATGCAGTGTTTTATTATAACATGCATTTTCCACACTAGACTGTGACTCTTTTATCCCATGTACCAGGCTCTTGGTATATGCATAATAAACATCCGTTGAGTTAATTAATGATAAGTAAATCAAAGGGTCAACTGTCAGCTGGATTTTGTAGAAAGGGTAGCAAAGATTAGCCTGTTCCAGAAAATAAAAAGTCATTTTCAAGTAGAGAATAGCATATGCAAAGGCAAACAAGGAATGTATAAAGTTCATTGCAAGGATGGGCTTCAAGTGAACAACCTATTCATCCATTCAATAACCCTTTATGCTATGTTTACTATGTTCCAGGAACTGTTAAAGGCCCCAGCAGTGAGCAGTGCACAAATTTCACTGTGTCCAAATGATAATGTCCATGGGGGTAATGGTAGGCGATGATAGCTAGGAGACGGCTTTTTGACTTGAACACCAGGGTAATGAGTTTTGATTTATACTGAGAACAACATGAAGCAAACTCGTATTTTTAGGAAGTAAATTGAGATTAAATTAAAGCTGGATTTTTTTAATGTACTTCATTAAGTTTTACTTTGCAAAGTATATTTTGCCATCAGAAAAGTAAATACACTGACCACCAAAACTTTAAAAATAGATGAGCAAAATATTTGATAGAAAAGTAAGATGTTGAATTGGAGGGAGATAAGCATGGTGGGAGCCTCATATCAGACTGACAGAGGCTGGCAATCACCCAGTTATGAAATGAGGAGAAACTGACAGCAGGCAATTGTTGCCAAGTAGGAATAATTCTGTAGAAGGTCCTGCGATATGATTGAGGTGATTTGATGACTGCCTGGCTGTAGTGGGGCAATGTGGGAGTTAAAGGAGGGAATAAATCAGGGATGATTTGAGGTTTTTTGTTGTTTTTTGTTTTTTATGCAACATTGGCTATGCAGAATGTGGAGACATTGGGCTCAGAGTGTGGACATAGAGGAAAAAACAGATATGGGCTCAAGGGCAGAAGAATAGCCCGTTTTAAATTTGGTGGTTTGAGTTGTATTTCTGTAGAGAGCTAAAAATACAAGTGGGAAACTTCTGAAAAAGGCTGATGCCAGAAATGTACAATTAGAAGTCATCATAATAGAAATTTTAGCAAAAGCCAAGAAGGCAGATGTTTCTACCTAGGGAGAAAGTGAAAAATAAGAAGGGAAATCAACAGCGTGGAAAGCAAACAGTCAATGAGAGAGGGGAAGGAGACTGGAAGTGAGCTGGCAGAGAGGAAGGTGGCATCCTCAAGGGGTCTCTGCAGAAGGCATCTGATTATATTCTTTTACAAGCCTGGTGGAGCAATAATTAATGCTGATGAACTGAGTTGCTTGCAGATCACAGATAATGGTGTGCCCTTGACAATGGGAATTACAAGGCTCCCCGAAGATCTGAAAACAAAAAGCAGCCTCTGTGGAATTTGAAAGCCAACTTTAAGCACTCAAGTTAGTCTAAATGGAGTCTGGGGACTTGCTTCAAGTTTTCAAACAGGAGATTATTTTCCTAGTTGCTGCTGATATCCACTTTCTTTTCCATAATCTGTGTCACAAATGATTAAGACCAGCAATGATTAAGTAAAAGGGATTCTTTCCAAAATGACTTGAGAGGTGGACATTATCTTTTAACTCTTTAATCAGTAGCTAAAGAAGGGAAAGTGACTGTATGTGTCTCAGACAGATGAGCTCTATTATTACCATTTCTTTCCCCCACCTTCGTAATGATGCTGGTTGATTTAGTTCAAGATAACTCATTAGTTCAGAATAGCTCATTTCCATAACAAACTTCTGTTTGTTTGCTATTATGTAAACATTTTTTCTCAGCATTTTAAAGCTCCCACCAATTTATTATCCAATTAGAGGCCCGATGCACGAAATTCATGCAAGGACCTTGGCCCTGGCCCCCACTGCGGAGGCAGCCGGGGACTCTGCCATGGCACACGCCTGCTGTGGCTTTGTCCAGAGGAAGGACATCTGGTCTAATTAGCATATTACACTTTTATTATTATAGATTGGAGAAGACATTCTACATCTAGAGAAATACTCCAATGAATGCTCAGATAAAAAGAATCAATGGCTGTTCCTAATTCTGTGCCAGGTACTATTGACAATTAGGGACAGTCTAGCTGAAAGCAGGATGGGCCGACAATTTATGAGTATAGATGTGTTCTCTTTTCTAAGCTCCCCTGGGTCAACATACCTACAGATAACCAGTTTGGCTGTGCTTTAAACTGAGAGGCTCTAAGTGGTGAATCCTCAAGGATTCACCACTTAATTACTGTGTCCCTAGGCAAGTTACTCCATCTCTTTGTGCTTTAGTTTTTGTTTTGTTTTTATTTTAATCTGTAAAATATGGATGGTAAAAAGATTATAGTAAGGAAGATAAGATTCTGTGTTCTAGCATTACATGAGGTGTAACTTAGGTCATACATAAATACATTAAATGATTCATCTGTATGCCAGTGCCATACAGGCATCACTAGTATATTCTACAGCCTTCTGTATTTAACCTCTTGGTGGTTTTTTTATTTTTTTAAAATATATTTTATTGATTTTTTACAGAGAGGAAGGGAGAGGGATAGAGAGCTAGAAACATCGATGAGAGAGAAACATCGATCAGCTGCCTCCTGCACACCTCCCACTGAGGATGTGCCCGCAACCAAGGTACATGCCCTTGACCGGAATCGAACCTGGGACCCTTCAGTCCGCAGGCTGATGCTCTATCCACTGAGCCAAACCGGTTTCGGCACCTCTTGGTGTTTTTAGAATCGTTTAGATAATTAACATTTAGATAACTTGAACTGATTTAAAATAAGAGGTTTTTATAATGGTATTTAATAGCACTGACCTGTTTTCTTGTTAAATTCATTTTGGCTATTATTTTGCATAGTGTGTTTAGCACAATCTTTATAGTTTCTGACACATTTTTAAAAATTGCTTCTTACAATTTTATTTATTTCATATTTATATCATTATAATGTTACTGTTTTAAGAACAAGATATCTGGAGCTTGACCATGTAGATTTCAATCCTGGCTCCTCTATTTCTATATCCTTTGAAATTAAGCAAGTAATAAAATCTCTTTGCCTCAGTTTTCTCATCTACAAATCATTATGATAATAGTAAGTATTATGAAGATCAAGTGACAGCATAGACAAAGTGCTTAGAAAAATGGCTGGTATATGTGTTTGCTATTTAGTTTTATCTTTAATGAGTAATGACTTTTATTGTATGATAGATAGATCCATCATTTCAGTAGCACTTTGGGAATGAAGATGAAGTCACTATCATGCTACATTTAAATTAATTAATATGACTAGTAGTTCTAAAAATTTGAAGTATTTTGAAATTTCTTTTCAAATGGAGAAAAAAAGAGTTTACTCTCAATGATAATGTTGCGATAAATACTTGGTTCAAAGCCCTAGGTCTTTGGGTTACTTAAAAAAATGAAGAATTGATACATTAATTTCAAGAGAACTGATCACTGATAAAAAACTAGTTGTACCAAATTGTTTTTCAAATCCCTTTATTTCCCTTGAAAGTATGCTCAAATTATTTATTTGCCAAGCTATTAATTTAAGGTGGGCAAACTCAAACTAATTTTTTTCCTGCTCACTTTTTAATTGGCAGACACTTCTCATGTTTGTTTTATATTTCTGACTTTATTATTTTCCTAGAGTATCTACCATTTTACTAAATAAAAATTATAAAAAAATTAATAAATACCAAAAATGTTGAATTGATTAGCATTAACTGCAACAAAGAAAATATGGCAAGAGCCAGGTAAAAATCTTCCCTCAGTTCACTCATTCATCAATTAATTATTTTTCCTATGATTAAATTATTTTGCTAGATTGTCCATTTGTGTGCTTCCTTACTTTTATGTCCTTGTTTCTCTTTCATCCTATGCTCTTGAAAAAATATACAGTTATCAATTTTGAGATGTGGAAGTGTCATTCAACACTGTCTGGCCCAACCTTTTTATTTTAAAATTTAAAAAGTTCATCCAGAGTAATTTTGTGACTAACTCAAGATCATGATTGTTGCTGGCTATGGAACCATCAGTAGTGGCATCTGGGTCTCCAGACCTCAGATCTCATTTTTCCTCTGGTCACTCATATTCTTCTTATGATTATTGTTTTTAAAATCTTAAAAAGAATGTTTTGTTGTTTTTTCCCTTATTTTTTCTTTATTATATTTCTTTATTATATTATATTTGTATCCACAAATCTCTGTGAAAGAGTGACACTGATGAATTTATTCTTCAATAGAAAATGCAGTTATGGAAAACAGAATAAAAAATGACAAAATATAGATTTTTTTCCATTTTCATGTTTAATACTTCACTCACTATTGATTTAAGCACCCTTCTGACAAAGTTTAGGAATAAATCTGTCATTGCCTCCACATGAATTCTTTTTTTAAAAATATATTTTATTGATTTTTTTTTTTTTTTCAGAGAGGAAGGGAGAAGGTTAGAGAGTTAGAAACATTGATCGGCTGCCTCCTGCACACCCCCTATTGGGGATGTGCCCGCAACCAAAGTACATGCCCTTGACCGGAATTAAACCTGGGACCCTTCAGTCTTCAGGCCAATGCTCTATCCACTGAGCCAAACCAGTCAGGGCGAGAATTCTTTCTGCAGTTTGAAAAGCCCATGAATATGTCTGTTGTTCCTTTTATTCATGAAATAAAAATGCAGAAAGGTGAGTATTTAAATATATATTAAATTTTAAAGAAAGTGTTCAATTCATCAATAAGATTTTCACACTACACATCTAGTCAACCAACATAACTGTGAATAATTTTTAAAAAATTAAGCCAGTGAATATAATACATCAGCCAGATGATAAGAATTCAAACACACACAAACACACAGGCACACAGCATAGTGAGCTTTCTAAATATAGTAAGGTTAAATTATGGGTCTATCATATTGTCAGAGAACATAACCTGAGGAAGATACTGAGTTTCTTCAAGTTTAATTAGAGAATTTGGTGACTATTTTAGGAAATGTATAATTCAGTAAATTAGTTTGCCAGGATAGAGTTTTGAGCTTTTAAATTACTCAGATTTGTTTAGGAAAAATGTTAAATTTAATTTTGATTTAGATTTAACAAATATACAATGTTTTGTGGATTTATGATTCACTATTCACATCTTTAGTTCTAAGAGTATATGATGCAAATTTTCTGAATGGTGGGAGCTTTTTTTTTCTTTACCTAGGTCAGTATTTCCAGCCTATTATTTCCAAAGGCACATTTTTACTATACTTTCCTTGAGAGTGATTTGCATAAAGTATACATGTAATACACCTCAATTAACTGACCTCAAGTAATTTTAGACCTCTTGGCATGGACATTTTTGAAAGAAATGTCTTTTTTCCTCTGGATAGAGTTTTACTAGATCTTTAACATACATTTGTATGTTAATCATTGTGTAGATTGTTAAGGGAAATAATGGTACAGACGCTCACTTACATAGTGAAACACTTATGGACACAATTTATAATGTCTCCATACGACATTAGACTAGTGGGTAATGAACCACATAACAGATCACAAATAAAGGCAAGTGTTCAAATATAAGTATTTATACATTCATATTTTTATATTTAGGATAATATTTTAAAGATAGTGAATATATTTACTTTCCTCATATGTACTTAAAGATCCAATATACACAAAATAACTCATATTCATTCTGTTTTATTAGATAACAGTGATTTTTTTAACTGTGTCAATCAATTGTTTAATATACTCACAGAAACTCAAGAATACTGCATTTGCAAACTAGAAGAATCAGGAAAGAATTTTAAAGTAGAGTATAATTGCATTAGTGGCTCTTTAAAATGTCTCATACTAACATTCTTCTCCAGACTCTGGCCCTCACTGAATTTTAACATTTCTTAATTCCAATGAAATCCATTTTAGTACATATACGTAATTTAATTTTTGTTTTCATATATGCTACCCTTTTTTACTCAACCAAATTATAAGATGCTTGAAGTAGAATCTATGGCTTACATAGTATTTCTTTTCTGTTTTTCACAGTACTTAGCATAATGCATGACATACAAATTGCTTAATGACTGCTTGGAAATATGCTGGTGTTTGGCCTAAAAGTTACCTTAGGGATCATGTACTCATTCATAAAACATTTGAATGTTTATTGTTTTTAGCGTACCATTAAGGAGTTGGATTCTGGAATTACAGATAATGGTTCTGTCATTTTTAGTTGCATGACCTTGGGCAAGTTTCTAAATAACCTATTCCCTCCATTTCACATGCTCTAACATGGGGACAATTCAGTACTTTTAAGAACCAATAGGAAGACTCATTATTCATACACTATTGAGGTTGATAGACTAAATATCTCTTACATGATAAAACACAATAAAGTTACTCTTCTGTGACCATGATGATGTGTGATGATGATGTCAGGGACTGAGTATATATAGACTAAATTATCCTTTTTTTTTTTTTTTTGAAATGTACTGTCTAGAAGTGGACCAAAATGGAGACCTCAAAAAACAATACAATGTGATAAGCTATAATACAGGAATTTGCAAGTAAAATGGAAGCATTAGAGAAGGGTACATATAGTTACCTAGGGAAATCAGTAACTGCCTCTCATATTGAGGGTACATTAATGAGATTCTTAAAAAGACCAGCAATTTGGCAGGTTGAGAGACTGTTAGTCCTTGTAAAATTGGGTAAGTGCCTTCAACCAGAAAGAGTGACAATTGCCAAGTATGGAGTATGGAGAACATGAGATATTCTGAAATCCAATAAATTTAGTATCACAGGAGCATATTTTAAGAAAGGTTGTCTTATGAAGTTAGATTGAGGTAGGTAGGGAACAAGAAAGTAAAAATCATAAGACTAATAATAACAATGCATAACTATCATTGATGGATCAGTTACTACTGTAAGGTACTATGCTAAGTACTAGGTATACATAAGTTATTTCATTCAATCCTTATAAAAACCCAGCAAATAGATACTTTATTATTTTTATATCACAAAAGGGGAAACCAGTGCTCATTAAAGCTGAGTGATATACTCAAATTCATACAACTTTAAAGGCATAGAACCATTTTGAACCTGAACGATTTGCTTGACATACAAAGTAAGGATTCACAAATAGAATAAAGTGTCTATGCTACATCGTTTCTAAATAAATATTTTGCTGAAAATTCTGTTAATAATACCAAGTAAATATTAGAAGTCGTTAATTTGGACTTAAATTTGAGCCTGTGTTCAGGCTGTTAGATTGCCATCACTTTATGCAAATATAAACCTTAAAAATGTAATACTAACAATATAATTAATAAAACTTGCAGATTACAGGAAGACTTAAGGTAGAAGGAAAGAATACCTCTTCTCATTTTTTACAGCATGGATTTACTAAATACAAACATAAAATATGACTTTAAAAATTATAATGTATGAAGCAATCTTTTAATTTTTATTAATCCTATAAATTTACTAGAGGCCTGGTGCATGAAATTCATGCATGGGGGGTGTCCCTCAGCCTGGCCTGCACCCTCTCTAATCTGGGTTCGGGCCTAAACCGGTAGTAGGAAACCCCTCTCGCAATCCAGGACGACTGGCTCCTAATCACTCACCTGCCTGCCTAATGCCACCAACGGCCCTCCCCTGCCAGCCTGGTCACCCCCAACTGCCCTCCCCTGCCAGCCTGGTCGCCCCAAACTGTCCTCCTCTGCAGGCCTGATCACCCCTAACTGCCTTTGCCTTGGCCCCTACCACCATGGCTTTGTCTGGAAGGAAATCAGACGTCCAGAAGATGGCCAGTTGACCTGATCTATTTAGCATATTTACCCTTTTATTAGTATGGATATGTGAATGGTCACCATTTAATATTGAGTCAGGTGGTCTTTCCTGAGCAGGATGCCAGGGTGGTTTCTTTCCTGGGTTCTTGTCCAGGTGGATTTGAAGAATGAAACCACAGACAAAAGGTGGTAGATGTAAAAGGGTGGAAATTCATTGGAAGCAAGTACTGCCTCCCATGTAGGGAGGGGGTCCCAAAGTGGGTAACTCCCTAAGTCCCTTTTTCCCAAGGTTTATAAAGGCTTCAGTTCTTTATTTCTTGATGTTGCCTTCTAATTGGTAGAATATCAATTTCAAAGCTCAAAACCCACATGGTGTCCCCCTCTTTCTCTCCTCATTCAGGGGCAGAATTCTCTATCTCCTGTGAAAATCTGTTTTGCTCTTTCTCCCATTTGTCAGAATTGCTCTATCCCCTGTGAAAGTTTGTTTCCTCTTTTTCCCATTTATCAGCATTTCCTGGTCTTCTGTGAATGGATGTCTTCCTCTCCCCTTATCCTGTGGCACCTCTTTTTTTCTCTGTGAATGTATGTCTTTTGGCAGCTCCAAGCCTCCACCTATGGGCTCCAAACCTTCCTCCCCCATGGACACTCTTTATTTCTAAAACTCCCTAAACCTGCCTATTTTACCCCCTAAAATTCCTTCAATATCTAGTTTTCCTCAAGATATTTTCTATAAGGAGGCCAATGTTGTCTTCAGTTTCTCTTGTTTCTTTGATTAGTGAAATTAAATTTGATAATTTTATAATAGCTTAAGAAATATAATTACAATATTATGCAATGTTTCTGATTGTTAATATTTCTATTTGCCTTTTTTACAAGGAAACACGTCTGGAATGATGTTCTCCAACTGTAACAATTGAACAGACTTAAAAATTATTGTCATTGGCAAGCTTGCTTTCTTTGGCTTTGAAAAATTTGCATTGCTTATGTAATTTGTATTGTGAATATGCATACTTTAATACATAATGCATTTATTTAAGATCCTTTATATCTAAGGTAGGGATTGAATACCAAAAAAAAGTAGTCTCTATTATTTATTTTGAGGCTCTGCTTGCTGGTGAGACTGCACTCTTCCAGCCCTCACAGGTCTGTCTCTCAGAGGCCCAGTAAGGGGTCCATCTCTGGCAGCTGCAGTAGACCAGACACAGGCACATACAGACATTAGGATTCACTCTTTCATTCATTATTTCTCTGACTTCACACCAAATCTTGCATTGTCAATAATGTCAACTCCCAGTACTTCCTCAGGGCTCTATCTTTGTCCTCCAGGGCGATTATTAATCCCCCATCAGTGCTGAGCTGTCTGGTTCATTACCATCCCATCCAAGGCCTCCTTCTGTCAGGAGGTCTCATCTAGCACACACATTAGGTTTTGCTTCCATCTATTCTTTGCAGGTGGCTTTAGGGCTCTGCTACACCCTGCAGAGGACAATTGAGTGTTACAGCTGGAAATAGTCCACACAGACTTTCAGGGGGAAAGGTGACTTTTGTGTTCATACCTGTTAACATCCAAGTCTTCTTCCAGTGATGCCTGCCTCAGCGTGGTAGACCTGATTAGGCCCACTGTTCTGCAGCATTAACCACAAGAAAGAAAGAATTCTACAACTTATGAGGTTTTCTCTTTTTTTTTTCTTCCTGTCCTCAACTCACATCTATAAATGCTTGAGTTTTATAATAACAGTGGTAGGGTGATTAAAAACAAAAACAGCAGGAGCACACTATCCATTATTTCTTTCCTCTGTGTCTCTGGGTCACAGTTACACTCAGAGTTAGTATATTGCTTGCAGGGCCAGAGCTTCTGGGTTGGATAAGAAATTCTCCAATCAGAATCAAGCTTAAGAAATTTGCTGCAATTAAATTTTTTTGCAAAATTATTGAGATTGCCAAATTAATCCACAAATGATTTCAAAGGCTTTAGGGGGGAAATAAGAATAAACTGACTTCACTAAACCACACCTGAATTCTATTGAAGGACAGGAATGTCTTTTTTTTTTTTTTTTTAATAAAATGTCTAACTTAGCTGAACTGAGTTAGATACTAAGGCTGCAGGGATATACTATCTGATACAGACCGGTCCTCAAAACCTCACATCCACTGGGGATAATTCCAAGGGCAGACAATTAAAAAGTTGAAATCCAGGGAGATAAGAGCAATCATGGAGAAGAGTCCATATCCATTGAGAAGAGCATGCTAACAAAGCCCGGGAGTCAGGTGTCTTCCCAGAAGAGGTGACCACTCAGCTGAGTCTGAAAGCTTCCATGGCAATGAGCCAGGTAAAATGGAATGAAATCCTCAGTGAGGAGATGATGTTTAAACTTCTCAATAGAATCTTCACAATTGGAAGTGCTACCTTTTTTCCTTTTGGAGCTTTGCTTCTCCCTGAAGCACTTATACAAGCAAATTTCCCTGTGGAACAAAGAATCAACAGGGGTTAGTTTGCAACTTGGCTGGACCTCAGTAAACTGGAGGCCACACCTACAGCTGGAGGAACCCTCTAAGGATGGGGAGGGAAAGATAACCGGGCCCTGGGCTGTTACAAGATGACTGTTCCCGGGGCAGCCACAGAGATGCTGAACCAAGTGGCTGGTTTATCAGTGCTGTGAATAAATGGTATCAGCCTTGACATTTTCTTGCTGGCAGAGACAGGCCACCCTGAGGAAAAGACACCGACCTTAGTTGTGTTTATTCAATTGGGGGGCGATGTCTTGCCAGGTCTTGATAAATGTGTTTAGAAAGTGAAAGGGATCCGGTTATTGTGCAGCTTCTGCTTATTGCAAAGTCGATGTTTCTCACCTGTGTTTCAGAGTGGGTCCCGAGTGGTGCATATTTAAAACGCAAACCACCAGGAAATACTAGTAATCACTGTGGCCAAATGCCTATTAAAATATGCCTAGCAATGCCCCTCACACCTTCTTTATTCATTAGCCAGGCCGGGCTGTATCTGTTTATATAGGATTTTAAGAAAGGCACCTTGTTTCCTGTAATAGCTGGTCACTGATGTATGAAATTCCTTTAAGTGAGATAAACTTTTTATTCTGCAAGCTGCAGCTGAGGCACAAAATGCAAATAGCCCTATGGAGATAAAGCTTTTCATTTTAATACTTGCCTGTAAGTTTAGTGAAATCTTATATTTTAAGAGCAAATAATTTTAATGCATGTAGGGACTGTGGGTTCTTGTATGTCTTTCTGGATATGAGAGAGGAAAAGAAAGAGGAAAGAGAGAAAAAGGAAGGGGAGAGAGAGAGAGAGAGAGAGAGAGAGAGAGAGAGAGAGAGAGAGAGAGACCAAGTTGACCAAGTTGCAAGAGTAGAAAGGTGAAAGGCGAGGAAGGGTATCCTGGGAGAAAAGACTAACACCTAATTATGACTCTGAGAAGCCTTGAAGCTTTTTGGGTAAATAGAGTTGTTGGACAGGTGCCCTGGTGCCATTTTGCATATAAAGAGAGGTAATAACTAAAAATACAAAAATAAATATATAAGAAACTTACATGGCAATGGGGTTTTGTGGAGAAAAAGGAAGATTCTGTGGACAAATGAAGCTGTTGGCAGTGTGGGTACCTGTCCATGTCATCACCACCATCCCGCCAATGGAAGGTCTTCAAGATACTCATTTTTTTTGGGGGGGGGGGTGGTAATTGGTAGTAATTTGATGTCAACAAGTTTACAAAGAGAGCAAGGTGAGATCATTGCGTTGCAATAGGAATATACAAGATGGGGACAATTCCAAAGGAAGCAATCTGTCTCATTTCAAAGTGAAACTTCCCACCCTAGCCACTTTGGCTCAGTGGATAGAATGTGGACCGAAGGGTCCCGGGTTTGATTCTGGTCAAGGGCATGTACCTTGGTTGCAGGCTCCTCCCCAGCTCGGGCCCCGGTCAAGGCACATGCAGGGGGCAAACAATCAATGTGTTTCTCTCACATTGATGTTTCTTTTTGTCTTTCCCTCTCTCTTCCACGCTCTCTAAATATTAATGGAAAAATATACTCAAGTGAGGATTAAAAAAGAAAAGTGAAACTTGCCAAAAGCTAGCCTTGTGAACCATTTTGTTTGACATCATTAAATGAGTGGCCATAGAAGCAGTCAGGTATCAAGAAAATTCTGTGGCTTTTGAGAGTCGGGCAAAACTCTATTTAAACTTAGATGCCTCTGCTTACTATGTGTGTGACCTTGAACCTGCTTGCTAAATGATCTAGTTTTCAGTTTTCTTAACTTTAACATGGATATAATACTATCTGGATCATGAGAATGTTTATTGTAATAATATCTAAAGCATTTAACATAGGAAGAAATAGATCTAATTCAATTGTTGTTGACATCATCATTATCACCATCCTTGTCAGACCAAAAAAAAAAAAAAAAAAAAATCATTAGAAAAGGTCCATGGACTTACAGCAATGCTTCTCTCTCATTGATGTTTCTATCTCTCTATCCTCCTCTTCTCCCTCCCTCTCCAAAATAAATACAAACATATTTTTAAAAATAAAACAATTATAAGTTTGTACTTTTGAGTCAGATGGGCTGATATAAGTCCTGATAGCACCTAATGATTTAACTTTTCTATGCCTCACCTTTTTTTTAATAGAAATATGTTTAATAATAGTACCTACCTTGTGGAATTTTATAAGGATTAAGTGAGGTGATACTTAAACTTAGCATAGAGTAAGCACAGTAAAGGTTCATTATTAATACTGCTGGGCTCTGCGTCCTATTGCCTCTTAAGGATAAACTGCAAAATAATTACAGTGAAAGATCAAACATGTCCAGTAGCAAGGGCTCTACTGCCAGGAAGATCTGTGTTCGTAGATGGTGGTGGTTTACAGTTTCCAAGCTTCAGCTTCCTGATCTGTGAAATGGGCATACTGACAAATAATATCTGCTTTGGAATATGAGAAGTGAAGGAACCTGTCAGGGAACAAAGAAGTGGGACAAGAATGGGAAGGAAAGGCAACCAATGAATGGAGAATGTCAACTAGTTACCACTATGATAGGAAGCTAAAGCTCAATCCTGCTGGGGTAATTGTGGGGGTTTGTGTAAAATGGACTCAAAGGATGGGCAAGGGAGCCAATATAGGTACATGAATTCCTGTAAGCCATTGTTTGAGGGCTGTTCTGGAGTCATTAATTACTTGCCCTTGTAGCCTGTCAAGCAGATAGCAGAGCGGCTCCAGAAGCATGGCAAAGCCCCCAGGCACTGAAAAGCACGTGGAGTTGTTGGAAGTTGGGCATAGCACAGTGCCCTGATACCAGCAGTGGGGATGTGGGTGGGTAGCATCTGCCACATATAGTCTTCCTTCCTCTCTTCCCTTGGGATGGCAAACACACATGATAAATCATATCATGAATTATTAATTTATCTGCAAATTTATTACAAATATTTGTCCAATTTTAGAGAACACTTCATTTATAAACATCTGAGTTTTTGTCGTTGTTGTTGTGTGTGTGTTTTAATTGATCCACTAGTAAAATCTTATCTCTTTCACATAACGAAGAGAGTGAGAGAATGATTTCAGGGTGCTAATATCTGGGTATTTAAATAAAGCAGTGAGTTCTATTGGCTCCAGAATTAAAAACAAAATAATGGAATCAAAATTTTCTCTGTCTCTGATCACTTTATAAAATAATTAGACTTGCTGTGTGTACTTTTTTTTTTTTTTTTTGGTGGCTGCTGTTTACCATATTGGTATTTGCTTCTTTACATACAAATATTTTTACAGTATTTTAGGGCCTTTTAATTGTTGGTTAGGAAGTTAGACCACAGGAGAGAATAAGTCTTGGTTTTAATACTGAAATTTGTAAAATATTATTTATAATACAATATAATTTACAAACATTGGACTATGGTGAAGAAGGTCTGGGAATAAGTGTAAATCCTATCTAATAAAAGAATAATATGCAAATTGACCATCACTCCAACACACAAGATGGCCGCCCCCATGTGGACACAAGATGACCACCACAAGATGGCTTGCAGGGGAGGCCAGTTGTGGGCGATCAGGCCAGCAGGGGAGGGCAGTTGTGGGGGGACCAGGATAGCAGTGGAGAGCAGTTAGGGGCGACCAGGCCGGCAGGGAAGGGCAGTTAGTGGTGACCGGGCTGGCAGGGGAGGGCAGTTGGGGGTGACCAGGCCAGCAGGGGAGGGCAGATAGGGGCAATAGGGCTGGCATGGGAGCATTTAGCTGTTGATCAGGCTGGCAGGAGAGTGGTTAGGGGGTGATCAGGCTGGCAGGCAGAAGCAGTTAGGGGCAATCAGGCAGGCAGGCAGGTGAGCAGTTGGGAGCCAGCAGTCCTGGATTGTGAGAGGGATGTCTGACTGCCCGGTGGGATTGGGTCTAAACAGGCAGTTGGACATCCCTCCACGGGTCCCAGATTGGAGAAGGTGCAGGCTGGGCTAAGGGACACACACACACACACACACACACACACACACACACACACACCTGTGCACGAATTTCATGCACCGGGCCTCTAGTGTGTTAATAATAGGAAATAAACAGCCTCTGATTAAGACTGAAATAGCTATGAAACCCATATGCAAACACATTTCAGATCAAAAGCAATGATTCTCATAAATTTAACACTTTTAACATTAAATTTTAGAGTTTGATTTTTTATTTTAAAGAGATGATCAGCAAAATATGTTCCATGAACAATCCTTTCTGCTGCTCCTTTTTGTGAAGGCATAAATTCTTACTGAAACACATTTACATCCATTCCTTTGTTCATAATGCTACAATGGCAGAATTAAAGAGTTGTGATAGAGACTGCAAGTTGAATGTCACTATAGTCTTGCCCTTTGCTGAGCTCTGTTGAGGGGGAATATTTTCGGAAGGACTATGCTGACTAGGACACACTCATGTTTCTTCTTTCAAAACACTATGCTTTCAATAGTTCTGGTCACCAAATGTGTGTTATTGTTTGTTTTCTCCCCTCAGACCCAGCAATCCTCCCACACAGCTAGATGTCCTAAATTTAACTCTGTTCTGACATTAGACCTGGATATAGCATCAGATCCCATAAGTTAAGGGCTCAGTAACCCCACTCTGCCTCCATGTCAGACGCCAATCCAAAGTACAGGTTGTCACTTGGGTTTCTGACTGGCTATAAATAGGAGTGTCCTATGATCCTCTCCTGGGGTAATTTGTTAGAATAACACATATAACTTAGAAAAAAACAGTTTACTTACTAAATTATTGGCTTACTACTCATGAATAGGCAGACAAAATAGATACATAGGGCAAGGTATGTGAGAAGTGGGTGGAGTGTTCATGTCCTCTCCAGGTATCACACCCTCTCATCATTTCCACATGATCACCAACCTAGAAGCTGTCTGAACCCCATAGATCAGGGATGTTTATAGAGGCTTCATTATGTGGGCAATAATTATTGAAATTATATACAATTATCTTAAGGTAAACAACTTCTGTCACCCTTAATATGTTAAATCTGGGGTTTCCCAAAGGTATTTGAGCTGAGAAATGAGACATAGAAACAGACCAACGGTTTCTTAATATAGACATCATTCTATATGTATGTTTAAGTTGTGCTAAAATATTCTGACTAAAAAAGGCAAAGGGCTCTGAGTGAATTTTCAACTTCTAGAACTATATGCATATGGCTGTCTCATGACAATCTATACTTAAGAGGCCATAGCATTAGGAAAATAAAGGTCTGTGGTGGAAGCTGGTGACATTTTCCACTGAGTTAATAGTGGTGAAGCAGTTGGTAGACAATGCAAATATTACATTTGTGCTGGTGTAATTGTGCTTGGAGGGTCACAGATACTTAACCACACAGGATGGCACAGAAGAGGTTCTGTTAGCGAAGTAATCATCTGTAAAAGAATTGACATTAGAAATGTAGAAAACTCTAGTTGCAAATGGTCAGATCATTTATATCTTTACTTCTGTTTTCTTATTTTTTATTACACTTGTTGGGGGTGACATTGGTTATTAAAATTATATAGGTTTCAGATGTACAATTCTGTAATACATCATCTTTTAATGAGAAAATTTACATTAGTAATGAACATAAAGTGCAATAATTTCAAATGTTTGTTTCAGTGAATGTTTAAATATATACATACACATTTTACTAGATGCAAGATCAAGATGTATGACATTTCTGGCACCTAAAAGGGATGTATATACTCCTTCCTATATCTATGTTCCCTAAAGGAACCATTGTTTTAACTTCTATTGCTATATGTTGTTTATGCCTGTTCTTGAAATTCATATATATTAAGACGGATTATATGTAAGCTTTTGTATGGATTATATGTAAGCTTTTGTCTGGCTTATTTTGTTCAACATAATGCCTGCAAGTGGCAGAAATTGCATCTGTGTTTTTTGTGTATTGCAGGTTATTCTTTTTAAAATTATTGTATAATATAAAATTGATATATACATCAATTTATCCATTCTACTATTTGGGAATATTTTATTGCTTTAGTATCAGCAGTGATTTATTTAACCAATTTTCTCTTAAATTTAATTTGTTTCAAAATGTTAGTATTGTAAATTTCATGTAATAAATGTCTTTACACATAAATCTCTGCCCATATTTCACATTTATCAGTAAGAACAAATTAATTAGCAATTTCACTGTGAAAGAACCACTGCATTCTTTTTTAATGGTAATTTGAGTTCTATAATATTATCTACTTCTACCTTTATTTTGGTTGATTCATTTATGCCATAGCACTGCCAGGAAAGATGATAGATTTGTTTTTTATTTATCTAAAACTCTTTGGAAGTGAATTCTATGAATTAGATTTAAAAAAAATAGTTGAAGTTTAAAACTCCAAATATCATGAAAGGAAAAATCATGATAATCTCTCTTTTGAATATTATCTTACCTTTTTTTCTTAAATAGAGCTTAATAGATAAATGCTTACACTCTCTTCATGACTCAGGTCATCATTATGGAAATCAATTAGTGATCTTTAGTACACTTGGGAGACAGCCAGCACTGTGAGAGCACCTTTATTTTACGTCTGATAGCCATGGAATCTTGGAAAAAAAACAACCTTTATGGAATCTCCTGTCTTTCTTCTCTGTAAAATGGAGGCAATAATGCCTACCACAAACAGATGATATGTGCATTAGAAGTCCTTGTGATACCTATGAAATACTTAAAATCATGGCAGTTGGCAGACTACTTATAGATGCTAGTAAATGACAGCTAGGAAGATTTTGCACTTGAAAACTATAAAAAAGCATGGGCTGTTTTTCACTGCAGTAAACAATGTTTTTACTTTATCATGACCTTAAATGATATGTTTATGTGTGTGTGTAAACATGTATTTTTTTATTGATTAAGGTATTACAAATGTGTGGTTACCCCCCCTTTCCCCCCCCAATCCTGCTCTCACCAGCACCCTCTGTTGTCTGCGTCCATTGGTTATGCTTATATGCATGCATACAAGTCTCTTGGTTGATCTCTCCCCCTTACCCCCACCCTCCCCTACCTTCCCTCTGAGGTTTGAGCATCTGATAGATGTTTCTCTGTCTCTGGATCTGTTTTTTGTGCATCGGTTTATGTTGTTCATTATAATCCACAAATGAGTGAGATCATGTGATATTTATCTTTTTCTGGCTGACTTATTTCACTTAGCAAAAACATGTATATTTTTGTCCATACCTATAGATAATGTTAAATATGTATAACATGTATATGGTGTGTTTGGTAATAACCAACAGCAAATTACCACATTTACTGTTGGTAAAAATATCTCCTGGATGCCAGCAGTGTCTTAAGCAGTCTCTCCTGAAAGTTTGAGAACTAAAGTCCCTTTAGCAGTATTGTGTTTAGAATAAGAGTAAATAAAAAGTCATTAAATGATGACATGGGAATAAGACCTCTGAGTAAAGTCATTTGACTCTAATGAAAGTCATTAAGCTCTAAATGACCCACACTTACTTTAGTAGTTAAGGGTCATTTTTACTTCACGTCTTTATACTACTGGTGAGAATTTTGAGTAAGTAAGGTTGTAAGATAGCTAGGTTCCAAATAAGTGCTATTAAGCTGTAAATATGATATCTAAGAATTGGTTTACTTTATTTGGGTATTTATTTTTTAGCTCCTGGAAAATCAGTGCTCTACTGAAAGTCATTTGCTCTAACTTTAGACCAAGAATAAGAAATTAAGGGTAAGAATTTATTTAAAAGTCTTCTACAGATTTTAGAGCACTGTTTCTAGAATGGTTTAACTCTTCATTTATTTCTTTTTTGCCTCAAGGTTTAAACCAGATAGTGATCATTGTCAGTTAATACAAAACTTTAAACTAAAATTTCCTCTAATATTAAATTAAGAATACTCAATGGGAAGCAATGGGACCATCAGAGCAGCAGAATGAGAGGAAATGAATAGGAAATCAAGGTGGACCTCCACCCTGTTTTAGTTCTCAGTGTGAGGTCCTCCTTCAGAGCAGTGCTTAGCTGGGGCCCTGTGTGCATGGCCAAGACAGAAAACACTAGCCACTTATTTCCCAGCACTGGGGAAGCAGGACTGGCTACATAACTTGTGGAGTCCAGTGAAAGATGAAAGTGAGGGGTCCCTTGTTCAAAATTATTAGAGATCTCAAAAGAGTGACAGCAGAGCATGAACTCAAGCATGGTTGTCCATAAAGCTGGCCTGTGAGGAAGCACTTCCTTACAGTGGTCCTGGGGGTGACTTTACACCAGTGTAAGAGGGGAGCTCTTCATCCCTTAGCTGTTTTCTCCTAAATTAGATCTTGCTCAAAGGAAAGGGGAGGGACTATTCTTTATGGATCTTAACTATGTATCCACAGAATTCTTGCATCTTATTTAATTCTCATAGTACTAGTAATTCTGCTAGACAAATGTTGTCACATTTTTATATATGTCCAATAGAGAGTCAGGATATTTAATTTGTCAAGGTCCCAAGAGTTTTGCACTCTGGATCTTTGGCTTCATTCACCACTCCTCCTTTTCTTCTCAAGCATCTGCTGAGCTGGTTTCTCGTTGACAAATGTGCGCATCTCTTAGGAAATGTACTGGATTGTTCAAAGCAGAGTGAGGCTTGTTTAACACTGCAAAGTTCTTTCCATCTCTGGGCTTAGGTGATTTTCAAATACAGAACTAAAAACAAGTCAGCTCAGAATCTATGTTATTCTGAAGTTTTTCTTTAAGTAGGCCACATTTGTAATTAATTAGCAAAGATCTACTTAGTGATTCACACCCGAAGCCCATTTAGCAGCCCAGGCTTTGTGTCCATAAAAATAAAGTAGCATCTACTTATTATTTTCTAAAGGGCCCCTGAGATTTCTCATCCATTTCTCAAAATACTCTTAAATTCCCTCAATGAGGGAATCATTTTTCTTTCTTATTTGGATAGATACAAATTCCCAAGTTTATATAATTCTAAAGGATGACCCTACAAAATATCTTTTTAAAAGGACCAAGTTAAACAAAACTCAATATTACAAAAAAATTAAATTTTAAATGAAAATAATTGTGAATAGATGAGAAATGAAACTATTCTTTTTCTATTTCTGGCCTATACATATGATAGATCCAGTAAATTGCTAAAATTATCTAAAAATGCTGAAGAACACATTCTAAGTTACTTGGCAAGGAAAAAAAATGTAATAGAGAGTGTGAATCTCTATCAAAGGAAATAATAAGATACACTTTCACAAAGTCTTTGTACTCCAAATAAGTAAGTTTTTAAATTAACTAAGTATTTTAGTACTATATTGAAATATTATTTGATTGCAAAATGAGGTAAGACCTTGATCGGAATTTCACTTATTTTTTATTTTTTATTTTGCTCAGGATACAATAGATAAGATGAACTACAATAAGTTTAGTTGTTGGGAGTTTTTGTTTGGAATAAATAATCTACTTTATTTAGCTTTTATAAAAATCCTAAATTGCTTTCAAGTCTACTTAAAGTTTATAGATTCCTTTGGAGAAGATGTCTTTGTATTGGCTTCTGGATAGTAAATTCTCTCAGAGCTCTAAAAAGTGAGAGTAAGTACCTGGGATAAACTTTCAGAAAAAAAGTACTAGGAGACACTCACCCTGATTTTTACAAAAGACTGTCACTTTCTGAATGAGACTAATCAGATAGCTGAAAAGAAATAGCATCTTTCTAAGTATGAATGTATGGTTTTCAAAATTGATATGTTGTTTGTTTGTTTTCAGTTTATTTTAAACTAGAGGCCTGGTGCACAAAATTCGTGCACAGGGGTGTGTGTCCCTCAGCCCAGCCTGTACCCTCTCCAATCTGGGAACCCTTGAGGGATATCCGACTGCCTGTTTAGGCCCGATCCTGGTAGGGTAGTCGAACATTTCTCTCACAATCCAGGACTGCTGGCTCCCAACTGCTCGCCTGCCTGCCTTCCTGATTGCCCCTAACCACTCCCCTGCCAGCCTGATTGATGCCTCACTGCTCCCCTGCCAGCCTATTTGCCCCTAACTGCCCTCCCCTGCAGGCCTGGTCTCCCCCAATGGTTCTCCCTTGCAGGCCTGGGTCCCCCCCAACTGCCCTTCCCTGCAGGCCCGATTACCCCCAACTTCTCTCCCCTGCCAGCCTGGTCACCCCTAACTGCCATCCCCTGCAAGCTTGATCGCCCCCAACTGCCCTCCCTTGCAGGCTTGGTCCCTCCCAACTGCCCTCCCCTGCTGACCATCTCATGGTGGCCATCTTGTGTCCACATAGGGGCAGCCATCTTTGACCACATTGGGGTAGCCATCTTGTGTGTTGGAGTGATGGTCAATTTGCATATTACTCTTTTATTAGATAGGATTCTTGTTCACATTATCTTAACTTCTACTGTGAAAAAAATAGAAGTAGAGATAATAACAATCTAATAAACAACAGGATATTAAAATATTACTTATAAATATGCCATTACATTCATTCATTTAACAAATATATATATTTAATTACTTATTTTGATCCTCATCTGAGGATATTTTTTAGAGAGAGTCGGGGGTTGCGGGGGGAGAGAGAGGGAGGGAGAGAAAGAAACATTGATGTTTCCCCGTCTGATCACTGACATGTGCTTGTGTTTCTTTTCTATACCCCTCTAGTGCGGATTGTTTTGTAGTTCCGGGAAACAGATTGTGTCTCCAATGTCAGCACTTTTCTAAAATGTGGCTTTGGGGGAATAATTGAATCCTGCTGTCTGTGAAATGGGTGTCAACATTTCTTTCCATAGATTTCTTGAGAAAATTGTGCAAATAAGTGAGACCGTGTGAAATGGTTTATACTTCTTGAGGAATAGAATGCATAGGTTGGAAATGCAGGAATGCTGTTTCTGAAATTCATGCAAGGCCCCTTTCTCACTCATGGTTCCTTTTTTACTTAGGTATTCATTTACTTCCTGTGACTTATGGACAGTAGGCAGGCTTTTGTATAATATCAGTGAATCTAGCACTTTTTTTTTTTTTTTTTTTTTTTAGTTTTATTGATTTTTAGAGAGAGGGGAAGGGAGATAGAGAGGTAGAAACAATGATGAGAGAGAAACATCATCCATTGACTGTCTCCTGCATACCCCCTACTGGAGATGGAGCCTGCAACCTGGGCATGTGCCCTGACCAGGAATCAAACCAGTGATCTCTTGGTTTCTGGGTTGATGCTCAACTGCTGAACCCACCAGCTGGGCTTGAAATTCTTAATGGACAATCAACCCTGCTGCTTCTCTTGACCACTTCTGTTAGGACATTTGCTGCTCTTTCACTGGGTGAGATTTCTGTTCTTCCAGTTAGTGTTAATTTTGATCTTTTTTCATCTGTTGAGCTTGTTAGAGTGTTGTATATTAAGGAAATGAATATCAGTCTTCAATGATCTCCTCCTTAGAATGAGGCATTATAGGTTCCTAACACCTTTCCCTCTGTCTCTATCTGGCACCCTGCCCTCCCTATCCTTCACTTTCAACCCAACATGCTTTTAAATACAACTTTTTCAAGGCTCACACAGATTGAGTTGTGTGTAATCTGTAGTTTCGTGTTGCGTTAGCTTCTGATACCATCTGCTTTTATTTGCTTCAGCGAGAGATACCCAGAATGGGTTATTTTTTTTTTAAATATATTTTATTGTTTTTTTACAGAGAGGAAGGGAGAGGGATAGAGAGCTAGAAACATCGATGAGAGAGAAACATCGATCAGCTGCCTCCTGCACACCCCCCACTGGGGATGTGCCCGCAACCAAGGTACATGCCCTTGACCGGAATCGAACCCAGGACCCTTCAGTCCGCAGGCCGAGGCTCTATCCACTGAGCCAAACCGGTTTCGGCTAGAATGGGTTATTTTTGATGTGTTTCCAATTACATTAAAGAAGGGGGAAAAATAACAAAAGAGACTGAAGAGCAAAAGAACAAGAGCCCCTGACAATGTGAATATGCTTGCACAACCTTTTTGGTTTGTTGACAAGTTTAAATGAAAATCTCAAGCTGCTTTTCTGAGTAAATATCCATGTCTCTGTTTTCCAGTCTTCACATGGCCTGTTTGGTTTCTCTTGACCCTTATCACTTGGTATATGACTTCTCTATCCCATATTTCCCCAAGTGTAGTAAGCACAGAAAATGAATGACTTCAACAACCATGGATTATAATAGGTGGATCAATCCCAGTACAATTGATCACAAGAATCCAACTTCATCAGCCTTCTAACTATCACCTCTTCCCTCTTGTCCTCCCCTCCCCTTTGAATAAGAAGGCCAACCATGGAGTGACAGCTTTCTTTTGACCTTCTTCTTTAAAAATGTCACTCCCCCAGTTGAGGAATGTATTAGAGTGACCAGTCATCCAGGTTGGCCAGAGAATTTCCCAGACTTACTATGAATAGTCCCATGTCCTGGGTATACAGAGATGGTTGTTCAACCTACTTCTTATTCATCAGCAGGAGAACATGAAATGAATGTTATGTCATACTAGGCTGCATTCAGTCTTTTAAAAAATATGTTTAAAATTGATTTCAGAGAGAGGAAGGGAGAAGGAAAGAGGGATGGAAACATCAATGATGAAAGAGAATCATTGATCAGCTGCCTCCTGCACATCCCTTACTGGGGACTGAGCCTGTAACCCAGGCATGTGCCCTGATGGGGAATCTAACCATGACCTACTGGTTCATAGGTCCATGCTCAACCACTGAGTCAAGCTGGCCTGGCTGCATTCAGTCTTTTAATTGAACTCAAGGCTGTGTCTTCTACCAGGTAGATAAACCATAGTCCATTAGTCAAATTCAACCTAGAGCCTGTTTTGGTACAGCCATGACTTAAAAATATTTCTTATATTATTAAGGAGTTGTTTAAAAATGTGAATATATGACAGACTGCATGTGGCCTACAGAGCCACAAAAATTTATTCTCTGGCTCTTCACAGAAAAAGTTTGCTGAACCACAGATAAAGCATGTCTTCTTTTGTTGTGCAACAACAGGGTTAGGGATGCTCAACCCAAGTCCATTTTTCTAATGAGATTCAGGAAGAATATAGTGACCTTTGATTATTAAAATCAGATTCCATATATGACTCTCATCAGTCCTTTAATTATTAATATTTTCTGTATTCTGGAGGGAAAGATAAGCAATGCATAAGGAGCACAAATTATACAGAATTTTGTTTAAAAATGTTGCTTTTAATTAAACTTAACAATAGTGACTGAAGCATATAATCTTTGTGTATAAGTAGCTAATAGTTTTCTAGTACATGTTGTTGATGATTTCCCTGTATCCATCTGCTATAATTGACTAGCTTACACCAGTAAGTGTTTCCTGGTCCAGGGATAACTTGTATCCTAAATTGGCCAAGAGTGAAGGAAAGGACTTACCTTCCATGGACATTAAATGAAGGTTTGTGTGCCTGACAAGTTGAGGGATTTTCTCGGCTTTGCCTGTGAAATAGTTTTCCTTCCTTCCTTCCTTGTTTCTTTTCTTTGTTCACAGGAAGGAGGGAAATTTTGAAATCTTAGAAGCTGTAATTTGTTGAGAGAGCTGACTGTCTGTTGCAGCAGGGTGGGTCACATACAGTGTGATTTATATTCTTAAATTTAGAATCATTCTTATTGGATCAGATCATCTTTGTATTACCTCCTTACATTGGAAAAGGGTAATTAACTCTGTTATAATTAAAATTAAGGACTTTCCTGTGTAGCTTTAACCTTACTAAGATAACTGTCAGAATACTGAGAAATGAAAATATTTGACTGTGATACCTGTTTCATTTCATTTTATATTCTTTTCAGTAGAATATTTTAAAAATCATACACAAATCTCAACTGTTTCCATTTGATTTATTCTGAGACTAATAGCATTCTTTTCATTTGAATGGGAATATTTTAAACAACAGAATTATGAAGATGGATTTTGTTTATTGCTCTTTGAAATATAGCCTATCTCCATTCCCTGCAGAATGTCCTTTCCTGATTCTTAAAAGTGGCCTTGTTTTTGACAATTCTCAGCAGCCAGACTACCCATGTGTGTGAGAGTGATCTACTTCTCCATATTCTCTAGGTAAAACATTTTTCTTTAGAGTTGAAAATCATATTAAACCTAGCTTAATATTGAGACTATTAACTAGTGGTCAGCTGATTCATTATATATTCATAAATGGCTTTTAAAAACTGTCTTGAAAATATAGGGTGTCCCCCCAAAATGTACGCACACACTTCGAATAGTTATAAAGGCAGTGCTCATTAAAATACACTTAGTTTTCAAAATTGAGCTATCAGCTGTTAAAGTGTATATACAATTTTGGGGGACACCGTGTAAATGCATTGAATAGGGGGAAGAGGAAGAGGGTTGAGCTTTGATAACATTCTGAAGGGGAGCGTTGCTAAACCATAATACAAAACATCTATGCATTCATTCTATAGACAGTGGTTATGGGAATGATCATGATCACGTAACTATTTAGAAGTCTGGCGTCAGGACCAAAATGAAGGACATCTGGCTTCCAGTCCAAGGCTCTTGCCACATGATGAAAACCCTTGTCTGGGTGTGTGTGAGTGTGTGAATGTGTATGTGTGTGCATGTGTGTGTGAAGGGGGATGGTAAAACAGTCCTCAGTCATGTTCTTGCCCCAACTCAACACGACTCTCTCTGTAGGCTTTCCAGAAATGTGATTGATTTTCACAAGTGGCTTGGGAAACCTGTCTTGATCTTCCCTGTGCCCAATCCTGATATATGACAGAGTTGGACCCATATTATAGTGAATGTATTAACAGAGGATGTCATAACTTTGAATATTTAAATTTAAAACTATGAAATTTAGCTTGAAAATTAACTATCATTTAAGTTGCCATCTGTGGATACATTGAAACCGGTGCCAGTCTCATTAGCAATCAGGAATATAATTGCTTTTGGCATATGAATGTGGAAAACTTCTCTGGAGTAAAATTATGCCAAGTTGTGCATTTCTGAGTCTTTATTTCTTTCAAATTGACAGTGTTAATATTCTAATACTATATTACTTGGCATTCTGTTTGAGGATTTTAAAAAGTTTTTGTTTTCATTTTTGAATAAAATAATATTATCTAGCTATCATATATCATCATCATCATCATCATCATCACCATCATCATCATCATCTACTGGTCTCCTTAAGTCTAGAACAGGGTTTCTCAACCTGGATACTATTAACATTTTGGAACAGATGATTCTTAGTCGTGAAGGACTGAGATGTACATTTAAGGATGTTTAGAGGCATCTCTGGCCAATACCCACTAGCTTCTAGAACCCTTTCCCCATAATCACAACCTTAAAAATGTCTTTAAACTTTGTGCTGGGATGAGAACACAGGTATTAGAGGATTTATTCCATAAACTGATTTTTTTTTAACAAAAGAGAACACATGACTAATGCTTCTGAAAAAAACACACAAAAAAAACAGATTCCTAAAGTTAACAGAAAGATTTTAGGGCTCATGCTTAGTTCATGTGCTGGCCAGGATATGGAAATGTCCCAAATATCTTCAGACCTCCCACGTAACATTTCTCAGCTATTTGCCTATGAAAAAGCCCATCTTTGGAGAGCAGTTTCATCTTTCTTTGTGTCACCTTGCTTGAGGAGCAATGAAATGTAATTATCCTTTACCATGATTTGTGAAGTAGCAAATGGAGTTGACATCTGTTCAGCAAATTCTGAAGACAGTCCATTTTTGTTTTTTCCCCTTTGAAACTAAAGTCATCACCAATTTTGTCCTTTGGCCTTCTGTTGGTCTCTTGTTATAGCCTTGTGATAGTCTAAGCATGTTTGGCTTAAGAAACTAAAAGGAGAGAGACAAGGGGAAAGATCAGATATGGCTAAACAGCCCTGGCTGGTTTGGCTCAGTGGATAGAGTGTCAGCCTGTGGACTGAAGGGTCCCAGGTTTGATTCCAGACACGGGCACATGCCCGGGTTGTGGACTCAATCCCCATTAGGGGGCTTGCAAGAGGCAACCAATCAATGATTCTCTCTCATCATTGATGTTTTTCTCTCTCTCTCTTCCTCTCCCTTCCTCTCTGAAATTGTTGAAAAAAGAAAAAAAAAAGGCTGAACAGAAGCAGTGTTTGCCCCCATCATTTTAATGAGAGATTGAGATATTTAAACATTTCTATTGAAAGAAATTTGGGTATGTATCTTTATGGCAAGCTATTCACTTATTAATTTAACTATATTTATT
Organism: Plecotus auritus; assembly: GCF_963455305.1. NCBI lineage: Eukaryota > Metazoa > Chordata > Mammalia > Chiroptera > Vespertilionidae > Plecotus > Plecotus auritus. Next base: position 19,716,345 of record NC_137770.1, on the reverse strand, counting down.
GAACCCTTATATTGTGTGAGGTGTTTTTCTAGGTAGGGAGGATAGGGATGTGAATAAGACATGTAATTTCTCTACTTTCATGGAGCGGATAAAAAACTAAAGTAATGTACAGGCAAGATTATCCCTGAAAGTGGAAATTGCTCTGAAGAACGTAAGAGAAGCCACCATCATAAAGAGGTGAACAAGTGATGTCCCTTCAGGGGATCCAAAAACAACATTTAAAGTGTGTTCTGAATAGGAAGGAGCCAGCCCTGCAAGTTTTGGGGCAGGCAAAGGGGACCGGAATATGTTGCTCCAAAATATACCACTTTGGCATAAGAATTTTTTTGAGCCGAAGGCAATTGAGAAACAGCAGAAAAGGGAGAAGTTCATACCCTTCTCCTTTGTGCATAAAAGCAGGACACCAATTTGCATTTATTTAGGTGACATAAATTTCCATTTGTCAAGGTGTTTTCCTGTTTCATATCAGGAGAGGAGAAAGCCTTGTAATCTTTGGAGAGGACTCTTAGACTAATCACAGGAGGCAGCACCAGTCATCTCTGCATAACGCCCCTCACTAAACAACCCTAACCTACCATACATTTCCTAGTCACCTTTTCACAATTTACCTCCCTGAGAGCCCACATTCTCTCTTTAACTTTGTCTAGTCACTTTTACACAATCTATTGCCCTTTGTTAAAGTGTTACATAAGCTTTTGCTTCTAACCACTTCTTAAAGTTTTAATTTCTTTTCTGTGAGGCCTCTCTGTATATAAAATTAAAACTATCAATTACATATGTGTGCCTTTTCTGCCCAGCCCGTATTGCTCAGTGGTTGAGCATCAACCTATGAACCAGGAGGTCACGGTTCCATTTCCAGTAAGGGCACATGCCCAGTTTGCAGGCTCGATCCCCAGTGAGGGGCATGCAGGAGGCAACTGATCTATGATTCTCTCTCATCATTGAAGTTTCTATCTCTCTCTCCTTTCCCCCTCCTCTCTGAAATTAATTAAAATGTATTAAAATATTCGTATGCCTTTTCTCCTATTAAATTGTAGTTTGTTAGTTTAACTCCCAATTCCTAAATAGGAAACTTAAGAGAGTAGATGAAGAATTTTTTTCTTCCTTACAACAGGGGAACATTTCTAAGAGAGAGAAATAGTGAGTTCAAAGTCTCTAAATCAAGGGCTACCCTGACATGTTTGAAAAGAAATTCAGTGAATGGGGTTTGCAATGTAGGAAGAGGCCAGATTATGGGTGACTTTATAATCTATGGAAAGAAATTTGGGTATGTATGTATGTATGTATGTATTTATCTAAAGGGTGTGGGAAAAGTATATTTACAGTTGTTCATATGGAAGATAATACAATAATCCTATATAATAAAGAGGTAATATGCAAATTGACCCTCATGCCCTTGCACAAGATGGCTGCCCTCATGTGGTCACAAGATGGCCACCAGAAGATGGCTAGCAGGGGAGGGCAGTTGGGGGTGACTGGGCCGGCAGGGGAGCAGTTAGGCGTTGATCAGGCTGACAGGGGCGTGGTTAGGGGGTGATCAGGCTGGCAGGGAGAAGTGGTAAGAGGCAATCAGGAAGGCAGGCAGGTGAAAGGTTGGGAGCCAGCAGTCCCAGATTGTGAGAGGGATGTCCGACTGCCTGTTTAGGCCTGATCCCTGTGGGACATCCCCCAAGGGTTCCCAGATTAGAGAGAGTGCAGGCTGGGCTGAGGGAAACCCCCTCCAGTGCACAAATTTCATGCACTGAGCCACTAGTCTATACTAATAATAACCTAGGTGGTTGTCATGCCCTCATGCTGTGATGCCCTCATGCTGTCACAAGGAGGCTGCATGCGCAGTGTGTGCGTGTGTGTGGGCGCAGAGGTGGGGCCTGGCAGCTGCTCTGTGTGGTAAGGCCTGGGTGCCCCAGGGCTGTGCGCACCATGGAGGTGGGGCCCCTGACTCAGGCCTACCTCTTTGGGGCAATCCATCAAGGAGCCCCAGGGTCCCGGGTTTTGCACGATTTTGCACCAGGTCACCAGTCTACACTAATAAAAGAGAAACATGCAAATTGACCATCCCTCTGCTATGCCCACCAGCCAATCAAGAGTGAGTATGCAAATTAACTCAACAAAGATGGAGGTTAATTTGCATACGCAGGCTCAGAGCGGAGACTGAAAACAGTGTAGAAGGAAGCCAAGCACTGCAGAAGGGAGTGAAGAGACAGGAGGCAGCGAGGCAGCGGCGGAGGTGGGAGGGAGCAGTTCTCTGCTTCACTCCAGCCGCAGGAAGCCCTATTTTTGCAAGCCCTATCTTCTTGCAATGGGCCTCTAGTTAATAAATAATAATACAAGAGTAAACTGTTTCACATACTCACAATTGTAGCCATACTTTCACCTCACCTTGTGTATGTCAGAAGAAACTTTAGAGAAGTAGGAGAATAACATAAAATCACTTTTATTTATTTTAAGACATCTCACTGTTCTGGAAAGAATGATGATAGGAGATGAAATGGCAAGGAAGGAGAGGATTCTGGTAAGATGACAATAGTGTGAGAACAGGGTTTCCAGTCTCTCCAAATCACCTCATAAAAAAAGATAGAGCAACTAGATACCAAAACAAAACAGAAAAACAAAACAAAACATGAACAATATTTAAAACATGTGTTTGCAGAAAGGAGTGGAGGGAAGCAATGGGGTAGGTAGATTTTAGAACAGTAGCTCTGGATGAAGGGGTTTGCTCTCTGTACTACTAGATAAGTACAAGGGTCTGCAATGAGAATGACTGAAGAGGCTAGAACATTCTAGTCCTTCTCAGTTGACTTGTTAGGTTCCTTCCTAAGACGGCCCTACACTGAGAAGAAACTGCTCTAGGAGTAGAATCAAAATCAAGCCATCCAGGGACAACAGAGATGAAGGCAGGAAACAGTTTAGACCAAAATGATGGAGAGGAGCAGAGCTTGGACATCTCAGAAAGCAAAGTCACGATGTTCTTTAACCCCGTGCACTTAAAACAGATGGCGGAGGTCTGTAAAGCTAGAGAAGCTTTTCTCATTCCTGCCTCTTTTAAAAAGTTCTCAAAAACTAATTTTAAATAAAATTATTTGTGCTGATAGAGAATATGGAGAAAATGTAGGTGATAATGATGCAACCAATGACATAGGTGAGTTTTCAATAAATAGTAGTCAAATGAGTCTACAGACCAAATGTTTATTTAGATAAATCCTAATGCATCAAGAAAAATAATTGATTTATTGATGTATTTACCTTGGCTCCTAGTAAGTTGTAGTTGGGAGGAACTACCCTATGTGGTGCCTTTGTAGCCATTGCACATCCTAGCATACTCCTTTACTTAGCTATAAATTCTGTTTTTAGAAGTCTGTGGAGGTTTGCACAGCATTTGCATTTACCTTTCTTTCAATTTCAGCAACTTCTTAGCCAACCACGTATGCATCACAGAAATCCTTGGTAGTGTAAGATAAGCTAAGGAAAAGAATGTTTGTCTGTTTTAATGTGTACTTTGTTGGACTTTTTGATTTTTGTGAAAGCTAAAATGTTTAGTTTTGAAAATCATTCCCTACATTAAGTGATCATCATTTGAATTTCTTGTCAGACTATTTTTGTCCTTTTTGGCCCAACATGAACTGTCCAGTTGTGGTCTTCTGTTATATCCAGATTAACACTCTCATACAAATTTTTTGCTACAAAGCCTGTAACACAAGATTTCCTCCAAAATGTTCCACAGAGTAAGCACTTCTTAAGCTATTGGTGCGGGGGCGGGGGTGGGGGGGGAATGGAAAGAGAAAATTTAAGAGAGAAAATAGGAAGATATAAAAATAAATGCTAGACATTCTCTTACTTGGTAATACTTGATTGTTAGCTTTCAACTTAAATAAGCAGACAGTTGCTTATTGAGTCACTTCTACCCAATTTCTATGCCTTACATAGATGTTCCCAGGTGTCTTTTAGAGGAGCACCAAGCACTGCTTTCAAAGGGTGAAGAGAGCTAATGGAATGATGCTGCCTTCCCCAGGAAGCCAATGGCTTTGAGGCCTGGGAACCAATACCTCAAGGGTTGCTCCCTCTGCTGGGAGCTATGGCCATCCTTTCCATCCTAGGGACCAAACTTTATCAAACTCCAATAGCACTAGTTAGAAGCTCTGACTCACCGATCTTTATTATCCCACAGAGAGTGGTCCTTGCTGCTTCTCCTCACCGCTATTATCTTTCTCTGTCTTATGCCCTATACCTGCTCCTCCTCTGAGGTTTTTCTGTAAATAGAAACCATTGAATTTCAAACACACCATCCATTTATCATGTCTGGGGAACACTTTTGATTCAGAAAATGTGCTCATTCCACCTATGGAATCCAGTCAATGTAAACGAAGGGGAAATTCTATTTATATTGTGCTGTGGGAAGACTGAGCCTTTCTTGTTAGTGGAGGGAAGGTAAGGGTCCATGAGAATTATCCCTGGCATTCCCTTTTGGAACCTGGATTGTATTTTGCCATGGAAATTAAAATGAAATTACTTTTAATTAATTAGGGTGTTAGGGTTTAGTTAAATTATTTTAGTTAAATAATAAACTAATTTCTCCTATGCCATTATTTCTAAGAGTAAATGTGTTTTAAATTCCAAGCAGTAACTTATCAAACACCATTTGAAAGGTAGCCCAGTCATTGATTGTAGGCTGCTTATAAGAACCCCCCAATCTTTTCTGTGTCTCCGTCTTGTGTTGAAAACATACACGCTGAGGTCACATATGTACTCTAAATGTATACAAGGTGGAAGTTCAAATAATTATTTTTTAGTTAAATATTACCAAAGACTAATTTTGTAACCATGCAGGAAATATATAGATGAATAAAGATTTTAGCTCTGTCTTCAAAGAGTTCATTTATGGGGGAGAAACTTCATTCAATAGATAATAGTAGAAGAAAAGGAAATACCTCAACCAAGTACAGTTTGCTATGAGAATTTACTAAATGGGGGAATAGTTCTGCCTGATGGGGCTGATGAAAGCTTTAGAGAGGAGAAGTCATATAAGCTAAGTGTCCAAGTATAAATGTGATTCTACTAGGAGGAAGGAGTCAGGGGGGCAGGCTATCCCAGGCATGAGCAAAGACAGCAAAGATGAGTCTTCTGTTTGAAATGTTGAGTGACATTCAATTTCTGCTATTCATATCCCACATTTTAACTCTTTACTACAATCCAAAAACTGTTGTTTTCCTCTTTAATCCAATCTTTTGTTCAAATTTCTAGTGCCTCTACATGTTTCAAATAGCCAAAGTTACCGTCATACTGTGTCATCAATGCTGATGCCCCTGACATACCATTTTCTGGAAATAGCATGAGCATAAAAAGCATTAAGGTTCTATTCTGCTTCTGCTCACTGTTCCCTACCAAAGCCTCCAAAGATTCTGCTTAGATAAAGGCAGGAAAGGCTGTTCTTACTGAGCATCCCGCAAATCTAAGTTCTATCCATTCTGCATTCTTCAGAAGCAGCAGCATGAACCGAACTTCTCTCCCCAAGACTTTGCATACCCTGTGCCTTCTGCCTTGAGCATTTTCCATCACCACTTAACCTAGCTTATTTCTTTTTATTATTCAGAATTTAGTTTTGATGTTTAGCCTTCTCTGAATTTACAAGCCTATCAGAACATTGCATATTAGGTATCTCTATTTTATGCATGTATCAGGTATCATATTTCTCCTATCAAATGACTCTGTATTACAGTTGCTTGTTTAATTGTCTCTATTGCAAACGCCTTAACAGTAAAGACAATTTATCTTTAATTCTCAGTGTCTACCTATAAAAGGTAACTTCTCATTAAATATTTGTGGAATAAGTTAAGGAAGTTTGTATAAAATACTACTACCAATAATATCTTTGATTTATTCACCATTTGTTATTGACAGATACTTTAAATATGTTATCTCATTTTAACTTAGTTTTCAGTAGAATAATTTGTGAGAAGTATTATTATCCATAGTTTTAGGTAAAGAAACTGAAACAAAGAGGAAACTTGCCAGAGATTTCACTGTTTAACATGGGGACACTTCGGAAGTTTGGTAAAGGTTTTATTTATTTTCCTCCAATATAATTCTCTTTATAAATCATTTAGCCTAATATCATTGTGTTGGTATATTCTCTGTAAGAGTTCTTTGTAAAATCCATCTTTTCTCCCCCCCTCCCCATTTTTTAAGAAATAGGAAATTGCATTTGCCAAGAGTCAATAAACAGACAACTCGAGTGTTTTAAACTTGAAAGGTAGACTTCAGAAGCTTTGAGAAACTTTTAACCTTGACATTCTCCCAACCTAATTGACAAGCCTGGTTTTGGTTACTTGCTGAGAGAAGAGGGATTTTCAGTGTATAATATACAGGTCACTGGTTTTAAGTTGGGTCCATTATAATTTATTGGAGTCCTGACAGTTCTAGGTGATATAAAGAAGAAAGATTGGCTTTATTAGGTGATTTCCCTGTCTATAGTAGTGCTACTTTAATAGATAATAATGGTTAACAACTTGATGGCATTTCCCTGATTTCATTTTAGCATTTGGAAGGTGATGAATTCTAGGACTCACTAATGTTGAAATGAGCTCATTGTCCCAAATAGTGAGTCAGGGAGTCACAAAAAGTCCATTTTTCCTAAACTTTAGCCCTGTGGCTTTCATTCTGTGCCTCTCCAAGTACAACCTGACATTTGTGTCTGATTGGTTGAGAGCTCTTAGAAGCAATTAAGAGTACACTTGGATACCCATCTAAATGTTCCGACTTAATACATATCTACAGAAAGCCCAAGTGGTTTGCCAAGTTTGAAAAGAAGGCTTTGGTATCAATTCATATTTACAGCTAACCTTATGTATAAGCAGCTTGGTGACCCCTTATTTGATTAACTTTTAGTGGCAACTGCAAGTACGCTGTCCCCAAAAAGCTCCTCTAGTTTATTCCAAAATTCCAGAAATGAAATATGGGAAAAACTTTCCATGTCAAGACTTGAGATGAGGTTTCAAATAGCTGTAGAAATAACACCTTGGCTTACCATTATAATTTTTTTTTAAATTTAATAAGTCTTTATTGTTCAGATTATTATAATTGTTCCTCTTTTTTTCCCCCATAGCTCCCCTCCACCTGGTTCCCACCCCACCCTTTGCCCTTACCTCCCCCACACTGACCTCATCCATAGGTGTACGATTTTTGTCCAGTCTCTTCCCGCACCCCCCACACACAATTCCCCCCGAGAATTGTCAGTCCACTCCCTTTCTATGCCCCTCATTCTATTATATTCACCAGTTTATTCTGTTCATCACATTTTTTATTCACTTGATCTTTAGATTCAATTGTTGATAGACATGTATTTGTTGTTCATAATTTTTATCTTTATCTTTTTCTTCTTCTTCCTCTTCTTCAAGAGTACCTTTCAGCATTTCATATAATAGTGGTTTGGCCTTGATGAACTCCTTTAGCTTTATCTTATCTGTGAAGCTCTTTATCTGACCTTCAATTCTGAATGATAGCTTTGCTGGGTAGAGTAATCTTGGTTGTAGGTTCTTGCTATTCATCACTTTGAATATTTCTTGCCACTCCTGTCTGGCCTGCATAGTTTCTGTTGAGAAATCAGCTGAAAATCGTATGGGTGCTCCCTTGTAGGTAATTAACTGTTTTTCTCTTGCTGCTTTTAATATTCTCTCTTTGTCTTTTGCTCTTGGCATTTTAATTATGATGTGTCTTGGTGTGGTCCTCTTTGGATTCCTTTTGTTTGGGGTTCTGTGCACTTCCTGGACTTGTAAATCTATTTCTTTCACTAGGTGGGGGAAGTTTTCAGTCATTATTTCTTCAAATAGTTTTTCAGTATCTTGCTCTCTCTCTTCTTCTGGCACCCCCATAATTCGGATGTTGGTACGCTTGAGGTTGTCCCAGAGGCTCCATACACTATCTTCAAGTTTTTGGATTCTTTTTTCTTTTTGCTTTTCTGGTTGAGTGTTTTTTGCTTCCTTTTATTTCAAATCTTTGACTTGATTCTTGCGGTCCTCTAATCCGCTGTTAGGTCTCTGTATAATATTTTTTATTTCAGTCAGTGTATGTTTAATTTCTAGTTGGTCCTTTTTCATATCCTCAAGGGTCTCGCTAAATTTATCGGCCTTTTCTAGGAAATACTTGAAAAACCTTATAACCGTGGTTTTGAACTCTATATCCAGTTGTTTGCTTTCCTCCATTTCTTTCATTTGTGATCTGTTTCTTTGCCTCCGCATTTTGGCTGCTTCCCTGAGTTGATAGAGTGGCTTTGTGTGCTAGGTGTCCTATAGGGCCCAGTGGCTCAGCCTTCCCAGTTACCTGAGGTGGACACTTTTGGTGCACCCCTTTGTGGACTGTGTGCACAGCCTTGTTGTAGTTAAGTCTTGATTGTTGTTGGTATCACTTGGAGGAATTGACCTCCAGGCCAATTGGCTGTGAGGATCAGCTGTGTCTATAATGCATGTAATTGTAATAGATCTTTCCCTAACTTTTTTGAGAGGGTAGGAGTGAAGGACGTTAGAACCCTGGCCACCTGGAAGCAGAAAGGGAAAAGCTGGTGCATGGAAGACAAGATGTTCATTTCATACTTGTTCTAAGAGTACCCCTGCCCACTCCCATTTAGCTCCCATGGTTCTTCCTCTCTTCCTTGTTTGGTCTTGATATCATTGCTCCTCAAATTCTCTCGAATTTTAATATAGGGCTTATTCTTCACTCCAAAGGGCTGGTATGGTGGGCAGAATTCCAAGAATTACCCTAGTACCCTTGCCATTTGAGTGTAGTTGAAACCTGTGGATATTATACATATCATTCCCTCAATTATATTTTCATATACAGTAAAAGTGTGAACCTAAATTAATAACATGAACACTTTAAAAGTAGAGTTTTCTCTAGCTGGTGGCAGAAAGTAAAGTTAGAGATTCAAAATACTGAGGGGATATGGTGCATGGTTGCTGGCTTTGAATATAGAGAGGGCCACGTGACAAGGGATACTGGTGTCCTTTTGGAGCAGTGAGTAGGTCAAGGCTGACTGCCTGCATGGAAATGGTTTTGCTCAATCCTGAAATTATAAACAACAGCAACAAAATAATTTTTAAAAATTGGATTATGTCAATAACTGGAGAAACTTCTAGGTGGCTTCTCCCCCAAATCCATTAGATTAGATAACAGCTTACTCCAGTCAACAACCTTTATTTCAGCTTTGTAAGACCCAAAGCAGAGGGCCCAGTTGAACCCACTGGACTCCTGACCTACAAAACTATGAGGTAAAGAATGGATATTGTTTCAAGTTGCCGAATTGGTGGTAATTTGTTATGCAAAGCCTTCTAACAGAATCTCACCTCACTCAGTAAAATCCAGAGTCCTCACTGTGAACTAGTATAAGGTCCTCCATGATCTCGCTCTTATTACCCCTCTGTCCTCACCTCCAATTTGCTTTCCTGCCTCATTCATTTTGCATCTACTGTAGTAGATTTCTCCCTCAGGGTGTGTGCACTTGTTATTTCCAACCTGAGATGTTTTCCCCAAGATATCAGCTATGTAATCACAATCCCACTTCCTTCAAATCTTGACTTGAAAGAGTAAATGAAGACCTTCCCCAATGCTACTCCCTGATATTTCTAGCATGCACTGCACCATTTTATTTTATTGTACTTAATACTGCCCAGCCTATTTTTATGTTTTATTTATATTGCTAAGTGTTTGTATCTTCCACTGTGATGAAAACTTCATGAGGGTTAGGAGCATTGTCTGTTTTGTTCACTGCTGTAAGAGACAAATATATTTTTAGATTCATGAATTTAATAAAAGAATGGATCTTCAATTTATTTATGAACAAACAGGCTCATGGTGGTAAAGTAACTTTCTAAAGGTTATAAAACTAGTAAATAAGAGGTTGAATGGAGATGAGCAGTGTAACTAAATGAAAGTTTGGGCTAATAAGGACATTTGCAGCAGTGTGAACAACTCAAAGGAATTTGGACAATGGATTGTTCATAAGGGATTATCAGGAATTTTGTCATGATGAAGGATAGAGATAGGTAGAACACGTGCGAGGGAGTTGAGACTAAGATATAGCAGAGGGTGGTAAGAAGTGGAACAAAATAGTTCAGGTTGTGCTGAAAAAAGAGAAGTGATGAGTTTTGTTTGAGCATGCTGAGTAAGATGCAACTTTTATGAGTCTGTTTGGTAGTTTTGTTTTATTTTGTTTTCTGATCAGGATAGAGGATGTATGAAGGAGGAACATAGCAGTTTAGATATTATGCAGTTGGCTCTGTGCCTTAAATAAAAATACAGCAGTCATTTTTTTTTTTTATGTTGTGATCACCTTATTTATTAGGAAACTCAGGCTTTCCAAAATGTTCTCATTCTTTTTTTGCCTGCCAATACACTTTCAATAACTTGCATTGGGCAATGAAAACAGTGCTACAGCCTGGCCAGTGTGGGTCAGTGATGGAGCATCAACTCATGAACCAAGAGGTCGTCTGTTTGATTCCTGGCCAGGGCACATGCCCCAGATGTGGGCTGGATCCCATGTAGGGGGCGTGCAGGAGGCAGCCAATCAGTGATTTTCTTTTGTCATTGATGTTTCTAACTCTCTCTCTATCTCTCCCTTCCTCTCTAAAATCAATAAAAATATATTTTAAAAAAAGAAATAAAATTGTGTTACCATCATATTGTTGAGCCCTTAGTGACTCAGGGCTACCAGCACCATGGGTCTTCTTAACTCTGGTCACTGTCATTGCTACTGCTAAGCTTGAATCTCAGGTGGTGGGCTGTCTTCAGAGATAGACATATGGTTGGGATGGATTGTATATGGCTCATTTTTCCTTTTATAAATGATATTCACATCTATGCTCTGAGTTCTCTAGAATTCTCTTCACTGTTGTCTCAATATTGTTGTAGGTACGAGATACATTTTGTTGACATGGATGAGAACTAGGGTCTCATCAGAACCTGTTAGATCTTCTCTACCATTATCATTGTTGTAGTGCATAGAATCCCTGACTCTCCCCAACCTTGCATCAGCCATATAACTCTTTCCTCCCAGTATTGTTCTAGAGTCTTAAAGGAACTGTAAAAATCCCTCTCCCTCTTCCCAAAATCTCCATTCACCTTTAGCTTCCTGTTATTCCTTCAACCACCCCAAACTCTTCAGAATATCCATCCTTTCCTTGCTACTTCTGAATTCCTCAACCCGTTTGCCCTTTAAGCTTGTCCAACCAAAGCTCAATTATCCAGATACATAGAAAATAATAAATTATGAGTTTTTTTTTAACCTGTCTTTTTAACATCATCCAAATACTCAACTATTCCCATCCCTCAATTCTACTTTTTAGGATGTCACCTAAAAATTAATTAATTGAGAAAGCATTGATTTGGTACTAACAATTCTGCTTGACACTTAAAATAAAAATAAACAAAAAACCTAAATCCTTGCCATTCTTTTAAATGAGAGTCACATTTTAGCTATTAACATTTAATTATTGCTTTACAGCTTACAAAGAATTTCCACATACATAACTATATATTTTTTTCAGTTAACTACTAGCTGAAATAGTTAATGCAATGAGTATCTGGTTATCCCCATGCTACAGGTAGGAATCTCATGGTCATGAAGAACCTCTGCCAAATGTCACTCAGTTAACAAGCACCAGAGCTGAGACATGGCAAGGATACACCTTTTATTATGTGGCTCTGCCTCAGCCTTGGAATGTAGAAAAGAAAATACTCAGTAAAAGGTCTCAGTTAAACAGAAAACGTGTGCAATAGGGTCCAATTTGATGTGTTCTGTTTTTTTCAGAGGAGAGACAACAGCACCCACAGAAGTTTAATTCAGGGACTTGGATGACAGCATAATACATCTTGTTGTTCCCTTTATTATCAATAGGCTGCCTTGGCTGTCTGTGTTCCTGGCTTGGATGGGGATTTTACAGCAGTGTTTACCCCATCCCGTATGTGTAATATTTTGTGCAAGTCATTTACTTATGCTGTGAGATTCGGCACTGCACACTGTAGGTTACACACCTAAAATCCCCATAGCCGTGCTGGAGGAAACTTCGGCATGATGAAGACCCTACAATCCCCAGTAGTTTCACCCTGAGACATAATGTCAGTAGATTGGAGCCTCATCAGGGGCTGTTTCCCGTTGCTGCCTAACAGGGGATCCATTTATTTTTCAGGCAGGAGACATGAATCCTCTGTCAATTGTCTATTATGATGTTATCTCGAACAAGGTAATTTGATTTGATAGATACAAATGCAGAAGATTGGCAGTTAATACATTTTCTCCCTTTTAAAAAGATTTGGAGTTTTTAAAAAAATTCAGTTTAGGTGGAAAATTTAGGATTGCCAATCCCTTTAGCACAAACAGTAACCTTGTGAACGTCTTGTTATTCTGAATCCCAGGAACCAGTCTTTATTTTTCACTTAAAGAACTCTTCTAAAACCTAATGTGCATCTATATAACATTCCCAATCAATTTCAGGAATAAAAATAGAAGGTGTAAAATGGGCTATGCAATATTATTCACAGTAAAAAAAAATAAAGTAACCCTGTGATCAGATGTAGGTTGCATTATGGCTTTAGTAGGTAGTGGTAATAGTATGAAGAAAGCAAGAAAATTTATATATTCCCACATCCTGGGTTTAAGATACCACAGTGAAAATATCTTAGTTTAGAGACTGGGATCGGGATTTGCTAATGAAATAGAAATATTCACTGTTTTTATCTCTGCACTTTTCACAGTATTTGGCAAAAGTATATTTATTGAAATAATTTTTCCACATTTTCAATTACTAAAAAGTAAACTTATATTAATAACTGTCAAATGATAACTTATTATTTGATGGCAAGAAGGGGACTTTGATAATTTTACTTTGTTCCCTGGCTATGCAGATAACAGAGCTAATTGCTAGAGATAGTATATGATTTGTCCAAAGTCATAGGGTTTGTTGGAGACTGAGATGGAATTAGAATGCAAATGTTTGGCCTTAGCAAACTATGCAGCCCTAAACCACTGAGGCAGAAAGTTAGCCCTTTATTTAATAACCAGTAGCAGGTTATTGACATGTCATTTGTATAGACTCTCATGGTGGAACATATTAGTGGTGTCTGCTGCCTTCCTAGTTCTTAGAATTTGAAGTCATTTAAGATTGACCTATAATTTCAATAAGAAATAAAATATCCATTTCTGGATTTATTACTATTGTATAGTTTTTTTTTTTAATGTACATGATATTAGAGGGAACAAAGAGTTTAACTCATGGTTCTCAATTTTTCTTTCAATTCAACTCCTAAAATTTTTATTTTATTTAATGCTCATCTTTGGGATAGTTCTCTATTGTTTTCACAGGTAACAATTATCAACACAACTAAGTGCTATTTATTTTACTTCCTTAAAGAAAGAAATCGTACCTTAAAGGAATAAATACTAATCATGAGGATACTGTTTTCTTTTCAGAAGTGGGAATAGAGTGTAGTCAGACATCCCTGGAGGGTGACCTGGGAGTGAAAAAGGGTGGGCATGGTGAGTCAGAGTTAAAAGCAGTAGTGAAGAAAAATGTCCCATTTCCCTCCTCATACTAATGGCCTAAATGTGTTTGTGATTGTGGTGATGACCATTTCTCATGAGGCTAATAGCTGTGATGTGTCTCCAAAATGATTCACTACCATTCCTCCTCACAAGCCAAATTATTCCCCCTAAGTATAAGTCTTAGCTACTTCAATTTCCTAAATGGATAAACGCAGTCAGTTCTATGTTGTATAATCTTAAGGAAAGTCAGTATTACCTGCCGGTAAACTATAATCTTGTGATGTGGCAGAAGGAGCAACTTTCTTCATATTTTAAATAAAGTGCCCATCATCTCCCTCCATGATACCCAGAGGAGTTTGAAAATGTGACCAGTCATGTAATCAGCTGCTGAAGGAGACCTGCTTCTGGCTGATGCATTGAGTCAATTAGTATTCTCACTCAAGAATGAGGTGGCCATAAATGCCAGCACATAAATGAGCCCTAAATGGAGGTGGCAACATGTTCTTCCCAGCTATCACCCAACTCTCTCTGATAGCTTATATATAAAGAAGCCTGCTTTTTTGATCCAATACAGGTAATAAAGTGCAACAGAAAGGATGAACACTTTAGCAGGGGTCCTCAAACTTTTTAAACAGGGGGCCAGTTCACTGTCCCTCAGACCATTGGAGGGCCGGATTATAGTTTAAAAAAAAAACTATGAACAAATTCCTATGCACACTGCGGGCCCGGGATGAGTCAGCTGCTAAGCCGGACAGGCAGCGGCACCCGGCGGGACGGGCCGGATAAATGTCCTCGGCGGGCCGCATGTGGCCTGTGGGCCGTAGTTTGAGGACCCCTGCTAGAGTCTCATAGTCCAAATGGTGGTAAAATTCAGGTTTGTCATTTTTATTTGTGTGATCTACAAGTCAATTAACTATCAGAATCTCAGTTTTCCTTATCTTAAATCTAAAACTTGAATAAAATTAGTTACCTTACAGTGCAGTTGTGAAAATAAATGCTTGTAAATGTTGGTTGTTATCCCATGTTAGTTTCTCTCCTACCCCTGGCTATGCTGAGAATTTTTTTTGCAGAAGCCAGATTCTGGTTTGGTAAGGATCAGCATAAGAAAATTTAGGGATTATTTAAAAATTAATGATCTTGTAACTGCTATTTACCAAGTGCTTAAGTCGTGCTGCGCAATAAACAAATTCCTAACATTTATCCCTCACAAAACCCTACCATATAGTATCTCTAGTTTGCAATGAAGAATAGGCAGGTCTCAGAGGATTCAGTCTCTGACGCATTGTCAACTAATAAATAATGAGAAGATTTATTCTACAGAAATTTATGGAGCTTCCTATGCATCAGATAATATGCTAGATGTTGAAATATATTAGTAAAGCAACCAGGAAATGTCAGAGACATGATGTATCTATGGAGCAAACGGACTATAAAGGATTAAACGAATTGTGCTGCAGCCTATGAAAGAACAGCAGTGGACTGGACTGGAGACAGGGCACATGGACCATTATACACACTCCCAGGATGGAACAAACTAAACGAAAAAGGAGGCAGTAACCCCATGTTCCATAGAGATTCTTCTTCGGGGACTACCTGCCACAAGGGAAAGGAATTTCCAGGAGACTATCTAAACCCCAGGATTTGATGCAGAGATTGAAGGAAAAAGTCAGATGGAGATAAATAAAAAAGAGGTCAGAGGTCAGAATGTAGCTCAAAGGCATCTGAGGGAGGGAAGAGGGGAAGAGGAGGGAGTTCCAGACCTGAATGGTTCACCTTGGGCTTTTAGTGGCTCAATTTCATTGAGAAATGCCCCAAATCTGCATCCCTTCCCCCCAGACTTTCAGGCATAGGCAAAATGTCCTTTCTACATTATGTGAAAGATATGGGCATCATAGAAGCACACAATCATACAGACCTGATTCACTGCTCGTTTCCTGCTATTAAATCTCAAACACTCAATGTGCAGTCAATGGTGCTCATTTTCGAAGCGAGCGGGGATTATGACTATTTCCATGCAAATCGCTTTTCCCACAGTCTATGGGAGTTTTTTTCCAGTTGGCTCTGTGCATTCTAATGTTGGTACCCACCCTTTGTTCTTGGACCTTGTCATTTATTTATTTATCTTATGTCTGACTTGCTGATCATTAAAAAAAAAAAAAAAAAGTCATTTTCCCTTTTCTTTCTTTCTTTTTCTATTTTTCTTCAGACCTGTTGATCATCCAGCTGATGCTGCCTTCCTAGAAAAATTGAGAGTGCTATTTGTCCTGCAGTTTGAGCTATCATTGACTCCCAGCTAAGCTAGTTGTGGAGTATGGCAAACACAGGCGGGGGCACTCATGGTTTTAAAGAGCAGAGTACTCCTACAAGAATTATTTTGTCTTAAATAGCACTCTCTTGCTGGGAAATATTGAGAGTGAATCTCGTTCATTTATTAGAGGGTAGCTGGAGGAACACAGGGTCCTCAGGCAGGCGGTTAAGAGCTGAAATACAAATGAAACAATGCATAATCAGCCAGAACTCCACATGCACAAAGTGTCAAGTGGTTCCGAACTCAAATTTCAGGAGTCAGGGAGACCTGGCTCTCCCAGAGTTGAGTGGTGTATGACTTTGGGCAAGTTACTTCATTGTAAGTAGCTTCATTCTTATGAAAATGAAAGGAGATAATGCCTGTCAAATTGTCAGCATTCGGGTAGGTCAGTAGTAATTACTCAATAATTTTATTGCACTAACATTGTCCTTAATGTTAATTATAATGATTACTGTTATTAAAGTACCAAGTGACAAGAAAAATGATGGCTTGAGGTCTTCATGTGGCATTTTGATTATCCATAAAGAAAGTTTTTTTTGAGTATGTGTTTAATTTTCTAACCAAAGCAGCAGAAATGATCTAGAAAAAGATGTTTACTGGGCTATCAATTCTCATCTAACCTCTTAATCTCCTGTCCATTCTTAGTTTGTTTTTAGCACTATTTAGTGATTTTTAGATTTGGAAATAAAGTATAGAGAAATCAAGACCTGTGTATTAGCAATAAGCTTCTTGCTAATTCTGAAGAATCTGAGAGAATGGTTTGGGCTGCAGTGGTCAGCAAACTCATTAGTCAACAGAGCCAAATATCAACAGTATGATTGAAATTTCTTTTGAGAGCCAAATTTTTTAAACTTAAACTTCTTCTAACGCCACTTCTTCAAAATAGACTCGCCCAGGCCATGGTATTTTGTGGAAGAGCCACACTCAAGGGGCCAAAGAGCCGCATGTGGCTCGTGAGCCACAGTTTGCCGACCACTGGTTTGGGGTCTCATCTCACTCTGTACTTCATCAGCAGGGTGAAAATTGACTTCTCCATTTCTCAATCTCTGAATATATAGTCCAGAAATAACATTCCCTGCTTTTCTCCAATGGGGGTAGATATAAAAATGACAACTTTTAAGATGAGATTAAGAATGACAGTAAATCTGAAATTTTGCTAAACAAATAGATAGTTTTATTAATTTAAAAACCTAAAACTGGGCTTGGATGCCTTATCACAAAATGAGTGGTTTATCTTTAGAAATAAAAGCAAAATGTCTATGAAGATAGTAACCTCATTAGTAAATAACTGGTATATGGAAGGCAATAAAAATAGTACTTTGTAAATGGATGCTTTTGCTCTGTGACACACTTCCTAAAATTTGGAGTGTTTGATTTCTCCAGATGCTATTCTGGTATCTATACATTTTAATGCTATTGTGTGAGATAAAAGCAGCATGTAAGACCACTGCCTTGGAAGCCCTGCAAAGAAAGAAATCAGAATAAGCAATACAAATAGAAATGTTTTCATATATATATATATATATATATATATATATATATATCCTATCTAATAAAAGAATAATATGCAAATTAACCATCACTCTGCTACACCCACAAGCCATGCCCACAAGCCATGCCCACAAGCCAATCAGGAGCGAATATGCAAATAAACCCAACTAAAATGGCTACAGCCACAGAGAGCAGGAGGGAGGCTTGGGTTTCCCTGGCAATAGAGGAAGCCAAGCTTTCTGCCTGCCCTTGCCGGCCTAGGCCTCCACTCAAGGCTACAAAGTTTCAATGATAGAAGATACATAAATCCCAACAGAAATGGCTGCTGCCACGGAGCAAGCAGAAGGCTTGGCTCTGTCCAGGCTACAAAGTTTCAATTGTAGAAGATAAATAAACCCCAGATCCCAGGGCCTCCGATTGGGTCGCCAGGGGGCGTGGCTGGCCTGAAAACCACCACAGACCCCTCTCCCAGGCTGCCCCATGCCCCAAGGGAACCCCCACCCTGACCCGGGACACCCTTCAGGGCAAACCAGCTGGCCCTCACCCATGCACCAGGCCTCTATCCTATCTAATAAAAGAGTAATATGCAGATTGACCATAACTCCAACACACAAGATGGCTGTCCCCATGTGGTCAAAGATCCTGCCCCCATGTGGACACAAGATGGCCACCACAAGATGGCCTGCAAGGGAGGGCAGTTGTGGGCGATCAGGCCAGCAGGGGAGGGCAGTTGGGAGGGAACAGGCCTGCAAGGGAAGGCAGTTGGGGGCAATCAAGCCTGCAGGGGAGGGCAGTTAGGGGTGACCAGGCCGTCAGAGGAGGGAAGTTGGGGGCGACCAGGCCTGCAGGGGAAGGCAGTTGGGAGGGACCCAGGCCTGCAGGGGAAAGCACTTGGGGGGGACCAGGCCTGCAGGGGAGGGCAGTTAAGGGTGACCAGGCCTGCAGGAGAGAACAGTTGGGGGGGACCCAGGCCTGCAGGGGAGGGCAGTTAGGGGAAAACAGGCTGGCAGGGGAGCAGTTGGACATCAATCAGGCTGGCAGGGGAGTGGTTAGGGGGTGATCAGGCTGGCAGGTAGAAGTGGTTAGGGGCAATCAGGAAGGCAGTCAGGTGAGCAGTTGGGAGCCAGCAGTCCTGGATTGTGAGAGGGATGTCTGGTGGGTAGTCGGACATCCCTCGAGGGGTCCCAGATTGGAGAGGGTGCAGGCTGGGCTGAGGGACACCCCCCCCATGCACGAATTTCATGCACCGGGCCTCTAGTATACATACATATGTGTGTGTGTATATATATATATATATATATATATATATATATATATATATATTTTTCTTTTTTCAGTCTTCAAAACAATTAAACATTGGTTCTCTGGCAAATAACAAATTTCTTTTCAAGAGGGAGCATTTTGAAATGACATTCATTTACATTTGAGAATAAGGGAGTCTCAGGTCCTTTTCCAGTAGTAGGTTGGGTTGTGTATTTTTCTGCAGAAAGGAGAAAGGAGGAAACTTGTGAAAGACTAATGACTTCCAAACAAGGAGAACAAACCTCTTACCTGATCCAATGGCAGAGACATACCAAGTAATAAAAAATGTAATTTTCAATAAAAGGAAAAATACCAGTAAATGGTAGCTAAGGCAAGTCAGAAATATTAGAAATTTTGAAGTAATGAATGACATTGTTTGAGACCACATGATTCGTCTATCCAGGTCCCAAATCTATTTTAAAAGTAAAACCAACTTTTAAAATATAGCACCATCCATCTATCTCTATCTCTATCTCTATCTCTATCTCTATCTCTATCTCTATCTCTATCTCTATCTCTATCTCTCTATCTATCTCTATCATCTATATCTCTATAATCTATATTTATATCTATACCTAATCTATATCTATCTCATCTATATCTTATCTATATATTTTTTTAAATCTATACTTTAAAACAATAATATTATTGTCTTTCTCTGAGTGGTTTTTCACTTAGCATAATATTGTCCAGGTCCATTCATGCTGTTGCAAAGGGAAAGGTTTCCTTCTTTTTTATAGATGCATAGTATTTCATTGTATAAATATACCACAGCTTTTTTTTAAATATATTTTATTAATTTTTTTACAGAGAGAAATGGAGAGGGATAGAGAGAAACATCAATCAGCTGCCTCCTGTACACTCCTTACTGGGTATGTGCCGGCAACGAAGGTACATGCCCTTGGCTGGAATTGAACCTGGGACCCTTGAGTCCGCAGGCCAATGCTCTATCCACTGAGCCAAACTGGTTAGGGCTTTACCACAGCTTTTTATCTACTCATCTACTTGGCTATTGTAAACGATGCTGCAATGAACATAGGGGTGCATGATATTCTTTCAAATTACTGTTTTGAGTTTCTTTGGATAAATTCCTAGAAGTGGAATAGCTGGGCCATAAGGCAGTTCTATTTTTAAATTTTTAAGGTAATTCCATACTGTTTTCCACAGAAAATGTTACTCATATGCGGAATCAAATGAACAAAATTTTTAATAAGCAAAATGGTGACAGACTCATAGATAGAGAGCAGGCTGACAGCTGTTGGGTAGGAGTCTGGGGGGATAAAGGGACTGAGCAAAAAAGAAAAAAAAAGTTAAGGAAATGAATAACAGGGTGGTGATTGCGGGGAGCAGATGACTTGGAGAGAGGTGGGCAAGGGTATAGGGGAAATAAATAGTGATGGGCGGAGACTTGACTTGGGGTGATGAACACATAATACAGAGTACTGATGATGTTTTATAGAATTGTACACCTCAAACTTGTATAATTTTGTTGACCAGTGTCACTCCGATAAATTCAATAAAAAAGGGAAAATAAAATAAACAGACATGGTGAAAAAAACACACAATATTAAATTCAAACTGATTTATATTAAAAATCAATAAGTACAACTAACATACTTATGTACACTCCCTCTCACACATACACGATTATCTGAGATAGAAAAAATGTCATAAGAGAGAGTGTGCAAATTCATGGAATATTTTTCCTGAGTGAAATGAAAATAAATCCCTATTCAAACCCTTTTCAGGCTTCTGAAGGTCCCATCTCTAGTATTGCTGGGGCCCTGAAGGGTTGGGTGACTGCAGGACTTCTAGCATCCCATGAATAATTCTCTCTGTCCTGAGAGCTTGCCAGCATGACACCTTTTCATTTCATTAAGGGAAAGAAGGACAGGCTGGAATTGGCCATGGCAGAATTCATTTATCACATTTTAATGGAGAAGCAGCTCAGGAAGGGCCAGCCTAATGAGAAATTTCTAAGGAAATTAGCCAGTTTCTATTAAAGGGCCATCTCCTCTCAGTCCACGGTGGTGATGGATAGCAGGGCCGGGCACACAGAGCTTTTCCATTCTCCCCTTTGCTTTGCTTTGGTTTTCTGAGGCCCACGGTCTTTTTTGGATGCTCCATCTCACACATGCTTGAATAAATCATTATCACAACGTGATAACAAATTTTAACACGATGCAAGAAAACCTGATTTGGTTTTCTGGATTTAATTTATTGAGAGAGGTATATCTGTACACCCAGGCTTGCCTTAACACTAGCATGACTCAATCCTACAAAACATAAAGTTAGCTCTTACTTTTAAAAAAATTGTTCTTGTTGTTTTTATGCCCTGAGTTTGGAGTAAATACAACTAAAATTATTCTGAAAAAATCCCCTTCCAAAAATTTCTAAAGATTACAACAACAAACAAACAAACAAACAAAACCCCCACAAACACCCAACTTTAATTTCATTTTGATTCAAACACAATTTAACAAGATAAAAGTACATAGTGCTTGTGTTGGTTGGCAGCCTAATCTTGCATTCTTTATCTTCCCTCTATTATTGCTCCAATGTGACTAGCAATAAGAAATTTTCAAGTGCATCCCATAAATAGGAATGAGTAATTGATTATGTGCCTGACACACCACTATTGTTCCTCTGTTGGGGAAGGAGTTTAATGCTGGCATCTTTGTGCAATAATTTACATGAAATTCATAATAAGAAGCAGAAAGTTAAAACAAACCCCCTTCACAAAGACTTAGAAAAATATAATTGATGATGGTTTGTATTACAAAACAAGAGGCCAGACCTTGGGTGATTTACTTATCCAACAAACAGTCACTGAGCACCTTCTCTGGGCCAGGCACTGCTAGATAATGAGAAGGTGTTAATGAATAGACAAAGATTTTGCCCTTAATAAGTTTACATTCTCATGAATGACACACACAACAAGCAATAATACAAATAAATAAAAATGGGCTATGTAATGTTGGCTAACTCAGTCTATAAGCTTCATACAATGTTTACATAGTAAATAGGGAGATGCTTTGAAAATAAAAAATATATAATGAAATGATGTAAAATATTGTTAGTGTGGATAGTACTGAATCAAATGTATTAACATGAGATTTTTCTCATATAAGAACTTGAGAAGAAAATTTAAAATGAATATGCATTTCAGAGTATACAGGGTGGGGAAAAAGTGGTTTACAGTCATAAGTATGTGAAACACAGAGTTTATTCTTGTATTATTATTTATTAACTAGAGGCCTGGTGCACAGATTCATGTATCTGTGGGGTCCCTCAGCCTAACCTGCAGGGATTGGGCCAAAACCGGCAGTCCAACATCCCCAGAGGAGTCCCGGAGTGCGAGAGGGTGCTCTGCTAAGTTGCTATAGCTCGGCAGCTCCTGTGTTGAGCGTCTGCCTCCTGGTGGTCAGTGCATGTCATAGGTCCTGGCCTGTTGGCCAGTCAGCTGGGCAGCCTGTCGCCTAGGCTTTTATATATATAGATTATTGTATTATTTTTCCATAGGAACAACTATAAACCTACTTTTGCCCCACCCTGTATGTCAAAGCCAGAAGAGGACCAATATAGTATGAATAGTTTCAAAGGAAAATAAAAAGTTGTGTACTTAACATTTAGGGGAAAAAATGATGAATAAGATCCTGGGGCAAGAAATCAGAGAGACAGACAAATTGGCAGAAAGAGCAGGATCTTGGCAGAAATATGCTGGATGTGTAAAAAGTGAACAACATAGCTAGGAAACAGAAGGTTACAATAAGCAAAGCTGGGAATGTGTTGAGTATGAACTACATGTTTGGCTTCCTGCCTTATCAGGTTCCATCTGTTGTCCAAACTTTCCAGGTTCTCAATGAACCCTAAATCATGACTTCTTTTTCCTACAAAAGTATGTACTTTTCTTGGGTTACCATAGGGAATGCAAGGGCTGTCCAATTCCTAGCCATATGTGACTTTTAAAATTTTTTCTAAGCAAATAAAAAGAGTTCCTTAGTCTCAGTAATAGCATTTCTAATGCTCAGTGGCCACATGTGCTTTGAAGCAGCATAGCAGTCTTGGGCAGAAACTATAGACGACTTCTCCCCCTGCAGAAAGATCTTTTGTACAGCACTGTTCAGGAAGGCCTGGGAGGTGGTTAATGTGCCTTTCACTGAGCAGGGGATTGATGGATCGGTTGAATGGGTGTTGAATAAATGTAATGTGTACTGCTCAAACTTCACCTCCTTAGAGATTAGACTAGAACCTAACCTATGTAACACGCTCTTTTTGCCTACTGTATTTCTCCATATCATTTATAAAGTGTAATTAGTAATTACTTCCATTAGTAATAGTTAATATCTGCTTCCTCCACCTAATTGCATGGAACTGTGACAACAAAAGGCCATCTCTTTCTTGTACCTTTTCCTATAACCTTATGCACTTTAAGAATATGTTGTCTAAATGAATGAAAAAAAATGGGAGGACTAGTATATTGTTATGAAATCAGGTATCATCACTGTACACAATTCTGAGTGCAGCTATTATGCGCCATAGAAATACCTAAGCCAGATCAGGGACTTGCAGGCACGCACATGTGTAGGTGATTCCTCTTTTGGGCTCCAGACCTGCCTGTATGTCATACTAAGGTCTTTCTGATGCATTGAGTGCCTTGGTCTGGCTTGGACTTGTTTCACTGTCCTGAACCCTAATGAAAGGTAACAAACACGGAGTAGAAGCTGAACACCCACACTTTAGATGCTAGCCTTAGGGAGTCAAATCTGAGGTAAGGAAGTATGTTTCCTGATCCATGAGCTGAACATTGGTGTCAGGGATGTGCCATCCTATAGAATGACTAATTATCCAAGAACAAATTGTGTCCCAACCTCATGCTACACCAAGTAGAATGGTTTGTAGTTTGCCAGGACTCTAAGTTATGACACGTTCCTTTTCTGTGGTTACAGTGAGGGAGGCATGGAGGCCCTCCTGGCTGGGGAGGGTCAGTACAGTTGGTACAAATGCTGCCTGCAAAAGGGTAAATGTTCTATTTGTCGGGGACAGGGTGGGGGAGGATATTCACTGAAAGAGCCAATGAGCCAATACTAAGTCTGATAGAAAAAACAAAAACAAAAAAAACAAGCTCTAGTAGATGGGAAAGTGGGCTGTCTGCTGGCAGCAGAGGTATTACCTATGAATTTGTTACAAAATGCAAAGGAACTCTCATGATCTGTGGTCCAGCAACGTGTTTGAACAAGCTCCCCCAGGCAATTCTAAAAAGGGCTGAGTTTGAGGGCCAGTGGGCTAGAGGACAGTGAAGTGTTGCTGTCCCTCTGCCCACACAAGGCTTCTGGATCAGAGCCCAGGGTTAGAGGTTGGGTGCTCTGCTTCCACCCCCACCATAACGGAAGGAGTCACTTCTTAGACCAGTGGTCGGCAAACTGTGGCTCGCGAGCCACATGTGGCTCTTTGGCCCTTTGAGTGTGGCTCTTCCACAAAATACCATGGCCTGGGCAAGTCTATTTTGAAGAAGTGGCGTTAGAAGAAGTTTTAAGTTTAAAAAATTTGGCTCTCAAAAGAAATTTCAATTGTTGTACTGTTGATATTTGGCTCTGTTGACTAATGAGTTTGCCGACCACTGTCTTAGACTATTCTTGAGGAGAGATCATTCATTAGTATCACATGAGGACACAGGTTTGTCAGGGATCAAGTTGGCTGGTGCCAGGAGCATTGGCTCAGGATTTATTCTTGCACCTGGGACATTGAGGACTGATGGACACTATGTTTCTTGTCTCCACAAAGATCCTCTTCCTTCTGAGAGAGAACAACTTCTTTATTTCAATGTCATAGACCCAAATATCTTGTAACATTGCCCCTCTTTCTAAAAAATACCTCCTCTTCAACTCCTTTCAGGGATTTCAAAATAATATTTCCCTGTCAGTCCTATACAGTTAAGTAGCTGGTCTTTTGTAGTACAAGAAGATGAACCAAAACCAAATAACAAAATTAAACATCCACTTAATCCCTGTGTGGGGTAATTTTCTTGTAGAAAAAATACATACAACCTAAAATATTTGAACTCAAAAGGATCATTCTTTTCTTCCATCTTATTTTGGTGTATGTGATGATCTGGCTTATCACTTTCTCATGACTTTAGTCAGGAAATAAAATCATAGAGCTTGCCTTGGTTATACATTTCAGGCAGGAAGTCAATCTGATCTAACCTAAAGCTCTGATCCTAACAATTTTTCCCTCTATCTACATAGTCAGTACTTAGTGGAGAAAGGAAACAGCTGGTCAACATCTTATATGCAATTGCCCTAGGCATTGTGACTTACTTTTGGCAGCAGAATTGTTTAATCATCAGCTATAGGGAGGTTTGGGGGATGGACACTGTAGAATATGACACCAGATCTCAATAAAATAAAATTTCCAGGGAAATTTTGATCAGTTCCTTGCTGGCAAAATGATTATAATCATTTGAAAATGAGAATCAAATGAAAAGGTGATGATGACCACATTCTCTCAGTGAGCTCCATCTGGCCATCAGTGTTTCCTTTGAGGGAAATGTGTCTGATAAGCTCCACTGAGAGAACCTTCCACATCAAGGCGATTTCATTCCAGCCAACTTAAAACCTGATATTAAAATACTCCAGCTTTAAAAATGTGATAACCTCTTACTGAAATGTAAAGAAGAGAAGACAATAGGTCAGCATCTCTTTTGATATGCCTATGATGTCATTACTATTCATGGGTCTGATCCAAAGACTGTTGTTTTGAAATAATTGTTAGAGATAGGAAAGAGTCATTGTTTCCAAGCTCTTAAAAACAGGATGCTTGTAACAGGATCTCTGAAATCGCCTGAATTTTCTTCTTTGTTACTCTATTAGCGTTTGAAGAAAATTAATGTTCAAAAGATAATGCCAGAGCCTATGAGATTCTTCATATCAAAGATTAAATTATACTCATTGAATCATATCTGTAATGGAAGAGGAAGGGATTAGCAAAGTTTTAAGAGATTTGCAAAAGAGACGGAAGTAAAAATAAAGTGAAAGAACAGGATCATCAAAGTTTGCTAAAATTATTAGATAAAATAGTAGGAAATAGGATGGACACAGTGTCAAAATATAATCCCATTGATGTCTTGACAGTTTCAAAAGAAAAATTATACCAGACATCTGAGAGTGACCACTTTAACAAAGTTAGTATCACTGATACAGACCATTCGGGCAGTCTGTATTCTCCCATGTGGTATAACCTGAAGTTCACATTATCTCCTATCAGTTAGTTTTGCTAAAAATCTTTGGTCTAGATCCCATCAAGCCTTAAGACCTAATCTCCATTGTATAAAAAATACAGGACATAGCTCTAGCCTGTGTAGCTTAGTTGGTTGGTTGTAGTCCCGTGCATCCAAATTGATTGATGTTTCACTCTCACATAGATGTTTCTTTCTCTTGCCATCTCTCTAACTTTCTCTCTAAAAATCAATTTTTAAAATCTTTAAAAATATTTAGGACATAGAAGAACAAGTAAATGGCACAGTGAAATAATAATTAGGCAAATCCCCAGCATAGGACATTCTGTAAGACTACTGGCCTGGTTTCTTAAAAAAATCCATATCACACACTGTGGTAGGCTGAAAAATGGCACACCAAGATGTCCAGGGATTAAGAAATCTTAATTCTTACAAACTGTGAATGCTACCTTATATGAAAAAATAGACTGTGTATGTGATTTAGGATCTTGAGACGGAGGCGTTTTCCAGGTTTGTCTAGGTGGGAAGTACATGCAACAAATGCTTTATAGAGGAATGCAGAGGGAGATTTGACTGCAGTAGAGAAAAAGGTGATGTGCCCAAAGGGGCGGAGCTTGGAGGGATGTGACCTGGAGCCACCGGAATGCTTGCTGGTAGCCTCTAGAAGCAGAACATGTGATCAATGACTCTCTTGTGGAACCAGCCCTGATGACAACTATATTTTAGCCTCTTAAGATTCATTTTGGACTTTTCTCCAGAACTGGAAAAGAATACATTTGTGTTGGTTTAAACCATTAAATTTGTGGTAATTTGTTACACTGGGGCAGGAAACAAATACATCCAGGAGAAAGATAATAATGATAAAGAGGCAAGGGCAGGTGGTGCTCTTCTGGTTTAAGAGATTAAAGAGATAATAACAACCCACTGCGGTGTCAGAATACAGACTAGAATCATGGTTTATTAGAAGCAGCAATAAAATACAGAATTTGAAATGACTAAGAATTTGAGTGTAGGTTAAATGATATCAAAGTCATTATCATTATTTTTCTATCTTAAAAGATGCAGCTGGAGTATTTTGAGACAAAGCATTATGATTTCTGTATCTTGAATTCAAATAGAAGACAGTAAAAGATATTTCTATCTATGTCCCCATAGACAGAAAATTATAAAGCAAATATGACATAATCATTGTTGAAACTAGGTGATGGTATGGGGTTTCATTGGAAAAATCTTTTGTTTTTAGCATATATTTGTAGCTTATTCTTAATAAAGAGAAAAAAGTTCTATAATAAAAATGTGCAAAGTAAATTTTTAAAAAGTTATTCAGTTAAATTATCATGAAACAAAACATCATTGTATTAGGGTAAGCGAATTGCTATGATTCAAAATTACTACATCTCAATCCTGTAACAATTTAAACTGGGTTTCAATTCAAACTGGATTCTTGTCTGAAAGATCTCTGGGGCAGATTACCTGCATGGGATACCCCAGGGCCCTGAGTACCCACCATTCCCCGGGATCTTTTACAGCTTGGTAGGCGGAGACAGGAGAGACCAAGGCTCTTACAGGATGTTTTCCATGGGTCTGCTCTGGAAGTGTGACTCCTCACTTCATTCCATATCCCATTGACTATAACTTAGTCCTATGGCCACATCTAATTGCACATCAACATTGTCATCCACTTGTATCTTCAGAAAAAAACTCTTGTTCTTTTTGTATGGTAATGTAGGACCATAATTTCCTCTAAGGAAACATTAGTGAAAACCAAACTGCTCACAGCATTTTATTGACCACAAATCTAAAATTTAATCTTTGAGAAAAGTCATTAAAATAATCCTACTGGAAATTCTTATTAATGTTTTATCTCTTATTTATTTCCTGAGAATGGGAAGCTTTTTGAATTTGGCTAATACTGTTGCCTTCTTTTTTTTTTATACACATGTGTATGCACACACACACTCAAGCACAACCAACAAAATAGAAATACGTTTTTAGATATTACTAAATTTTTTCCCCCTGAAATCATGTACCGGTAAATGTAGCCACATTTGACTAATGGTCTGTAGAACAGTTGACAAGCTGGCCCTGTCTGTCCTGTGCTTCCCTTAGTCACACATTCTTCCAGGCTTCTATTTTGCAGCTTTAACTATGATTTCAGGCATCATTCCATCCTTCATTCTTTCAAATATTTGTTAGGAATCAGAAGTTGAACACCATGGTCGGAACTTCGTAAGAATAGAAACATTTCCAAGGTCATCTAAAAAGTTGGGGGGAAGATGGGTTGTATGAATAAACAGACAGAAGTGTGATAAAATTTTAAGGTGTTCTCATAAGGTAAAAATGCAGAATAGAGAGCTGTCTATTCTACAGGAATGGATTGAGGTTAAGAAACTTTCTAGAGGCAGTGATGCTGGAGGGGAGTTTTTAAAAATGGATATGGTATTCGCTACGCTAATCAATGAAGAAATGATTTGGGGCAAAATTTTACCTGGCACAAAGTTGCTACTATAGATGGGTACTAATAATCCTTCTAGGATATTTTTTTCTACACATTTCTTTTGGTAGCTTTCAGAGCATTATCTATAAGGATTTAGTATTCTTGTTCCACAATGAGGAACCCTATGACACGAAGGGGTTAAGAAAATTGCTCAAGGGCAAATACCTTTTAAGTGTCAGAGATGGATTTTGTCCCTAATCTATGTCTTTCCAGAAACTTTGCCCTTATCAACATATATAAAGAAATTTCCAATAATATATACATTTATTATGTGGGTAGAAAGAGTGGAACAAAGGCTATACTTTGTTTAATAAATGGCAAAAAGTAAAAAGTTGTAACGTTAACACAGGTTGATTTATTCTGTTGCAATTTGTCTTCTAAAAATAATTGGACATTGTAAGTGGCTTCTTTGCTTTAACATTACTACCTTCTAAATTTGCAAAGCCCTGGCATGGACTGATAAACTGAACAGAAAATTATGAGGATATGGGTAAGGGGTTCAATTTATTGTGTTAAGAGAACAGAGAATCTTGGCCTTCCAATATTTATTATTTTTAATAAAATGAGGCATGCAGGGTAAACAGCAAATTTTTTCAACTTGTCAGAGCCTCTGAAATATGTCTGAAAATATTATAAACACGCACATGCATGCACACACACGCACACACATTTCAAGTAATTTTTTCTATGATCCTGCTCTCAGAAATCCAACGAACAGCCATCAGGCTGAGGGTGAGAACTCAAATGTTTTTCAGAAGATCGCTGAGCTCAATCGTGAGTTTGCTACAGTGGTTGCTATAGGGTGTATGACGTGGCATTTATTACATAAAAACATCTTTTCAATGAGGAGGTTCTTTTATTTTAATGAGAAGCTTTAATGAGATTTATTGCAACAGCTTTGTCTCTGACATTTTGGAAATTCTGGCCTCACCATAGGAACTTGCCCTAAAGAACGACATGTCCAGATGCAGGTAATGAACCATCATGATTTTCCCTCTTGACTTCAGTTACCCCAATGTACAGGGAAGACCATGAGTGATTGGCCTGGCTGCAATCCAGCCATTTTGCTCCATGGAACCTCTCTCTGATGGTTTGTGTTTTCTACATCATTTGTGATCCTTGTAATTTACTCTTCGGATTTAACTAAACAATAGATGTACTAAAGAAGTGCAGTCAACATAAACTATAGGCAGAGGTCTCCTGATTGCAGGGGGAAATCACACTTGTTTTTATGAAGTACTCACTCTCACAAGGACTGTTGGTCCAGTTTCCAACCAAGAAGAGCAAACCAGGCACACTTTAATCTATGCCAATATTCAATCTATGAACGTGATAAAGATCATTCACAATTATTTTGATAAAAACAGCTTTAAGAGTCTTTAGAAAAAACTAACAAGAATAAACAACAAGCCCTAACTGGTTTGGCTCAGTGCATAGAGCTTCAGCCTGTGGACTGAAAGGTCTCAGGTTCGATTCCCGTCCAGGGAATGTACCTTGGTGGCGGGCATATCCCTAGTAGGGGGTGTGCGGGAGGCAGCTGATCGATGTTGCTCTCTCATCGATGTTTCTAACTCTATCCCTCTCCCTTCCTCTCTGTAAAAAATCTCTCTCTCTCTCTCTCTCTCTCTCTCTCTCTCTCTCTATATATATATATATATATATATATATATATATATGAATAAACAACAAACAAATCAACTGAGGGCCTTTCAGAAATAATTTAACTTTCATATCTTTGTCAAAGTACTGTGATATATAAACGTTTTTGATGAGTTCCTCCTTTAGAATTTTTTCCCCATCTAGCCTTGATTTATTAAAGAGGCATGGGAACATCTCCTGTAAGAGTCTTAAAACCAATTTTTTCTTCTTTTTGTTTTTGGCATGTGGTCAGAGAAATGTCAGTGAGGATGTAATATGAATAAGGGATCAATCAACCTTAGATGTCATATATTTGACCACAAGTGCAAAGCTGATGGAAGAGAAAGAAGGAAGACACGATCAACTTTTTGCAATGAAAATGTATAAATAATATGATGAAAAAGTGCAGAATCCAGAGAAACAGCTACCAGATGTCAAAACAATGAGTGAAGATGTATAGCGTATATTTCCATAAAATCCATAGAAGGAACATCTCACACCATTTAGAGCAATTTAGTTAATGATAGCTACTCCAGAAACAACTATCATTCCACTCTCATGCTTAATCTGAACTTAAAAATTTAAAACAATTTATGTTTTGCCTTATTTTATTTTTCTTGAACCATTCATATAAGCAAGGGAGTGATCCCATGCAAAGGAATAGAAGACCCACTGTCATTTGCTTTCAGGCTACATTGGTCTCAGTCAGTTTGAAATAAATTGTTGCTGCTCTATTTTTTGAGTGAGTAAAAGATTTTCTTTTTCTCTACAACTGATTAGTGCCTTTTTCTTAGATTTATTTTTTAAGGATTACAATTTTCCTGAAAGTTTTGAGGTCATACTTATTAGAACCTGGACTCGCAATACATTATTCTAGGTTCTTCAAGGGGACATTTCTTTCTTTTTTTTAGAAAAAAAATAGATTTTTATTTCAGAGAGGAAGGGAGACTGAGAGAGAGATAGAAACATCAGTGATGAAAGAGAATCATTGACTGGCTGCCTCCTGTACACCCCATACTAGGGATCAAGCCCACAACCTGGGCATGTGCCCTGACCGGAATCAAACCGTGATCTCCTGGTTCATATGTCGACAATCAAACACTGAGCTATGCTGGCTGGGTAAGGGGACATTTCTTTATTCTACCATCTTAGCTACAGATAGTTATGATTAATAAATAAAAAAATAAGATTATGAAAAGCATAACAGATAATTCCTAGTTTTGAGCACCTTTTGTCTAAAACCAATGCAAAGAAATCCTGAATAAACATCTAAGTATTTCTGTTCAGTAATTAGAAATCGTGATACCTCAAAGCAATTTATGTAGGGAGGGGAATGTCTTCCTTAAAAATCACTTATTTAGACTGTTGTGGATTTTTGACATCATGTACTATAAATATGCATGGAATATATGTAAGCAGAAACTTATGAAAATGACATTCTACTTTTATTCTATGTTATAAAATACTTTTATTGTGATATTGTGAAAAAATCCTACTTCATAGCCAGAAATAAGGGTCTGCAAATGAGAAGAGTTCTGTAGTTTTAACTTAATAGTCAAAGCCAGGAATTACTTCTATATCTACCCAGTAATAGAATGGATAAAAAAAATAAAAAAAATTTTCTGTTATATTCTCACAATAGAATACTATATAGCAATGAAAACAAACACTGAAACTATACTCCACAATATGGAAGGATTCTTACAGACATAAAATTGAACAGAAAGCTGGATCCAAAAGGAGATATATGTGTGACTCCATTTATATAAATCACAATAACTATATAATGTTAATTAGCATATCAGATGATAATTTTTCATTGGTGAAATTAGTGAGGCTCAATATATACTAGTATTCTTTCTCCTTCTTTTCTTTCTCACATTGGTCTTTCCTCTTTCAGATTTGTCTTACTTATGGATCTGCTATTTGGTCTGTAGTATATTATAAGCAATTAGAATATTTGTGAAGGATCATGCTCAATTATTTAAGTGACTGAAATACTTTCCTGTTGCTACCAATGCTATATCTGCTCCATGACCTAAATAAAGACTGTAAGTCTGGGCTAATATTTTGGCAACTTTCAAATGCATTACATTCACTGGAAAGGAAAACAAAAATAGACCAATAAAAAGCAAGCTTTACAAAAAAGTGATAACTGTGAACTTAAATAAAACCAATATAATCCATCAAACAGGTGTTTTGTCCCCCAACTTAATTTATGACACCCATTTCCATGCAGATTTAGATATTTTTGCTAATTGGCATATTTGAAGGTTGCAGTAGGTCTGTGATCATGTGGAAATCTGAAAAGACATAGAAAACAAAAGTAACAAGGGATCAGTGACCGTTCAAAGGGATATCACAATTCTGAGAAGGCAGAATAATACATTTTCTGAGCAATAGTGCTAAGGGCCCAATTCTTGGTTACTTGTCTCTCTCTGGTGCTGAACCCTTATTGCCTGACAGTGGAACTCTGATCTCAAAGAGGAAATTTGAGTCAGAAGAATTAAGTTCATTCTTATGTTCTGTCTTTGCATTAATTTTAAAGGACATATGTCTTTCAAATTATATTACTGGACTTAATGGTGGTAACAAGAGGTTAGTAATTATATTTATTATAGAAGAAAGAGATAGAAATATTTTAAGGGAGAAATCCCAAATTACAGCAATGAACTCCTCTCACAGAGCTGACCATAAAGAAGAATACCTTCAGAGATTAAAGTTTCAGTTTGCATAGCTTTTTATTTTAATTTAAAATCTAACAGATGCATCTTTGAGAGCTTGTCAGAAAACATTACAAGGTTCCAATTATAACCCTGTCTGATTCCAGGAGAGGTCTGACGAGGCGTGTTTCTTTGGTGCTTTGTTATCCCCTGTACTTCTGGTGACCCTTGACCTGTGAGAATCAATGAACCTTTATTGACTACGTTCACCCCTTGCTGCTCCATGCATGCATGGACCATGGAACTGCCTGTGTTTATTTCCACATGGAACTGAATGCATTTACTTCCACTGCACTGTGAGTTCCTTAAGGGCAAGTTTACTTCGTATTTCTAACAACTAGCAGAATAGTGGCTCCAATAGTGGCTCAAATAAAATTTCCCTTACCCTTTGACACAGCATGGATGGACCTGGAGAGCATTATGCTAAGTGAAATACGCCAGTCAGAGAAAGACAAATACCATATGATCTCACTAATATGTGGAATCTAATGAACAAATAAACTAACAAACAAAATATAACTACAGGCGTGGATACATGGAACAGACTGACAGTGGTCAGAGGGAAAGGGGATGGGGCACTGAATAAAGGAAGTTGAAAAGATTAGCCAAAGAACATATGCATAGACCATGGACACAGATAACAGTGTGGTGAAAAGCAGGGGACAGGACTGGGGGCTCAGTGAAGGTGGGCAAAGAGGGGAAAAAAGGAGGACATCTGTAATAGTGTCAACAACAGTAAAAAATAGCTGAAATTGTAAATTGAGAGTAGATTAGAGTATGTTGTCTCATATCTTCTAATTAGCCAAGGAGTAGCTGATTTGCAACACAAATTTTGATAAACTTGTTGGTTTGGTGGATAAGATCAAGAAAATTGAGAAGATGAGACTAATAATGAGACCTAAGAGGCAATGGTAGAAGATAAAGAGGTATTTTGACATCAACATCTATTACTTTGTTTTTTTTTTATAAATATACTAGAGGCCTGGTGCACGGATTTGTGCACTGGTGGGGTCCCTCGGCCTGGCCTGCAGGGATCGGCCCAAACTGGCAGTCCTACATCCCCCAAGGGATATAGTAGTGAACTGCACTGTTCCTGCTCATACCAGCCCCAATGTGCCTGCCACCACCACTGCTCAGTAGGCTCGCTCCTGCTCTGCTGCAGTCTTGGCGCACCCATCCTAGGGCGATACTGGCACACCCATGACCAAGAAGTGGCCTCGAGCTTGCACCCAGTCAGTCCTGATTCCGGTCCCGATCCTGGTTCTGGTCTGGGGGAGGGGCGCGCAGGGGGAGTGTCTGCTGCAGAGGTTTACGCTGCTGCAGCTGCACTCGCCTGCCATGAGCCTGGCATCTGGTGCCCATTGGTCAGCTGAGTGGTGCTCCCACTGTGGGAGCGCACTGACTACCAGGGGGCAGCTTCTGCATTGAGCATCTGCCCCCTGGTGGTCAGTGCATGTCATAGCTACCAGCCAAATGGTCGAATGGTCATTTAGGCTTTTATATATAGAGATTTTTATTGATTTCAGAGAGAAAGGAAGAGAGAGAAAGAGATAGAGAGAGAGAAACATCAATGATGAGAAAGAATCATTGATCGGCTGCCTCCTGCACACCCTACATTGGGGACCAAACCTGCAACCCTGGCATGTGCCCTGCCCAGAAATTGAACTAAGACCTCCTGGTTCATAGGTCCATGCTCAACCATTGATCCATGCCGGCCAGGCATCAATATCTATTAATGCAAGCATTTATTCCTAATTAATGTGTGACACCAAATGTTCTGGATTTGGAAATTAGCAAAGAATAGAAAGAGTATTGAGCAAGGCAATGATTAAAATACATACCTCTATAGGGGAAATATAAACCAGTAACATCTTGTCAGTACATAAATACACAAGGAAATTAGATGCTGATAAATGCTATGAAGGGGACAACAGAAGGTACTGTGGCATAGAGACATCATAGCTAGTGTGATCTGAGAAGTGCTCTTTGAAGAAGTGACATGTGATTGGAGGTCTAAATGATGAGAAGGAAGCAGGCATAGGAAGATATGGAAAGGGTTTTTGAAACAGGGGAATGGCAAGTGAAAAGTTCTGATATTGAAAGAAGCTTAATATGCTCAAGAGACAGGAAAAAGAAAATGCCAATATGGATGTGTTTGTTGAATAAGGGGTAGAGTAGGTAGAGAACAAGTTGAAGAGAAAGGTTTATAGCAGGTCTTAGGGAATTTCACATGCAGGACTACTATTCACTGGCACATACTGACAGGTACTGGTTGTTAAAAGATTGGGCTATTTCTGTATTGCTTGATAAATAGGCACTGACCAAAGCCCTCAGAGTGCCTACTTCAGTGACTTCATCCCATTTCTGGGACCCCACAGTCCTCCTTAAGATTCAGCAACTAAAGAGTAAATGAGATCGACAGCAGGCAGCCTCCAGGGCCTTGCTCCAGCTCTGACCTGTGCATAGTCTGCTCATTCGTATTCCTGCTGTACCACATGATAAATATTTTGAATATCACTGCTGATTTGGGCAGTGGAGAGAGATATATGTAGATTTTATTCAAAGGGCAATGGAAAGCTATTGGAATTTTTCAAATAACGAGAACATTGACCTGATTTAAACTTTAAAAGCATTACTTTGGCTGCTATATGTAGGGTCTTCAGCCAGTAGGAGGAACTAGAAATGAGAGACCCAGCAAAGGTGGATTATTTATAGATGAGAAGTGATGGTGACTTAGGTTGGAGCTGAAGCAATAGAGATAACAAATGGTCAGATTCAGGGTATGATTTAGAGATAAAGCTGTTTATTTTTTAAATTAATGTTTGGGATATTGGATTGGGAAGACAAAGATCAAGAATGATCTTAATTTATTAATCTGAGCACCAGGGTGTATAGTGATGCAATTTTACTGGACTTGAAATAAAGCACGGGGAGTTAAGAGCAGGTTTTTAGATGGGTAGGAATCCATAGTTATGTTTTGACAATGTTAGGTGTGAAATACCTATTAGGCATCTTCTTTGGAGATGTTGAGTTGGTGGTTAGATATTTAGAGATAGGTCTAAGCAGCAGAGAAAGGGAATAGGTCCTGAGTATAGGGGATATATACATAGGTAATATGTATCTGAGACTCATAAATAAGATGGTGTTTGACATTGAGAATTATCCTATACTTTTCCAGCATAGAGTATATGTTGATTTTATATATATATATATATATATATATATATATATATATATGCCAAGGACCTGATCCTGAGAGATTCCAACCTTTCAATATAGAGAGAAATTTTTTAAAGGGGATTGACAAGAATATATTGGTGGGGCCAGTGAAAAACAACAAAACAAACAAAAAGAAAAAAAATAATAATAGGGAGTAAAATAGAAGTGACTTTCAGAGTTTGATATTTTCTCCCAGTATCTATTCCTCTTAATTTTCATTTGTAGTGTCAGACCCACATCATGTCAGCTGAGAGCATGATCACCTAGCTAGAAAACACATGTCCCAGTCTTTTCTACCTAAGAGAAGCCATGGAACTAAGTCCTGGCCAGTGAGCTGTGACCACAGTGATGTGGTGATGTGTGCAGTGTCTGGCTCAGACACTTGAGGAATGAAGTGCTTGCTCTGCACTCCCTTTCTTCCTTCATAACAGCTGGTGCAGCCTTGCACTGAGATGAAATCTTCATGTTGAGTAGGTGGCACCATGGCACCAGCTCTGGACTGCCCACATATGGACTGCTATATAGAAGAAAAAAATTATTGAAATCCTTGTAGCTTCAAATCTCTTGTTATAGCAGTTAATTCATACACTAATTCTATAAGTAAGGTTGTTAGTGTCTTGCAGGACTATTGTTAGGGAAGCCCTTACCTGCAAGGGGCACTTTATTGTCCAAATAGTTACTGACCTATTCACGAGGTTCTAGGAATCCTTTTAATTGTTTGGGATATAACAGTGAACAAAACAAAAACCGCAGCAGCCTCATGGAGCCCATATTCTAAGCAGGGTTTTATTTCTGAGGTTAACTCTTTTAACCTATGCTTCTTAACCTTTTCCATCTTCCGTTTGCATTGGCTGCTGCTTTTTCCTAAACTTTCTGTGAATTCCATTAAGCAAGTTGAGCTCTCCAATCTCTGAGCATTAGTAATTCTTTCCACCAACAGCACATCTTTTCAATTAATTTTCACACTATAGTTGTACTTTGTCTTTCCATACCTATGTAAACTACTAGATTGTTGGTATACCTAGGGTAGGAGCGTGCCTTATTTCTCATAGTCTATGTGCATGTGTAACATGCTCAAGAAACACTGGCTGAAATTGTATCATTCAAATTATTTCATTCAATATCTTGTGTCATTTACCATTCATTGATTCACCAATGATTGTGACTGCTATGACTATGTCTTGAGTTGCGTACATTTGAACAGCAGAAGAGGTGGACGATAATAAACCAGAAGAGCCACTGATCAGCTGCTAGGAATATAGTAAGCAAATAGTTTGCAGCTGTCACATCATTAGGGATAGCCTGAACTGCAGAGACTTTCCAATAGCAAGGCCACACTCATCAGCCAGAAGCCTGTATTTCATATATGCTAAAGGCAGAACTAAAAAGACCTGGCCAGTTTGGATCCCTGCAGGACACCTGTGAAGAAACATTTCAGCTCCTGATCTTCCCATTGGGTTGGGGGAAGCCATTGGGTCTCTATCATTGGATCATCTCTCTCTACCCTATCCTACTTCCACACCCTCCCTTTCTTAGTAATGATTTCAGTATCACTTCCTAATAAACTTCCTGAGCAATAAACTCTTTGGAAGAGTGCTAATAGGAGAATCCAAATTGTGACATATTATGAATGGCATCAATGATACAAATTGCCATGTAGTCCAGACACTTTTAAATAATTTTTAAAATTCCATAAGCAATGCTTCATATAAAATAACCAGATTAAACATTTTTCTACAAAAACTCAGAATAAGGACTTTTTATTTTAATGTTATTATTAGAACTTATATTAATAAAGCTTACATCTGATAATAACAATAAATTCTTAAATATTAAATAAACAGAACTTCATTTAAGGAAGAAATATTACTATTCACAAACAAATTCATTTTTGAAATAAATTTGGAACTTTTAAGCAATCTAATATAAAATGTATAAAATATTTTCACATTTGAATCAATCTAATATTTTTATATTTTATTTATAAAGAAAGATAACATATTTTTTAAAAGTTAGCCAACTTTTCAAAAATAAGATTCAATTTATGTGTTGGGTCAATGATCATATTCATTCCTTCATGTTAAATCTTTACTTAATTGCATCTTAATAGTGGAAGCAAAACAGCCCATATGGTGGTGAATGCATAATGTATTTATGAAGTGGCAATTTTCCACATACAAGATGTGGCAATTTTCTATGAAAAGAGAAATTTCTTAATTACTATGGTTACTCCTATTCACTACTTTAGAAACTTCCTTTGCAATTCATGTCTTCTGGGACACAATTTTTTCATGCCAGGCAACTCTAAGCTTTAACACATATTTGCATATGTAAATTGGAACTTATGTTTGCACGCAATGCTTTTTATAGTTAGCTTGGTAGTCTCATGCAAGTCCATTGATAAAGAAAGTTTTCAAGTACATTGATGTGAAATTGCAGGTACGTGGCAAGAGATTATTTTTCTTTAGGGTATCTGTAACGATTAGTAAGATACTTGGCAAAGGTTACTATACAGAAATAATCCATACAAAGTATGGCATATGTCATAGTTTTATTATGCTTTAATGTATAAAAAGAATCATCCCTTGCTTGGCCAGCATGGCTCAGTGGTTGAGTGCTAACCTATGAACCAGGAGGTCACAGTTTGTTTCCTGATCAGGGCACATGCCAGTGTTGTGGGCCCGATCCCCAGTGTGGGGCATGCAGAAGGCAGTAGAGCAATGATTCTCTCTCATCATTGATGTTTTTATCTCTTTCTCCCTCTCCCTTCCTCTCTGAAATCAATAAAAATATTTTTTTTTTAAAAAGAGAATTTTCCCTTTTTGTCATATGTATTGTTCAACTTTTTTCATAATTAAGAAATAAATTCCCAACTAATTTGAACTTGCTTGAATGAATCATGTTGACTCTGTGGGTTCTGAACTTCTTTCTCTGGTTTCATATTTATCGGTGTGGTGGTGGTGGTGAAATAACAATGATCTGAATATAGATAAAAATAATAGACATTAAAGTTTGAGCTCTAAGAGCACAAATAGTTCATCTAATCTAGGTCTCTACAAGCCAAATACCTCTAAACTCCAGATAGACAGTATCCAGGTGGTAGAAAATAAGATGTGTTAGGCATTTGTAAAAAACTGGGTGGTTTGTCCCTTTCAAATGCAAAGAAAAAACAAGCAAGCAAATACTTCTGCAAGTCTTTGCCAATGGGCTACCGTTGGTGACCCTTGCAAGTTTGCTGATGAGATTCCTGAGTATAGTGATTGCAGAGCCTACAATATTGAAAATGGATATTTTCATAGAGAATTTGAAGGGGATGTTCTAGAGATGCAACTGAAGTTTCCTGACACCCAATGTGGAGGTCTTTCTCTCAGGGGTTTATATCTTTGGTATTAAATAAAGTTTTCTCTCTTCAACTGGACATTTGCAAATTCTATTTGCAAGTTAACAACTACTTTCAAATGCAACTATGATATACAGTAGTCTACCCTTAAGGGATATGTCCCAGGACCCCAGTGGATGCCTGAAACTGTGGGTAGCACCAAAACTTATACATACTGTTTTTCCAATTAGGTACAGTTAGATATTGACAATAATAACTAATAATAAGACAACAATTATATCAATATGCTGTAATTAAAGTAATGTGAATATGCATTTTTAAGTAAAATAAGTATGACTTGAAAGCAAGCACTGCAATGCTTTAACAATCAATCTGATAACCTAGATCACTACTAAATGAGTAATGGGTGGGTAGTGTATACAGTGTGGATACTCTGGACAAGGGGATAACTTATGTTTCTCGCAGGATGGAGCAGGACAGTGTGATATTTTTACCACACTATTCAGAATGTCATATAATGTAAAGCTTATGAATTTTTTATTTCAGGAACTTTTCATTTAATATGTTCAGACCACAGTTGACCATGAGTAACCATAGCTGCAGAAACCACAGATGAGCAGGGACTACTGTATTAGATACACTACCCTCTAAGCTCCTTAGAACTACAATAATCTAGATACTCTTTTCTGGAGTATCCAGATTGTGAGCAAATATGACACATGATGTCAAAAAGAAAATCTGTTTATATATCTCATCAGTGACAAATAATTTCTGTTTGAGCAATTCTGTTAATTTTCCCATGTGGTGGTATTTTTAGTTTCTAAGTCAGGCATGTCAATACGCAAGGAAGAAAAGCAATTTACAACTCTGCAAAGAAATACAGCCTCTTCCACTTCATTTGAGTTTCATCTTGATCATCAACACATTTGTCATCCCCCTGTAATTTATTCATTATTTTTACCAGAGGAATATGAAGAGGGAAAAAGTAGGTAAGTGCACTTGTCAAAATGGGAAACAGGTGCTCTAACAATGATTGGAGACAATTAATGTTCTTAGGAAGAAGTAACAGTCTGGATGTGTGTTCAGCTTCAGATTTTTACAGCAAACTGACTCAGGGAAAATGCAAATGTGAAATAAAGGTTTTATTTTCCAGGCAAAGAAAAACAGTATTGTCTGACTACATTGTTGTGCATTTCTGTTATGATCTGACAGTTTAGATCTTTTCAGCAAAATCATTAAGAACAATGGGAGCAAAATGCAAATTGAGCAGCTTTGAAGAGTGAGTCAATGATTTTTCCTTCTGAATCACCAAACTGAAAATGTCCTGTGAAGGAAATGGCTATGGGATGGGTGACTGATGAGCAGAATGAAGATAAATGTTTGTGTCTGATCACACTTTAAACCAGTTGGGCATAACAAAGTCAAAGTGCCTCTACTCACCGTGCAGTGTTTCCATTTGTTCTTTCTTTTATCCAAGTGTAGGGATTTCAGTTCCATTATCTTCTGGACTCTCATGATATTTACCTGCACCCCACCAACCTACGTACTCCTATGATCTTACTCTAGACCTTGTAATCAATAAAATCACATTTCCAGACTATTACCTCCTATCCTTACATCTTACTTACCCTATCCACTCTCTCCAGTATTCCCAGTCTAACAATTTTTCAAACATGTGGAATTCATTATTGCTATAACCAATGTCTAATTATCCTCTGCATTAAAATTCTTGGGAGAATCATATTATCCCACAACTAGTGTGGACACACTTTAAAGATATGATCATAATTATCAAAGGTGCCCTCTGACAGCCAATCTAATGTAGGGTACGATAGGCTGTGGGAAAAACAGACCCCAAACTTACAATGGCTGGAGAGACATTTACCTGTCCTTGACACAATAGACCAAGGTGAACTTTCTGGTCAGGTCAGGCGATGACTATCCTCTGGGGAATAAACTTCCTCCCTCCATTCTGCTTTGCTTTCTTTTATCCAAGTGTAGGGATTTGCTTTCACCAGAGACTTAGTTTATTCATTGCCTGAATCCAGGTGGCAGGATAAAAAGGAGATACAGAGTTCCTCTGGTTCTTAGATGTCTTGTTCGAAAAGAATGTGTCCTTTTTGCCCACATGCTATTAAATAGAGCAAGTTTGTGGTCAACATCTTTTTAAAGACAATCTGAAAAATGTAGTCCAGTCCTGTGATTAGGAAGAGGAGGGAAAAGGAAAAGTATCTTGATCAACAGCTGACAGTCACCACTACAAATTTTATGCTAATTTCTTGAAAAAAAAATTTAATTTTGGAGAAAACTATTACTCTATCTTTTCAACACATATGATGGCCTGGCTTCATTGAGAAGGTAGATATAATCAGATGAGAATGCCCATCTTCCCACCTTCTGAGCTGCTCAAGAGTCTACATACTTAATTCTCATAATAGAGTAAGTGTCCCTGCATGATTTCAGACAAGTCCTCTTCTTGTTTCCTGGGTAGAATTTCTTCCATGTTTCTCAAGGACTTTACCTCAGCAGTTATCTTCTTTCTGAATTCCATCATCAGTTTCTTCTCCGGACTAATTCCAGTAGTATACAAACATGCCTAATATCACCCAAGGAGGGAAAATCTTTTCTTTACCCCATTTCTCTCTCCAAATATTTCCTCATTTCTCTACTCCCCTTCATGGAAATTCAGTAAAATATTTAAATAAATTATTGTTTCTACTTTTATTCCTCTCACCTTGCTCACTCTTCAATCAATTATTCAAATAATTTTGTTAAATAGATCACCAATGATCTACATCTTTCTAATGTCAATGACCTTTATCTACCCTTACTAATATCCAACATATATCATCTAGCAAAAACAAGTTTAAAGTGGTTCAGAGTATGAACACATATTTATTTTCAAAATTAATTGAGCATCTGAGCAGTATTTAGCTAACGTTGACATAAAGATATTTTACTTCTAATATTAGACACACTTTATAATTTCCCAAAGGACAACCAATGTTTCTTTGGTAAGAAATAGCAGACTCAACACCAGTTTAATAACATTTTACTTTTTATTGTGTTTCTAGTTACCTCTTAGGGTCATTATGTTCATAATACCAGATAAATTGTTTGCTTCAATCAAAAGCATTAATCATCTTTA
The DNA here is from genome assembly GCF_963455305.1 of Plecotus auritus. Taxonomy (NCBI): domain Eukaryota; kingdom Metazoa; phylum Chordata; class Mammalia; order Chiroptera; family Vespertilionidae; genus Plecotus; species Plecotus auritus. Next base: position 19,673,917 of record NC_137770.1, on the reverse strand, counting down.
TCATTCTAGTTGATGATATGTTATCATTCTTCAATGCAGTATCACAAATGAACATGCATATGTACTCATCCTGAGCTAGTCAGAGAAAGTTAAATCATGAAAATGATTAACTGAGCTCCAGAAAACTGTAATCTGAAGGAGAAAATAAGTATGTAGATATATTCAATCCTATCAAAACTGAGATTAGCCCCATGTAGATTGTGGCAGATATATATATTCTGGCAGTTTCTGATTCCCCCACTTGATAGTCCCATTTGGAAATGTCATTCTTGGTACTCAGTTACCATACTGTTTGAAGCTTAAACCAAATGAAGTGACCACGTGTGGATTTTTATTTTTTTTATTTATTTTTCCTTTATTGATTAAGGTATTATATATGTGTCCTTATCCCCCTATTACCCCCCCCCCACCCACTCCCACTCATGCCCTCACCCCCCTGGTGTCTGTGTCCATTGGTTAGGCTTATATGCATGCATACAAGTCCTTTGGTTGATCTCTCCCCCCTTATCCCCACCCTCCCTTACCTTCCCTCTGAGGTTTGATGGTCTGATCGATGCTTCTCTGTCACTGGATCTGTTTTTGTTCATCAGTTTATGTTGTTCATTATATTCCACAAATGAGTGAGATGATGTGATATTTATCTTTCTCTGACTGGCTTATTTCGCTTAGCATAATGCTCTCCAGTTCCATCCATGCTGTTGCAAATGGTAAGAATTCCTTCTTTTTACAGCAGCATAGTATTCCATTGTGTAGATGTACTACAGTTTTTAATCCACTCATCTGCTGATGGGCACTTAAGTTGTTTCCAAATTTTAGCTATTGAAAATTGTGTTGGTATGAACATAGGGGTGCATATATTCTTTCTGATTGGTGTTTCTGGTATCTTGGGATATAGTCCTAGAAGTGGGATTACTGGGTCAAATTCGAGTTCCATTTTTAACTTTTTGAGGAAACTCCATACTGTTCTCCACAGTGGCTGCACCAGTCTGCATTCCCACCAGTAGTGCATGCGGGTTCCTTTTTCTTCGCATCCTCACCAGCACTTGTCTTTTGTTGATTTATTGATGATATCCATTCTGACAGGTGTGAGATGCTACCGCATTGTTGTTTTGATTTGCATCTCTCAGATGATTAGTGACTCTGAGCATGTTTTCATATGTCTCTTGGCCTTCCTATGTCCTCTTTTGAAAAGTATCTATTTAGGTCTGTTGCCCATTTTTTGATTGGGTAGTTTATCTTTCTTTTGTTAAATTGTATGAGTTTCCTGTAAATGTTGAAGATTAAACCCTTATCCATACTACCCAAAGCAATCTATAGATTCAATGCACTACCCATTAAAATACCAATGGCATATTTCACAGACTTAGAATGAACTCTCCAAAAATTCATCTAGAATTAAAAAAAGACCCTGAATTGCTGCAGCAATCCTGAGAAAGAAGAACAAAGTAGGAGGGATCTTAATCCCAGATATCAAGCTGTATTACAAAGCCACTATTCTCAAAACTGCCTGGTACTGGCACAAGAACAGACAGATAGACCAATTGAATAGAATAGAGAACCCAGAAATTGACCCAAACCACTATGCTCAATTAATATTTGACAAAGGAGGCATGAACATACAATGGGGTCAAGATAGTCTCTTCAATAAATGCTGTTGGGAAAATTGGACAGATTCATGCAAAAAAATGAAACTAGACCACCAACTTACACCATACACAAAAATAAACTCAGAATGGATAAAGGACTTAAACATGGTTTTCTTGACGGGAAACCATAAAAATATTAGAGGAATCCACAGGCAGCAAAATCTAAGACATATGCCAAAGCAATATCTTCACCGATACAACTCCTAGGGCAATGGAAACTAAAGAGAAAATAAACAAATGGTACTACACCAAAATAAAAAGCTTCTGTACAGCAACAGAAACCATCAACAAAACAAGAAAGCCCACTGCCTGGGAGGACATATTTGCCAGTGTTATCACATGTAGATTTTTTAATCAGGATCTTCAAATGAGATTCCATCTAATACCCAGCATCAGTGGTCAATCAAGTGTGTCATCCTGAATGTTCACACCAGAGGACTCCAACAATAGCATTTATCTGAGTGAACTAAATGAAACCCAAATTAGAAAATGCACAAGAAAACTGAGTCAACCTACAAACTCATGAGGGAAAATGATAATTTGACCTCACCATAAGGTTTTTGGATGGTTTGTTGTATGAGAATAGGTAACCAGAATGTTAGACCTGAGCAAGAACAATCATCCTATATACCCTATATAATAAAAGCCTAATATGCTAAGTGTCTGGTCATTTGGTCGGCCATTCAACCAATCAAAATGTAATATGCTAATGATATGCTAAGGCTGCTCAACCACTCGCTATGATATGCACTGACCACCAGTGGGCAAATGCTCCAACCCGTAGGTTAGCTTGCTGCTGGGGTCCGGCTGATCGGGACTGAGCAAGATGGGCCACACATGCCCTGGAGCCCTCCTGCAATCCCTTCTCAGCTGGCCAACCTCCTGTGTCCCTCCCTGGCCCTGATCCTGCACCTGTGGGGTCCCTTGGCCTAGCCTGCACCCCCTCACAATCTGGGCTGAGGGGACCCCCCCAAGTGCATGAATTTTGTGCACTGGGCCTCTACTTTAGGTATATTTTCTACACCTGGGACCCCATGGCCTGGTATAGGACTTGAAAGAATGTATTAAAATGTGAATATAAGGATGTTATTGTGATTGATATATGAGAGGTATAATTACATGTGGAAAGAAAATAGGAACAACTTGTTTAGAAAAGTGTCATATGAGTTGGGTTTTGTACTGGGTGTAGACATTATCTAATTGTTTTTTTAAATATATATTTTTACTGATTTCAGAGAGGACGGAAGAGGGAGGGAGGGAGGGAGGGAGAGAGAGAGAGAGAGAGAGAGAGAGAGAGAGAGAGAGGAACATCAATGAGAGAGAATAATTGATCAGCTGCCTCCTGTATGCCCCACACCGGGAATTGAGCCCACAACCCAGGCATGTGTATCCTGACAAGGAATTGAACCATGACCTCTGTTCATAGGTCGACACTCAACCACTGAGCCACACCAACTGGGACCTAATTGCTTTTTGATAAGGCAGATATGGTTAGGGAATTTTACAAAGAAAAAACAGCTTGAGAAAAGAAACATATGGTGACCAAAAATGGAGCTCTATCAGCTAGCATTAAATAAACTGCTGCTAAAGTTTGGTATCTTTGCATATGCTACTTCTTGTCTTTGTGAAAACAACCTAGCAAGGGATGGATTGAATCAAGATTCAAATGCAGTACTAGAAATCTAGACTCAGGGAAGGGATAGGAAGGAAAGTGAGAAGAAGCATTTAAATAGATTGGAGCATTACAGTAGAGAAAGTCAAGGGTCCTACAAGAGCTTGTCTTTAATCATAAGAGCAAATGGACTGACCAAAGTTTCTCAGTAGAAACAGTCATGTTCTCACTGCTACTTAAAATATTCACAAGATTTCCTTTTTCCACTTATTATTATTTTCTAATTTGACTGTGTAGATTTGATATTTAGATAGAGTCTTTGGTATCTTATTTGAGTAATGGAACTATATTCCTTAGTGATGTTTTGGCTTTATTCAAAAGTTAGGGTAAGGGACTCTTTAAATTTATTAAATGGGAGAATGAACTGATACATCATGAATTTAAGATAATAAAGTGTGGTACCTCTTCCAACTACTTATTTTATTAATGTAAATATTAAAATTATTATTATTATTTTTTAATATATTTTATTGATATTTCACAGAGAGGAAGGGAGAGGGATAGAGAGCTAGAAACATCGATGAGAGAGAAACGTCGATCAGCTGCCTCCTGCACACCTCCCACTGGGGATGTGCCCGCAACCAAGGTACATGCCCTTGACCGGAATCGAACCCGGTACCCTCCAGTCCGCAGGCCGATGCTCTATCCACTGAGCCAAACCGGTTTCGGCTAAAATTATTATTATTAAATTATTGAAGAATAGGTAATTCAACTATTATCTGGGTAATAGGCTTAAATCTTGGTTGACTTTAGAATATTCATAATCTGATGAGAATTTCTCTTTAATTCTTTTGAATTTTTAGATAGGAATATTTATGCTCAAAATCATTAAGGTTTACACAAATTAGCAACAACTGTGATGAAGAAAACAATTCACTAGCTAACCAGGAAACAAAAGTATGATCCAGGTCATTTGACTTCCAAGTGAGGCTCTTGCTATGTTGAAGTCACTTATGTTTAAAGATTTCTTTTGAAGAAGTCATTTATTTGTCTGTCTTTGAATAGATACAATGTTAGGAACATATGCACATCTTTATTTGATTTTCAGAATGAATTTCGAGTGGTCTGACAATACTCAGTTATGATTATTTAAGATTGTAGATATATAAGGTGAAAAAGCCTTTGGTAAATCTCTATTGGCTCAAGGCCACGTCTTAAGAAGTAATTTTAGGTCTTTGTTTAAAAGATTCTATCATATAATCTTCATTTTCTCTCTCCCATTTTTTAGTCCAGTAGTTTAATTTTATGAAACTCTATTTGCATTTTTCTTTTATACGGGGACAATCAGTTACTATATTATTGAATATAAAAGTAAGGCATGCTTTTAGTAGAAAATATGACAACTACAAAAGATTATATAAAAAATAAAGAATCACCGTCAACCTGTGCATCCGGACCTAACAGTTTCAAACGCTTTTGTGTTGCCCCACTATTAACTGGCATCTTACCCCTTGAGCCTCTAGACTTTTATCTTGTTGATTGTTTTGTCTCAAGCATAGCCACAGTTTTTGATGCATAGTAAGAGCTCAAAATATATTTTGAGTAGAAAATAATGGAATTCATTCCCTTGCTCTTTTCTGCATACTTTAGATAGTTTGGATTGTTTTATACTCATAAATGTATGCCTACCCAACATCTTTTGCTGAACATATCTATCTATCTATCTATTTATCTATCTATCTATCATCTATCTATCTATCTATCTATCTATCTATCTATCTATCTATCATCAACTATCTATCTCTATCTATCTCTATTTATCATCTATAAATAAAAGCCCAGCAACCATTACGGCGGAATGACCAGAATGACCAGTCGCTATGATGCGCACTGAACACCAGGGGGCAGACACTCAATGCAGGAGCTGCCCCCTGGTGGTCAGTGTGCTCCCAGAGTGGGAGCGCTGCTCAGCCAGAAGCCGGGCTCATGGCTGGTGAGCGCAGCTGTGGTGGCAGGATCCTCTCCCGCCTCTGCAGCAGTGCTGAGGAGCAGCCAGCCAAGTGGTAAGGAGTGAGCAGGTGGGTGGTAAAGAGTGAGAGGTCCTGGATTTCGAGAGGGTGCAGGCTGGGCTGAGTCCCCCCTCCCCCACCCCCCGCATGAATTTTGTGCACTGGGCCTCTAGTGTTTTATATAAAAAAAAGTGTTTATAAACATGTGTTTACTATGTATATATGATTCCCTCATATGGCTATATTAAATATTATTCAACTAAGCCTCTAATTTTAACCATTTACATGGAGTTGAACAGTTTTCTAGTATCAATCATTTGCTTTATAAAACCTTCATTGGGATTACTTTTTATCTCCCTAAATCCATTATGCCCCCCAGGCCCCTTTATTTTCACTGCAATGTAGTTGTAATCCCTTGCTATATCATTCTGGGACTATGATTCCCAGCCTGTCCTTTTTAGCTAGGTGTGCCCATCTAAATACCTGCCAACAAAATATAAATGAAAATGTTCCGTGTTTCCTTCAGGGTAAGCTCATAAGGTATAAGTAACCTGAGCACCTAAAACTCCACGAGATGGAACACTCAACTCTGGAGATTACTAAAAAGGGAATTCTTTAATATTGAACCAACATTATTAATGAGTCTTTTTACAAGCAAAGCTGAATTGGTTGTTAGTTACTAATGCAGGCATCTATGCCGTCAGTACATATAGGGGTAGGCAAAAGTAGCTTTACATTTATAATACAAATAAATAAAATACAAGAATAAACTCTGTGTTTCTCTTACTCACAACAGTAAACCTATTTTTGCCCACCCCTTTGTATTTCATCTTGCACTAGGGGCTGACTCCTCTGCTGTGATCGTGACTCACAAGTTCTTCCTGTCTCTAGTTGCTCCTGTGTTTTCAACAGTCACTTTTCCTGTACAACTTCAGAGTAAAGTTTACCAATAAATGGACAATAAACTGGATGTTGACTTCCACTGGTGGATCACATGCATATTCTTAGACAATGGTTCCTAAATTTTTGTATGTTTCAAAATCACCTGGCGGGCTTTTAAAGCATAGACTGCTGGGTTCCAGAGTCTTCAGTTCAGTAAATGTGGGGTGGGTTCTGATATATGCATTTTTATGCTGTTATTGCTGTGCTGAGATTGCGCTTAAGGAACCACTGTTATTGAAGAACCAGAGCTCAATTCTTCAAGATTAGCAACCAGGGGCAATAAAGAAGGTAATACCTTCCCAAGTTCATTTTTGTTAGTAGGTTTTAAAAGAATTTTATAAAAGTCAGCGTTTTCTCCATGCAACAATAATTATTAAAGCTATTTCACCTGTCTTTATATCTCTAACTAGGTGGCAAATACTTTGAACACATACTCTTATTGCTGCCCTTTGTGTTTTTCTTCCCTGAGGCAGCTCTAGTGAACATGTGAAGGAGCTAACATGGCTAAAACCAAATGATCTACATATCTACTGGAAGACTGGCCTGTGACAGAGAAGGCTTTTATTCCCCTGTGAACTTGCTCTAATCTCAGATGGTTAGCTTATCACTGATGCTTAACCGTTTAAATGAACCACTTGTCTCGTAGGGCTATTAATCTTCATAGTTTAACAGAGGATTCTGGATGTCACAAAACGGGAGAGACATTTGACCACTGAAAGGCCCAGCACAATGCCTTTTGCTTTTGCATTTTTGTCATTTCATTGTCTTATAGAACAGAACTGCTTAGCTCAGAGTGTGGGAAATTAACATTAACAGGCCTATGTCAGACCTGAAAGGCAGTTACTTGAAAGAGCAGATGCTTTTCATGTGAGATGGTAGACAGGCTCTCTGATGTTTTTATTGCAAGACTTGGTACAAAACCTTTGTGAATCATGTCACCGTCCCATTAAGAAGCCTGCAGTGTCACCTGTACTGTCCTCTAGATCAAAGTGATATTTTTCTGTCATCATTTGGCCAAATCAGGATGTGGCGAGAAGAGGGTATCTCAGCAATCAATATCAGCTACCTCTATAATGACTCATAACACTTTTGATGATAGGAAACAAATATCAATACATATTTTAGCCTAATTTTCATTCTCTGCAGAAAATACTGTATATAATATATAAAACAAATTATCATTGTTATATAATATCACGTTTCAGAAGACAAAGAGATAGTTACTTATAAAAATGAATGAAACATCTTTGCACTTTTTAAAATATATATTTATATTGATTTCAGAGAGGAAGGGAGAGGGAGAGATAGAAACATCAATGATGAGAGAGAATCATTGATCAGCTGCCTCCTGCATGCACCCTACTGGGGATTAAGCCTGCAACCTGGCCATGTGCCCTGACGGGGAATGGAACCTTGATCTCCTGGTTCATAGGTCAATGTTCAACCACTGAGTCACGCCGGCCAGGTAAAATCTTTTTTACTTTTTAATTAAAGCCCACATGTGTTAGGTTATGAGATTGCTATGAAAATTATTTGCCCTTTATAATATTTTATATATTATATGCTCCATGGTCTAGGAGGGCCAATGCATGAAAAGAAATGCAGTGTTCAACTATGCAACTTTTGTTGGATAAATATCCTCAGGGAAGTAAATCATGAGTTTATAATTCAGACCCTTCAATTGTATGCATGTTACATATCAAATCTTCACACTTTTTATTTTGAATATAGTGCCACAGTATGTACTGGCCCTGAAAATGAGGCAAAGTCATGGCCATCCTATAATATCAGATTTTAAGAGAATTACTATAGGTTACTCTTTTATGGGCAAGATTGAACATTTCACAGTTTTGCTTTAAAAAAAATAAAACAGGTCACAGTAGCAGTGACAATTATTGGCATTTGACATCTTCCCTTAGGTCACCAAAAACTATATGTGTATCATGGCCTAAGGCACAATAGCCAAAGCAGGAATCTATGAGACCAGTTTTAATGGTCCAGTAAACCTATGTTTAGGTTGTTGTATGATGACAAGTCTCAGTGGGATAGGTACTTAGCATGGCAGTATGCCTGCTATCATGCTTTTAAAAAATGCACATACCAACCAGAAATAAAATATTTGATTCAAGGGGAAAGAATAATAATTATACCATACATTTGGTGCCAATCATATAAGGATATTGGGACTTTAGCTCTGGTGACATATCAGATCCTTCTTAAAGTTTGGGTTGATTCATTCTTAGGTAGTTTCAATAATTTATCTTAAAATGAAGAATGGCCCCTCTAATACTATGTTTTATTAGGCAAGCACTTGATGTTGTCCCATCATGTTCTTCACGGCTCTGTAGCTCTGGGGATTGGTATCTCTGTATTGTCACTAGCTCCTTTATCTTGGACAAATGACATAAGTCCTCTGCTTTAGTTGTGTCAATTTTCAGAGGATGAGATGAAATAATAAAAGAACCACACATAGAATAGTGCCTGATGCAAATTAAGTGGTTTATAAATTTAGCCATTATTATTAAAGTATGGCTAGTCTATTTACTAAAATGTGTGTAAGGCTATCTGAGAGAGATTGGGGAAAATTTTACTGATAAATATATGTTTCTCATTGAATGATTGTTCTTGCAGAAAAATTCCTTTGTTTAGAGGGACTATATCTGATTGCCATGTAGATGCAACTAGGAATATGAAACTTCAGTTGTTATCAGTTATGCATCTTTGTAAGATAAGTTCCATTATCATCTATTTCTGATAGAATAATGAGCTAAGAACAAATGTTAAAGGGAGAAAAAGATCTTGAAAGTCTTTATGTCTATAGAATGAGAACAGGTGCTCTACAAGGAATTGGCACATAATCAAATTCTTTTGCTTTAGTCATTTATCCAATACATAATTGTTGAGCAACTGTAATGCATTAGCCAAATAAGCAAACATCTACCAAAAAAAATATACATTACACTGTAAACTCATGTTCTCATGGAGTTTACACTCTATTTCAAAACTTTTCCAAGGTGCTCTCCCCCGTATGATCAATTAACTTCCACTAAAGTAAATTATGTATTTTTGTTTAGTCATTAAAGAGCCTTGCTCTGGAGCTTTTTGTAAAAAAAAGAAAAAGAAAAAGAAAGAGAGAATTGAATAAATGCTCTTATTTATTTGATAAATGTTCATTATTGCTTACTATCTGCTACTAAGTAGTAGCAACCATTTTCTACCTTCTAAATATAAATGTATTATATCTTCATAGCAAATATGTTAAATAGGTATTATAATTATCTCCTTTTATAGATAGGAGGCTTAAACACAGAGAGATGAAGTAACTTACATAAGGTCACACAGCTAGTAAGTAGGAGGGCCAAAGATTCAAATCCAGGCCATCTGATTCCAGAGTATGGTGTCTGAATCACTAAACTTTATCAGTTAATGCTATATCTGATTCCAGTGTGAACTAAAAATGTTGGTCTCAGAAATGTAAAAATTTGTTCAATGTCATTAGGAATTTCACCTTCATTTCTAGGCCCCTCTCTTGTTTTGACTGAATATCCTCATTCTATAATGTATGGAGTGCCACTGGCTCACACTGTTCTTATTTTTGCATTTCCTTTTTCTTGTTTCCTAAACAATCTCTCTAGAAATATATTAGATTTACTTCAGTGTTAACATGTCGTCACTTAACATTATTTTTTATCTTTGCTTCTTATAATTTGTTTCAAACTTTTCTTGTTTGGTTTTCTTTCTTACAGCTCAAGGTCAGTTTATTTTATAAGGAGATACTCTCATATGGTGGAAAAACAATAGTTAATCTATGTGAGGGGTTTTTTTTGTTTTTGTTTTTGTTTTTTAGTTTGTAATGGCGGAATAAGTGCTTGACATGTATTATCTCATTTAATTCTCACAATTATTAAATACACTTGTTACAGCTCTGATTTCCATTTACAGATTATAAAACAGGCTTTTAAAAAACAAATAATTAGGTCAAAGAACTCTATAGGATAGAAAATGAACGTGTCAGGATTTGAGCACAGGCTCATGAGATGGCCAAAGCCACACTGAACCAGGGGTGGTAGTTGAAAAACAAAGACTGTGCTCTATGTCTGGGTCCGGCTAGACAGCATGTTCTTGAGTCAGTTGCTCAAGTCTCTGCCTTTCAGTTTAGCTATCTTTAGTTTAAAATACAGAACATTATTTTCTTTTTTTTTATTGATTAAGGTATTACATATGTGTCCTTATCCCCCTATAGCCCCCGCATCCCCCCACTTATGCCCTTACCCCCCTGGTGTCTGTGTCCATTGGTTAGGCTTATATGCATGCATACAAGTCCTTTGGTTGATCTCTTCCCCTTACCCCCACCCTCCCCTACCTTCCCTCTGAGGTATGAAGGTCTGATCAATGTGTTTCTATCTCTGGATCTGTTTTTTTTGTGTGTGTGTTTTTTTTTTTTCCATCAGTTTACATTGTTCATTATATTCCACAAATGAGTGAGATCATGTGATATTTATCTTTTTATTTTCTTGATTATATATTTATTTATAATATGGTTACATGTCCAAATCTATGCTATGAATAGAAGGTATGAGGATGAATAAAATATCATTCATTAATGACCTGAGAAAGTAATGATAATAGATTTACATCATAAAATCATGTAAAAATTGAATTAATTAACAAACTAGCTCTGCAGAATAGAATCCATAGGTTAGTGATACAAACACATACACACACTACATAAGTAAATATTAAGGGTGGTCAAGATTGTATGTACCAGTGTATAGGAGGTCCCATACAGACAAGAGCCTCTATGTGTTTACTTTTCAAGTCCACAGAGGAAATCCATACCAAGGAGAACATTTTGAATTATACCAAAGGTCAGCCATGAAAATGCTTTTTTCCATGGACTCTGACACAAAGTCACCCATCTACAAAGAAAAGACAATTGGTATTTCCCAACCATATTTCAGGGAGAATGTGATAAGATAGGTGGAAATGTATGCCAGACTACCTGCCTTTTATCATTAGTTTGCTAGTCACATGTTATAATCTACACAGGTAAATAGATTTTTAATTAAGAGACTTTTAAAGATTTTTATAATTTCCACAGTATTAATAAGAATCAACAAATGATTAACTATGCATTAAGGTAGCTATAATGTGTTTGGAGACATGTTAGCACTAAGAACTACCTACTAGATATTATAGCATCATTAACAAATACTAAACATTTGACAAAATAAAGATATTTGTCATCTCCTCAGAGGCTTGGAATGATTATCTTAAGAAGTGTTGTACAGAAATCTAAGTAAACTTCCATGAGAGACTAATGAAATTAAAGAAATTCTATGCAAACTGATATTAATGTAAATATCATTTTCTTTCAGAAATGTTTCACAGCTACATCATTTGTAATGTTAAATTTAGACAATTCTTGACCTATACTTACTAGTTCTAAATTGGTACTTCAAAAAACAGTTCTTAAACTAGCACTTTAAAACTATATTATAATGGGGCAGCATTGCATGAGAATTACAAAAAAAAAAGAGAAAAAGAATTTCAATATATATGTATGTACATATACACACATATATATATTTTAAATATCCATTGCTGTGATTAAAAAAAAAAGGAAAAACAAAATAGAGTGGCATTTTCCTCTGTGATTTGTTTTGTTTTGCTTTGTTTGGTAGCTGATTCTATTTCTTGTCATGTACTTGGTTTTAACCTTTGGACTTCATCCCTTTGAGTTCATTTTTTAATTACAGGCCATAGAATCCTCTGGGCCTCATCCACAGCCTCTCTTGACCTCACCAACAGGCTCAGAGCTCCACTCTCTAAACTTAACCTTGAGTTGGATGGATTAGCTATAGAAGCCCAACTCCCTTGGGTTCAGCAACTCTTCAATTATGTTTCTAGTCTTGTGCTGCTGCTGCCACCTGCTTTATGATCTTTCTGATTCAGAGTCCTGTCCAGTTGAGTCATTTTCTCTGTGCCTGAATCCCTTGTTTTAAGTGCTATCAAGTTAAATGAACTCACATTATTTTTTACTTATTTCTGAAAACTCAGTTGATTTGAAAAACAAACCTAATATTCATCTCCTACATGGAAAATAAATATCTCTCATCCTTAAAAAAAGAATTACCCTAGCCCAGTGGTCGGCAAACTCATTATTCAACAGAACCAAATATCAACAGCACAACGACTGAAATTTCTTTTGAGAGCCAAATTTTTTAAACTTAAACTTCTTGTAACACCACTTCTTCAAAATAGACTTGCCCAGGCCATGGTATTTTGTGGAAGAGCCACACTCAAGGGGCCAAAGAGCCGCATGTGGCTTGTGAGCCGCAGTTTGCTGACCACGGCCCTAGTCAGTTTGGCTCAGTGGATAGAGTATCTGCCCAAGGAGTGAAGGGTCATGGGTTTGATTCCAGTCAAGGACATGTACCTGGATTGTGCATGCAGGAGGCCACCAATCGATGTGTCTCTCTCACATCCATATTGCTCTCTCTCTGTTCTTCCCCACCCTCCCACTCTCTCTAGAAATCAATGAAAAATATCCTCAGATGAAGATTAACAAGAAAAACAAAAAGTAACTAAGGAATGAAATTCAGTGAAGAGAAATATCATGTGATTGGTCTCTTCAGACATTGTTGCAGATCTGAGAACTGTTTTCTGTTTGATAATAATGGAGATTAGCAATAAATGGTGTGGTGTCAATAAACCAAGGTCCTCTTCTTTCTGACAATCAGAATGACTGAAAAATAACCAAGAGCTGAGTAAATTGAGACAGCCAGGCAGAATTTCCAAATCAGCAAATTTTAAAAATCAGCAATAAATATAATAACTACAACTTCTGAAATTAATGATTGGGGATGGAACAGAAGATTCTGGAACTGTGTGGTAGTGATGAGATACTACTGCTTCCCTGGCATGAGTAGAAATAAAAATACATAAATATTAAAAAAATGATTGTTGTAAGGTCTGGGGCTGGGAAAGCAGGAACTTTACAAACTTTGCTTTCTAGCCTGCTTTAGCCTGCTTGAGTAATGAGGAAGATGAACTTAAGCTGTCTGACCTTGTAGGCCAGAGACTAGATATGCCCATAATTTCAATGCCATGCCAGGTGCATTTTTTAATTGGATAGAACTGTGTTGTTTTCAAGGCCAGCAGCGAGATAACCACTAAGTGCACATAGGGCTGGCTCTTTAATAAAAAGGGAAGTTCTGCTTGTAACCTTGCTTAGAATTTGAATTCATTTTCTCTAAGCCCACCGGTGAACCCACCGGTGAATAAAGTGTGACTCCCCCGGCCTGTGCTCTCGGACTGCGGGACCTCACCCGAGAGCTTTCAATAAACGCGATTTTTCGCTTTTAACCTGCTTGTCTTGGTCAACTTACTGGTTTCGGTCGGGTTAAGTCTTACATCTCTGATTAAACCTTACAATTGTTTCATTTTAAGGGATAAAAGATTTTTAGTTTATGACTGTGGTATAATTTTATATAGAGTGTTCTGTTGATATTTCAGCAATTTCCCTTTTTTTTTGCAATGATACTTCATAAAACACAAGATATAAAAATTATTAAGGAAGGTTATGTAAGGACCATATCTGTGATTAATTGAGAAGTTTTTATATTACAAAATGCTTGACTAGATGGTCTCTGAAGTTCATTTTAATTTATATACCCTAAACTATGCACAGTGTCAGTTACAAAATTCTTGCATAAAAAGAGTTGCCAAAACTTTACACAATTCAAAAGGAAGTCCTTCCAAGCTGAAATTTTACAAAGCACATCTCATAGGTAATGATATATTAAATAAAAGGTTACTTTAATAATAATTTTTTTTGCTAGCACAGCTTCAATGCCATATAAATGTTTCCTATTCAATTACCTGCTCACATTTTTCATCTTCACTGATTTTGCAATGATCAGAATATTTCTCTTAAACCCCACTATATTAATCCACCAAAGTGCTTTTTTCATTAGGTGATGAAGTTTCCCACCCAGAATATTGCCAGAGAGGATGATGACGTTTTCTATTGTTCAACCTCTAGACTGTTACTTGTGAGGATATTTTTATTCCCTTGCCCTCCCATTATTTAAGAAGCATAAGGAGTTCACTGTGCAGAAGGAAAAGTTGGGAACCTATTAGAATCAGATTCCTCAAACCCTGAACATGGTCCTTTTCTTACTATCCTTAGCCCCTTGCAGATTTACTTAGCTAATCATATTCACTTAATACAGAGTCATGCTAAAAAATGTGAAAGAAAAGAAAAGAAGCAATCCACCTATTAGCAGGCATCGGGACACCAAGCAAGGAAGAAGGAAGATATCAAAAGCTCCTCAAAGAATGTTGATGACTGAGAAGGATACACAAAATCCCTTGAAAAACAACTCAATCTGACAGCCCCTTATACCAGTGGTTGGCAAACCACGGCTCGCGAGCCACATGTGGCTCTTTGGCCCCTTGAGTGTGGCTCTTCCACAAAACACCACGGCCCGGAGCGAGTCTATTTTGAAGAAGTGGCATTAGAAGAAGTTTAAGTTTAAAAAATTTGGCTCTCAAAAGAAATTTCAATCGTTGTACTGTTGATATACGTAGCTCAGTAAATACCTGTTACTTCAGGAACTGTTTGATCAACAAAACTAGTGTAAACTTAATTATAGAACAGATCATGCAGTACTTCAGGTTTCAATGGTGCTACTTCCCCACCTTTCTGTTGACTAATGAGTTTGCCGACCACTGCCTTATACCAGAATGCAGGCAGAGTCCACTCATTTCTTTGATTCAGCTTTCATGTTGTTGGTTTCTTCTTTTGTTTATTACATTACCTTATGATATTGATGACATAGTATTCACTGCTTTGCCAGGAGCATCCTTGAGGTTCCATCCAAAGAAGGAATTATAAACAATTGCAACAAAGTGTTACTCTGAATTGATACTGAGCAAGGAATGCTATGAAGTGAAGGGAAGTAAAATATATCTCTGTCTTCAAAAATATTACCTTTTTTCTTCTTAGAACGCCTATATTTCCATCATTATTTCTTTAATATCTCATTGAAGGGTTATACACCTCAACCTTTTGACAAAGTTTGTGAGGACCTGATGTGGGGGCCAGGTCAGGTTTGGCCAACATATTATTTTTAGATAGCAAGGAAGGTGGGGAAGTAGCACCATCGAAACCTGAAGTACTGCATGATCTGTTCTATAATTTAGTTTACACTAGTTTTGTTGATCAAACAGTTCCTGAAGTAGCAGGTATTTACTGAGCTACATATTAGAATGTAGACTACTACTAGTATCTGAAGGAACTCTCTTTCTCTATAAAAATAAATGTTAGCTAAGTGAATGCATTGATAAATTGTGATGTGATTAAGATTGTAACTCAGTGCAATGGAGGTTTTGAAAAGGGAAAGTTCCACAAGACTTGAAACAGAGAATTTTCCTTGGACAACAGTGAACTAGGCCTTGAAATAACAGGCAGAGTTCTAGGCAGGCACTGTTTTTGAATGTTTTGGATGGGTGGATACAGAGGAGGACAGAATAAGAAAGGCAAAATGGTAAAAGGGTAATATGCTAATTAGACCAGATGTCCTTCTGGACAAAGCAGCTGGAGGGAAGCCCGGGTCCCGGATGCCTGCAGGTGGCCAAAGGGAAGCCAGCTCAGTCCCGGGTGCCAGAGGGAAGCCGGCAGCCAGGGGAAGGAAGGCCTACTCTTGCACGAATTTCGTGCATTGGGCCTCTAGTAATAATATAAAAGAGGACCTGAAAACATGGTCCAATAGAAGGTGTTTATTAAAGGCATAAGGGGCTTAACATCTCTAATCTCAAGAGGTATAGAGTGCCTTACAATTGCCAGTTGGTAATACCATTTGTTCAATTGCTCTGGCCTTTGCAAATAGTCTTTAATATATTAGGATATAGTTCCTCAAGATTCATTACAATGCAACCCTTAATCCAAAGAATGTATAGTGTCTTATATGGACCACCCACTTATATGAAGGGACTTTGCCAATCTATTGACCGCTATTTCACAGTGCTCAAAAGATTATCTGACACATTGATGTACTCAATATTGTTCAAATTAATAAAAACATTCGTCATTCAGATTGTACACTTTTGCAAATTTTGTTTTGGAAACAAACCTCTTGCTAATTTAGAGAAAAAAAGTCTAATAAACTAATTATATAACATTCCCTATAAACAGAATTATTATAATTATAAGATAGATATTAAAAGCATCATGGAATTAAAGCAGTAGTATGTTTACCTGTGTTCGAACTGACTTTCAGTCACTGACCTTTAGAAAAATTACTTTCAGATAAAAAACTTAAGGTCTGTTTGCTTAAACATCTTTTGGGTGATTAAAGTTTTTAAGATTATTGTTTTGTTTCCCTCATTTTTTAAAAAATATATTTATTTTTATTGATTTCAGAGAGGAAGAGAGAAGGAGAGAGATAGAAAGATCAATACTGAGAGAGAATCATTTATCCGCTGCTTCCTGCACCTCCTCCCCACTGGGGATTGAGCCACAACCCAGGCATGTGCCCTTGGCCGGAACCGAACCTGGGACCCTTCAGTCTGCAGGCCGACGCTCTATCCACTGAGCCAAACCAGCTAGGGCTGTTTCCCTCATTTTTAATAGCTAATTTTAGGCTCCGGACAAAAATCTCAACATTTACAACGAAAATTTTGCAGGAAGGCCTAATATTGCAAGGTTTATCATTCATTTTGTGAGATTTAAGAGTTGTGGACAGTTTGAATTAGGTTTTGCTAGAAAAGAATCAGTGGAAAAAAAAAATAAATGCAATGATTTCTTTTTAAAGAAAAAGTGACTTTCCTCTTTCCAATAAAACTTCCAAAAGTCAATACATATGACTTTGTTTTCAAAACCAGACATTAAAAATGGCAGATATAGGGCTGTTGAGGCAATGACTGGAAACAGAAGATAAAAGAAATCGAACAAAATAGGAATACTTCTGCAGGAGAATTGGCAATAAAAGTGTAATAGGTCAGGTCCAGGGAAACATCCATCTAAGAGTTGTGTGCGGCAGGTTTGTTGGGGGAGGTGCTCAGGAAACAAGGAGGATGAAAGAAAGCAAGATTGGGCAGGAGGAAGTTGAAGCGCAAAGCTGTTGAAAAAGAGGGCTCCGGCAACCCCAGGAGGAGTCGTGGACCAGGCATGAACCTTCAAAGTTGTCCCACTTTGAGGCCAAGGGGCCAGGCCCTGATACTGCTGGATGAAGCAGTCCTGAGATCAAGACTGTTTCTGCAAGGGGGCGTTATGGTGAGTTTGGCTGAGGATAAGACTTGAAGAAGGACTCAGCTGAAAGACCTTACTCAGCCCATTCCACCACAAGCTAAGGAAGTAACTCAATTTTGGCAGAGAATCTGGGCCACACATCACAGCATCCACAAACAGAGGATTTTTTATTATAGCAAAAGATAATTACAAAACTCTTCCTTTGATTTTACTCAGGAAACTAGTACACATGCCAATAAAACACATAAAGAAGGGACATGTTGCTCCCTTAAAAAAAAAAAAAAAAAAGAAAGATAAGGGAAGAAAAGAAAAAGCAGCATGGTGTAGTGAAAAGGAATGTCACAATGTAAGCGCCTTCTATCTAGTTTACCCCTTAAAAGCATTTGAGAATCGCCTGCCATAAAAGTGGTCAGAGCTTATTGGTCGACATAATTAATGCATTAGTTATTGCTACGCTCCTTTTTAGGTTAACAAAAATAATTTCCTTTTAAAACAACAGCCACATAGTCTCCTTTGGTTACTTGGTTGGAACTTTTGTAGCTTCCTTTCTGTAATGAAGGATGTTTTCCATGAAAAACAGCCCATGCCATTGGAGGACCTTAAGAGCCTCCTCAGAAGGGAAAGGGAGGAATTCTTCGAAGGGATAATTTTGGGTTGTCTTCAGGCTCACGTTAAATTCCCAGACGTGCAGAGCTCTCTGAGTCAGGTTGGTTTCAAACTGGGCACAATAACTTAATAGCTCTGTGACCGAAATCAAGCTCCTGGACCTCTCTCACTCTCAGGTTCCTGACTGCAAAATCAGAATGTTAATAAGAACCTTTCAGGCTATTGTGTGTATTTAATTATATTTGTCTGCACGGCTAAAAGAATACTTGAGAAATTTTATTAATAATTATATTGAAGTGGGAAATTTCCATTTACACAAAACACAGAACCTAGAAATCATAAAGGAAAAGTTTGTGTGTGGTATTTTTTTTTAACTTTGCAGAAAGCTTTGACTTATAAAACAACAACAAAAATATTTGTAACATTTCAAAAAAGGCTAACGTTTTAAATATATGAAAGCATGTTACAAAACATAAAAAAAGGGCAAAAACCCAATTTGAAAAATGGGAATAGGACATACAGATGTAGTTTCAAGGCAACAAAATATAAGTGATATGTAAACATATGGAAAATGCTTTTATTCCCATTGTGACATGTTATTTCATGCCTCTATGCCTGAGACACTTCCTCCAGCTAAATTACCCTATCCTGTTTTTGTTTTTTTTCCAATAAAATATCCTTTTATCCCTTAATGTACAGCATAGGTGTGATGTCTTTAGAAGTTGTCAGACCAGATATCCTCATATTTCCGAAGGGGCTTATGTTACTACATTTTACAAAACAATGAGGTAACACTCTGCATGTCTGTTTCTCTGCTAGATTGCCATTTAAGGGTTTGACTAACAGGGCTGAGCTAAAAAAAAATAAGATCATTCTAGGTAAACATCGGGTGAACTAAACTGAAACTGATGAAAAAAGAGCCATAATTATAGTTATGGAAAGGAATTAAGATTTATTCCTTACTTACATGCAAGTTGTTGTGATTTTTCTAAACCCTTCCCAAAATTGTAATAGTCTCTTCGTTAAACTTTCCTTAAATTACCCATTTGGTGGAGCCATCTATTTTTTGCCAGAACCCCACTGATATGCAGTCTCTTTCCAAATTAATGACTGTGTTTATATTCACGGTAATTACTAAGCTGTGTTAAATCACTAATGTAGTTTGCCCAACAGTTCTTTGGTGTTCAGAATTGAGAGTATGTCCTCAGTTGCTTTATTTTGTATGAGAAACTTTGTAAGAATTAGTTTACAAGGCAGTTCACACTTCTCTAAGGACAATATTGTGAAAAAATGGTTACTTTTATATTCTGCCATATAAGGTAGGCCTTATGGAGAAACCACCTTATCATTCCCCTCACTTTTTGCAGTCCCTGTCCTTTGACTGTTCTTATTCTCTTCTCCCACCCTCCAAAAACTCAGATCTTTATGTATTTATGAAGAATTAATTATTCATCAATTTATTCATTTAAAAGCCATTTCCCCATCTAATTTAAATTGTTGATTATATAGACTGAGATTCCTTTGTTTCTCAGAATTCTGAATTCCCTTTTTAAAAGAAAAAATGTTGTATTGGAATAAAAACTATTTTATTCCAATTCAACATTTCTGTCAACAATCAAATATTGCTAATATTTGATGAGAATGATTGATGGAGAAATAGAGAAGAAAATTGTATTTACATTGATTGTTAGTCAAACTGTAATTATACAACTAAATTTAGCCAAAGAACTTTTATTGTTTCTGAAAGTTCTAGGTGAGAAAAACTGATTACATAATTTATCTGGTTGATGATGTTGCAATATGGATTAGTAATGCTAAAATAACAATATTATAAATTAGCAACAATATAATTAGAAAAAAGTAAGAATGATTTATTCTAGGTCATAAAATGACTAATTAGATTTGTTTCTTTAATGAAAGGGAATTAATATTAATTAAGCACAGTTTACTAGACATCGTTTAGTATTTTCACACATGGTACTTCATTTACTCTCCAGAACCATCCTGTGAAAAGGCATTGTTATTTTTCTTTTGCAGTTGAAGAAACTTTAAGTCTGGGAGATTTTCTATCTTGTCCAGACAATCAGTATAGGGCAGCTCAGTACTTGAATTCAAACTCTATGTGTATTAGTGAAGATCGTCTCACTAGCTGTCATAATAATAACTCCAAAATCTCGATGCCTTGACACTATGCATATTATATGCTCTAATTACATTTATCTTCTACTGTAAGTGCACATGGGGTAGGGCAGGGAAAGCGAATGCTTTGCTCCATGTAGTCATACAAGATCCCTAAATAGGGGGATCTGTATTTAAAATATGGCTACAAGGTCAACCAGGACATCAATATCAGTTGGCAGAAGGGGATAAGAGAGAAGAGGAGGAGGAGGAGGAGGAGGAGGAGGAGGAGGAGGAGGAGGAGGAGGAGGAGGAGGAGGAGGAGGAGGAAGAAGAAGAAGAAGAAGAAGAAGAAGAAGAAGAAGAAGAAGAAGAAGAAGAAGAAAGGGAGAGAGAGAGAGAGAGAGAGAGAGAGAGAGAGAGAGAGAGAGAGACTACATGAGTGATTGAGAGGTTTTATGGGCAAGGCCTGGGTGATGCATGTCAAACTCTTTCACATTCCCTTGGCCAGAATCTAGTCATATGGCCCTGGCAGGTATGGCTCAGTTGGTTGAGCATCACCCCATGCAACAAAAGGTCACCAGTTAAATTCCCTATCAGAGCACATGCCCAGGTTGTGGGTTCAATGGGAGGCAACCAATTGATGTTTCTCTCTCCCCCTCCTTTCCTCTCTCTCTAAAATAAATAAAAACATTTTAAAAATTAGTCATATGGTCACACCTAAATAAAAGAAGGCCTAAAACATGAGTCTAGGTGTATTCTCAATAGAAAAGAGAAATGGATGTCATGAATCACTACCTACCTAGTCCCTTTCATAACAAGTTAGGAATTATTTTAAGATTAAATCATAATAGCCTGTCATCCTTCCAGTGACCATTAACTTTCCCAGTAAACTGTAAATTGCATTGATGTGTAATCCCAACATATCACAGAACTGGAGTAGGGCTACAGGACAGTACCAGAATTTGGGTCTTTAAGAGTCTCTATGGCTGCTTTGTAGTTTAGGGAAGAGCCTCACTTATGATATGGGTCTTGTGCTTGCTATCATATTAACTTCCTATGAGTGTGCAGTAATAACTAGTATCATTGCCAAGTTTATCTATGACTTATAACTTTTAATTACATTTATGAGAGTGTTATTTAGGAAACTCTGACCTATTTCTACCCCTCCATCAGCCTAAGAATTTAATTCTTCTTAACAATTAAAAAAGTTAATAATTTCCTTTAACTAATTCAACAGCTTATTAGAATGAATATATTAGATTAAAACTTCTGAATTGCTACCTTTTTCTTATATATCAGTGTTCATCATGAAAACAGGATCACTGTTTAAAAAATAAACAAACATGGTAAAAGTCCCTTTCAATGGAAACACCAATAGTACAGCCTCATCAAATACATTTTCATCTCATTTATAATACAAGCTTACTTTTATCATGTCAGAAAAAACATCATGTTTAAGAATTATAATTGATAAATCAGCAATTCTTGATCCTACTTGATTTAATAAATGTTTTTTTAATAGATATACTGGATAATTTCCATATAAAATGCATAAAATGATTTAGGTTTTTTGACAAATGAAAATTTCAACTATGCCCGGAAGAAAAAATGATCAATCAATAAATATTCTAGAATTAAGATTTAGATGTTGGAGTTAGGGTCTGAAAATGAATTAGGAATCAAAGAGTTTTTAAGAAGTTTGACTCAAAATTACTGAGGTAAGCTTCTACAATATCAGAGGTTTTTATTTTTCCCAATGTGTAATAACTGACCAACTAAACATCTGCTTGCTTAACCACAGAATTAAGTAGGTTTCCTCTTACAGTCATATTTTTCCAGTAGAAGATATTAATGAACCAAAAGAAAGCATTGTGTTTAATTTCCTAATGCTCAAAAGATTCTTTTAGAATTCCTTTTACAAGTTTCAGATCTTAAATAAATTTTTGACATGAGTTGCTTTACATCAGCTTGCTGTTGTCTATGTAGGTAGGTAGAAATACTTATTTTAAAGTATATTTCAATGAATGTGATATATAAAAAGACTGTTCAAAACTTTAACCTCTAAAATTTTTGAAGGACAAAAAATAAACAGGCAAGCTACTGCAACTACAGGAATACAGGTTATCAGAGTCAAATATATGTGCAAATTTTACTTGGTTTATTTCATCCTAGAGGAACAGAAAATGCTTCATCATGAACAGAAATTATTTTATAATAGAACATTCATCACTGATATAATGCAAGCCCCTTCAGAGCAGACCAAGCACATTGTTACTGACAACTGAAAGGAGACTTTTGAAAGGACTAAACCTGAAGGTCATTTTGGCCTTTCTTATTTTCTAAGACTTTACAAAAGCACAGAAAAATTCCAACCATCCATTCCTCCCTATTATGTCTACATAAATTAAGTCAGAAAGCTAATGATTGCACCTGTCATATGAATTTCAGTGTCTTTAAATAATATTAAGAAAATTATACCACCTTCTCATTATTTTTTTGCAAGTAATACAGGGCTTAACAAATTATTGAATAGAAATGAGTGCTAACAGGACAGTTTATAATTGGACAGTTTATATAATCATCTTAAAAAGAGGTCAGCAAACTATAGTCCATGTATTAAGTGCAATAATCTGTTTTTGTATATATCAAGAGCTAAAATTTTTTTTTTACATTTTTCTTATTAAAACAAAACCAAAAAAAATATTTCATGGCACATAAGAATTATGTGAAATTCAAGGTTTTTTTTAAAGCTTTATTAAAATATAGCTATACTCATTTATTTACATATCATCTATGTCATCTTTTGCATAAGATTTGCAGAGTTGAGCCTGGCTGATGTGGCTCAGTGGTTGAGCCTTGACCTGTGAACCAGGAGGTCATGGTTCAATCCCTGGGGTCAGGGTACATGCCCAGGTCACAGGCTCAATCCCAGGTGGGGAAGCAGCCGATCAATGATTCTCTCTCATCGTTGATATTTCTATCTCTCTCTGCCTCTCCCTTCATCTCTGAAATCAATAACAATATATCTTGCCGAAACCGGTTTGGCTCAGTGGATAGAGCGTCGGCCAGCGGACTGAAGGGTCCCGGGTTCGATTCCGGTCAAGGGCATGTACCTTGGTTGCGGGCACATCCCCAGTAGGGGGTGTGCAGGAGGCAGCTGATCGATGTTTCTCTCTCATCGATGTTTCTAGCTCTCTATCCCTCTCCCTTCCTCTCTGTAAAATATCAATAAAATATATTTTAAAAAAATAACAATATATCTTTTAAAAAGAATGGCAGAGTTAAGTTGTGACAGACACTATATGGTCCCCAAAATCTAAAATACTTACTATTTGACCCTTTTTGAAAAAAATTTGTTGACTTCTCATCTAAAGCATAGTGGAAGTTAGTGCATTTTTCATTCAGAAAAAAAAAAAAAAAAAAGGTTCAGTGAAAATATGTTTTCTAGACCAGTATAATATGCATGGCACTGTATACCCCTGATGATATAATTAAGAATGAGTTTGCATTTTACATAACTGTTTCTTGCTGAGTCTTAACAACATTAGCCTGGTAATAAGCCTGGTCTAATCTGGTAATAAATTCCTCACATCTTCAATTTCTGAATCCTGGAGGAAAAATAAGGGGGTAGAGGACATGAAAGTAAATAAAGTCCTATAGATTGTATCTATAATGAGTCACAGAAAAAATACAAACATCATACTAATAATATAAAAGAATCAACACATTTCAGGTGGTTGTGATATCTTTGTAATTAACCTGATTATTAATAATAAAAAGAGAGCAAAGGGAAGATAGATGCATGCCTAGTAAAGCTGGGGTGACATTGGGAAGGTAAGTGTCAGTCAGTCACACCTGAGAACAAAATTTGTTAGCCACAGTAGGCATGGCCACTGCAAGAGTGTGAAATTTGGGATACTTAACTTCCTAAACAAAGGAACTTACTCTCTTATCACTCTGTGCTCTTGGTTCCTCTTGGTGTATTTCACTTGACTCCTGGCTTGTGGGGTTCTCTCGCTCCTACTTCCTGGAGTTTGCCCACATGGCCCAAAGCCATATGGACCCCCACACACAATGGACTAGTGGACTGTAACTAGCCTGATGCTGACCTGGACCCGAATTCAACATAGAGTGGAAACTCTGGACTCTGGCTTTGCTTTTAACTCTACTGAAACCCCAGCTATACCACTCCCAGGATGGATTAAGTGAAATGTGACTTTAGAGACCCAGGAATGGAATTTCATGAAAATAAAACTTTCTACCATATCCATCTCCCTATGGCGGCTTCTAGAAATGCTTATTCCACTGGTAACCCACGAACCCCATTCCCACTAGCAATGGAGAGAAGCCTCCCAGGCTTTTCTCTGATATCAGTTGCATTTTTCCTTTTGTTTATAAACACTGCTAATTTAACACAACGGATGTATGTTTTATGACAGCAACAACTTAAAACCTTTTCTTAGGGGGATGTGTAGCGTATTAAATGTGAGGAATGGGTATGAATTTTATAACTCAGTGTCTATAGTGACATAGGAATACCGTTAAGGAAAATCAGATGAGATAACACCAATGCATAAGCATCTGAACAAAGCCGGTTTCCTCTGTGGTTTTGTGATGTGGCTAAAATATCTTCATCTATCACTGAAACCTATGACTTCCAGTGCTAATTTAGACTTGTTGACAGTTGTGTGGGAGGAATAGTGTCAAAATTACAGCCATATATTTTGCACCCCTTAGTTAAATGTCACTCACATTTTCTAACATGAGCCTTTTATTGACTGAGATTTCACCTTAGAGGCAAAGATTGGCAGCCCAGAAAGCCTAGGTGTTTTCGATTGGCTATTTGTTTGATGCAGAGTCAAATAAATGCCTGAGTCCATCAAGAGATTTCCAAGTGCTTTTAAATGTCCAGGGTACAAATAAAGCTTTGCCTTTGAAAGGACAGAGAATATAACTTCATGTTATAAGACCTACATCTATTTCATTAGAAGCACCATTTTTCAAATGGTTCCCATGTAGATTTTTCAAAAAGTGAATCCTGGCCAACATTCTCACACAATTGTTACCATTCGTTTATAAAGTGAATTGTTGCCTCAGGATATTTTTAAGGAATAAAAACTTTAAAACAAGTGAGATACTACACCCATCTAAAAAAGCTACAGACAAATGTATTATGCATTGTGACAAATTCTGATGTGGATTTTAAACAAGTGACCCCTAATTTTCAGTTCTTATTTTGCTATTGTATATTCTGGGAATTATATGCAAATTGTCTCTAAAAAACATTATTTACATGAATAACGATGGTGAGAGCAAAAAAGTCTTTTCTTTACATTTTAAACATAAACTAAAACATTTTTCATGTAAAAGGCTAAAAATTAAAGGTCTGAAAAGTTGGGCATACAACACATTTTAGCTTGTTATTATAAAATATCTATGTCCTTATTAATAAAATAGGAATATACATATGTTAATATTTCTGTAGAACAGGCTCAAAGACATAGGAAACCCTTATAATGGGGAAGTTGTTACTTTTATTAGTAACAGTAGCTTCCTTCTCTCAGTAATCATCACCATTTCAACCTTATTCTGCTTGGTTGAGTTACAGAGAGAGAAGTTCAATCTAGGCTTTTATAATTTGTCTAGGATCATTTGCCAAGTATTTTTTTTAATATATGATTGTACTTTATGACTAGATAACATAATAAACTCATTGGAACCATGTTATCAAATAATATCTTTTATTTCTGAATATATCAATTTTGAATGTGTTATTCCAAAAACATATTTTCTAGTAGATTTCTACTGCCCTCATAACCACTTTTGGGTAGTGGTATCTCATGACACCTTTTGCCTATAGCTTTTAAGAGGCATACAATATCTTCCTTGTTTTAACATCCACGGAGACATTTGGTCCATATTTAATAAAAATTCTTCTCTTCTGCAATATTCGGACCCTCACCCATTTACCAGCTTGACTACCAAAGCAAGAATGGCTATTATTGTTAATACAGCCACACACAATTTTTAAACCAATAAAACATGATAGTATGTTAATGTTTTAATCCTGCAAACTAAAAGTACAAATAATTGTGATGAGTTCTTTTAACCCAGGGACATTTTCTATGCATGAACCTTTGGACAGGATCAAATTCAAGGTTCTTTGGCATGAACCAAATGTCTCCATGGATGTTTTGGACAGGACCAAATGTCTGCTAATTAGAAAAGGCCTGGTACTGAATGAAACAAAATGAACTAAATTGATTTATAGAAAAAAACCACACCAATTATACAATATGCATTTATCAGAACACATATAAATAAAATGAAGCACACTATACACATGAGAATGGTCACATGTAGGAGAGGATAACAGGAGGAATATGTATTTTACAAAAGAGCAAATTAATACATGGAATGAGAGGAACCTAATGCAAGCCAGTGATGACAGTGTTTTATCAACTAAGGATTGGTAGTAACTCAGGCTTATACACTTCAGAACCAATAAATAAATGCATAGAAGCTAAAAGGATTTATTCTGTCTTATTGTAGCAAATAGAACATTACTCAAGGGCTCTGATCAGAGGGGATGTGGTCAGAGTGTGGGTGCTGCAATGTCATCCTCAGGAGCTCTGAAGGCTGAGCACATGGAAATGCACAACACCAGAGCCTGGACAAGAGACAGGTGGAGAGTTGTTATTACTTACATAATGCTATCGGAATGCAATGGGAAGGCACTTTTTTTTTTTTTTTCTGAAAGCAAAATCAGACCCAACTGAACACAAAAAGAGCTGCGGATCATCTTACCTGATTAACTTCAGCCATCCTCCAAACTGATCCCCTATGGACATGGGATCGAGGGGTTCCAGGCTGTATGCCTGCTCCTTCTGAGATCCTTTTAGGTTGTGAATCATCTCAGTTAAATCAGTGATTCATTCATACAAGGTTTGATGTTGAGGTGTTTTCTTTTAGCTTGCTTTTCTAAAAACTTAGGAAGAATAACGTATTCATTTCTGAGCAACTTAGAAATGAAATGTAGATTTTGCCAGTGCACCTGCTTCATTTCCGCATTGTTTGTCAACAAATGCAAGCAGCATTTAATTTTTAATTCCATCAACATCAGTTAATTGTTTTGGCCTAACACTGAGCTGGGTGCTAAGAATATGGCTATGAGAAAGTTTAAGTCTTTTTCCTTGGGGAACTCCCAGATATAAATATTTTTCATGCATAATAAGTAGAGCCAAGGCTG
Source organism: Plecotus auritus (assembly GCF_963455305.1). Lineage (NCBI taxonomy): Eukaryota > Metazoa > Chordata > Mammalia > Chiroptera > Vespertilionidae > Plecotus > Plecotus auritus. The sequence goes on along the minus strand of NC_137770.1, from coordinate 19,646,475 downwards.
TAAATAGAGGGAAAACAATAAACAAAACAGGAAAATCTGAGGACCGGATAATGAGAAGGAACAAGGCAGATAGAGCAGCACATACAAAGTTAGAAGATTGAAAGAGTTTGGCTCTCTAGGAATGCTGAGAACTTTTCTAGCAAGAGGGATTGGTACTTAGAAGGGAGCCAGCAAAGGGGTGTAGTAAGTGCAGTTAAGAGTGGGTTATACGGATCATGTTTTAGATGCCATAATTATGGATGTAAACTTCACCAGAAGAAAATGGAAGAAGTATCTCAGGTTTTTAGCAGAGAATGACATGATCCGTTTTACATTTTGAATAATAACCCTGCCAATGAACACTTTCCAGGTTGAAAATTAGACTATTGTACAAATATAGGCAGAGTGCCAAATAATAAATGCATTTCATCTGTAGAGAAAAAGAATATACTCCTATTATTCTCCCACTCACCTCCATTTTAATTCCTTTTAAAAATGTGAATTTTGGCCCTAGCTGGTTTGGCTCAGTGGATAGAGTGTCAGACTGCAGACTGAAGGGTCCCAGGTTTGATTCCAGCCAAGGACACATGCCTGGGTTGTGGGCTCGATCCCCAGTAGGGGGCGTGCAGGAGGCAGCCGGTCAGTGATTCTCTCTGATCATTGTTGTTTCTATCTCTCTATCCTTCTCCCTTCCTCTCTGTAAAAAATCAATAAAATATATTTAAAAAAATGTGAATTTTGAAATCTACAGTCTCATGGACATATCCCAAATCTTAAATATTTATTTACCAAGCCATTCCAGCTCAGGATATGGTGTATCTCTCTGCTCTTCAATTATAGGGCTTGTTTCTGCTACCACTTATTTACTTGCTATTTTTGTATTGGTTTTGAAGTTCAGAAACAAAATTAGTTTCTTGTGTTTATTGAATAAAACCAACGTGTCCTGGGATGCCAAGAAGTTTGAGGATAGCTAGCAAATTTTCTATTCCCCTTCCTCTAATTTCTACATTGAAAAAATAAACAAGGGGAGGGAAGAATAGGAGAAAAATGGAGCAGAGAGGAGAGGAGGCCAGGGGAGGGGAAAGGAGGAGAGTAGAAAAGCAAAGAGATTGATGGCTCAACATTTTTGAAGAATACCTTGACCCATAAAATGTGACAAAGTGTACTGAAATGTGTTATTTCCATAGGCATGTTAATCTTATGGTGTGCCTAAGAGATTTGGAAATATTTTCTTAGTTACATATAAATTCAGCAAGATTGTTTTGTTTCTCTTTCCTTTTAGAAAGAATGATTTTTTTAATTTTTTTTTTTTTTTTACTTCTGTGTCCACTCCTTCATTCTATCCCCTTTAGTTCAGGTCTAGCTAGCTTGTTATTTAGATTTAGACATTGACTTGTTGCCACCAGTCTGACATAGAATTGTTTACAAAAGTTTTGTATGAAGAACATCAACAAGAGCAAATACATGCATACATTAGAGGCACTGTTTCAGGAAACGCTGGTGCTGTTTATTTGGCTGTTCAATATCAGTATTATTAGATGATAAAGACACAATATAATAGACAGTTTACATTACAAATACTGATCATTTACTGCCACAATTATTATATTTATTTTTATTAAAGTAAGTTTATGCTAGAAATGTTGGGGAAATCATAGGATATAATAAAAACATTATGAGTAATCGATTCTTTCCTCTCTGGCAATTCCTCTTGTATAAATCATTCCTGTCTTGGTTTTATGTATTCATGTATCCTGCAAAGTAAAATTTTATTTCACTTATAAATAACACAGAAATTTTATATATTATAAAAGAACTCATAAAACATAATGTTTTATGGATGCAAAGTACTCTATAACAATGATGTTTTCATTTGATAAACTCTATGGTATAGGGATTTTGAACATGAGCTCAAGAGCCAGATTAGGTAGAAATCTCCACTTTAGGTAGAAATGCACAGTGCAGGGGATAGGAAGATGGCGACTGGCAGGAAGGTAGGGTGGGAGAAAGTGTGAGAGAGTGAGGGAACCATGGAGGAGAGTGTAGACATATGTGGTGTGTGTGTGTATGAGCTAGTGACAGTTAGATTCTGCAGGTCCTCCAAGGAGCTGCCAATCTGGGCAGTCTTAGACTGCAGAGCCCCGCGCACAAAGTGGACACTTCTGGGCAGCAGGTGCGGGCACAGAGACCATGCCATCTTGAGAAACAGAGCTGCTTGAGACTAGGATCCTGGCCTCAGCACCACCCAGTCACGTCTCAGACACAAACCAGGACCCTGTAGCCACTGGGGACAGAGAATTGTGACCACAGCTTCAGACCAACAGACAACAAGAATCCAGACTTCCAGGCCGCAGATTTCTGTGAGTCAAAGAGCCTATTCCCCTCCCCACAGGATCGCGGATGGCGCCATAGTAACTGATAGACCTGCCCCTCGCTGGGCCACAGCGCACCCCAACTGGAATTTGAGCTTGGGAGCGTGTGCACAGAGACTGGAATCTGCTCCCTGCAATGCAATCAGGCGACCAAACTTGAAGCCCACACAGGGCGGCAGTGCCACCTGACTTCGATTCTGGGCAAGCGCACACGGAAGTCTGTTTTCCACAGCGCACACGGAAGTCTGTTTTCTGCAGTGCACATGGAAGTCTGTTTTCCACAGCGCAGGCATGCTACAGTGCTACTGTACAACCCAGTCCCCCATGGTGACCAGGACCCAGATTCTCCTGGCAAGAGGCAGCACTGAGCACCACTGACTTGACTCTGTTTCTTATTGTGTGCACCTGGGATCCCTGACTCACAGCACATTTACACTAAGAACCAGTGACTCCAATTCTTGGTGCATGCACACACAGGGACCCTGATTCTCAATGAGAAGCCACACGAGGCAACAGAGAATCTGATACTCAATTCTTGGTGCAGACACAGGGAAACTCTGACTCCTGGCACGTGCTAGGGGACTCATTTTTGGCACATGCCAACAGTGCAGTGCAGGCAGGGTCCATGATTCTAGGTGCGCACACGAGACCACACTGAATGCTGGTGACACTAACCCTGGGCAAGCCTGGTTTCCCATGTTGCAACCTGTTTCAATAAAATGTGGGATGATGAAATGACAGAAAACATACACACAGACAAGACAGATGCCGAGCTCGGTGAAGACTGCAGCAAGTTTTTTAACTGCGTAATGCCTTTTATACACAAAACACTGAATAGGTGGTCTGTCAAGAGGAAAGTATTCTTTGTTCCTCTTAATCTCTAAGGGAGAGACAGAGCAGAAGGACAAATTCTCAGTACAGCAAATCTCAGTAAATAATTACAGACTTCTTGGTAAGCTATGAAAGGTTGCTCTCATTCTACTGATAACCGCCATCCAAGCAAGCCTGGGAAAACTGTGTGGGTAGGGGACCCATACCTTTAAAGAACAGCTTTAAAGGTCATTCCCTTGTGGCCAAACCCACCCTTCCTGTTTGCAGGCAAGAGGGGAGCACATCCGTATGCGGAATGTGCTTCTTTGGCACGTACACAGTTGGGAATGTTTCCAAGTTAAACTGTTTGCAGCTTTTCCTCGGCTGATCTCTTCATTCCCACCAAACCATGGCAGACACATGTCCTAGTGTCGGAGCACTTCAGTGACACTCGGGTGGTGCAAAGTTTCCACGGCACATGGCCCAGGTCCACGCAACTTGAAGTCTGAACCTTCTGGTGATAGTCAGAATGGGGAGACAACACAATCTCCAGAGGAAAGAAAATGAGGAGTCGCCAAGAAAGGAAATTAGTGAAATTGAAGCATGCAACATGACTGAAAAAGAATTCAGAGTAATGGTCGTGGAATTCATATATCGGATGGATGAGAATATCAACAACCTATGCAAGAATCAGGAAGAAATGAAAGTGATATAGCTACAATCAAAAACACCATGGAAAGTTTCAACAATAGACTAGAAGAAGCAGAGGACCGAATTAGTGAGTTAGAAGATCAGGTACAGAAACAAGTCCAATCTGAACAGCAACTGGAGAAAAAAATTAAAAAACAGAAGGAAAGCCTAAGGGAGCTTTGGGACAACATGAAACGAAGTAACATACATATTATAGGGCTGCCAGAAAGACAAGAAGAGCAGCAAGAATTAGAAAATCTATTTGAAGAAATAATGACAGAAAACTTCCCGGATATGGGGAAGAAAAAAGTTACACAAGTACAGAGAGTCCCAAGCAGGATCAATCCCAAAAGACCCACAACAAGACACATCATAATTTCAATGGCAAATATTAATGACAAAGAGAGAATCTTAAAGGCGGCAAGAGAGAGACAGAGGGTTACCTACAAATGAGCCCCCATCAGAATATCAAATGATTTCTCAACAGAAACACATCAAGCTAGAAGGAAATGGAAGGAGGTATACAAAGTGTTGCAAAGCAAAGGACTGAATCCAAGAATACTCTATCCAGCAAGACTCTCAATCAAAATTGAAGGGGAAATCAGGAGCTTCGCAGACAAAAAAAGGCTAAGGGAGTTTATCACCACCAAACCAACAATGCAAGAAATGCTAAAAGGAATACTGTAAAAAGAAGAAATAAAAAGGTAAGAAGGAACACAGACACAAAAATAGATATGACTGCAAACAAGTACCTTTCAGTAATAACTTTAAACCTAAATGGACTAAATGCTCCAATCAAAAGACATCAAGTGGCTGAATGGCTAAAAAAAACACAACCCATATATATGCTATCTACAAGAGACCCACCTCAGAACAAGGGACTCACACAAATTGAAAGTGAAGGGATGAAAAAATATCTTTCAGGCAAATGGAAATGAAAAAAAAGCTGGGGTAGCAATACTTATATCTGACAAAATAGACCTCAAAGTGAAGGCCATAACAAGAGATAAGGAAGGCCACTTCATAATACTAAAGGGATCGATACAACAACAGGATAAAACCCTGATAAACATATATGCACCCAATGCAGGAGCACCCAAATACATAACAAAACTCCTGGAAGGTATCCAGGGAGAGATCGACAACAGTACAATCATAGTAGGGGACTGTAATACACCACTGACACCACTGGATAAATCCTCTAGACAAAAAATCAGCAAAGACACAGCAATCCTAAATGACTCACTAGATCAGATGGACTTAACTGATATCTTCAGAACATTGCATCCAAAAGCCACAGAATATACGTTCTTCTCAAGTGCACATGGGACATTTTCAAAAATAGACCACATATTGGGTCACAAGCAAAGTCTCCTCAAGTTCAAGAAGATTGAAATCATACAAAGCATCTTCTCAGACCACAATGCCATAAAATTAGAAATAAACTACAATAAAAACAATCCAAAAATCTCAAACACTTGGAAGCTGAATAGCATGCTATTAAATAATGACTGGGTTACCAATGAGATTAAAGAAGAAATTAAAAGCATCCTGGAAACTAATGTCAATAAAAACACAATCCAAATTCTATGGGACACAATGAAAGCAGTCCTGAGAGGGAAGTTCATAGCTCTACAGGCCTACCACAAAAAGCAAGAAAAAATGGTAGTAAATCATCTAACTCTACAACTCAAAGAATTAGAAAGAGAGCAACAAGAACAGCCCAGAGTGAGCAGAAGGAAGGAGATAATAAAGATCAGAGCAGAAATAAATGACATAGAGACCAAAAAAACAACAACAACAACAAAAACAAAACAAACAAAAAAAATACTAAAGATCAATGAAACCAAGAGCTGGTTCTTAAAAAGGATAAACAAGATTGATAAACCTGTAGCCAGACTCACCAAGAAGCAAAGAGAGGACTCAAATAAACAAAATCACAAATGAGAGAGGCGAAATAACAACAGACCCCACAGAAATACAAAGGATTGTTAAAAAAATACTATGAACAACTCTACTCCAACAAACTAGACAACCTGGAGGAAATGGACATATTCCTAGAAAAATACAACCTTTCAAAACTCAATCAGGAAGATTCTAAAAATCTCAATAGGCTGATAACTATGGATGAAATTGAAGCAGTCATCCAAAAGCTCGCAGCAAACAAAAGCCTGGGGCCTGATGGCTTCACAGGGGAGTTATACCAAACATTCAAGGAAGAATTAAAACCTATCCTCCTCAGACTATTCCAAAAAATTCAAGAGGAAGGAACACTTCCAAGCTCATTCTATGAAGCCAGCATCACCCTAATACCAAAACCAGATAAAGACAACACAATGAAAAAGAATTATAGGCCAATATCACTCATGAACATAGATGCCAAAATCCTCAACAAAATTCTAGCAAATCAGATCCAGCAATACATCAGAAAGATCATACACCATGACCAAGTAGGATTTATCCCGGGGATGCAAGGATGGCACAATATCCACAAATCAATAAATGTGATACATCACATAAACAAATTGAGAGAGAAAAATAACATAATCATTTCAATTGACACAGAAAAAGCATTTGACAAAATTCAACACCCCTTCTTGATAAAAAACTCTCAGCAAGGTGGGAATAGAAGGATCATACCTCAACATAATAAAAGCCATATATGAAAAACCCACAGCCAACATCATACTCAATGGGCAAAAACTAAAACCATTTCCCCTAAGAACAGGAACAAGACAGGGATGCCTACTCTCACCACTCCTGTGCAACATAGTACTGAAAGTACTAGCCATTGCGATCAGACAAGAAGAAGAAATAAAAGGCATCCAAATTGGAACAGAAGAAGTAAAACTGTCCTTATTTGCATATGACATGATATTGTACATAGAAAACCCTAAAGACTCCATAAAAAAAATTATTAGACTTAATAAATGAATTTGGCAATGTAGCAGGATACAAAATTAATGCCAAGAAATCTATGGCATTTCTTTACAACAATAGTGAACTTATAGAAAGAGAGACTAAAAAAGCAATCCCATTTACTATTGCACCAAAAAAATTAAGATACCTAGGAATAAACTTAACTAAGGAGGTAAAAGACCTATATGCGAAAAACTACAGGACACTGAAAAAAGAGATAGAGGAAGACATAAACAGATGGAAGAACATACCGTGTTCATGGATTGGTAGAATCAACATCATCAAAATGTCCATACCACCCAAAGCAATCTACAGATTCAATGCAATCCCCATTAAAATACCTATGGCATATTTCACAGACCTACAACAAACTTCCCAAAAATTCATCTGGAATAAAAAAAGAGCCCGAATAGCTGCAGCAATCCTGAGAAAGAAGAACAAAGTAGGTGGGATCTCAATACCAGATATCAAGCTGTATTGCAAAGCCACTGTTCTTAAAACAGCCTGGTACTGGCACAAGAACAGACATATAGACCAATGGAATAGAATAGAGAATCCAGATATCGACCCAAACCACTATGCCCAATTAATATTTGACAAAGGAGGCATGAACATACAATGGAGTCAAGACAGTCTCTTCAACAAATGGTGTTGGGAAAATTGGACAGATACATGCAAAAAAATGAAACTAGACCACCAACTTACACCATACACAAAAATAAACTCAAAAATGATACAGGACCTAAACATAAGACAGGAAACCATAAAAATACTAGAGGAATCCACAGGCAGCGAAATCTCAGATATATGCCGAAGGAACTTCTTTACCGATACAGCTCTTAGGGTAATGGAAAATAAAGAAAAAATAAACAAATGGGAATACATCAAAATAAAAAGCTTTTGCACAGCACAAGAAACCATCAACAAAACAACAAGAAAGCCCACTGCATGGGAGAACATATTTGCCAATGTCATCACCGATAAGGGTTTAATATCCAACATTTACAGGGAACTCATACAACTTAACAAAAGGAAGATAAACAATCCAATAAAAAAAATGGGCAAATGACCTAAATAGACATTTTTCGAAGGAGGACAGAAGGAAGGCCAAGAGACATATGAAAACATGCTCAAAGTCACTAATTATCCGAGAGATGCAAATCAAAATGACAATGCAGTATCATCTCACACCTGTCAGAATTGCTGTCATCAACAAATCAACAAACGACAAGTGTTGGTGAGGATGCGGAGAAAAAGGAACTCTTTTGAACTGATGGTGGGAATGAAGCCTGGTGCAGCCACTGTGGAGAACAGTGTGGAGTTTACTCAAAAAACTAAAAATGGAACTCCCATTTGACACAGTGATCCCACTTCTAGGAATATATCCCAAGAAACTAGAAACACCAATCAGAAAGGATATATGCACCCCTATGTTCATAGCAGCACAATTTACCATAGCAAATATTTGGAAACAGCCTAAGTGCCCATCAGCAGATGAGTGGATTAAAAAACTGTGGTACATCTACACAATGGAATACTACGCTGCGGTAAAAAAGGAGATCTTACCATTTGCAACAGCAGGGATGGAACTGGAGAGCATTATGCTAAGTGAAATAAGTCAGTCAGTGAAAGATAAATACCACATGATATCACTCATTTGTGGAATATAATGAACAACATAAACTGATGAACAGGGACAGATCCAGAGACAGGGAAGCATCGATCAGATTGCCAAACCTCAGAGGGAAGATAGGGGAAGGTGGGGGAAAGGAGGAGAGATCAACCAAAGGACTTTTATGCATGAATATAAGTCTAACCAATGGACACAAACACCAGGGGGGTGAGGTCATGAGTGGGGGTGGGGGATTGGGGAGTCAATGGGTGGATGAGGACACATATGTAATACCTTAATCAATAAAGAAATTTTTTAAAAAAGAAATTTAAAAAAAAGAAAAGAAAAAAATCTCCACTTTACCACTATTAGCATGGGAACTTGACCAAGTTCCTTAACCATTCACTGCCTCAGTTTCCACATATGAAAACCAGGAATAAAAAACATACCTACTTCATAGGGTTGTTCTTCCAAATAGAAGGTTTTATGGATGTAGAGCAAAATAAAACAATGTCTAGAATATGCCATATATTATATAAATAGTAGATATCATTATTTATTTTTATTATCCTACAGGGTTAGACATTTGGATCATTTTTAACTTTATGGCCTTTTCAATAATGATATGCTTAACAAATTTGAGTATAAATCTTTCTAAGAATATCATGGTCAAATGATTTGTGATTTTGATATATACTGCAAAATTGCCTTCCAGAAACATTATAAAATTTATACTACCATCTGTCAGCATGGGAGAGACTACTTAATAAGCATTAAGATACCCCATAATTAAGTGGAATGTATTTTATTGGTAGCAAAAACAAATATTTATTTTTTTATTGGTTAATGAAGTTTTTTTTTCTTTATTGATTAAGGTATTACATATGTGTCCTTATCCCCCCATTCCCCTCCCCAACCCCACTCCCTTTCATGCCGCCACCCCCTGGTGTCTGTGTCCATTGGTTATGCTTATATGCATGCATACAAGTCTTTAGGTTGATTTCTTCCCCTTACCCCCTCTCTCCCCTACCTTCGCTCTGAGGTTTGAGCATCTGATCAATGCTTCTCTGTCTGGATCTGTTTTTGTTCATCAGTTTATGTTGTTCATTATAATCCACAAATAAGTGAGATCATGTGATATTTATCTTTCTCTGACTGACTGACTTATTTCACTTAGCATGATGCTCTCCAGCTCCAAAATGGATAAAGGACTTAAACGTAAGATGGGAAACCATAAAAAATATTAGAGAAATGCACAGGCAGCAAAATCTTAGAAATATTCCAAAGCAATATCTTTACCGATACAGCTCCTAGGGCAATGGAAACTAAAGAGAAAATAAACAAATGGGACAACATAAAAAAAAAAGCACGCTTTTGCAAAGCAAAAGAAACCATCCACAAAACAACAAAAAAGCCAAGCATGGGAGAATATTTGCCAATGTTATCTCCAACATTTAGAGAACTCATACAATTTAACAAAAGGAAGATAAACAACCCAATAAAAAATGGGGAACAGACCTAAATAGATACTTTTCGAAAGAAGACATAAGGAAGGCCAAGAGACATATGAAAACATGCTCAGAGTCACTAATCATCTGAGAGATGCAAATCAAAACAACAATGCGGTACCATTTCACACCTGTCAGAATGGATATCATCAACAAATCAACAAATGACAAGTGCTGGCTAGGATGCAGAGAAAAAGGAACCCTCATGCACTGCTGGTGGGAATGCAGACTGGTGCAGCCACTGTGGAGAACAGTATGGAGTTTCCTCAAAAAACTAAAAATGGAACTCCCATTTGACCCAGTGATCCCACTTCTAGGAATATATCCCAAGAAACTAGAAACACCAATCAGAAAGGATATATGCACCTCTATGTTTATAGCAGCACGATTTACAATAGCTAAGATTTGGAAACAGCCTAAGTGCCCATCAGCAGATGAGTGTATTAAAAACTGTGGTACATCTACACAATGGAATACTATGCTGCTGTAAAAAGTTTTCTATTTTTAGAATTGCTTTTTCTTTCTGAATTTTTTCTTTTAGACACATTTTTTAAGTTTTAATATTTTATTGATGACAACATTTAATTTGTGTTATTTATTGCAAAAAAGTCAACCAGTTTTTTGGCTTATATTTAAATATCATGAGTTGAGAATATCTGTCTCATACTTTTTGCTTATACATTCTTTTTAATGTTAATCTTGTTTTATTGATTTAAGTGCTTGCTTGGCATATTGTGATCATCATCTCATCTTAATTTCTCTGAGTCATCTGTTTCAGACCATCTCTTGCAAATACCATGCATTTGGAATTTGTTTTGATCCAATCTGTCTTCTAATAGTAAAATGTATCCCATTCACATTTATTGTTTTAATTAATTAGCTCTTGAATATCATATCTTTTTTTGTTGTTGTATAATACTTGCTTTCCTATTTACTACCAGCCTCTTAATTTTATAATTAATATAACTAATGCCTGTCCCTCCCTGTTCTCTCTGTAAGAAATTGCACTGTTAGTGTGGTTATTATGGTTATTATTAGTTAAGTCTATTTTTACCTAATTTCAAAATCAATACTGAAGTTTTTACTAAAACTTCTTTAGTTTCCCTCTAAAACACATATAAAAACTAAAAGCAATTCTTTCCAGACAGTGGACTCTAGAATATTTGAGGAATGTCTACTACCCATAAGGTACAATCTGGCTGCCACAGGTGTAATTTACGAAACAGATTGTAAGAGGTTGTAAGAGGAAAGGGGAGTGGTAAACATTATGTACCTTCCTTCCTGTCTGACTGACACAAAGCTGAGATCCTGAGCCAGTGGGGACATTAGGCAGCTGCTCATTGAAAATGAAAGAAAATATTATAGACATAAGCAGAGAGAGTGTTGCTTCTTTAGAAGAAAGAGAACAGATGAAACTAAATTGTCATTTATAATTTAAAAAAAAAAAAAACCTATTCAAGAGGACCAATGGAGATACTGCAGGGACCCTAACTAGCAGCAGTAGAACCGTCATACTTCCAGGCCCAAAGAGTCTGATCATGAGAAAGTGAAGAAGAGAATGTTGGATTGAGCACAGACATGTACAATTTTATGTTGTTGCTGACAAATTTTTACGGTGGGTGTAAAGTGTAGTAGTAGTCAATAGTGGCAATTACTGTGCTTAAAGCTATTCATCCCTTTGTACAAAACTAGCTTGAAAAAGCTACATTTCCAAATTATCATGGAAGAAACACTGAATATTTTTGTTATAATAAGTTTTAAGATATTTGGCCTCTATGCTAAAGGATAAATTCATTTATTTTTTTTAAAAAGACAATAGAATAGATTCTGCCTCCAAGGAGACAAAATCATAGAATAGATTAAAAGTGAGAAAGTTAACAAGAATCAGAGCTCTGAATTTGAAGCAGTATATAACTTGACTTAGTGCAAAAAATCTAGTTGGAGTGCTTTATTGAGCTGGCATTTCCAATCAATATGACACCACATACAGCATGAGTGTGTGCCATTGAGGCCAATAAGAGAGTTGTGCAGGATCATTGAATGCTGTGAATTGATCTTTTTGGCAAAAGCTGGGAGAAGGAACTACCTCTCTTAAAACATTTTAATCTCCATGACTTCACTCAGAAAATTCAGATCTTGTGTAATTAATCACCAGGATCTTTTATTAAGGATAGTCAACTTCATACCTTCCCATATTGATGTGCTAAATCTTGTAGGCAAAAAATGAATGACAGTGATTATGATGAAAATGATAATAAAGCCAACCATTTAATGAGTCCTATATGTACCTCATTCTGTGATAAGTGATTTATACATACTGCTGAATTACACTTTATAATAATGTTATTAGTGTCTCCATCTCACAGATGAAGAGAATGCTGTGAGAGAAAGTAATTCATGATGACATGGTTATAAAGAGATTGATTTGGAGTTAATAGAATAAGTTGATGACAAACACCAAGATTTCAATCTCTTAGATAAATTACCTCTTGGCACTGTATTTATGCCACCTGTTTTCTCTCTCCAAACAAGTTTGGTTGTACTTATAGAAAGGAGAGTGCTATTAGCAAAAGTGTACCTTCTCTAATTCCCTGGAAAGGACGTTTTAACTATGTCAGTGGTCAGCAAACTGCAGCTCGCGAGCCACATGCAGCTCGCAGAGCCGCGGTTTGCTGTTCTGTTGACTAATGAGTTTGCCGACCACTGACCTAGACTCTCAATTCCAATAATTACAGGCTGTTGTTGTTCTTTGTGATTAAGCCCCTATCCCAGTGGTAGGCAAACTCATTAGTCAACAGAGAAGCAAACCGTGGCTCACGAGCCTCATGTGGCTCGCGAACCGCAGTTTGCCGACCACTGAACTAGGTAATATCTCCATTGTATTACTAATATGGAGTAGGTCTTTCACAAAATTGGTAGAGTCCCTTCCATAGTCTTTACTTATTTCACTTTTGCTTTATTGAACCATAGTCTACTTTTTAAAAAAAAATCTCTTAAGGAAGACTGGAGTATTTTTAATAATATATTATTAAAAAATAGTTTTCAGCCCTAGACACTGTTTCTCAGTGGTTAGAGTGTCAGCCTGTGCACCAAAGGGTCAAGGGTTCCATTCCCAGTTAAGGGCAGACACCTGGGTGGCAGGTTCCATCCCTGGCCCCAGTTGACCCAGTCGACCACAGTTGACCCCAGCCAACCAATTGATATGTATCTCGCACATTGATACATTGATGCTTCTCTCTCTCTCTCTCCCCCCCCCCTTCCACTCTCTCTAGAAATCAATGGAAAAAATATCCTTGGGTGAGAATTAACAACAACAAAAAAAATCAGTTTTTTTATCAATGAGATCTTATTTGTATTTAAGGGCTAGAAGACAGTTTACTTGGGAGAGTATGGGCCTGATTTACCAATAATCTCCCCCCCCATTTTTTTTTTGTCTCCACATCATTAATTAACCCACCCTGCATTTTTTTCCTCATAATGAAACATGGTGATTGGAACACATGAGTTAAAAATAAACATTTTTAGAGTAAATTATTTATATTTTAGTAGGACATTCTGAAAAACTATTCTGTAATTCAAAAAATTATACATAGAAATGGCTATGTGGGCCTCCCTAGTGGAATGGCAAAGGGGGCAATTTGGAGTAAAAGAATAAATCCATCGCATAAGCAACCACTTACTTTTAACTTGTGGATTACTAAATCTATTGCTTTTCCTCCTCACAAAAGGGGAGTGGGTGGGAGCCAGTCCAGGCTGGAATCTTACAGACCTCTAGAAAATGACTTAATTAACTAATACAAAATAAAACAAATGTTTATTGGACATAATTTTATAGCAGAGAACGTTAGCTAAATAATCATGATGACTAAAGTCCTAATGTATCTATCTCTATCATTATTTTATTTTCTTAGGACTGCTATAAAAAATTACCATAAACTGGGTGGCTTAAAAACACAGGAATTTATTCTCTCCCAGCTCTGGGGGACAGAAGTCTGAAATGAAGGTGTTGGCAGGACCACTCCTTCTGCAGACTTTTGGGGAGAATCCTTCCTTCTCTCTTAAAAATTCTGATGGCTTTAGGCATTCCTTGGCTTCCTTGGCTTGTGGCCATATAACTCCCATCTCACCCTCTGTCTCCTTACCGCTTTTTCCTCTGTCACTGTCATCTCTTCTCTCAGAGCAGTCATCATTGGGCTTTAGGGCCAACATGGGTAATTCATGATAATATGATCTCAAGATTCTTAAGATCTGCAAAAACCTTCCCCCACCCAACCCAAAGGAAAAGTCAAATTCACAGGTTCCAGGGAGTTAAACATGATTTTTTTCTTTTTGAGATCACCATTCAGCTCACTTCAGGCAGCATCTGCTTAAGAACTAGAATTTCAGTGGTTGTTTATCAAGGTAGTAGTTTCTGCTTCTGTACTGAAGAGTATTGGAAATATATGGACCATGGACACTTACTTTTCTTTGACTTCTTCCTTTTTTTGATTTTAAGTAGAACGTCCCTCTTTCATGAACTCATTTGATATATTTTAGAGATTGACAGAAGACAGCATAAAAGAAAACTAGAGGAGAGGAATTTCTAGAGGTCAATGGAGACTAGATAAAGCAGCATCTTAGAGGCCGTAGGGGGGAAATAAAGTGTGAATTTTATTCTAAGTGCAATGGAACAATTAGAATAGTAAAAGCTGTCTATATTTTTACTCACATTTCATTATGGTGTCTTCATACCTTTCTCCATATGTCGATGTCTAAGTTCAAGAGTCCTTCATTTCCTGTGTAGAGTCAATACTGGAACTTCCAGTATTGGACAAAGTGAAAATACCTTCTATAGTGGCCAATGCAACATGGAGAGAAGATAGGTTTCTATTTCTGTTTCTATGTTCTACAAGTTAGTTTTTCCATGTCTTGCTAAAGTGATGGTTAAAGAATTAATAAATGGTTCTTGTTGCAGACACAGAGTGAGGGAACTGTGTCAGCATTTGCAATTCTGCTATTCTTTTTATTTCTCAACCCCTTCATTCTACATTCTATGTTGTAGACACCAGAAGGTACTAGAGCACCTCTCCTTATTTCTCCCTAATTCCCAATCTGTTTTATATACATTTTGTTGTTTTTGTTATAAAAACATCATTTCCTTTCCTCCTTTGTTAGCCTTTCCCCAAAACCATACCACAAGATTACTGTCCTTTATATAGTTAGCTTCTAGAATCCCATTCCATTCCCCAAATAGTCAATGATTAACTGAAACACAGAGCAATGTCCCATGTCTATACTACTCCTTTATTCCTCTGCCTAAATACCTAAATTTTCATCTTTTTGAACTTCCCTTTCACTCACCACTTCACAAAATATACTGGTTTCAGTGTTCATATATGACGTTAAGTTTATGTCACTTTTAATGTTTGCACAGTTGTCTGGAGGGGCTCTCCATCTTTCCACATTGATGAATTGGCATTCCACATTATGCCAGTGGGTTATTTCTATGTTATTAACTCAGATGGAATGTAAAAATGAGGCTGCAGAAAGTTTGATCCATATGTTAATACTCATGTTATTATATGACTATTATCAGCATGATTGACCTGTAAGGTGGCAAGAATTTTATAGGAAGTAAAAAACACACCTCCTTACATTTGGGAATTTGCATAAAAGTGAATGGACATCACTGTAAATTAGAAACCGTGATGAGGGAATTAGAAAGATGTGGGACTAGCTGGGATCAGGGTGCATGAATTATCCACTGATGTTGAGATCTGAAGAGTTTTGAAAGGTCACAGTATGTGTGGGGCTGGTCCTCAGGGAGCAGGGAGGAGGGTGACTGAAATTTGACTGCAACACTGATAACTGTATATCCCCAAGTTTTCTATTTTTTATCTGCAAAATAAGGATGCCTGTTTTCTCTTTCTAGGACTACTATGGGCATTAGATAAATTTGTATATACAAAATATTTGGGATGTAGCAAGTTGCTTATATGTTAACTAGTGGCCCGGTGCACAAATTTGTGCACATTGAAAGGCAATTAATTGGAGGAAATATTTTAATATTGCTATTCTCCCTTTCTCTATAATAGAAGTGTCAACCAAATTCACAATCGACAATGACAGATCGAAACACACATGTGCGATTGGCGCCAGCTAGAGTTTTGTATGTATCGCACGTGCACTAGTCAACTTATATAGAATAAATTTGCTTAGTTAGACCTGCTTTCTGGTTTAGCTAACCTTTTTCCAGCCCAGTGAAGCACCCCAACTTCTCTTTCAGGTAATTGTTAGCAACACAGCAGTAAATGTTAACACGAAGCAGATTATTATTGTAGATCACACAGGGAGAACAAAGGGTAAAATATTTAACTGCAGCAGTGTTTGACTACTAGTATATTCTGCACAGTGAGAAAACCTGAAGTCATTTTCAAGGTCCACCATTTCTTACTTATTTTCAGTCAGGTCAAGTTTCTAAGCTTTCTAAATCTCCTTTTTCTGGCTAATGAAAAGAAAATAGGATTCCACCGATACTCCTATCCACCTACTCCAGGACTTCTGTGAGGGTCAAATGAGATGAGGTACTGGAAAATGCTTCACAGACATTTGGTTAAAGTGTAAACTGTTTCCACCTGTGTTCCTGGGCTGAAGAAACTACAAGGGAGCTAGTGATGAGGGAGAGGAAGCTGGGCATTGCTACATGACTTCATTACCGGGACAGTCGGACACTTAGCCTATTAGCCTTTTATATATATGAAGATTCTCTGCCATCCCTAACTAAACCAGGATGTAGACCTAGTGTCAATAATATAAATTCAGTATCGTAAGTGTTTTGAAGAGGGTTATATCAAGGTGACTACAGTAGTCATAGTTAAAAGATTGACCAGCATTTAACAATCATGGTGAAAAGGATACCTAACATCTACCATCTAATGTACACATATGGAAATTTTACTAGTTTATTTTTAATAAAATAATTAATGACATCCATAGAACACTATACCTAAATGAATATATTAAAATTTAACCTTGTGGTATCTTCATAAATACACTTTTTTGGTATTATTTCAGTTTTTATTATTTTTTTAGAAATGATACATTAAAAACTTTTTCTTTCCAGCAATGGAAGAGAATTTGAAAGAAGATATCAGAATTAAAGTAGATATGTTGAAACATACATTGCACAAAATTCTTGAATCAGATAGTCTGATCAAAAAGAATCAAACTGCTCCCCTATGGTGGTTTCTCAAGTATTTGATTTGAATTTATTTAATATACTAGAGGCCTGGGGCATGACATTCATGCACTCTGGGAAGGGGGTCCCTCAACCCAGCCTGTGCCCTTTAGCAGTCCAGGATCCCTCGGAGGATATCCTTAGTGCTGCCACGGAGGCGGGAGAGGCTCCTGCTACCATTGCTGCACTCGCAAGCCAGGCCTGTGGGAGCACACTGACCACCAGGGGGCAGCTCCTGCATTGAGTCTCTGTCCCCTGGTGGTCAGTGCATGTCATAGCGACCAGTCATTCTGCCGTTCGGTCGATTTGCATATTACCCTTTTATTATATAGGATATTCTAAATGACTTTTAATAGATAGTAAGAAAACAGGCACACATAAACTTGTTATGTTTGGATTTTTGACACCCTATAGGTTACTAACACATCACTATATGTGCTGTTGACTGCCTTTTGAATAGTCCTTGGAATCATCTCTTCCTGAGATCTTCATGCACTTATTTTATCTCTTTAAATGTGTCCCTGATTAGAAAATGTGTAGTTCTGCACTGATATTTTCTTTAACTGAAGCCTATGCACATCTGCTTATGTATAATTGTACCAAGGAGTACACATGTGCAATGTTCTCAATTAAGTGATGTGCTCAGAATCATCTGCTTGGTGCATGTTCTCCTCATGGTGTCATAACCAATTGCACAATAACAAATGAACATGTATGTCTCTGGCCACACAGGGATAATGTCACATTCTAAATAGTATTGGAATTAACCGTAAATTTGGGATGCTGCTTCTCTGACTTTGCATTTACGATAAGGAATTTGAGCAATTATACAACGTCATTAGTGAATCAGGATTTTTTTCTGATTTTTAATGTCTAACTGGCATTTTTAAAATGAATAAACTTAGTTTTATTAGAGAAGTGTTAGGTTCACAGCAAAGTTGAACAGAAAGTACAGAGTTCCATGTACACCCTCTTATCCCCTCCCCCAGTCTTAGTCTCCCCCGCTATCAACATCCTGCACCAGAGTAATTCTGATATTTTTTAGCTTTTTATAATCATGATGTTTTATGTTTAATTCTAATTCATCTGAAGTTTATGGCAGCATATGTTGTGATGTATGGATTAAAGGCAAATCTTTATTCAATTGGATAATGTTGCTGTCTACTATTTATTAAAAAGTTTTTCCTTTTCTGTGCTATTAAAAACACACACACTCATTTCTTCTCTCTTTTTTAAAATCCTCACCAGAGGACATGCTTAGAGAGAGAACCAGAGAGAGAGAAATATCAATGTGATGAGAAACATGGATTGGTTGCCTTCTGTACATGCCCCAACAAGGGAACTAAACCTGCAGCACAGATATGTGACCTAACTGGGAATCAGAACAGCAACCTTTTGGTTCATGGAACGATGCTCAACCAACTGAGCCACTCCAGCCAGGCTCATTTCTTCTTTTTGTACATTTAAAAAAATATTAAACTGGTGATTTTTTTATTTGTGTATAACATTCATTAACTTAAACACAAATATATATCTAACTTATTGTAATCTATATTAATAAAAGTCTAATATGCTAATTAGACCAAACATCTTCTGGATGACCTTCTGGACATCCTTCCGGACAAAGCCATGGTGGCAGGGCCGAGGCAGAGGTGGTTAGGGGCGATCAGGCAGGCAGGAGAGAGCTGTTAGGGGGATCAGGTCTGCAGGGTAGAGCTGTTAGGGGGATCAGGCTGGCAGGCAGGTGAGCAGTTAGGAGGCAGTAGTCCTGGATGGTGAGAGGGATGTCTGACTGCCGGTTTAGGCCCAATCCCTGCCAGTTTAAACCGACAGTCAGACATCCCCTGAGGGGTCCCAGATTGGAGAGGGTGCAGGCTGGGCTGAGGGATCTGCCCCTGTGCACAGATTTTGTGCACTGGGCCTCTAGTATTATGTAAACAGTGCTGGAGGCTAGACAATGTATAATTAAATTTGTATTTTGTGTATGATTATATCTTTATGCATTTATTTTATATTAAGCTTATTGATTCATATAATAATTCTGAAAATATAAGGCCATAATATGAGGCATATTATAACATCTTTTCTTAAGTTAGAGAATAATTATCCTGGGGAATGAGAATAGAGATTATGTGGAGGGAATGAGAAGTACATAAGAATATTATGTAAAGTAAAGAAAAAACAATATGGAGGTGTTCTTTATGAACTAACTAAAAGAAACAGAAATAATTTCTATTGCATTTACATTAATATTAAGGCATGGTTATGATATGCAGTGTTCCCCCTGCTTACCAACTTGTCAGTAGTCTTTATTGAGGTGTAAGCAAATTCTGCTGTTACAAAAAATGAAATTCCTACTCTATCATAAAATATTCTCAGTTAGTGTTACACCTCTCTAAGCCAGACCCTGAGAGAGTGAAACTATACCCTTTGTGGCCAGCAAGGCATCTGCCATATAGTGGTGTGAGCATAGTGAGTTGAGGAGTCATAAAACATGAGCCCCAATTTCAGGTCTACCCCTCCATCACTATTATGTCAGGCAATCGTTTATCTATTTTAAGTCTCATATTCTTTATCTCTAATATTGGGATGATATATGAAAATGGTATCTCAGAGCATGAGGTTCAAATGGCATGATAGTTTGGCATCAAAAGCATCATTTATTCAAATCAAATCACTTAACTCCTTTCTGCATCAAATCTAATCTCAACTACAGACAAATGAGCTCAGGCTCAAACACTATAGTAATAGATCCATTCTTACATAGATCTTCTATATAGCACTTTCAGTGTGAAATCAGCCATGGAAATTATCCAGATATCATTATCGCCCATGCTTGGAGTAATATTTACCTTGATCATTGCCTATTTGAAAGATAGCAAATCCTATATTATACTAAACTCTGCAGAGATCTCATAATTCTTAACTGTCCACAGTAGAGGAGTATTATTTTATGTACTTTGGATTAATATTAAGGAAATAAGATAATAAATACAGGGGTTAGTAATGTTTACCTAAACATGATTCAAAGAAAAGTCTGTTGGGGGAGATTTATTTTCCAAATGTTAAATTTCTGACAATGTTATCAAAGTAGTCTTAAAAGGGAGCATGGCCTCGTATGCATCCCTTCCCTGAGAATCAGTATAGTATGATTAATGATGGTGTGCTATACCCCTTAGTTGTGTTGGGGTACAAAATAATTAGCTAGCCATTCACTTTTGTTTTTGTTTTTCCATATAAAATAACTATCATTTATGTGGCTTTTGATAGCATGGCCTCTCCATTCCTTGAATTTTATTTTGATTCAGTAATATTCTTTATACACAGCTACAATACCTATTCACAGAGATTCTATCTGAAGTCATCACCA
The DNA here is from genome assembly GCF_963455305.1 of Plecotus auritus. NCBI lineage: Eukaryota > Metazoa > Chordata > Mammalia > Chiroptera > Vespertilionidae > Plecotus > Plecotus auritus. The sequence goes on along the minus strand of NC_137770.1, from coordinate 19,625,999 downwards.
GGCCTACAAAGCCTATAAAATTGGTTTAAAACTCCACTCTTTAAATACTTTCTCTTATTCCTCCAGCTCATTTACTGCCTATCTGATAATAACTTCATTGAGAATTTCAGTACATTAACCAGAAGACTTATTTTCTATCATGCATTTTCTCCCCAGGTCTTTATATCCTTATTGGGACCAGATTCCATATTAGGTACACATATTTGAAATTTTATTGAACTTTCTCTCTTCTTTCCCAAGAAGTTCTTGCATGACAAACCTATGTTGCAACCACATACAGCATCAGAACATTCCCGGAAAAAAAAATAAAAATACTCTGATTAGTGAATCCATTTCAAATTTATAACCATAGATCTCAAAAGGATCCTTGACACTGCCTACTAAATTCATTTTCTTATTGTCATAGGGGCTCTTTTAAAACTTCTCTCTTCTGAGATCTCTCTTATTCTTTCCCAACCCTCTCTCACAATTTGGAGCTGAAGGCATTGTGATATCTTTTAAGAAAATCCATATGAGAACTGCCACAATGTCCCCAACATTATAAACCTTCATCTCTATATTTTGACTTCCCTCTGGCTACAAGGGATATATCCTTTTATCTAAGTGCAATCCTTTACTTGTGCTACTGTTTACCATCTTCTTGCAAATTTTCAAGACTGTTATTTCTGAAATTTGCTCCTTGTGCCTCCTGCTTCAACATATTCTCCTTCTCTACTGGGTTATTCACATTGACTTTAAAACTCTGTCACATTTACCTTTGTCATTATATCTTGACTTTATAGTTCCCTCTAGTCATCCACAGAAACTGTTTGCTTCCCGTTTATAGTGAAAACTCTCCCAATGAGTTGTCAGTGCTGGCTGTCAACCATGTCTACTATTCTTTCTCATCTCTCTTCAGTTGGGTTTTTATCCCACTGCACCATAGGAAGTGATTGTCACTAGGAATAAAAGCTTGAAAAAGCTAAATTTCCCATCATCTTACTGAACTATCAGGCAAATTTGACACTATTGAACACTTCCCATTTCACTTAAATATTGTCCTCTAGCCTTTCATGACTATGCACCTGTGTTTTTCTCCTGCTTTGCAGAGCACTCCTTTGAACTATTTTTTTTTTTTTTGCATGCTTCTATTCCTCTACCAGGTCTTTAAATCTCGTAGTGATCCTGGTCTCTGTTCTGAATCCTCTTCTCATTTTATACCTACTCTTTAGGACATTTTATTTAGTTCTATGATTTCAAAGACCAATCTCTAGGTTTATGAATCTCAATTTCTATCTCCCATTCTTACTTCTTCCTTACAATCCAGACACATACCCAAATGTGTTTAAAATACTTTCAAATTTAAAACATGTTCACACATTCTTCCACCCAATACACTCACCACAAAGTTTCCTTAAAAAATAAATGACATCTTCGGTTGCTCAGGCCAAAAATATAGGAAGTATTCATTCATTATTTTTACTTTTCATACCATATCCAGTTGGCTCTACCTCCAAAAATATCTTTAAATCTTCCAAATGATAAGCATATGGTACCCATACAATACTCTCTAATGGGTTCTATTATCTCCACTTTTGCATCTGTCACTCCCCACTGCCAGAGTTCATCAAGCATATATCAACCACAGTGACCTTTCCAAAGGACAAATTGCTCATGTAACTACCCTGTTCCCAACAGTTTTCCATTTTACCTACAATAAAATCCAAAGCTTAGAAACCATTTAATTGTAAGAATCCCCTTGAATAAGAACCACCACCACTTTATGACATTGTTAAATTATTTCCCTGGACCTGTGTAAAAATTTCATGGATAGGAATGAAACATAAAGACATTAAGGTTTTCTATTATCTGTAGTTGGATTTGTATAGATGATTTTATAGTTATTTATAGTCAAAACACCTTTTACTTGCTGTGGCTTAATGGACTAATTTCATTCTTCTCTAGAGAAAATCATGGGCAAAGATGGACAATATAGATGTATGGCTTGCAAGATAAATGGAAAGTCAAATATGGAAATGCTATTGATTTCATATAATATGCACTTGTATTGACACATGATAACTGCTTTAATAGGTGAGCAGATTATTTGTGTTCATAATGGTCTACATATAGATTAATAAATTGTATCATATTCAATCCTTTGAACAGAATAAACAAATTCTTTTTAAAGGAGCATCTTTTCATGCTTTGTGACCTCCTATAGAAAATTTCTTAAAATGTGGATACTTGGGCAAACAGTTCTTGACTAGCTTGTGAAGTTTGTAGAGTGAAAAATCACAACAATTTGTATTAATAACTCTTCTACTAATTTATTGAGCACATAAATTAGGATGAATAGACTATAGAGGTATGTTTAATGAGACTAATGGCATATTGTTTTGCTCATAATTATAATACTATTGTTAAAATATTGCATAGGTCATGACTTTCCAAAATGTTAAAGAACCTAAGGTTTTCCTAGCAATACCATATTAAAAGTGATATTTACCTTGAAGTAATCACACCATATTTTTTGAGGCTTTTGCCAACCTTGCTGATACTTTTCTCTGCCCCCATCTTTCCACAGCTTCTGGATATTATATTTTATATTATTTTTACTTCTAAGTACCACATAAGTCTTGACTTGGAAAATTAAGGCAACATAAATTCACTATGTATTTTTAGTCAGACTCTACTCTTATTCCATTACCAAATAGGTGCTCTCTCTTCTCACTCACCTATCCCTTCTCTCTCTCTCTCTCTCTCTCTCTTGACTTAAGGTCAATTGACAGAAAAGAATTAATAGAAAATTCCTATTTTTGTACCATTCAGCACTCTGTTTTATTTTGTTGCTTTCAATCACTTTAGTAGAAAAGTTATTATTCAATGGGGACTAAAGACTATAAATGCCTCAAGTTTTATACCTGCTTGTTGGGTGTATACAGGTATAAAATGTATTACTTCTTATTAAAGATACTGACATAGTTTAAATAAATAAATTAGTCTGAAAGGTAAAAAAAAAAAAAAAGCCAGCCAGTGTGGCTCAGTGGTTGAGCATCGACCTATGAACCAGGAGGTCACAATTTATTTCCTGGACAGGGCACAGGCCCATGTTGCAGGCTTGATCCCCCAATGTAATTATTCAAAACAATGAATAATTACATTTTTAATTTATTTGTTGTGAGAAGTCATTGCAATTGTAGATTTTAAAAGCTCACAGAGAAATTTAATTGCCCATAATTTTTAGATTAGGTTTCTAGAAAGAGCTTAGGTGAAAGAATAAGATAAGGTTTTGCTAAGTACACAGGCATTGCACCCAAACTCTTATATTACTATTGGAATTGAATGCAAATCAATCTTTTTAAAGTGAGATTTTAGAAACTATATTTAGGATTAGCACCACAGAATGAAGTCTAATAATTATGTACATTTGCTATTCTCAAGAATAAACCTTCTTGAGTTAGATTTGCCGACCTTCTAGATGTTACGATTTATCCTCAGGGAATGCTGGTTCAGTAAGACAACATTTTACTGATCAGGGTTTGGTCTGTGTTCTGGACCTACTTCTCCCACTGCCTCCTGATCCTTTGGAGAAGCAATGCATGCATTCCAGACCAACCTCTAACACAGAGGCAGCAACTCGGAGGGGCTCTGGGAGTTTGTTTTGCTTTTGCTTTTCATGTTTATAATCAAATGTGTGTGTTTTTTAATGACAAAGGAGGCTTTTTCCTTTATAATGTATAAAAGGTCTACATTTCTATGTTTATTTTCTTTGTTTTACTTATTTTCTGAATATCATAAAACAAATATGCATATAAACTCTAACTCCACGGGTCACCCATTTACCATGTGTTTTGAAAAGGTCTTTTTGGAGGTTCAATTATAATAAACTCAAACAATATCGAAAAAGTTCCAGACTCCGAGAGGTGCTCTGAAGCAGCTTTAATTTAATTAGATGAATTTTCTAAGAAGAACATCCTTAGATGTACACATGTGTCTCCTGGAAATTTGTGTGCTAAGTCTGGCAACAAAAGCACCTTTGTCACTAATAAACTTAAGAATAAAGAGGAGAAAAAAATGTACACAAAATCAAACATAACATTCCTTAATTGCAAAGTTAAAGCTGTGCATTTAAATAAATAGATTGACTAAAACTAGCCAAAATATGCAGTCATTTTTGACTTCAAATAGAAATAATAATAAATAGTTAGGATAACAATGACTCGTATCTGGTTTTTTTTATGGTTTGCAAAATACTTAATAAGTAACATCTTGTATTTGAGACTGGGAACAACTCTGTGAGATAGGCATTATACTTTCTATTTGATAAATGAGGGAATTGAGACTAAGGAAGTGGTTATATATTAATGATGGGATAGTGGATTCATTTTATTTTCCTCATATTTATTTTATTTTATAATTTTTAAAGTGTTATATATTGTGCTTATAATCAGAAAAACAAACCCAAAAATCATTAATGGCAAGCTGTAGAACTAATTAAATCTCATAGTAACTACAAATCTAGAAGTATAGCTGCATATGGCTGACAATGCTTTATTGAACTTAACATTCAACACATACTACTTTTCTGAAGGGATGAATCTTGCAGTCACTTCTCCAAGAAGATTCAGTGGTTCTCAACCTTCCTAATGCCGCAACCCTTTAATACAGATCCTCATGTTGTGGTGACCCCCAACCATAAAATTATTTTCGTTGCTACTTCATAACTGTAATTTGCTACTGTTATGAATCGTAATGTAAATATCTGTGTTTTCCGATGGTCTTAGGCAATCCTGCTAGCGGTTCTAATGTCGTGACCCACAGGTTGAGAACTGCTAGCAGGGTCACCTAAGACCATCGGAAAACACGGATATTTACATTACGATTCATAACAGTAGCAAATTACAGTTATGAAGTAGCAACGAAAATAATTTTATGGTTGGGGATCACCACAACATGAGGAACTGTATTAAAGGGTCGTGGCATTAGGAAGGTTGAAAACCACTGTTCTAGAGAAAAAGATTATGGAAAAGTCTCACTCTTGGGACAAATCTATCTATGGGAGTTCATTTTTATTTCTTTCTTCTTTCCCAGTTAGTGAGCTTTGTTTTTTTTTATAATACAAAAGTTGACCTTTAAAAAAATATTCCAATCTCTAATAGCTTTACTTTTTCACAGATCAGACCCTCACATCCTGCTATTGAATAGGAGCAACTTTACCATGGGCAATGCATTGAGCTGCTTTTAATGACTGCAGTCATGGCAGTCATTAAAATTAATTAAAATAGGTATAGAAAGTAGCCATTGGCCTGTCACTGTTTCACATGCACAAAATATCCTCATTATACATTGTACAAGTGGCTCCATTCTAACCATTCAAATGAGAGAGAATATCTATATCAGCTAATTCCCTCTAATAAAACATTGACTCAAGTGCTGGGCACAAAAAGTAAGACTTGAAAAGTATTCTAAATTCCACAGCATAAGTCATCATCAATCCTATTATGAAAGATGGCACAATGACCCTAGAAGGTCATTAATTTTGTGTACAATCCTATTCTGAAATCTGCAAAAGATAATACAGTTTTGTTTAATTCTTGAGTCTCCAATTTTATATATACATGTAAGCTACATTATTTCATTTGGACTCCATCTCCTCTCATTGGTCCTTAAATAGAAGGCAAAGATAACAGTAACTACCCTTTATAAACCAGATATAATGATCTTAAATACATTTTACAGTGGTCTTTATAGCATCTGAGGCAGAAATTAAATAAAAGCAATTCTTTATATGCAGGGTGGGGCAACAGTAGGTTTATAGTTGTTCATACAGAAAATAATACAATAATTAAGGAATAATAATACAAGAATAAACTCTGTGTTTTGTGTACTATCAACTGTAACTTACCATTGCCTGGCCATGTGTAACCACAAAGAAGTTTGGATTTTAGTGGTAACCCCACAAACAGAAGCAAGGGCAGTGATTTTTGGAAGGGTTAAGAAATGCGCTTGTCAGAAAGAGTGGGAAATGCAGGAAGAAAACTTGGCTTGTTGCTTACCACCTGGGTACCTGGGTCTGTTTTCTTCCTCCTGGGGCTTTGGTTGTTTGCTTATTTTCTCTAAAATGGACAAAACAGAACTACCTGAGTTTACTAAGTTGCAAATCTAAAAGTGTGAGTGAAATAATTTAATAAAGAAAACACTACATAAAGCCTTGTGTTTTTAAAATTATTTTTAATTTTTTTTATTATACCTTCCAAAAAAGAGCCCTCCAATTTTGTGGTCACATATAGCAGCAAAATCGTACTGCTGTTCTTCAATATTTGAAACTGTGTACTCAATATCATTTGAGGTGTTATCAGTAAAACCTTTCCAAAAATCAGAGTAACCTCTTTGAAGGCATATTATCAATGTCTTACATTCTACCAGAAGGTATTTATTTCTCCAGTACCTATTTCTTTTTTGGGGGCAACCATTGAAACCTTTGCTAACAGGTGACTAAGAGTGGGCAGCTATTTAGTACAACTTGCAGAAATGAAACCTAACAGACCTTTCTCCAGATACATTTTGGAAATGGGGGATCATGGGAATAGTATAAGGATCCTGCATGTGTGGTGATGGTAGGACAAAGGAGGACTATAAAATAAGGACAAGAAAGCAATGTGACCTGACAAGAACATTGATTTGGTGTCATTGATTAGACATATGAACTTGAGAAAGTCATTGGACCTCTCTGAATTTTAAATTTTCCACCTTTAAAAGAGGGCCATGAACATCTTTTTATGCCCAAAAGCTGACTCTTAAGCGAAATAAAGTTTCTAAAGTGCTTACTATGCTAAAATATTTTCTATAACCTGGAACACAGTACATACTTAATACATTTTAATTCCCTTTTCCTCAATAAAATGTACAGCTATCTAAAAGCTGTAGATATGTTTTCTAACAATTACCCTCCTGTTGATGACTTTAGTTGAAATTCATCCAGAAGTTTTCAGTTATGTAAAAGCAACCTACTTTTTTTTTTTTTTGACTTGGGATTTTATAGCCAGTTTCCTGTAACTAGGTTTCATGTGCTTTACTCTTTCATAAACTTATTTATGATAAATTATATTGAGATCACAGAGATGTTATTTGGAAGATGTAAGTAGCATTTATAATATAGTTGGTGATTAGAATTGACATATTATGGTCTCTGAAAGGTGTGGTATCATGTAAGCCCAAAATAGTATTTACCGTCCGTTCAATGTAAAGTGATATCCCATAGGAAAAAAAAATTTGAAAAGCGTAGAATAAGAAAAGTACAGAGTCCTTGTGTCTCATGGAAGACAAAAGCTTGCCCTTACTTCACTAGACATTGTTACTATGGATCATATATACTTGTCAAGTGTTTGAAAAGTTCAGGTCATTATCTGTGGCTCTTAACAGGTGCCATTTATGTTTCTTCATTTTATTCTAACTGGAGGTCATTTCATTTTCTCACTGACTCTGCTATCTTCATTGGCAAATTTTTTCACCGTATATATCTGGAGTAAAATACATTTTTGAAGGAGAGTGTTTGAATTAAAGTTGTGTAATTTTCTCTTTTGATGAAGCGACCTCAAGCTTCTCGACCTTTTTCACCTGAGTATTTGTTATTCATGCACTCAATTTGCCAAAGAGAATTTTTGATAATTTATTTTCCACAGCTAAAGACTTCATACATACATGAACCCTGTCTGAGGGAGAATTTGTAATAACTGTAAAATCATATAGATGAAGTGTTGCTTTCGGTTTGAAATTGTCAGTTATGAGAAGCGTCTTAGATGCCTTTCCAGGTCAGGCATTTGTGCAAGAATGCACTCTGAATAGTCTTTATTCTACTGAGCTTTAAAGAGAAATCTGCATAACCTAATCAACCTAAAGAAATAACTCTGCCCCATTTTCAAATTAGCTATCTGGCTATCACCTATCATCTGTAGAGATACACACACACAAAGATATGCACAAAAACGTCAATAGCATAAAATACACAGTCCAAACGTAGCTTCTAGGCTTTCAGGCCCTTTGTACGTCACCCCAGCTTTCCTTTCTAATGATAGCACCCCTCTGTTCGCCTCACAGCAAATGCATCTTGCCTGTGACAAATTTGCTTGCTCACTGTTCCTCCACTGTGAGCGATAAATGAGGTAATGCCTAAGTAAAATGCTTTCAAACCAGTAACACACTATATAGCTTATGAGTTATTATTATTTTTATTTATTGCTCACTTCTATAATCTAGGTCAAGTCTGATTTCCTCCATCAAGCTCTTTCTCACCAGCTGAGGTCAAGGCGATCAATCTTTTTTCTAACATCTCATAGGAGGTATGGAACTTATTTGCTTCTTATATGACTCATGGCCCTAAGCAGACTGCAGGTTCAGCAAGAGAGGAGGCCATAGGTCGTTTATCTCTGAGTTCACCATGTCTGGCACAAGGTATCTCATAAAGCAAAATGAGTACATATTTATTGATAACTCTGTGCAGTACCCAGATGCCAATTAAGGCCTTTTAATAATAAACAAGTTACTCTACTTCAATATAGCTATTGTTTTTGTTTTTTTTTTTTTAATTTCATGAAGTTTGTCACAGAAAACCAATACACAAATACCAAGCATAAAATATACCTGCTGTTTGTGTGATGTGCTAGGCATAAATGTGATTTTAAGGTTCCCTTGTACCATTGCTTCAACATCTGTTCTTGTGCTACTTAAAACTCTACTCAAAATCACACAGTTTGTAACCTCATGTTTTTCTGCTCAACCCATGCTTCCCAATGCCTAGGTGTGGATTAAAATCATCAGGAAGCAAACTGGCTCAAACAAAAGGGCTTTCTTAATATCATTTTCTTTCAAACACTTTCCACCTCTTCTGAGTGAGCACTATGTTCCCCCAAAATCAATCCAGGCCATTTCATTCATGCTGTTATGGCTTTCTTTTAATGAGAAACTTTGAAACCAGAAAGAATATTTCATATTCAAGAATCCCAGAGGCCTCCCCCTCGGTATTGTATCCTTTCTCCTGTGGGCTTTTCAATCCATTTCACACTGTCACCCCCTTCCTTTGCCAAACCAATAAATGATCCTTTTAAAATGCAAATATTGATATTTAGAATAATGGAACATCTTTTTTAAATAGGATTGTGAGATTTACAGCCAAATGAAAGTCTAACCGTTGGCAACTGCATCAATAACTCTCTTTTTATTTATTTATTTTAAAATAGGGTTCCAGGGGTAGGAGATAGTTCTATTCTTGCAAAAACTCAGTATAAGACAGTATGTAGCTTTTTCACTTACCTCTCTAGATGAAATTTAATCTTAGTGTGGACAAGTACAGACCATACCCTTTTAAACAGACTATATTGTTACTGATAGATCTCTAGATTAAAAGCAAAGTTTTCAAACAATTTTTAAAAATATACCCAGTAATGAGTGGACTATTTTTTTTTTAGTCTAAGTAAATTGAAAAATGAATAAATAAATAACATTTGTCAATTAATTTGTGATCTTTTGTTACAAATGATTTAAAAATTAATATCATTAAGTTTATTACAACTTTTTAAGTACCAAATGCCAATGCATTTTCCATAAAGCTTCAGATGTTATATTTAATCATCTCTTAATTATGAACTATTTTTCACACTCTTCATTTTTAAAACAACCCTATTGAAAAAAAAGAAATCAAGATGTTACTCTTCTCTGGTACTGTATAGTTTTAAGATAAGAAATTTCGACATGGCAGAAAAGACTCCAATACAATTACAAATGTGACAGACAAGTTTCTAGACAGAAAACAGTCTTACTTCCCTTGCTACCAAAGGATTTCTTGTAGTTAATCTTCTTTTCATGATGTTGTCACCAGAAGTAGCACCAGGATCATAAATTTTACTTGACATTATTATGATGAATGGATTACTAAGACACTGTAAATGATGTAAACATCTCAATAGCATTAAGAAGTCAAACTCAAATGTTTATTGCAGAAGATGTGTGGTATGTCTAGACATAACAAAGCAATAAAGAGATGCAGAAAAGAAAAAATTAACCCTACTCAAGTTCTAATTGCAGAAATTATGCATTAAATTGGAGTAAATAACTATACTTAAAGTAAAACTGAATTAAAGAGACAGTAACAAAATCCTGAAGCCATTTAGTTGTCATACACTTGAAAATGTTATAATAGATATGAAGGGTGAATCAGAAGATAAAAATATATAGTTATTTAAATAACCCCAATGTATGACAATATTGTTCACATTACTAAAATTTTATCAAATTTTGTGGTCTGGTCTAGAATTTTCATTGAACAATAATGGTAATTTTACTTCTGTTTCTGGTAAAGCAGAGCTGTCCCAAATCAATCTCTATGAGGCTTATTTTTAACTCTTAGAATTTCAGAAGTTGTTGCTTTTGCTTTAAATATTACAATCTGTTGTGCAAATATACTAGTGGTTTATTCCTATCCAAACCATGGGAGTTGGCCAGGCCATCATACTGACCTCAGTATAAAGTAATATCATTCATCAATTATAGTGTCTAGAGCAAAAATTAAATTTCCTGTTATTTAAACTCAATTGAAATAAATGTAATAAAGTACCATTACAGTAAGATCCCTTTTCCATACACTAACACTGAGAAGATAAAATCTTTGTAAAAGAAAAAAAAAAGAAATACAAAACTCCAACCAAATGCTGGCTTACTTTAAATCCTATTTAATACAGTAAAGGATGAGTCTGATCAAATATCTCAGATGCTAAGAAAATGTTGAAATGGTATTGTGTTCCCAGGTTACCTCAGAAGAGGCAGCAGCTGTGTCTTGTTTTGAAATGCAATCAACACAGGTAGAATTGTTATTTTTGAGTTAAACAGGAATTGCTTGGGAAATACAGTTTTGGTCAAATGCAGTCTCAGACAGTTGCAAGGGGCAAATCAATCTTTTGGGACTTTGGGTATGTGCAGGTGTCGATAGTATGGTGGTTAAGAGCCAGCCTTCTGGATTTAAATCCTGACTCTGCCATTTATTAGTTCTGTTTCTGTACATAACTAGTTTTACCACTTTGAGACTCATTTTTCTCAGGTGAAAAGTTTGAATGATACCAGGATCCCTGCAAGGTTTAAATATGTTGCTATACTAGTACATAAAGCAGTTAGAAATGTGTCTGGCACAGACACATTCATTCCCACAAGCATCCACTCTTACAAGTATGACTTTTTGCCATGATATCTGTAAGGCTTTTCATTATGTATTGAGAGCAGTTGAGGGTTTCACATCTGAACCTACAGAACACACAAAAAATTATTTGTTTAATCAATCACCAACCATTGTTATATTTTTCCCTTGTGACAAGAATTTTTAATTCTACTCTCAGCAATTTTTCAAATATACACTACAGTATTATTAACTCTGGTCACCATGTTGTACATTGTATCCATAGAACTTATTTTATAACTAGAAATTTATGCCTTTGACCATCTTCACCCATGATGTGAATGTCTATTTCTTTATTCTCTCGAGTGATATATAACTAGTGCCATTCTAAATGCATAGAAGAATGGTCAATTCATTACATACAATGGAGGCTGTTGCAGCCTACACAATACTTCACCCCCAAAAGATATCTACATTTTTTTGTTAATGAGATGTGGTGTGTCTACCCGAAGTCCATATGCTAAAGTCATAACCCTCAGTACCTCAGAATGTGGCTGTATTGGAGTTAGAGTCTTTAAAGAGATAATTAAGTTAAAATGGGGTTATTTAGGTGCAACCTAATCTAGTATGACTGGTGTCCTTTAAGAAGAGAATAGGACACAGACATGCATAGGGAGAAGACTGCCTTTTATAAGCCAAGCAGAGAGACTGCATAAGAAATCAGCCCTGCTGACACCTTGACCTTGGACTTCTATGTTCCTACTGTGAGAAAATAAGGTATGGAGCCTTAGAAATATGCTATGCAGATTTCATTTCATCACAATTAATTATTCATTCTAGTCTTGATGGATATTTGGGTTCCTTCAAGTACTGCTGCTATCAGCATTTTTATAAATGCTCTTACATGAATATGCATAGACTAGAGGCCTGGTGCAGGGATTCGTGCACCAGTGGGGTCCCTCAGCCTGGCTTGTGGGGATGGGACTGAAACCAGCTCTCCGACATCCCCTAAGGGGTCCCAGATTGCAAGAGGGTGGTCCTTGGTGACACACCCTGGAATCGGGCTCCCTCCTCTCTGGTTCCGGGTGCGTCACCCAAAAACTGCAGCTGCCAAGTCACTGCAGCTCGGCAGCTCTTGCATTGAGCGTCTTCCCCATGGTGGTCAGTGCTCATCATAGCTACTTGTCATATGGCCGGAAGGTTGTTTAGGCTTTTACATATATGGATATTTTTTGTTGACTATCTACCTAGAAATTGAATGATGGGAGCATGGGATATGTCTTTTCAGTTTGGGCAATTGATATAATTTCCAAAGTATCAATTTATACTCCTACCAACAGTGCTTGTGATTTTCTTCTTTTTGTAAGTTTTGCCTTCCTGATGGTTGATAGTAATCACCTATTTTTAATTAACTTGATATATTATTAACATAAAACAAATTGCACTCATTTTAAGTGTAGAGTTTGATCAGTTTAGACATATCTATCCATGTAACCACCACCACAATCAAAATGTAAACATTTCTATAATCCCCCAATTACCACATGCTCTTTGTAGTCACCCCCTCACCTTTGGTCCCAGATCACCACCCAATTTTGTGACTACAGATTCGTCTTTACTGAAGGTTTATATAAAAAAAAAAATCATGAAGTGTGTAATCTTTCATTCAGGACATTTCTGATATCCATCCTGCTTATGTGTATCAGTAGTTCATTCATTTTTATTGCTGAGCCATATTCCATTGTAAATATATACTACAATGTGTTTGTTTCTTTAATTGTTGATAAACATTTGGGTTGTTTACAGTTTGGACTATTATGAATAAAGTTTCTATGACTCTTCTCATACAAATATTTGTGTTATCTATTTTACCTTTTACAGTTAAATAAATAAATAGAAATTAAATATTTGGGTTATAGGATAAATATTTATACAGCCTTATAACACAATGCCGAATTCTTTTTCAAAATAGCTTTGTAAATAGAGACAAGGTTGAGAAATGCTGCTCCAAGACTAGGTTTTCCCTATTACTACTAAGCTATGACACTTCCTTGGTCTATACTGAATACCCAGGTGATCTTTGAAGTCTTTGTATTTGGTCTTTTTTAAAAAAAATGCATCTTTACTAGAGGCCCGATGCACAAAATTTGTGCAAGAGTAGGCCTTCCTTCCCTGGGCTGCCAGCACCAGCTTCCCTCCTTAGTAGGCATAGGAATCCTATATAATAAAGAAGTAATATGCAAATTGACCATCACTCCAACATACGTAATGGCTGCCCCCATGTGGACACAAGATAGCCATTACAAGATGGCTGGCAGGGGACCCAGGTTGGCTTCCCTCCAGCTCTGGCTTCATCTGGAAGGACGTCCAGAAGAATGCCCGGTCTAATTGGCATATTATGCTTTGATTATTATAGATTGTTGAAAGTATTACATATGTCCCCTTTAACTCCCCATTAACCCCTTCTAGCCTATCTCTACCCCAGGCTTTCTGTGTCCATGGGTTATGCATCTCTGCATACAAGTTTTTTGGTTGATCTCTTCCAACCCACCTACCCTATCCCTCTTTCCCTCTGAGATTAGCATCTCTTCCAAGTTTATGTTAGGTGTTGAGATAGTTCATCATTCTGCCCAGCCTTATGCATTTTCACCTTAAACATGCAAAATTTAGTATCAGCGGCAGAGTCAAGGGCACATTATGAAGACTTCTAGAACTCTTTTTTTTTTTTTTTTTTTTTTTTGCATAGTTTCTTCCTTTCTGGTATTCTGCCCATAAATCTCAGATGCCTCACGCTGTCTTATGTTTCTTTATACTGTCCTTTATACTGTCTCATTTGGGTACTCCCTGCCCAGTGATGTGGTCTGAAAATTGCCTTCCAGTGAAAAACTGAGGAAATCTTAGTGTTCTTTTTTAATATTCTCCTTAATATTCTCTGTCATCTCAGGGACGACATTCTTGTGCTGTGTGTACCCAGTGGTTGAAAATAGTTGTTGTATGTATTTCCTCAGATTTCTAATTAGTGGTAGTGAGAAGATGTCTCAATTATTTCATTGTGGCTGGAATTTGAAGTACCTCATTTTTATTTGAAGTTCTATTTTCATGATGATTAATTATTGTTAAAAACCTCCTTTTTAATGTGTACATTGGCTATTTATGCATCATATTTTGTGAAGTACTTTTAAATTTTTCCCCATTTATCTATAAGTTATTCTATCTTTTAAATATTGATTCCTAGGATTTCTTTTTATATCTGAAGTACAAGTTCTCTGTTGTAAAATTATATTCTCCCAATGTGTGACTTACTCTCTATTTTCTTTAATGTTGTCTTTTGATGAGAAGAATTTCTTAGTTTTATTAAGATTCCATTGATTAAATTTTTTTTTGTACTTTTTCTTCTCTGTAGTTTTTCAGGTTCTTTGCAAGGAGTCTTTAACAACCTGAGGTCATAAAAATGTTTTCTTATATTTTAGTCTAAAAGCTTTATAGTTTTACCTAGCATATTTACGTTTATAATCCACCTGAAATAGACTTTTATGTAGTATGTCCAGTTGGCATAGCAATTCAATTTTCCCAGCATCATTTTATAAAAAGTCCATTCAATTTCCATTGCGTTTCAGTGTATCATATATGTGTGAAACAGTGTTTGTAGAGTCTACTCAATTAAGTTGTTCACTCTTCTATATTCTTGCTGCCTTAATTAACATCACTTACAATAAAGATTGTCTGTGTGTAATTCCTCATGGTTTATCCTCCCACATATCCAAGATTATCTTGGGATATTGGGCCCTTACAAATTTCTATATAAAGTTTACAATTGGCTAATTTTCACATGCAAAAAATATTGACTGTGTGGTGTTTCTTTTTTTATTTTTATGGGAGTATATTGATACTGTAGATCAGTGAAAGAATATTTAACTTAGCAATACTGAGTATTTCATTACCTGAAAATTCTATTTTTCTCCAATTACTTAGATATTTACATTTTTGGTAGTGATTTGGATTAGCCGGTGTGGAGGTTTTACAATCTTTTACAAGAGTCATTAGTAGGTATTTGATTTTTTAAATGATGTTGTACAGTGTACATATTTATTTTTTAAAAATATATTTTTATTGATTTCAGAGAAGAAGGTAGAGGGAGAGAGAGAAAGAAACATCAATCATGAAAGAAATCGTTGATCAGTTGCCTCCTGCATGCCCCAACTAGGAATCCAGCCCGCAATCAAGGCTTGTGTCCTTGACTAGAGTCAGACCCTATTCCCTTCAGTCTGCAGGCCAATGCTCTATCCACTGAGCCAAACTGGCTAGGGCAAATCTCATACTTTCTTTAGATTTTCTATACACACATCATATTGTAAATTGTGACAGATTTATTTCTAATTTTCTAGTGATTAAATTTTTTATTTCTTTCTCTTACTGATTTCAGTAACTCAACATTAAGTCAGATGTTTGTTAAAGGTTTATGTAGATGATCACTATTAGATTAGGAAAGTTATTTTCTAATTATAGTATGTTAAGAGGTTTTTAAAAATCTTTCATGTTGAAATTTATCAAATGTTTTTATTGCATTTACTAAAGTTGTCATCTATAATAATAAAAGTATAATATGCTAATTGGGCCAGATGTCCTTCCAGACGACCTTCCGGATGAAGCTGGGGCTGTGAGGGAAGCCCAGGTCCCGGGTGCCTGCTGGTGGCCAGAGGGAAGCCCGGGTCCCAGGTGCCAGAGAGAAGCCGGTGCAGCAGCATGGGAAGGAAAGCCTACTCTTGCACAAATTCCATGTATCGGGCCTCTAGTGTTTCTATAAACATGGTAAAAATAGACTGGTTTATTTATTTTGATTTTATAAATTAAGGTCCAATTTACATATAATAAGTTACATCCTTTTTATACATACTTCAGCAGTTATGACAAATCAAATAGTTACATAAACAACATCACAATCAAGATATAGTACATTTACACAATATAAACAATTTTTCTTTGCCTCATCAGAATCAATCTCTCCATACATCCTATAGCAAACATTGATCTTTTGATATCTGAACAATTTTGACTTCACAGATGCCATGTAAAGGATAACATACAGTGCATAGTCTCTTGAATCTGCCTTCCCCAGACAGATACATGATTTGCAAATATTTTCTCACAGTCTGTGGGTTATTTTAGATTTTTAATGATATTTTTCAAAGAGCAGAAGTTCTTCATTTTGATGAATTGTAATTTATTATTTTTTGGTGTGTGTGTGTACCATGATTTTGGTCTCATATCTAAGAAATATGTATACACACAGATATATGTAGACATGATTTAATATAATTTTAAAATATTTAAACCTATTCCCATTCTTGAATTCATCTTTGATTATTTTGAAGATTACCATTATTGGGTTAAAGTCCTCATTATTGATTTTTGCGCTCATTTTTTTTTCATCTTAATCATAGTTTTACTGTCACTAGGCACTACATATTATCCACAAGTTTTCCCTCAGTAAATTTTTTTCATCATGAGATCAGCAATTTTACCTTCTTTAACACTTTCTCTGATTACCATATTCTAAAGAGGATTTTAAACATAGTGGACACTCATTGAACATCTTCTAAGTCAATGAATAACCAACATATTTCCACAAAAATAGACAAGTTCATCAAAATATATCATCTTATTTTTAATGTGTTAATTTAACTCTAGTTTATATTTTATGTCACTGTTGTGTCCTAACATTTGTTGCTAATTACAAGTTTAGTTTCTTTACAATTTTGATTTTTTTGCTAGTAATAAGGTATTATGTCACTATCTTATCTCACCTTATTATTGGTACTCTAAAAAAGAGATGCAAATGAAGGCAAAAACCTGTTTAAACATAGGTGTACTTTAAGAGATTTTCTGAAATTATGCAGACTGATTGATGATATTCCTAATAAATGTTTTGAGTAAATACAGGTGAAAAGGTAAAATCAGAATACCAGTGAATATGCTCTCTTGGATAATGTACTATAATGTACAAATAGTTTAGTTGCATATAATTTATATTAAACTATCTTGATAGATTTTCCCTAAATAAGTGACTGCAGCAGAAAACAGAAGAGAAAAATTGCCTCCTGAAATGCTTTTATTTGGAAAGTATCAATCAAATTAATTCCCCTGGAGGTAACTAAAATCAAGGCAAGAGATTGCCTAGAAATATTAATCACTGACAGAATAAAAATATATTTTTATGCGATGTTTATTACTAGGCTCTGAAACAAATCCAAAAAACTTTAAATTTGAGTCCCTCACATAAGCAAGCACCTTTGAATTGGTATATTACCTTTTATTTGACTGAGAGTATAGCTAAAGAATTAATAATTATCATGAAACAATGAATTTCCACTCTCAGACAGAGAATGCCTTAGTAGTCATAGGAATCCTATATAATAAAGAAGTAATATGCAAATTGACCATCACTCCAACATACGTAATGGCCGCCCCCATGTGGACACAAGATAGCCATTACAAGATGGCTGGCAGGGGAGGGCAGTTTGGGGCAATCAGGCCTGCAGAGGAGGGCAGTTAGGGGTGACCGGGCTGGCAGAGGAGGGCAGTTGGGGGCAACCAGGCCTGCAGGGGAGGACAGTTGGGGGGACCCAGGCCAGCAGGGGAGGGCAGTTAGGGGTGACCAGGCTGGCAGGGGAGGGCAGTTAAGGGTGACCAGGCTGGAAAGGAAGGGAAGTTAGGGGTGATTGAAGCAGCAGGGGAGGGCAATTGGGGGTGACCAGGCCAGCATGGGAGGGCAGTTAGGGATGCCAGGTTGGTAAGGGAAGGCAGTTAGGGGTGACCAGGCCGGCAGGAGAGGGCAGTTAGGGGCAATTGGGCCAGCAGGGGAGCAGTTAGGCATCGATCAGGCTGGCAGGAGAGTGGTTAGGGGGTGATCAGGCTGGCTGGCAGAAGTGGTTAGGGACAATTAGGAAGGCAGGCAGGAAAGTGGTTGGGAACCAACAGTCCTGGATTGTGAGAGGGATGTCCCAGATTGGAGAGAGTGCAGGTTGGGCTGAGGGACATACCCATCCCCATGCACGAATTTTGTGCACTGGGCCTCTAATCATATAATAATGAGCCCTCATTTCACATATTCTAAGATGCTGAGGGTATGTGCCTGCATGTGTGTGAGTGATATCTATTTTTCTTACATAAATATTTGTATAATGCCTGGGAGCAACCCCCAATCATTGCTTTTATTTCCCTTTAATGTCTTTATTCTCACCTTAGACTCAATGTTGACATCACTGGCTATTACTAAATTTAAAAGAAATAAAAGTAAAGGACATTTTTCTAGGTTTAGCAAGTAAAAAGAAATTCCCTAAGAATGAATTTTCAAAAACTAGACTGCAACTTTTGTTTTATATTTAATAGCATGAGATAAGTGCTTTTATCTCTCAATCTGAAATATCCAGATGACCCTGGGTTGCTCATTGTAGATTACAGCCTTTATGTTACCACTAGTGACCCGGTGCATGGATTCGTGCACATTGAAAGGAAACTAATTAGAAGGTGGCCAGCAGGGCGAGACTGGGCAAGAGGGGCCAGACTTGCCCTGGAGCCAACCTCCCAATGTCCCTCTCCAGTTGGCCACACCTGGCGTGGCTCGAAGGGCTTCTGGAGAGTCAGCAGCTCCTGTGCAGAGCGTCTGCCCCCTGGTGTTCAGTGCACATCATAATGACAGGTCGGACAGTGGGAGGGACACTTAGCATATTAACCATATATATATATATATATATATATATATATATATATATATATATATATAGACTAGAGGCCTGGTGCACGAAATTCGTGCACAGGGGTGTGTGTCCCTCAGCCCAGCCTGCACCCTCTCCAATCTGGGACCCCTTAAGGGATGTCCAACTGCCCATTTAGGCCCAATCCTGGACAGTCGGACATCCCTCTCACAATCCAGGACTGCTGGCTCCCAACTGCTCGCCTGCCTGCCTTCCTGATTGCCCCTAACCACTCTGTCTGCCAGCCTGATCACCCCCTAACCACTCCCCTGCCAGCCTGATCGATGCCTAACTGCTCCCCTGCCACCCTGTTTGCCCATAACTGCCATCTCCTGCAGGTCTGGTGCCCCCCAACTGCTCTCCCCTATAGGCCTGGGTCCCCCACAACTGCCCTTCCCTGCAGGCCCGGTCACCCCCAACTTCCCTTCTCTGCCAGCCTGGTCACCCCTAACTGCCCTCCCATGCAGGCTTGATCACACCCAACTGCCCTCCCTTGCAGGCCTGGTACCTCCCAACTATCCTCCCCTACTGGCCTGATCGCCCACAACTGCCTTTCCCTGCTGGCCATCTTGTGGCAGCCATCTTGTGTCCACTTGGGGGTATCCATCTTGTGTGTTGGAGTGATGGTCAATTTGCATATTACTCTTTTATTAGATAGCATTCCCTCTGGGAGCACAACTCCATTTTTTAAAATATTTTTTATTAATTTTTTTTACAAAGAGGAAGGGAGAGGGATAGAGAGTTAGAAACATCAATGGGAGAGAAACATTGATCAGCTGCCTCCTGCACACCCCCTACGGGGATGTGCCCACAACCAAGGTACATGCCTTTGACCAGAATTCAACCTGGGACCCTTCAGTCTGCAAGCTGACACTCTATCCACTGAGCCGAACCAGTTAGGGCACAACTCCATTTTTTACTTTCCTGAAACACCAGCCTGAAAGAGTCCGGGGCTATTGTTTAAGAACATTTCAAAAGGAAAGCTGACACTACCAAATAAACACATTTAATAAAGTGTGACTACTAGTCACTGAGGTGCTAATGAACTGCAAGATTATTCGCAGAAAACAAAATTTCTCGCCTGTCCCCTCCTGCCAATATCCTGGACTCCACTTAGAGAGATAAGATGTAGACTTGTCATGTTCAACACTCCAACAACCTAGACAGAGTTTTCTTCCTCTGTCGCTCTGCACTGTCAAGTTGGCAGCTGAAGCCTGGCTCAAAATGAGTATGAGGAGAGACATATGCAAATTTGATTAATTTTTTGTTTCACTTTTGTAAGGAGAGTTCTTCTTTAGAGTCTTTGAAATACCTAATGTATAGTTATATCGCTGAAATTTTTCTTTTATTTTGCCAAATTTCTTCACTATCAGAATTCTGTTTTAAATATATAGCATTATTGATTTACATAGAAGAAATACTGCAAAATTGTCTAGGCTTACTAGTATATTGGCCAAAATGGCACAATGAAATTAAACACACAAAATCCAGCAATGGTTTGAATATTGCCAAGGAACTGCACAGAGTGCATTTTACCTTAACACCACACACACACAGACACACACACACACACACACACACACACACACGTGTGCACACGCGGATGCCTCCCCACCCCAAGACTGGCTAAAGGAACACTGTTCTCTGTCTCTGTGCTCATTAAACAAATAATTTGTCTGTTTTGTTGATGCCTCCTTTGCCAACTGCCTCTCTCAGAGCATAGTGGGAGGCCAATAAATGTATTCTCAGATGCGCTAAATTGTACATGCATACATGCACAGGGGAGATAAAGAATGAGAAAAGAAAGAAAAACTAAGGAGATCGACCAAAGTAGGAAGTGAGGGAAGTAAGATAGAGCGGCAGAAGGGAGAACAACACAGGACACAGGGGTCTTAATTGGTCTGCTAATCAAAGATACAGGCATGGCCTATTGATCAACTTAACATATTAAGTGGCAGTTATGCATATATATTTATCACATTAATTGACATTCATGCATATAGTTGAAAAAACATACCTTGTAGTCTGTTAATTTTGGTTGTCTAAAGAATTGTTGTCTAATCAATTTGGCTGCAGCAGGTGGTATTGATCAGAAACAGAGAGATTGGTGGTCCAGGAGCCCAGTGCATTTGCTCACTTACTGTGTATAATTAGGGCCTGTTTAAAACAGAAAGAAGTTATGGGAGGGTTCAGTCCATTAAAACAAAAACACAAAAACCTTCTGCATGACAATTAAGTTGCTCATTCAATTTCATGATCCAGTCTGTACCCAATTCCTATTATCGAAATGCTCACATGGCAAATATACTGGGACGAATACAAGTAACGCGCCCGCATGATAAACATGATGCACGTCCTCTTGCTTCGTTTGACCCTCACTATTCATGCCTCTGTTGGAGGAGTGTCACCATAAGGTTGCTTAAAATCATAACTTCAACACATTCTGGTTAAGAAAAGAAAACAAGCTCAGCATATTCTCCCCATGGGATCAGATAGGCTTTGCAAGATTTCAGTGTTTCAGTTATTTCCATTCTGATGGGGGAAATTCAGTGTCAACAGCACATTGTTTTTGATACAATCTGCTAGCTTCCCGTCTTTAAATTTTCTGTATCTGCTTTTAGTTCATCTCTACCTGGTCGTGAATTCCAGCTTCTTGTCCAAAGAAAAAACTTTTCTTTGTGAATTTCCCTTCATCATATCCAGAAGGGAGTGCCAAGAAAAGCCCTTCTGGAGTTGGGACTGAAGGACAGGTTAAATGTGCAAAAAAGGAGAGCTACCATCTGTACCTCTCCTTTTCTTAACAGTCTAAGCAATGATAACCTTGTCTTTTTTCACTGCTTTTTTTCTTGTACTATCTGCATTTTATAAACAGTCTCATACCACAGATTCTATCTAGACTAAGGCATGGTTCAGTGGTTGAGCATCAACCTATGAACCAAGAGGTCACGGTTTGATTTCCAGTCGGGGCACATGTCCAGGTTGTGGCCTTGATCCCCAGTAGGGGTCATGCAGGAGGCAGCTGATCAATGATTCTCTCTCATCATTGATGTTTCTATCTTTCTCTCCCTCTCTATTCCTCTCTGAAATCAATAAAAAATAATAATACTTTATAATAAGGCATGGTATAAAAAAGCAAATAAGGTCTGATAGTTTTGGAATTTAAATCCCTTTATATTAGTATGTAATCCTGTCAATTGTCTTCATTTAACCACAATGTTAGTTAAATTCAGAGGAAGTATATCTCTCCAAATATTATCTTTTCAGTTTACAAACTAAAGTCATCTAGAAATTAAAGTATTTTTTTCAGTGCTTGTTCTTGGAGCTTCAAAATTACCACTTGCAATTGTATCCTTTAAGTCTTATTCCAAAATTAGGCAAATATTTAGGCTTCTCAGTGCCTTTCACTTCCTTCATGATTTCAAAATAACAGGATTTATGTCTTTGAGATTATCCAGTTTGCTGTAGAAACTGCTTTAATGACTTCTCAAATGAAGTCTCCTGTTTCACTTTAGCTGTAGCATTTTTGGAAAGAAAACATGAGAACTGAAGAATGCTTCAGCAGAATTTGAAATAAAAGGAAAAAAAAAACAAAACACCACACAGGGCTTTTAGTGTGAAGATGTCAGATAATAGTGTTTCTTTGTTCTTTCTGGGAACTGCAAGTGATACATATCAGAGACAGAATGAAGTATATGATAAACAAGAACAAAATCTGAAGCAGGAAAGTAATCTTTGGTGCTGCTGATAGCGGCAATAAAATCCCACCTATGCTTACATGTAAAATGAGAACTCCTTACTAAAATATATGGAATATTAGAAATCACTCAGAATTTTTACTTTATTCAGATGTAATGAAACTTTCCACACCGAACCAGAGATTATCTCATAAAAATACTTCATCCCCTTTGATTTACCCAGGACAAAATATAATCATTCTTTCCTGGTTATCCATCTAGTAAGACCTTTTTCTAATCTCTAATTTCTATAAGGGTCAAACCAGTACTTTGGGCAAATATTTATGATGTCAAGTTTCTCAAAAGAGCTTTTACACGCCCTTCCTTTTTTTCCCCCTGTCTGCTTCCAGCCCATAAAAAACTTTATTGTTAAGAAGTGACAAAATGTCTTCGTGCCCTTTGAGGGAATTCTGAGTGTTCAGATAATTCAGAGACCACAGAACACTTTTTTTTTCCTTTCACTTCAGTGAAGCTTAGAGTTTAACATAAATCTGACAGTTTCCTAATTTAGCAAGATAACTTTTTCTGTGTCACAATGATTTGTTTCAGATAGCAGGCGCAAATAAGAGGTAGAGGGTCCTGTTTCCTGTAAGTTTTGCAAGTGTTCTGCTCCTGTGAAGACAATGTTAGCATGGAAATCAGGTGAACAGACATTCCCCTTCTGAGTCCACTCTACCAGCTATGGGACCTTCATTATTACATACAATCTATGATCCTGTGCTTCCCCTGTCCATGACATGGAATTATATCTTCACTGTACAGAATTGTAGTGAGAATTAAATTAATGACCAATATAGAAACCCTGGCATCATAATATGCATCATAATATTAGCTCCCCTAATTCCCCAGTTTAACCCAATTTCATGTGTTTAGATTTCTGACAGATACAGGGAACATGTAACTTTGGAGGGCAGTGTGCAATAAACATACGAAAAGAAAAAAAAAGGCATAGATTGGAATCACACAGACTCAGGCAATGAAGGCTTCACCACTGACTTTGAGAGTTGAGTAGTCTTTTTGAATGTTAGTTTCTTCAAGTATAAAATAGAGATAATGACTACCTAACAGGGTGGTTCCAAGGATCAAAGGAGATGATATATAAAAATATTTCTAGCCCTAACCGGTTTGGCTCAGTGGATAGAGCGTCGGCCTGCGGACTGAAGGGTCCCAGGTTCGATTCCGGTCAAGGGCATGTACCTTGGTTGCAGGCACATCCCCAGTAGGGAGTGTGCAAGAGGCAGCTGATCGATGTTTCTAACTCTCTATACCTCTTCTTTCCTCTCTGTAAAAAATCAATAAAATATATTTAAAAAAAAAAGAATATTTCTAGTACGATGCATATTGTAGTGGCTTAGAAACAGTATAAACCTATTTTCTAATAGGAATGTTAACATTTCTGGGTATATAATCTACATATGCCATAAGATTTTTCTAGCACACTTAGAAGGACATCAAGCTGCCCTCTCTGGACTGGCCCTGACTACCTCTTAGACCTCGCCTCCCAGGACCATGCATACTATGCTTTAACCATCAGGGCCTCTTTGCTGGTCTTCTATCAAATCAAGTTCGTTACCAACTTAGGAGGCCTCCAGCTGTTTTCATTTTCTCATTTCATGTATGACTCTTCCAAATACCTACTCCACCCCACTTAAAATAGCACCTCACTTTCAAACACACTTTGTAATACTTTACTATGCCTTACGTGTTTTGATATATATATATATTAAAAATTTAACTTACACATGTATCTGTTTTTATTTATTATCTATCTCCCTTAGATAAGAGTGGGGTCCTTACACTTTTATTTCTCTGCATCTATAGTATATAAGAGTGCTTGATGTAATAATCAGTTGATACACATGTGTAGAATAAAGGAATCTGTCAATAATACTTAATTCAAAGTACATCTAACATTCACTTCTGCCCAGTCATTTGGCAACATTTTGTCTCTGAACACACATGTACAAAGAAATGCTGTATTCAACAAATAACATTTATGGTAATGGTAATTAAGGCAGATATCTGTAATGTTTACATCATAGTTATAGAGCGTCCCAGCAACGTTACTTGTGTATGAACACTACTGCTAATGGTGGACTGGGAAGAAATAATTATCCTGGTAAATGAATTTTGACAACATAAATGATTTTAAAAAAAAATGCCACCATGCTCTCCTAATCTAGGTAAAGTTTTTGAATCATACTCTTGCCTCCTAATGGTATCTGTGAATTTCCACAGTATTTTTTTATATTCCACAAGCTAGGAAAATAATAATAATTGTATTTTTTAGCATAGTGCCTCTTTTTAGCATAGTGCCTTTCCTCTTTAGTTTCTTCTAGTACAATCAGAGAAATGTGTGGCATTGGAATTTACTTCATGTAAATGACTTCTGTTCTAACCAAATATCTGGGCTTTCTTTCACCATGTAGTCATCCACAAAAGCAGTTTATTGCCTTCTCTTCTCCTCTGCCATAAATGCTAAACTTTAATTAGTTTGACAGTTCCTTAGGTTTGAAGCCAGGATTTCTGCACAAATATTCTTTTATATATTCTAGTAGTGAGTGAGTACTATCCTACTTAATTTGGGAAATTGGCAGGATCAAGAAAAAGCAAAAATTCTGGACCAAGGATGCCAAAAATGCAGTGAAGTGTAATTGAAAGCTCACACACACACACAAAAACAAAACAAAACAAAACAAAACAAAACAAAACAAAAAAACCAGCAGCAGCATTTTGGCAGGTTATTAATATATATAGTAAAGAGGAGTAGACATGTGGTGGCTTCCAGGAAAAAAAAATGTAGACGTACATCACATCTATATAAGAACATATTATGAATGCCCACGTGAAGGAATGCTTGTAGAAATCACTACACTCTTATTGAGCATTACCACATGTGTTGTTCCAGGTAATTTGCCTATGTTTCTATTGAATCCCTCCCCATACCATTTTAGCATATTATTATCATTCCCCTTTTATTCAAAAAGGAAGCAGTCTCAAGTAAGAAAACAGGTATTATGTTGTAGATCCTAGATCTGAACCCACCACACCTCAGTTTATAATATATAAATTTGCTGTAGAGGAACTTAAAATGTGAAAGGGGCTAACCAGTGCTGCTCAATGGTTGAGCATTGACCTATGATCTAGGAGGCCATGGTTCAATTCCCGGTCATGGCACTTGCCTGGGTCAATCCCCAGCAACTGATCAATCAGTTTCTCTAATTATTGATGTTTCTATCTCTTTCTCCTCCCTTCCTCTCTGAAATTAATAAAAATATATTTTAATAAAAAGAATGTGCCCTAGGTGGTTTTGCTCAGTGGATAGAGCTTTGGCCCACAGGGTCACAGGTTCAGTTCCGGTCCAGGTCATGTACCTTGATTGCAGGCTGATCCCCAGCCCTGGTCAGGATGCATGCGGGAGGCAACCAATCCATGTATCTCTCTCACATAGATGTTCCTTTCTCTCTTTGTCTCTCCCCCCTCTTCCACTCTCTCTAAAAGTCAATGGGAAAATATCCTCAGGCAAGGATTAACAACAACAAAAAATGTAATTATAAAAAATGTGAAAGGGGAAACATAATAAAAACATTAATATTTGTAAAAGAGGCAATGAGAGAATGTGGGGAGATTTCACAGAGGAAGTGAAACTTGTGTAAGGACTAGAATCATGTGTTACTAGTAAATATGCTTAATGATGCAAAGTAATATTTACTGAATACTTACTCTGTATCCACTTATTAATGTAATTCATATAGCAACAACCCTATGAAATGGGTACTATTATTAGTATATTTCCCATTTTACATATGATGAAATTAGGCACAGTAACAGTTTATGCCACTCCTGACAAATTATCTAATCTCAATAAACATAGACCTTCAGGTTAATCTTCAGTTTATATAATTTATTTCTAATTGGCCATTACTGCCTTGAAATTGAAATTAAGAATATTTTAAGTTCTGGATATATCATCCAGAAGTGTCTATTAAATTCAATCTATAGGGCTGAGAATTTCCAATACATTTTCAAGAGAATTTCTGCTTTAAATACTTGGTTAAAACATTAGTTTATTCCATATATAGGTACTAAGTAAATTGTATATACCAGGTTCTCTGATAGGAGAAACTTTGCTGTATATTAAATGTAGCTGTTTTTTCATAGTACTTACTAATTGATAGATCACAGGCTTTTTCTTTTTTAAATTTTTTCTTTTTCTTTTCTCTGACACTATATAATAAAACAAAGAGTCATCTTGTGTTTAAAATTCATTCACCTTGGAAAAAGCTATGATGACTCTTTTACATAATTTTAATGATGTGACTTTCATTAGGAAGAATAAAATTCTGTTGTCACTAACATTTTTTTATGCAGTAAAATGGGATCTTGGTCTGCCTCCTGCTCATGATATTATTCTCATGTATGGAAAATTGGTGTTTACAATTGAACATAGGGGTTATTCAGACAAAATATGAATTCATGGCCTAGGTGTAAGATAGAAAAAAGGTCTGCATAATTCATATGATTATAGTATAATTACACAACTATGACACAAAGTTTTTAGCAAATTTATATTTTAACAAATTCATCATCTCTTGATTGAATTTGATGCTAGATCAATGATATGCAAATAGTAAGCACATTATGGGTTTTCCAAAGACTTCAAACTTATTAGTAAGATCACAGCAGCAAACTATATGAGCCTCAAACCTGTTTATGAATTAATAAATAAAAAGAAAACACAACAATCAGAGCAGTGCTTTCCAATAGAAATATAATATATTCTACATAAGTAATTTAAAGCTTTCTAGTAGCTATATTAAAAGATAAAACAAGAAGATACAATTAACTTTAATAATATAGTTTAACACAAATTATTCAACAGATTTTAACATATAATCACTATAAAATTGTTGAGATAGTTTACATAAATTCATACTGTCTTTGAAATTTGATATATATTTTTCAATTACAGCACATCACAATTCAGATTCTAAATTTTTGTTAGAAATAGTTCATCTGTACGTAGATTTCTTAAAATTATAATTTGAAAATAGATTCACCTATTCAAGTTGTTCTAAAATCTTATAGAATCCCAGGAATATAAATATACTCCAAAAATAATTTTACTTTAATATTTGCATCCACCTTGACATAACTGGTTCATCTCCTTTAGAAGAATTGATTTACTTTTGAATTAACAGCATATTAGTTTTAAAGTCTATCTTTTAAAGATAAATAACTCTTGTGTCAACTCAATAATATTAAGTTTGACTTCAAAAGAGGATGCAAAAATTAAATAGAAACTCAAAAATGATAAATATCACACTTCCATGATTCACTGAACAAGCATTATTATAGAGAACAATTCTTAATTCATTTTCTTTTATTTCTATCAATAGTTCCATAGTAGTCATAGCATTTCTCCTATATACCTAACAGTGTAACAACTATACTCAAGACCGCTTTTTTAGAATTTGTTTCAGAAAACTGAGAAAAATATTTTCAATATGCATTATTCAGTAAAATAAAGAAGTCAGATGGACTTTAATTCGTTGTGTTAGAAACTTTTTTGTATCTACCTGAAATTCCCCTTTAAAAGATATATCTATGATTTATAAAAGAATATGATTTATAAATTATAACAAATATTAATAGAATCTTTAGGTTGTTTTATATATAAGACTAGCACCTTGAAAAGAACTGTGGACCGTGAGGCTGTGGTGGGCACAGGGGCGGGTCTCGGAACATCCTCCATGGCCCCTCCTGACCCCACTCACCCAGCCCCCAGGTGCCCTGTCTGCCAGCAGCCTTGCTCCCTCCGCCACCTCCTCCCTCCTACGTGCTGACAGCGCTAGCAATTGGGGCTGGTGCCAGGAGAGGGTGCAAGTGGGGCCAGCGCCATCAGTGGGTGTGAGGGGAGGTGAAGAAGCCCTCAGGGGTGATTGGAGACAGCAGCCACTGCTCGCACCTGCTGACGGTGCTGAGTGATTGGGGCCAGCATTGGGTGCCAGAAGTGGGTGTGAGTGGCAGCTCTGACTCCGGCAGCAGGTATGAGTGGGGCTACACCAGCAGCAGGTGTGAGCACAAGGCAGGACTGTGGCATGTGGGAGCAAAGAATTTTCAGGGACCACCAGAGGCTCGCCCCAATGACAGGGACCAGAGCCCCACCTTGGTCTGGCATCCCTGCTCACCTGCTCCACCATTCCACTGCGACCGATGCCTGCTATGTTCTGTGGTCTGCTGCCTGCTGACGATGCCTGCCATATTCTGTGCGTGCCCCCTGGTGGTCAGCGCACGTCATAGCAATGGGTTGTTCAGTTGTTCTGCTGTTTGGTCTATTTGCATATTAGCCTTTTATTATATAGGACTAGAGGCCCGGTGCACAAAATTTGTGCATGGGGGTGTGTGTCCCTCAGCCCAGCCTGCACCCTCTCCAATCTGGGACCCCTCGAGGGATGTCCATCTTCCCGTTTAGTCCTGATACTGGTAAGATTGGGCCTAAACAGGCAGTTAGACATCCCTCTGACAATCCAGGACTGCTGGCTCCCAATTGCTTGCCTGCCTGCCTTCCTGATTGTGCCTAACCACTTCTGCCTGCCAGCCTGATCACCCCCTAACCACTCCCCTGCCAGGCTGATTGATGCCTAACTGCTCCCCTGCCATCCTGATTGTCTCTAACTGCCCTCCTCTGCAGTCCTGGTCACCCTTAACTGCCCTCCCCTGCAAGCCTGGTCCCCCCTAAGTGCCCTCCCCTGCAGGCCTGTTTGCCCCCAACTTCCCTCCTCTGCAAGCTTGGTCCCCCCCAACTGCCCTCCCCTGCTGACCTGATCGCTCACAACTGCCCTCCCTTGTACGCCCGGTCCCTCCAAACTGTCTTCCCCTGCTGGCCATCTTGTGGTGGCCATCTGTGTCCTCATGGGGGCAGGATGTTTGACCACATGGGGGCAGCCATCTTGTGTGTTGGAGTGATGGTCAATCTGCATATTTATTAGATAGAATAGAGGCCTGGTGCATGGGGGGGGCAGCTGGTTTGCCCTGAAGGGTATCCCAGATCAAGGTGGGGGTTCCCTTGCGGTGTGGGGCGGCCTGGGTGAGGGGCCTATGGTGGTTTGCAGGCTGGCCACGTCCCCCGGCAACCCAAGCGGAGGCCCTGGTATCTGCGATTTATTTATCTTCTACAATTGAAACTTTGTAGCCTGGAGCGGAGCCAAGCCTTCTGCTTGCTCTATGGCGGCAGCCATTTTTGGGGGAATTTATGTATCTTCTATAATTGAAACTTTGTAGTCTTAAGCAGAGGCCTGGGCCGGCCAGGGTGTGCAGAAAGCTTGGCTTCCTCAATCACCAGGGAAACCCAAGCCTCCCTCCTGCTCGCTCCATGGCCATAGCCATCTTGGCTGGGATTAATTTGCATACTCGCTCCTGATTGGTTATTGGGCGTGGCTTGTGGGTGTAGCGGAGTTATGGTTAATTTGCATATTACTCTTTTATTAAATAGGATCTCATTACTGGCCAGAACTTTAAGGGCTATGTTTAATGGAAATAGTTCAAGTGGGCATCGTGTCTTGCTGCTGATATTAGAGAAAAAGTTTCGGTCTTCCACCATTTAGAATGGTGCTTATGGTGGATTTTCCATGTCTTTTATTATGTCGAAGTAGTTTTCTTCTATTTATTTTGTTGAATGTTTTTATAATGAAAGGTTGTTAAATTTTGTCAAATGTCTTTTATGCATCAATTGAGGTGATTATGTTTTTTTTGTCTGTTTTACTTTATTCTGTTAATGTGGTATGCTGCATTGATCAATTTTGTATGTGAAAATTTCCTTGCAACACACTTTTAAATCTCAGAAGGAAAGCGGGGGGTGGTTGAATGGGAAGAGATCAACCAAAGAACTTGTATGCATATATGTATAATCCTTGGATACAGACAATAGGGTGATAAAGGCCTGGGACTGGCAGCGGGATAGAAAGGGTCAATGGGAAAAAAGGGGGACATATGTAATACTTTCAACAATAAAGATTTTTTTAAAAAAGAAAAGAAGTTAGCTCACTACTATGCATGGGCCAAATATAGGCCATGGCTTAGTTTTGTAAAAATAATAAAAAAGATTGAAGTTTCTGAAGACTTTTAGTGTGGCTCTGAATCATAAGATTTGCAATATTATAGAGAGAGATTAAATGTATCTATTTTTTGGTAATTATGAGATAAAGGATATGTATTATTACAGGTATCATTATTATCAGAACTACTTAAGAGATAGTAAGACACCTATGAAATAATTTTAATGCAAATTTAATATCTTAAGTAAAAGGAAAAACATTATTTTGATGCATGAGCTTTATTTACCTTTATTTCACCATAAATCTGTATTTCTAAATTAGGTAACTTCTCTTAGTTTCCTAAGTAAACTTTATATATTTTTTTATTTTGTTATTAAGCAGACATTTTCTTATGGTGCCTAACTAAACTAAATTTAGTGTATTTATTCTGATTTTTTCATGAATATTTTTTTTAAATAAGCATGGAAGGCTAGACAAATAAAACTTTGGATGGATAAACATAGACAGGAGTTGGCAAATGGAGTTAAACAAGTCTTAAGTTGCTCTTTGGGAATATTTTTAATGGAAGAGAAAAATTCTTGAACTTGCATGATTAATAGATATAATTAGTTTACAAATGCTGAAAATCAAGGTTGTCTAATAGCCAATTTACTCTCTAGTACAGCCCTGGCCATGATCAATATGATAATGAACACTCTTTTTTCAATTGAGAGGCATGAAGTGTAGGGTATATGTGCTTGTGTGTGGGGGTGATGGTATTGGTGGGTTGGGATGGGTCCAGAGAAGAACAAAGGTAAGCATCACTTCTAGATTGCCATCAGTTAGATTTCCAAGGCATTCAAGTACTGATCAGAAGACACTGTGCTTATCTTCTTTGAGTCTAATTGCTGTGAAGCATAGTGAAAGATTAACAAACGATAATGAAAGCACATGCTCCTTGGTAAAAAAGAAAAAAAAATAATGTCTTTTTCATTGCTGTTAGATAACCTCTGCACATTTTAGAAGAGAGATCTGTTAACTAAAATCATTCACATTTAATATCTCTAGCAAAGCTTCAAACCAAAATGAAACATTTAGTACAATTGCTACAAAAAGATAGGAATTACATAACATATGCTATTAGAAAATGTGTTTCTAGAACTAAGAAATAAATATGTTATATACTGTCCTGGTGACCCTGGGTAAATGACTTAACATCTCTGATCCTTAATACTCTCATGTGTTTAATAGTACTTCATAAGATTTATTAGAAGTGTTGCATAATTGATATGTCAAAGAAACAGAGAATAAAGAACTAAACTATTTATTTTTGTAATCTATCTTATCATGATTTTTAGATATCATGGTTATCTCAATAACAAAGAGGTAGGATACTATATATAAATATGTAGATATGTATAAATGATAGGTGAATGGATGAATAGAGAGATAGATGATAGGTAGATAGATCGATAGATGATAGAGTGTAGTATATACAGTAGTATACTATAGTATATTAGAGACTTCTCTTATACTATTAAGTATATTTTTTAAATGGTGATTTCTCTAAAAAGTGGGATATGGTGGCAGGATTATTACCCATTACTCTGAAGTCTTGAGTTCCACTTTAGCTCTGCTGTTTGTTGATTTTATAGATGTAGGTAAGTTATTTGCCTTAAGTTAGCCTGAGTTTCTTCTACAGAAAAAATATAGAACCAATAATACCTTTTCCGGTCTTCCAAAAAAAGTATTTGAAGATTGAAATAAAAAGGTAGATGTCAAGTATTTTATATTTATGTAAATCTTTCCAATTTTCAAATGATGTTATCAATAGAAATGACATTGAGAAAGTGCAAAGAAATCACTAACACAAAATACTTAATGTAGAAATTAAATATGTTTCAAGGAAGGTTAGTACCTAACTTGCAAGAATGGAGGCATTATGTTTTTAATCTACTTAGACCCTATCTGGGGGTAGCTCATCACCATCACAATGGTCCTGATTTAAATTCCAGTATAGCCATTAATGGTCTAATACATGGTTTACAGCATTGCTTTAAAAGTATAAGAAAATGTGTTTTTAAAGTACTTAATACAGTGGCAGGGACATAGTCTCAATAATTGTAACTAATAAAATTAATTGTGGAGGGATTCCTCATGCACATTTTAAAAAATAAATCTAGGTACTTACCATGCTTTGATCAATGAAAAGGCAGAATTTCAAAGATATGTGGTCATATGGTATATCTGTCTCAATAATTCAGTATAGCCATACAGTCAGTGCTGTAATAAAGCCAGAGTCATAATACCTACGAAAGTAAATATAACAACTTGCAATAATGACAAATATGAATTACACTTGGAGAGTTGCCTCTGAATTGAAATTGCTTGGCCAGGTATCACCTCATTAATTTTCTTACCCTCAAGATAAATGAACCAATTTTATAATCTTAAGAACACTGAATTATATTTCAGAGAATAATCAGAATTACTGATAGAAAAGGACATTCTTGAAATCTCCCTGACTCCATAAGGCTTCACATTTCAATGCAAAGCCATGGCGTTTTTAGAGGTTGAGTTCTATTTATGACTGGACTTTTAAAAATGTCTTGATTAAAGGGGAGAGGATTAAAATGCCTCATAAAAGGGCACGTGGACATCAAATGGGTCTCAGTTGACTATTTTTATGACTTTAGTATGAATTAATCATAGGCATAGAGGTAACATGTCCCTTGAAATACTTTTTTGGTTTTTAAATTAATAGGATAATCTGCTTGGAAAATTTACCTTTGGAGAAGATAACTGGAAAATTCAAAGTATTTTCAAATAGTGTCATGCACCAAATCTGAAAAAAAAATAAAAAAAAAAAAAAAAAAAAGGACACATTCTCCTAAGCAAACCTCAATACTATTGAGATTTGTCTCTTACTAATGTTCTTTTGGATTGGTTCCTGGAACTTTGTGATTAAAATTGGCCATGGAAGGAAATATATTACTGTTATATGAAACTTGGCTTAAATTTGAAAATATACAAGTTTTATATATTATTCTGGGTAGATTGTGCTCTGTGAGATGTTTGGGAATGTGAGGGCTGGGATAGCTAAGAAGGGGAACAATGCCTTATACACATGCAACATGACAGCATCACCTATTACCTCTTATAAGTATTGGATGTTCATGGAAGAATTCATTTTAGGAGGTAAAAAATGACTTGTCAAATAAACTTGAAACCCATCAAATTTGGAGATGGAATTTACAGGCAAATGTCTATAAAGGTAGTCCAAGATTATGGAGCACAATTCAGATTGAAAACCGGGAATTGGAGAAATCTTTTAAAATTCCTCATTAAATAATTTTCCATGTTGTCTTTTTATTGAAGTTT
This sequence comes from Plecotus auritus, assembly GCF_963455305.1. Lineage (NCBI taxonomy): Eukaryota > Metazoa > Chordata > Mammalia > Chiroptera > Vespertilionidae > Plecotus > Plecotus auritus. Next base: position 19,591,951 of record NC_137770.1, on the reverse strand, counting down.
TTGCCCATTAGTTTCTTGGCAATAACAATGATGATGATGAGGAGGAGGATGGTGGCGGTTGAGGGGTGGTAGTGATAATGATGAAAATATTTAGCCCTGTTTTTACATGTAGTAGCCCATAGTAAGTCTTTTCACCGCAACCCATTTTTAAACATTCACAATTTTCCTTCCACAGAGAAATTATGATTTTGTTGCCTAATTTCATATTATGTTTTTTAAAGAATGCTCCAGCTACAGACTCATAATTGAAAGCTCCCTGTGTTTTATTTTAAATATATTTTATATAGACTCAACCATTTTTAAATATCTCATTCATTAGGAAGATGTTACCAAAAATTATTATTTCCAGATCAGCCATTGATTTGTATGTGTTGGTTAACATTAGGTTCAGTGTACCAGTTCTCTCTGCATTGTGAGAAACAGTATTACCAGATAGTCATGTCAAGAATGTGGATCATGGCATAGAATATGGAACACATGGTAAATAAAACATTAAGAAGATACCCAACACATCATGTTTCTACATTTGTGGGAATCTCACGCAACTGAAAGCCTAGCTAGGAATTTTTCCAGACTTATCACCAATAAATATTCTTTTTCCGTGCCCTTCTATCAAAATATATTGTTTTCTTACTGTTCTTTTTCTCCCACTTAGAAAAATAAAATGTCTGATAGCTTAAATTATCATTTCCAGAAATAGTTTCATTTCACCAAGGGGTGAATCTTCTGTTACAATGATGAGAGAAATAAAACATAAGCACAGGGTTATGTCATTTGCTGGGTATGACATTCAGTTAGCTGAGATACTTTCAAGGTCAAAGTATGGGGGAAAGCTCATTTACACGTATCTGGATTGGATTCCTGCTTCATAACTTGACATTCCTGTACATTTAGGAAGTCACTTGATTGTTGCTTCAGTGTGTCTTGCTGTAGTAAATTAAACAGTCTATATGAAAATACCTAACCAAGTCTGGCAAGATGGTAGGTACTCAGTACACAAAAATGTCCACTTCTTCCTAATACATTGTACCAGAGAGGCAGGTACAAACATCTGACTATTGTTCAGCCAGAATGACCTCAAAAAATTTATTTTTGCCCTGACAGATAAATGATATATTGGTTAGAAAAAGTCTAGAGATATATTTTTTTCTGTTGTAAATAACTTGTAGATGTAAATCCTGTCCTCTTGTTTTCAATATTGTAATATAATTCATTTATTAATTGTAGGCGCATTGTTCTCTCTGCTTGGAAGTGTTTCTCTGTATCCTTAGAATTAAAAAAATTGACAAGACTCTGGAACTCCATAAATCTTCTTAATCTATAGACACAGGCCTTTCTTCAGTTTACGGAATTTATTTTTCAAATATTTTTATTATCTTCCTCTTATGCTTCTTTTCTCTTTCTGGAATGCCTATTAGAGATATTAGATTTCCTAGGTAAATCAAAGATATAGCACTTTCTTCATGATTTTCATCTCTATATATTTAGGTTGACCATAATTTCCTTCCATTCATCTACTAAATTGCTCTAATGGTGAATTATGTTTTAATCTTTAGAAAGAGTTATTTTGGGGAAGATAAAAGAGGTCCATATTTGAGTCTATTATATAAAACTATAATTATCCTACTAGTTTTCCTTATTAACTTACCCTTGAAATATAGCACGTATAATGTGCATAATCATAAGTGAACAACTAAATTAAATTTACACACATATGTATCCAAATTATAATTAATATACGGATTAATATGTATAACTATTTTTCCCAGAAGCCTCCTTTATACCCTCATACATTCAACAACCCCTTTCAAAATGACCATTCTGACTTCAGCCACTATTGAATTGTTTTGCCTATTTTTGAATTTGCTATAAATGGAATAGTATAGTTCATACTTTTTTGTGTCTGGCTTAAATTATTATGTTTATGAAATTTATCCACATTAGCAGTAATTTATCATTGCTGTATGCTATTGCATTGTATTAAACAATACATCAGGAAAACATTTATTTAACTTAATGTTAATTTGGGGCATTTAAGTTGCTTTGAGTTTTTGCCTGAGTAAAGCAGATATGATAATTTTGTATGTATTTTGTGTAACACATATGTACTAATTACTATTGAAATTCTGGAATGAAATTGCTAGACCATCAAGGATGGACATTTTCACCTTCAACAGATGCCACAAGTTTTTTAAAGTGGTTGTACCAATTTTCATTCTTACCATTAGTGTATAAAAATGACAACTAAACTGCTAAATATTCTTGTTATTTTAAATTCAAATTCAATTTATTTTTCTTCTTAAAGCTCTTTTTAATCCAGTGACTCCAGTACACTAAGCACAGTTACACAGGGACAGTGTCAACCTGCCCAGTGTGGTCAACAGATACCTGGAGGGTAATCCCTTCCCATCAGGAGGCTATAATCCTATCATCCAAGCTCCACCCATATGAATATGTGACAGAGCCACCACACACTTCTCATTCCACTTAACCTTTGTAAATGATTTATGTCTCTTAGTGTAATATGTATCTCAATTTTTCAGCAAGCTGGTTACCCTGGTAAACCTGCTCTCTTTCCCTAACACATTTTAGGTTCTGGAGGCTTAAATTCCAAGATTCAGAGTAAGATGTCATCAGGTTTAGTTTCTTCTGAGTCTTACCTGCTTGGCCTGCATATGGCCATCTTACCATTAGGTGCTCACATGATCTTTCCTTTGTGTGGGCACATCTCTTGTGTCCCTTTGTGTGTTCAAATTTTCTCTTCTTGTAAAGATATCAGTCAGATTGGGTTAGGGGCCACACTAATGGCCTCATCTTAACTTAATCACATCTTTAAAGGCCTTAACACAAAATAGAGATACATTCTCACTTACTCTGCTGGGAATTAGAGCTTCCACATACAAATAAATGTCAGGGGGCGGGGGGCACATTCAGTGCATAAGAAGGGGGGATAAAGTAAAAAAGAGGAATACCAATAAAAGAATGCAGGCCAGCATTTGTGATCAAGCACAAATGACTGCTTTATTTTGCAGAGTATCTTCTGATAGGCTGTTTAAAAAATTTGTTTTTTAAGACAGTCCAAATAGAGGAAGGAAGAGGAAATATTATGTTCATCTCTGGTCTATTGGCCAACGTTTTGCTCTCTGGGTTGCTAATTTCCCCGTGGGCACATGCTTGGTGTAGAGCAAATCTAGGGAGTATCATGGGTCGGTCTAAAATGACTGGGTACGAGGGTATGAAGATGAAGTGCTGCCTGGTTTTATTGACAGGAGGTTGTTTGGAGGCACTCAGAGCTGGTCAGCATGCTAGAGGCTGAGAAAGGAGATTCATCTGAGCTCAGGAGTGCTGGGCTGCAGTGTGCTATGCTGGTAAGGTGTCACACTAAAATGGCACCAGTATGAGCTACATCAGGAATAAAAGACAAAGGTCAAGAGGATCTTGAGATAGTCTCTTTGTGACAGTTTTTCTAACTCTCAATTCTCATTTTTGAAAAATAAGGTTCTTATAATAATTAAACCAGATAATGCATGTAAAATACTTAGTCTAAAGCCTGGCAATAAAATAAAAACTAGTATTATTGCTAAAATCCCTAATCTTTTAGATGGGAAGAGTTATTTGTTGGGTTAAGGATAATAAATGCAAGAAACTAAGTGGTTGAGAAAAAGTTTAAGATAGGTAGCTTTTTGTTATTATTGCCATTATTATCATTGTTTGAATTGTTAAGCTCTACATAGGTTAAAACTATTTTTCAATTAGGGAAATTTGGAGGATCACCAAATTAAAATCTCTTATTTGAAAGGCCTGTGGCCGTCACACATAACACCTTCACGACCAAACTAGCAGTGGCTCTTGTGGTGGGTGGGGTGGGGTGCGAGCTACTAGCTGTGGAGAGCTACGAGCAGCGGAGGGTGGGGCAGCAAGCTAGGAGCAGTGATTGGTGGGGAGGCCAGCTGAGGCAAGGGAAAGTGAGCTACTGGCACACAATTTCATGCGCACTGGGCCTCTAGTGCATTTATAAAATCTCTGATGAAATGTCAGAAGATGGCAATGAGAAAAAGGAGAGATTATTTTAAAAAGCGTTCCTATTAGGGGAGAAAATTCAACAATATCGTGACATCTCTTAAATCATATTTTTCTGTTGCTTTTTATATAGAGTAAGCCAAAGTAGATAAGTAAAATGCACCCATATGCATGGAGTCACTAACAAAGTGTGCATTTTTATTAATATCTAATAAGCACTCTAGTTTCCAAAAGATTTTAAATACCATGCTGTTATTTACATGGTATTTAAGTTTGACTTAAAGGAATATAGGAACACCTTATCATGGAGTTCCAGACATGGGTAAATGTCTTATAGGAAGCTCTTATGTAAAATAAATAAATAAATAAAATAAAATAAAAATGCAGCCTATGTTTCTACATAGCATTATGTTTCTTACTAAGAAAAGAATGTTTTAATACACCAAGTGACTAATAAAGAGATTTTGTCACCTGAATACTGATGATATTTTGTAAAATAATCCAGAAAACATTGAGAATTAGGTTCCAGAAGTATTTATTTGAGGTATGGAGATGTAGCTATTACAAAATGAAGTTAATAAAACATGTATGTACAGGTATTAAGCTGAGATAAAAAACAGAGCAAAATACCTAGTGAAGAATGGAAGACCTGTAAAACCATTATGCAATTAGGAAGAAGGAGGTTAAGCTGAGAAAATGCTTTCTAAATAAGCACCATAAAGGGAAAGGCTTCCAAGATTTTTATAACTTTTTATTAGAAATTTAGGTTATTCTTAAGAAATAGACACTTGAGACAAAGATTTACTTGAATATACAAAGGAAAAAGATTAAAGGCATTTCATAAACTTTAAATAAATCTGGATCTCTTTTTAATGGATATTCATTAGGGTAGAGAAAATTCATGACAATTCTTTAGAGTGGGTGTTTTCTTAAAAAGACTTGGTTGTCAAAACAACATTTATTCTAGAGATGAACACTGTGGAAAGGCTTTGAAAATCTCTTTTATGGCATGTCAATCATTTTCCCTGGGAGATGCTTAGACATTTTGTATAAGGACATCTATTAAAAATTAGGTATCTAAAAACAATTTCTATTTTATTTTATTTTATTTTACCCCATATTCCATTAGATTATTCTAGTTTCATTATTAAAGGTAGAGTTTTGATGGTAAAGGCACAATTTAAAGCTCCCCAAAGTTTAAGTCCCTTAAACTATTATTTCTTTTTGCAGTGTTATTTTACTTTATTCATGTTAGTGTACCAGATATAAATAAATTACTGAATGAATGTATGTAAAGTATTGCCTCACTCCTATGTCCATACAAAGTTCAAATTTATAAAACCACCTTACTGTTGATAGAAAAGCTTTAGGAGTGTAGTAATTAATTTCCTGGAGAAAGATTCAAATTGACTACTAAATTATATGTAAAAAGCATATATGCTATTAATATGTTTTACTTTGGGATAAAATAAAATCCTCATAATTATTTTAAATAATTATTTTAAATAATTTCTTGGTTTTTTTCTCCAGTGATCTGAAAGTACACAAAACAATAATGAATACTTACATGTATTGTGTGTTATGTTTGATGCTTTACAGTCATTATCTCATTTCATTCACATTTAATAGATGTTAATATCCCCATTTTACAGATGCATTCACTAAGGCTAAGCAGCATTTTAGTATGCCTTACAATATTATGTTGACAAAAGATAACCTTTATTCATATTTAGTTATTTATCTTGGCCTTAATGTCTATCATATGAAATATATTTATCAATTGGTATTTTATGTTAATTGTGCTTAAACAAATACACAACATATCTGTCCTTAACCTACCTCAAACAGTTCATTTCACAAACTACTAAATACAGTTGTCCCAAAAACCTAGTACAAAGTGTAGAATTTGCAGGTGTCACTTTGGCCAAAACAATGTTTCTCATTTAATACTTACCTTTCTCAGATTTGTGTACTTAGATCTAATTTAAAGAACATAACCCAATAGATTAAAAAAATAGCAAAAGATAATAGGTAGGTTTAACCATTGTGCTCTACAGTCAGCAATAAATAAAAACAATACATTGATGATCCCATGAGAAAAATCAATGACTTTATATATTCTGCTTCTCCTCTTGTCCCAAAATGCTTCACTAATTAGCACCAGGAAACTTTGTCAGGAAGTGTGTGAATATACACCCAGCAGAGTAATGTCGAGGAGGAAAATAAATAAAAATTGAAATAGAAGACTTAAAAAACACACATAATACAAATCTTGGAGCATTCCCTGAGTACCTATGTACCCATTTCTTAATTGTGCTCCATAGTTAACTTCAGACAACAAAAAATCAAGTGTTTGGGAAACTAGGGTTTTCAACTTCTTCTTTTAATAGTTTTGGGTAACTGGATAAATTCAGATAATGAAATTAGTTTTTAGTGTGCATCATAAACTATTTGCTATAGGGAGGAAGGAAGGGAGATGAAAGGAGTGAATGAGGGAGTTTGTCATTAAATGCAAATAAATGAATTCCAAGTGTCCAGAATTTGAAATCAAACACTATAGAAGTTCAAAGTTTTGGGATTTATTAAATTGTATATGTTTTGAATCACAGGAAGTGGAGATGGGCTTCTCTTAAACAAAAAGAATGAACACCGCTGTCCATTACACATTCTCTCATTGAACCTTCTCTAAGGCTTGCGGGTTATAAAAACTTTAGGGCAGCTCAACATGTATTTCTAACTCCAAAATCCCTCGTCCAATTGTTAGATTTTAAAAGCAAAGATTGCACTGTATTCACTTCAGAACTGCTGTGCCTTTTGTGCATGGTGCCTCCTACAAAGCAGGATCACAGCAAATGCTTGTTACAGTCAACCCTGGCTTGCATAATGTAGAGATACAGTACATAAAGCAGATGATGACATTTATTAAGATTTTTTTAGAGTTTTAGGTTCTTAGAAACATTGAAGAGGATGGTTCTGAGATTTCCCATGTAGCCTATGCCCTGACACATGCATAGCCTCCCCCATTATCAACACCTCCCATCAGAGTGGTACATTTATTACAACTGATGGACCGACATTGACACATAATCACCCAAAGTCCATAGTTTACTTTAAGGTGCTCCTTTGGTGCTTTATATTCTGTGGATTTAGATAAATGTAAAATGACATATATCCATTGTTGCAATACCATGCAGAGTATTTTCATTGTCCTAAAAACCCTCTGCTCAACCTATTCGTCTCTCCTGCTAACACCTGGCAACCACTGTTTTGTCTTTTCTGAAATGTCACATAGTTGGAATCATCATAATGTACCCTTTTCAGATCAGCTTCTTTCACTTAGTGATATGCATTTAATGTTCATGCAAATCTTTCCATGGCTTGATAGCTCCATTTTCAAGCTCTCTCTTCTTTCTAGAGGAAGGGAGGAGAAGTGCAAAAATTCCAAGCTTCTGGTGAAGGCCTGGGGTGGAGTGGGAACCAGGTGGAGGGGGGCAAAGTGAGGGAAAAAGGGACATCTGTAATACTCTCAACAATAAAGATTAAAAGTACTTTAAATATTCCAAACTTCTAATCATGGCTTTGTTCTTTTTGCAGCCAGTCCCTATCTAGGAGTCTTCCAGGAACCCACCCAGGGTCACCTCAGTAGAACAAAAGATGCTCCTAGTGTTCTTATTAGGAAATTACAAGAGTTTTAAGTACTCCATGCCATGAACTGGCAGCAGGGACCAACATTAATGTTCTATTATCGCATATTGATACATGCAATAAATAACATTAAATAATCTCAAAGGCAATATACTAAGTGAAAGAAACTAGAGTTATAGATAGTGTATAATTCCCTTTATATGCATTATGGAAAAGGAAATATATTAGCTTAGAAAATAGATCAGTAATTGTCAGTGCATGGTGATAGAGGGAGAGAGTGGCTACAAAGCAGCACAACAGAGTAAAATTAGATGATGGAGCTGTCCTATATTGATTGTGGTGGTGATTATACAACTGTAGGGCATAACTCATAGAACTGTATTCTACAAAGGATAATTGTTACAATATGTAATATACCTCAATAAACATGCACTTATTATTAAAATTTTTGAGATACAAGGATAATGTAAAAGGAGGAACATTTTTATTAATTATTACATCCTTGCTTGTATTAGTTTACTAGAGCTGCCATGACAAATTTCCACACTCTTGGTGAACTAAAACAACAGACATTTATTATCTCACAGTTCTGGAAGCTAGAAATCTGAAATCAGGGTATCAGCAGGACCATGCTCCCTCTGAATGCTGTAGGGGCCTCAAGGCAATAGGACACCAGTTTTAGGATTTAGGGCCTATCCTAACTCATTGTAATTTAACCAATTACATCTATAAAGACTCTGTTTCTAAAAAAGATCACATTCTGAAGTTCCAGGTGGACGTGTATTGGGAGATGGGGTGGAGGGTATTCAACATATTACACTCCTTGTGGAAATTATATAGATTCAATTATATTTTGGATGGCAATTTTATGTAGGTATTGTAGATATTTTCCAATACAATTAATTATCTTTTGAGAAAATTGAATGGCTGAGATTCTCATATCTTAATTGTGTATAACAAATTTTAATTGAGCAGAGATGTGAATGGGGCCAGGTAGGTTAGGTTCAGCATTTAAATGGAGCAGCTGGGGCCCATTTGGCAAAAGATTAAAATCTACACAGAAATGACAAGAATATTTTGAATAATGCTAGTGCTTTTTATGAAAATGTCAGAGGACCATTTTATATTTGGTCAGAATTTCTGTGTAGCTTTTATCTCCAAGCAGTAATTCCCACAATGCTGGCTCAGATTTGCCAATCCCCCACAAATCCCATCTGGTTCTAGGACTCTGGCCAAATCCATACAGGAAAGATAATTATGGTTGCATAACCCATCCCTGAGTAAGAACAGATTAGCTTTTACTTCGTAATAAGAATATCAACATTTTCTTATATTCACCACTTATTCACAAATTCATGTTTCTTAAGTTAAAATTCAATCCTAATTCTACACCAATACCATGAAGCAGAAATGATATTTTGGCAATTTCAAGCCTATGTCTTAAATGGTTACATGCTGCCACTCTGTCTCTCCTGGAACCAAGCTAAACAAATTAGGGATAGACTACTGAACAGAAAAGAGAAACATATTGCCTATTCATCCCATAATTTCATTGACAATCAATTCCCAGACATGGTAGTTCAGCTATCATTGTCTAGCAGTCCCAGCCAAGCTGACCTTCATGCATAGGAACAAGTACAGCCAAGGACAGTCAAGCTTGGCCCAGATCAGCAAAAATGACCTGCCTAACCAAAGACCAGGGAGCAAAAACAAATGTTAATTGTTTCAAGGCACAAGTTTTATAGCGGCTTGTTGATAGCATTACTTATTGGTGCAATAGCATTAAAAAATATCCATAAGCACCATAAAAGAATATTTGATGAGTACCAGTTAGATCAATTTCAATATGCTTCCATATTTTATTTTAGTACAAAAAATATGTGGGGGATCATTAGCACTACTTAATCAAGCCAAACTTTCCATAATCAGTTCTTTCCTAAATCAATATACTCAGTGGGTCAATGATTTGCTACTCATTGTGGCTTTACCACTTGATTTTTATGAAACTGAGATTTTAGAAAGTATTTACATTAAAACATTGCATTTATTATTGTTTCTGTTCTACTTTATTGTGTATCTTCCTTTATTCAAAATATGACCACAACAGAAGTACTAAGTGTTCACTGTGACAATATCTACCAGAATCATTCAACTAAAGCTACCAAAACACCTCATTTAGATTATGGAGTGAAATTGTCACCATGAGTGATTGACCCTATGATCTTTCATTAAATCAATTGTGCCTCCTTGATTTTTTTCTCTATAGCCACCTAAATTGTTTGTCTAATTCTTTTTCCTTTTCACTCTTCACCTGTAATCTCTTCAGTGAAAGACTCTCACAGCAGTTGTGTTCATTTTTAGGTAACTTATTTGCAACTTTCAGTTCATGTCAAAATTGTAGCAGCTAAATTGTTTTCCATCTCCCTTAATATTACAGAATTATTTTTTTCACAGATTATTTCTTCCATCTACCTTCCTGAACAAAGCAGAACACAAAACTCACCAGATATTTTAAGGAAAATTAATTTATTTCATTGTAATATGTTATTTCATGATGATAATTTGGGGAATGAAACCTAACCACTTCTAAGCCAGTATGTGAATCATTTCCACTGGAAAGCTGACCTTTGAAGAATGGCATTTCATGATTATTATTTATTATCAGGGTCTTTTCAGATATAAAATAAAGATGCACAACTATGACAGATAGTTGATATATATATATATATACCATGAAGTCATACTTTGGGATTTTTTTAAAAAATGATGAGGGAATATAGAGTTTTCAGAGAAAATAAGATTGACATTGCTATCCAAAGCCCTCACCCTGTCAGTGGTTCTAATCAAAGCTACTCATGTTTAAAGGTCAATTACTGTTTAGTGATTATGGCTTGACAAATAGACTGATATGGTCTGATTCCAAAGGTCCGTGAATCTCTCTCACATTTTTTTGACATTAATTGATCCTTCTGTGTCTTTACAGAGGTCAATAGTCCAATAAACCTTGGAGAATGAGCTCCTCTAACACTGATATTGTTCTTTGCTTTATTAGTAGACACAACTTGAAAATGCTCTGTCTTATTACTGCATGCAAAGTGTACAAAAATTGAAAATCACTTTCTGAGATGAGAAGAGAGCACAACAGTCAGTTCCATACTTCTATGTCTCTGGATCTCTTTCATTCATCAGTTTATAGACTGACAACTCAGAGGGAAGGGGCAAGGATGGGAAGGGATTAACCAAATAACTTATATGCATGTATGGATGACCCATGAACACAGACAGCAGTGCAGTGAAGGCCTTGGGGGGAGTGGTGTGAAGGGGGTCAATGGGGAAAAAGGGGGAAATCTGTAATACTTTCAATAAAGATTTAAAAAAAGAACATAAAGCACAACAATAAAAACAAAACCTTATTTCTAATCATGATCATTCTAAGGTTATGTCTATCATCTGTTTCAATTCTCCATTAGATTTATGGGAATATTTTCAAGCTCTGCTTATTCTTCCCAGGATTAAGGTATTCTATTATAGGACCTATATGAATTTCAACACCTTTGTCAATTTTATTTTTCTAAAAAATAAAATAATCCATGCATATCTTTAAGTCACTTTATTGTTCAGTTTGGCTTTCTGTGACAACTATCATCTCTGACAATTTCAGTCCTGCCATTGTAGTCCAGATTGTGGCTCCAAAAATGTAAACTTATTGGAAATGCACAGCATAATTCATCTTCAAGTGCTCATAGAATGATTCTATGAAGGAAAGCTTGAAACACCTTCATGGATTGATCTGAACCTAGTTTTCCCAAGTACAAGGCGGCATTATCTTTGTTGATTCAGTACACTTCATGTCAGAGTGTAACAGGTTGCAGCAAGGCCCAAGGATAAAGCTACATTAATTACACATCTCTCAGGCCACTACCCTTTAGGAAAAAAAAAGATATTTGCAATTTAGGATATCTTTATTTCCCTTTTTTTCTTCAGAAGCTACATGATTATTTCTTGCCACCCACTAATTATTATTTTTTCTTCTGGCTGTTTTCCCTAATTATCCTCAAATTAGTTTTCATAAAATTAGTGTTTTTTGAAGCTTTGCATATTAAATGATTTTTATTTAAAGTATTTTCCTGTTAGTTTTGAGTATTTCTCTACCTGGTTTAACATTCTATGAACATTCAAAAAACAAAAATACAAATGATAATTTAGAATGTTACTGTGGGTTGGAACAGTTATTCTAATGGAATAAGAGTTTGAAATTTAGGTTGTTTGAAAAAGTTTCAGGATAAATTTAATGCTTAACAATCAAAGGCTGTGCACTGGCATAGATCTAATGCCAATAGTAAGATGGAATAGAAAGTGACACTGGGAGGATATATGTAGTTCAAAATATAGTTTCTGAGAGTGACTCAGCAAACAAGCAAAAAGGCAGATGGGGAATTCAGCAAGGTGGCTTACACTGGGGATTAAGAAAAGAGTATGAACGTTAATACTTCCGTTATGTCTGATCTATGCCAGTTTGTATTGAAAAGGAGATATAAAATAGCAAGGATAGAATTGATTAATATTCAGCAGAAAACTAGGAGGAAAGATACAACTGTTAAAACCCAGGTTAATCACTTACTCTTTCACCTGAAAAACTTTCTTATTAAGAGATACCATTAGATAGATGCTGTGTTGTTGTTTTTTAATATCATTGTGGTTTAAATGAAAGTCTTATAGATTTGAACATATCAACCAAAGGGAGTCAGAGACATTATGTATAAATATATATCACCTATATTTAGAGTAAGAGGGAAGGGAAAAGTATAATACTTAAATTACTGTTGTTTGCAGTAGACAACAATGTGCAATGTTATAAACATCTGTGAAGTGATTTATGCTCATTAAAGATTTGCGACTTGAGGGAGGATAAGTTATTTACTGTGTGCTTTGGCATGTATTTTGAGAATATTTATACAAAATGTTTTATCTAATCTACACAATTTATTACAAAAAATAGTAATTCATTTTAAAGCATTACCTTTACCTCTTTGCTTCTACCTGCTACTCTTGAGAAAGCAGCCATGAAAACTTGAGGAGCACCGAGAAGTGAAATCCTGTGTCTTAGCAGGAAGGTTGTGTTCCTGGTTGTGTAACTCAATTAACAATTTAGAGATGAATCTACAAAAGATTATGGTTAAAACTGTACAAATTCACTTTATGGCCCTGGCTCAGAAATCCCAAATTTAATAAGTTCCTGTCTGTACTGTAATTAGTGCTGAGGTATATCATAAATTAGATCATACTTTATCCCAAGTGGTTTACTATTCTTAATTCTGCATTTTTCACCTATCATCTGCAAGCACTTTGCAGAGAGGCAGTTTATAGGCTACTCAATATAATCAAAGGACTTTGTAATGTGATGTACAATTAGACCTGGGGGGATGGGTAGGGGCTGGGAGGAGGGAGGAAGAAGGGAGAAAATAGGAGATAGCTGTAATACTATTAACAATAAAAATATCTTTAAAACAGAAATTTATTGTATAAGTAAAGAAATAAATAAATGAAAACATTTAACCCACCTGGCACCATACATAGTTATTACAATATTATTGACTATATTCCCTATGCTATACTTTACATCCTGTAACTATTTTCTACTCTCCAATTATACTTCTTATATAAATGTCTAACCACTGTGCTGTACACCGGGATCTAATCTATACATATAAAAGGCTAAGTGGCTGGTAGCTATGATGCGCACTGACCACCAGGGGGCAGATGCTAAATGCAGGAGCTGCCAAGCTGAGGTGAATTGGCAGTGGCAGTTCTCAGGTGATGCGCCTTGGAACCAGAGAGGAGGGAGCCTGATTCCGGGATGCGCACCTGAGAACTGCCCTCTCTCAATTTAGGACTCCTTGGGGGATGTCGGAGAGCTGGTTTTGACCCGATCCCCTCAGGCCAGGCCAAGGGACCCCATCTGCCAGAGGGACCCTGCTCACTCCGCAGAAGCCCATTGAGTCATAGGCCAGCAGGGGAGGGACCTGGGGAGGCTGGCTCCAGGGGAGGTGTGTCTGGCTCATCTTGCCCAGTCCGGCCCCACCAGCCACCTTCTAATTAATTTCCTTTCAATGTGCATGAATGCATACACCAGGGCACTAGTATAAAATATTATTGAATGCCAAGTATAATTGAAAAAAAAATAATAAAAAGACACACTTTACTGTATTATTTCTCAACCCATTCCCACTGGCACGTCAGTGATGAATGACATTCACATCCAGGGCACACTTCCTTTCATAAGTGTTTATATGCATTCCCTATACCATCTTTTTTTTTTTCTCTCTCTCAAGAAAACACCTATTCCAATGCAACTGATAATTATATTATTATAGGGAAACTATTGAATGTGATGTTATTAAAAGGACTAATCATTAAAAAAATAAAAATAATGAAATACATTTAGCTTCAAAAGGCTGGTAATATTCAGCTTTTCAAATTCTCTCAACTGTAATAGATCAGATAATTAATTTTTTATTTTCCTTATTTTACACAGAAATTTTTATAAACGAGGGTGTAACTCAATTAACTTTCATCTGTTGTTGCTTTTGTGCATAGAAGTTCACCCGAAGAATAATACTAGCTTCATATTTAAGAATCCACAATGCTTTACTTTGGAAGGTTTGAAAAATACTGCTACTTAGTTCCTATTTTAAACGTTACCAGAGGAACAGAATTGTTTCAATACAATGACAGAGTGCAGAGCCTTAACCCATTCTCTCATAAACCATTCAATAAGTGGTTAAATATAGCTACTATTTGAAAAAACACAGAATTGGATCCTTAGGGGATTTAGAAGGTATGAATACACAATTCTTACCCTTGCCTACATAGGGAAAATTACACAAACTAATACATAAAGACACAATTTAACAATATCTGTCTGTGATTTTAAAAAATTCTGTAAGATACCTAATACCAATTCTGTTACTAATAGCTATAAATTCTTAAGCACAAAATTTACAGTTTCCTCAATTAGAAATTTATTTATAAATATTTATTCAATTTATATAACTTAAGCGTAATAGGATTTCTAACTTCCATGAAATTGAGACATTCTAAGAGATAAATGGACTTTAAGAAAAAATAATATAGGCATATTTATATCAGTTCCTCTGAGGGATAAAATTGGAGTTCAATGGTATTACCCTTGGGTGAACACTTCTTTCTGTCTGAGTTTTCTTCCTTCCTGATCCCTTCTGTATGTAGCTAAGTTATGTCTACTTTGCAATGAAGGTGCTATGCTCATTTTCTGTGAACATCTTCAACACAGCAGTGGCCTTGAACAGAGAATTGTTAACTACCCACTGTAGTGATAGAAATAATATAAAATTCATTATTCAGTGAATTATGATTTTCTTTCTAAATAAATCTGACATTCCATTGCTTAATTTACAAATTATGAGAAGAGTTCAATCACAATGAAAGTATGGAAGAAATCAGAATTATGAACAATACATGAATTATAGTAAACTACTTGAAATCAAGCACAGATTATTAAGTATGTCAAAAAACAAACTAAACAATCTATCATCAAAAATTATTACAAGCATCATCAGTTAAGACCCAGGGGGGAAAAATCAATATCTCTTCCCAGAGAACAACACAAGTGGCTTGTGTCATTAAATGTCCAGATGTCTCCCCAAAAGTCAACCTAATAAAATACATTGGGAGAGAAGTAAGCTATTCAAGTTACATTTCCAAGAAGAACTGTACTTCAGAGAACAATTAATCATATCCAGGTGTGATATTCTTCATTTTGGCGACAAAAGACGGTAACAAAAGAACATGGAGGGAGAATTAGCCTCTCATTTTATGGGAAAACATACCAGAGGTAGAGTAGTTGAAAAGCACATAGGCTGTTTGTATGGGAACATGTGTATTCATGTGTGCGCTCTGTGTGTGAATGTATTTAAATTTTTCTACAAGCTTATTTTAATTAGTTTAAAATTAACAAGCCAACCTCTGCTGGTGTCTGACCTTAAATATATTCATCTCTTGTTGGTCATCAAAAACATAATGTTATTATAAATAAGTTGAGCTTTAATTTCAATTTTTAAAAAAATGTAAAACTAAAAAAGGCAGACAACATTAATATTACATACCATAAAGCAAAAACTTTCCTTGGGGAGTGGGGTGAAACAGAGATGGAATAAACCTGGTAATTCTCATCCAAATATAGAACTGCCCAGCGACCTCAATACTAAAAGAGGTCTCTGGGTAGAAGAAAGAATTAAAACTCATCTTTGCAATTTCACTGGACTGACACATCCGTCAGTGTCTTTTCTGATCCTACTGACCCTCCCTGTCAGAGAGCCCAGCTGTCTTTTCAGGAGCTAATGAAGGGCTGTTTTGTTGTGCTACTAAAGTTAGGAGCAATCTCACATTTCATATCGTGGGTTAAATGGGACAGAAGCAAGTGTTGAATGAGGCTGTGGTTTTGTTTTGCCACCAAGGCTGATCTTATGACTTGCCTTTCAGCTATTGGAAGAAAAACTTAAAAATAATTTTAAACTTTTCATAGTTTGCCTGTAACTTTGACCCTACAGAATGAGAAACGGCTGCAATATTTTTTAAGATTATTGTCATTTGACAATTGCTGCCAAAATAGCAAAGATTCCAAATGTCTTCATCTGTACTTGATATGGATAAATCTGCAGGCTTGTATTCCCACAGGACACATTTCCAAAGAAATTTGGTCCTGTTTAATATTTTAAGACTAATTAATTGGAGTAGGTCTTAGGTTACAGTTGGTAGTTATAAGTGATCAGCACTAAAGTTCATTTTCTACTGAGGACTGGATACATTTTTGCTGTGCAAGTTGGAGATAGGGCAAAATAATTCTACTGCATATTTTTAAATTTCTCTTGAGGTAGCTATTGTAATAGATGAAGCTCAAGTCATGACCAGCCTTTTGGCTAAAGGTAAAATTCCTTTTAGTAGAAATGCTATGTAGCTATTATTTGGCTCTTTTTTTTTTCTTCTTTCATTTTCCATTTCAAAGATTGCCTTTATTTCCCAGAAACTGTATCTGTGGTTCTTCAGCTGAGCTGTGGGGAAGTCATTTGATTCTTTTCTCTTGAAATAGACTTGAAAAATCAGCTCAAATGGACTGAGATAAACTAGTCACCTGGATTATGAGAGGAGGTGGAAGGTGTTTAGGAGATTTTCACCCTGGGGTCAACAAACTAGGAAAATTCGAAAAGGGACAATTACATTGAGCATCCCTAAATCTCCCCTGCAGAATCTCTATCCAGTATTTCTTCTCCATGAGCTGTTGCCTATAAATTGGTTACTTCACTCCCACGTTATTTCTGTGGGGGTCTTTATCCTATTAGGAATCCTGGGAGGCTTCAATGCACTTGATTTAAGTTTTCTGATGACAGAAACCAACGAATTGGTCTTCTTAGTCTTTAGAATCTGACTTTCCTATGGAAAAAGTGCTCCCTTTAAAGAATAAAGTACTCCAAGACACACACCTTTACTCAACTTACTGAAATTTATGAAAACAAATTGTACTTACTTACTATTTGCTCTCAAATGAATGTGGAACGTATTTCATGTCCTTCTGAAGTCATTAGAAATGAACAGAATGAAAGATTCATTCATATTTTTATATCATTTAGTAAATGACAAGATTGGTCTCTTTGCAAAATTAATACTATAGGTAACATCAAAATTATAACCTCTGCCTTGAAAGAGCAGAGATCAGACAAAACAAATAATGTGTCACTTTCATCCCTTTTTAGTATGGCTTATTTTTTTAGAACATCATAAAATTAAATAAGTGTATTATTTTTATATTTATTTAACATTTTTAATGAAGCACTACAAAACATTCATAGTAATACCAAACATTTATTAACCATTATCTCTTAAGCATCATATTAAGAATTTTCTAAGTATTGGCTTATGGTATCTATCAATTTCATTATGAAGTAAATAATCCTTATATTAAAGATGATGAAATTGAGGCTTAGACATATTAAGTAGCATACTCCACATTCACAAAGCAAGGACTCCATGATACCTCTGCATATCAGGTACAATGTTAAGTGTTCAATCCAAAATTGAACAACATAGGATATCTACCCTTATAAAGCTAACTATGCTTAGGAAGAGGAAAATATTAATCTATAATAAAATGATAGAAAGTTATAAGTGATATGATACAGAAAAGTGCAGAGTGTAATGGGAGAAAACAGAAGAACACCTAACTCAGATTTATTGCTAAGAAGACTACTCAGGGAAAGACATTTATACCAAGAGCCAAAAGATGAACAAGCCAAATCTGAACTAAGAGACCACCAGGCTTGTCATATAATCTAAACAGGGCACACTCTGGAAGTGTATCTGTGGAAAAGCACTAAGAGGTGATCTCAGCTTCTGATAAAAAGCCTTTCTCGCCTGGGATATCCTGAACCTGTTTTTTGAACCTTGAAAACAATTTAAAAGATGACATTGCTTCTCAAAGTTTGGCTCTGACAGGAACAGCATCAAGGAGCAGATGTGGAGGGTCAACTAGAGATAGTGTCCAGGTCCCTGACAGGGGACTTCCAGCCATTTTCAGATCAGTCCAGGAATGACCACAAAAGTACATGCTACTAACCCTATAGATATTTATGTCTGTGCCCAGGTAATTTAACCCTGTGTTAAAATCCCAGCAACTTGTAGCAATGTTAAGCTACCATGTGGAGCACTTTGCACAGCTTCAGTTGCCTCCGTCAATTTATGTTTACATATGTATTTTTCTTTCTTTTTCTTAAAATTATTTATGTGGTTAACTGTAAGTAAAGATGAGGATGTAAAGAACTTTTTTTAAAAATATATTTTATTGATATTTCACAGAGAGGAAGGGAGAGGGATAGAGAGCTAGAAACATCGATGAGAGAGAAACATCGATCAGCTGCCTCCTGCACACCTCCCACTGACGATGTGCCCGCAACCAAGGTACATGCCCTTGACCGGAATCGAACCCGGGACCTTTCAGTCCGCAGGCCGACGCTCTATCCACTGAGCCAAACCGGTTTCGGCTGTAAAGAACTTTTAAGTGTGACATCAAAGAATAACATCTTACCACCAGTGTGGGAGTCCCTCCCTCTCTTACCCCAATAGCTTTTGATTTTCTTTCTGTATGTGAGTTTCCTATTATATTAATTCTAGAGGCCTGGTGCATGACATTTGTACACTGGGGGAAGGAAGGTCCCTCAGCCCGGCCTGCACCCTCTTGTAGTCCAGGACCCCTCAGGTGATGTTCTACTGCCACGGAGGTGGGAGAGGCTCCCGCTACCGCCTCTGCGCTCGCCAGCCGTGAGCCTGGCTTCTGGCTGAGTGGCGCTCCCCCTGTGGGAGCAACCTGACCACCAGGGGGCAGCTCCTGCGTTAAGCATCTGCCTCCTCATGGTCAGTGCACGTCATAGCATCCGGTTGTTCTGCCGATTGGTCGATTTGCATATTAGCCTTTTATTATATAGGATCATTCTATTTTATTTATAAAATCTTTATGTTGTATTATAGATCTTAACATTTTATATTTCCTGTGATTGTTTGCCTTTTTATTTATTCACGGACCTTTTTTTTTGTCAAATAAATTAAGAATTTTTTCTCAGCAGTTTTATGTTGTGTTCAATGTTTACTTTTTTTGTAACACTTTTTGAAATATTGATAATACCGCTCAAATTAATATTAGTACCTTCCAGAGGTCTTAGTGCTCTTTGCTTACACAAATTTTGGAAACACTGAACTAGAAGAGCATCCCTTAATATTGCAAAATTAGTGTGATTTCCTATAGAGGAAAATTATAAGGCAGAGGATATTTTGTTTTGGAAAAGAAATAGATCTAAATGACTAATGACCAGGGAATAATATTTAAAGAACAAATTCATCTGAGAATATTTTCTTCAGGGCTCAATTTTTAAAAAAAATCTCAAACTTGTAATGAAAAAGGCTGTCCACAGATATTATGAGAGTTTCATGGAAGAAAAATTTCAAACAATGGAATCATCACCTCAGTTTTCTAATTTTACTTAGAAAACACTTTATGAAAATCATTCAACTTACTTTCTCTCTGAATACTAACCAACTGTGTTAAAGCATTCTTACACCTACCTCTTAACTCAGTGGTTCTCAACCTTTCTAATGCCACGACCCTTTAATACAGTTCCTCATGTTGTGGTGACCCCCAACCATAAAATTATTTTCGTTGCTACTTCATAACTGTAATTTTGCTACTGTTAATGAATTGTAATATAAATATCTGTGTTTTCTGATGGTCTTATGCAACCCTGCTAGCGGTTCTAATGTCGTGACCCACAGGTTGATAACCGCTGCTGTAGAGCCTAAGACCATTGGAAAACACAGATATTTACATTACGATTCATTAACAGTAGCAAAATTACAGTTATGAAGTAGCAACGTAAGTAATTTTATGGTTGGGGGTCACCACAACATGAGGAACTGTATTAATGGGTCGCGGCATTAGAAAGGTTGAGAACCACTGTCTTAACTAGATGGAACAACAGGCATATGATACTTTGTGTTCAAACTTTACTTTGGAGAGGGGGTCAGACAATAAACAAGGAATCTCTTCCGAACTGAGACCCTCAGAACAGCCTTAGTTTTCACAGGATCAGCTTTCCTATTGCCTTTTATTAGTGCAGTTTAGATCTCTGGGTCTTGTTGGTGGCAACAGCTCTGAGTATTGGGTAGGCTTTGACAGGTCAGGGTAACAAGGCAAAAGGGAGGAGGGCAAAGTGCATTGAGCCACAGGTGGGAAACAACATTGGATTCTGGCAGACACAGTGCAGTGGGGTTTTAGCTGCTGAGTGCTGAAACATCCCATTAAAAGTTACAGTCTGGATGACCTCATCCTATTATTGTAATGGGACAGATTATTAGATGGATGGTTTCCTTTGCATTGCTGGGCTCAGTTCAGATGACACTGGGATTTTAATATTGTATTCACAATTCAGTAGTTTCAGAGCAGGGAGAAAAGGAGGAAATAACTAGCTCTGAGCATAACTGACCTAATCCTGGGTTATATTCATATATATATATAGCTTTACCTAGAATTCCATCGAACAATGTGCCAAGGAATGACTTATATACCAGAAGGAGAACAATTGAACAAGTGCTGCAGTGTAGCCTGAGGCTTACATTAAGTCTGGACAGAGGCAAGATTGACAGAGGCAATTGAAGCTGCACAAAGTGCCCATCTGCAGTGGGTCAGGAGAGCTGGGAATTAGAAAATTTTAAAGTGGTCTGTGAAAGACAGGTATAGGAAGCCCAAGTCAGAAAAATAAAAATTTTGTCCCATCTTTGCAAGGAAATGCCAAAAAGTCTACTTTTGGGTCCCCAGATTTAGCAAATAAAAATACAGGCACCCTCCCTGTATTTGAATTTCTGATAAATGATGAATAATGTTTTAGTATAATTATGTCTCAAATATTGTGTGGGACATACCTATATTAAGCATGGCTAAGTGGTTGAGCCTCCTTTGAACCAGGGGGTCAAGGTTCTATTCCCAGTCAGGGCACATGCCCGGTTGAGGGCTCGATCCCCAGTGGGGGTATGCAGGAGGCATCCAATCAATGATTCTCTCTCATCATTGATATTTTGAACTCTCTCTCTCTCCTTCACCTTTCCTCTCTGAAATCAATAAAAATACATATTTTTAAAAAGAAATTATTTGGTGTTTATATAAAATTCAAAATTAACTCTTGAGTCCTGTAATGTATCTGGCAACTGTACTCCAAACCAAACCCTACTTTCCTATTAATCCATTATTATGAGAGTTAGTAATCTGGGATGGCCTGAGAGGCATTGAATCTCTTGATATTTTGACACTTCTCTGTCGTTGGGTGAATCTAGTTTTGCTGAGTGGAGTAAGCTGAATAAAATATTGATTTAGTGCAGTTGAAGAAGTTAATGCAAATTGTGATTAGGAAACACACAAATTTATCTGAATCCTCTGATTATGGAACACATTTTTATTTATTAATATTATCAATGAACCCAGATTAATGATCTCTATTTTATTTTTTTTTTAATTTCTTAATAGTGATGATAGAAAACACTATATAGGCATTGTTGGAAAAATTAGGTAGTTGGAAATATTTAAAATGGTCCTATTTTGACCTGTAGATTAGAACCATTTGACATCTCAGATAAATAACAGAGTAATCATAATAATTCAGATCATAGTAATCTTGACTTCTCCAAATCTGTATAAATCCTTCTCCAGTTATTGCTGATCTTACTTTTATTCTTTAGTGCACAGAAAGGCATGCACATACAGTCATGTATCAAATACATTTGCACATCTTGACAATGAGACATCATCAAATGTTCATGTGCATGTAATTCATGTACATGCACGTTATCGTAGAACTTCAGAGTAACTACATTTTAAGCGACTTTGGGCTCTTGGGTAAAAATTTATTGTGAAATAATTAATCTTAAAAAATAAAATATCATTGCTTTGGTGATACACTAGAGAGACTGAGACACCATGCAGTTTAAGCTGTGGACAGCAGGTCTTCTTCCCAAATCTGCCTTACAGCACGGAGTCAAGAAACCATTGGTGTAGATGTGCACCTTCTCTCCTCCTGTCTCTGCAGAGAGTGGAGACGCAGTGTATACCATTCCCAGAATGAGACACAGAGCTGCATCTGCCACCCACTCTGATGCTCCTGACTGAAGGGACATTAATTCTCCCAGGTGGCTCAATCTCTACTTATTGACAATGATATCACTTATCAGCTTGGGCTGTAATAAGCTGCCTTATTGACTTCTGCCTCGTCACTCCTCCTGCTAGCTCCCTGTCACAGGCACCACTGCCTTTGCTTTATTGGCTTATTGATAGTCCCATCCATCTTCTTCAAGGACGTTGACAGGCTGGCATTTGACTCGTCTGCGTTTCTGCGATTTTTACAGCCTGCAGGATGGCTGCCTGAAGCCTTTGAAGCTTTGCCCAAAGGGCCAGTGTGCAACATTCTCCTCCTCTCTACACCCAGGGATGCTACACATTCTTTATTGCCGAATATGGAATTGTTGATAAATTTTGTCTGCCAGTATTGAGGTGCAAGAGAGAACTAATTTTTGACCTAGGAGCTATTATAACACAGCTTCAGACTGTTTTTCCAGGTGCTTCCTGCGAGAGCTCTCTGACGGTGGGACTGACAGAACCCTGTTTCCCCAGGTATTCAAGCAGAGCCAAATAGCTGCAGGGGTGTGAGTTATTCCCTTCCACTTTGTACACCTTCAAAACCACGTTGGGGGGCTCTGACAAGATTATTTGGGACTGATGGAAAGAAAAACCTAATTTCTAATACTAAACTCATTGATTTTCAAAGACAGGATAACAACTCATTTTTTTTTTTTAATTTAACGTCAGTGTTTATGCCTCTGGCATGTGGAGAAATTATTTGACTTGTAACTGAGTATGTTTGAGTTGGAACTATTCAAAGAATGAGACATCATGATGTAATGAATTTTTATGGGAGGAAAAAGCAGGGGTTAGAGAATAGGAATGCTTTCAGGGGTCTACACTAATGTATATTGTTAAACATGCATTTTTTATCCCATCCTTTCTAGATCTTGCATGAAAATCATCTAGGCAACATCTGTAGGAGATAAATTAAGGAGTTATATAAGCTGCAACCAAAAGTCTAGAAAAAAAGTGTTTCTTTAACTCTAATTGGTCTCTCTAGGAATTTACACTACCCCATGGGTGAGCTTCACAACAAAGCTTTAAAACGTCTTCTTTTCTTTTGAAGAACTGCAAATGCCTCTTAGGAAACAAAAAAGTAAATAAAAAAATAAAAACAGGAGCTTCCGATAATTATAGAATGATGATTATCATCACATGATTATCACATGATTTATCATTAAAATTCTTATTAAATTTATAGAATGTAAATATGAATTTGCCATTACCAGATGAAGAAATTGATGCATCATAAAGTTACTGAAGCTGCCAAAGATGCACAGTTAGAAAGTAAGTTCCTCTAGGAATCAGCACTACGTTCTGTCTCTGCAAAGCCCAGTCTTGTAACTGCTGTGTGGCTTTATCTGCACCCTGTGTGCACATTTTCCAATGCTTTATTAGGAAAGTTTTGAAACAATAAAATCTCAATATCTAAGGCAGACTGTGTTATGCTTGTGAAAAACAATAAATGTGGACTTTTGAATATGCTTTTATTGATTTCAGAGAGGAAGAGAGGGGGAAAGAGAGATAGAAACATCAATGATGAGAGAGAATCATTGGCTGCTTCTTGTATGATCCCTAGTGGGGATTGAACCTACAACCCAGGCATGTGCCCTGATTTGGAATTAAACCGTGACCTCTTGGTTCTTAGGTTGATGCTCATGGGCCGGACAAACATGAACTTTTAAATAATTTAATATTTTAGGACTGTTAGGAATCGAGGCTGAAAAAAAGTAACTATGAGAACCTGTAAATATCAATGAATGCATTTTTACTTTTTAATCCAAAAGATGGCAACATTCATTTACTTTCAAGCCATTGCTCCATGTTTTTACAAAAACAACTAAAGAATCCCTACCCCCCCCCGCCATCTTTAGAAGTGTCTTCATTAGAGGTTTATTGCATACCGCTAATCTTTTGAGAAAATAAAATATATTCCATACTCACTCTTTTCTATGTTGTAAAACAAACATTTGTAATTTCTTTGCTATTTTACTTTGCATTTTGTTCTCAAGTGGCATAATAGAAACATTTTAATGACATGGTGCACAGAACACAACATTATATGTGAATAGCTTCATATCCACAGCAACAAAACACAACATTATACATTCAACCAGCCACCTGAAGCTAAGAAAGGTATCTTGAGATCAGAAACCAATGGAATTACAGGATAGTATACAAGTGTTTCCACAAATCATTGGTAAAATAAAATAGTGTCAAACAATAATAAATTTGCTTCACAAAATTAGTAATTGAGATCACTGTAAAGCCATGTGCTGAGGGGAAAATGATGAGCACAGTTACACACCAGAATGATTACTTCAGCCTTGACGACTTTGTGGAGCCTCATTTCTCTCATCTATTATCATGGTGTAAAGAAAGCACTGAATTAGGGCACAGCACTCTGCATATGTTTGCGAGGGCTGCCATAGTAAATTACCACAAGCTGGGTGATTTAAACAAGAAAAATCCATCTCCTCAAAGTGCTGGAGGCTGGAAACCCCAAATCAAGGGCTGAGCAGGCTCACCTTCCCTCTGAGTGTGTCATCCTTCTTACCTCGTCCTGGCTTCTGCTGGTGGCCTTCAATCCTTAACATGTCTTGCCTCGCAACTGTGTCACTTTGATCCTTGCCTCTGTCACCACGTGGCTGCCTTCATGGTATCTTCCCTCTGTGTATGTCTGTGTATGTGTTTTTGTGTCCAAAAGGGCAGTCTGGACACAGCAGTCATATTGGATTAGGGTCTACCTTAATACTTTGTTTTCACTTTATTGCCTCTGTAAAGACCCTATCCTATCTAATAAAAGAGTAATATGCAAATTGGCCATACCTCTGCTACACCCACAAGCCACGCCATCAGCCAATCAGGAGCAAGTATGCAAATTAACCCAACCAAGATGGCTGCAGCCACAGAGAAGGCAGGAGGCTTGGGTTTCCCCAGCAATGGAGGAAACCAAGATTTCCACCTGCCCTGGCTGGCCCTGCAGTCCACTCAAGGCTACGAAGTTTCATTTATAGAAGATAAATAAATCCCAACCAAAATGGCTGTGGCCACGGAACAAGCAGGAGGCTTGGGTTTCCCCAGCGTTGGAGGAAGCCAAGTTCCTGGCCTGCCCTGGCCTCTGCTGAAGGCTACAAAGTTTCAATTATAGAAGATAAATAAATCCCAGATCCCAGGGCCTCCACTTGGATTGCTGGGGGACGTAGCCGACCTGCAAACCACCACAGGCCCCTCGCCCAGGCCACCCCACGCCCCAAGGAAACCCCCACCCTGATCCAGGACACCCTTCAGGGCAAACCAGCCAGCCCCTACCTGTGCACCAAGTCTCTATCCTACCTAATAAAAGAGGAATATGCAAATTGACCATCACTCCAACACACAAGATGGCTGCCCCCATGTGGACACAAGCTGGCTGCCATAAGATGGCCAGCAGGAGAGGGCAGATGGGTGGGACCAGGCCTGCAATGGAGGGCAGTTGGGAGCAATCAAGCCTGCAGGGGAGGGCAGTTAGGGGTGACCAGGCCGGAAGAGGAGGGAAGTTGAGGGTGACCAGGCTTGCAGGGAAGGGAAGTTGGGGGGGACCAGGCCTGCAGGGGAGGGCAGTTAGGGGTGACCAGGCCTGCAGGGGAGGGCAGTTAGGGGCAATCAGGCTGGCAGGGGAGCAGTTAGGCATCAATCAGCCTGGCAGGGGAGTGGTTAGGGGGTGATCAGGCTGGCAGGCAGAAGTGGTTAGGGGCAATCAGGCAGGCAGGCAGGTGAGCGGTTGGGAGTCAGTAGTCCTGGAATGTGAGAGGGATGTTCCAGATTGGAGAGGGTGCAGGCTGGGCTGAGGGACACACACCCCCGTGCACGAATTTCGTGACTGGGTCTCTAGTTTCTAAATAAGGTCACATTCAGAGGTACTGAGGGTTAAGTCATCAAATGATCTTTGCTGAGGACACACGTCAACTCACAACACAAACCATAAAGAGCGGAACAAATACACTTCGTGCCACAGTAAGAGGCTAACATCATACTGGTTGGAGGCAGAAGTGGGGGTGTATGGGGGATGGAGCAGGCCTACTTTTTCTGTTTCTGCTAGTCTTAGAAACCTCCTGTCAAAACAGTCATGATAGCATCCCTGGCCGGGTAGCTCAGTTGGTTAAACGTTGTCCCCATACTCCAAGGTTGCAGTTTCAATCCTGGTCAGGGCACAGTCAAGAAGCAACCAGTGAATGCATAAAATGGATGAAGTAGTGAATAGATCTCTCTCTCTCTCTCTCTCTCTCTCTCTCTCTCTCTCTCTCTCCTCTCTCTCTCTGTCTCTCACTCTTTCTATCTTTCTTGCCCTAAAACAGTAAATAAAATGTATGCATAAAACAGTCACAATACCCTTTTCCTGAATGCTCTCTGCTCTCTTTTGCGGGTCAGAAAATGTCCTTCAATACATGTTAGGAAAGAGTCCATCTCCTCCTAGATGAAGGGCCTCCTGCGTCAGCTCTCCTCCCTTGTTAAGAAAATCCACAAGTCTCCATTCACTTCAGTCTGGAGCAAAAAAAGTTTAGGGACAGACAATGAAGGGAAGCTTTAGAGACCACGAGCTTCTAACACCCAATTGCTTCTTATTAAGGTAACACGATTCTCATTTATATCGCAGAGAAATAATAGTCTTTGAAGTTAGATGGTATCTGGGTCATTTAACATGAAGAAATAAGGGAAAGAGAAGTTACTCTACTTAATCTGAATCGTGTGGAAAGGGACTTAGTTTTAGTCTGACCTCCAAAAAAGGAAGGAATGGTGATGCCCTACTGCTCTTCAAAGGGTGGACATGATAAGCATTTTTACAGCAAGAAACAGGAGAGAGCCCAGGGGTCTGCACAGTCTCCATTTGTCTTTCACAACAGGGCAGAGCAGACAAGGATCAAATTAAGAGTAAGTTGGAGACATTCTGACACCAGGAGAACATTCTCACTTACCAAAATTGAATAAAGTGGAAAGCTGTTCATTATTAATATTGAATTATGATTTTATTTTGGAAAAAGTGACATCATATTAAAAAGAGCATAGCAATTCAGTTCATTTTCTTTTTTTTTTAAATATATTTTTATTTATTTTTTACAGAGAGGAAGGGAGAGGGATAGAGAGTTAGAAACATCGATGAGAGAGAAACATCGATCAGCTGCCTCCTGCACACCCCCCACTGGGGATGTGCCAGCAACCAAGGTACATGCCCTTGACCGGAATCGAACCTGAGACCCTTCAGTCCACAGGCCGACGCTCTATCCACTGAGCCAAACCAGTCAGAGCTCAGTTCATTTTCTTGTTTTAATATTTATTTAAAAAATATTTTTGAAAAGCTATGTGTCTATCCAGTGTCTGAAGTAGGATTTACTAGAAATCAAAGTAATACATATTTACTAAGTGACTACTGTGTTCAAATTCATGTACTTGGCTCTTATACCACAGTGGAAAGGCCTGGCTGAAGGTCATTTTAAATGTTTTAACTGTTTTGTATGGTGCAATGTCCATATTAAGCAGTTCATCACAACCAATACAGATAACTGCTTTAAAGGCAAGGGGAGCCCTGGCTGGTGTTGTTCAGTGGTTAGAGTGCCACCTGTTCACTGAAGTGTGGCAGGCTTGATTCTGGGTCAAGGACACATCCCTGGGTTTCAGACCAGAGATATTTGTGAGCACAGTTCTCTATCTACTAGTCTTCCTTCTCAGTAGATCTGAACACTACTTTGAAAAACATTTGTGAGTTGTTGTGAGAATGATTCACTTTCATGACTTTTATCAAATCTTATTCACATGTTCCTCTTCAAATACACCTAAAATTTTCACATTTCCCAGGACCTGTGGTCTTGACTCAGCCAGGCAAGCAACTCCCTAGCAATTTTCTCCATTTCTCGTGAGTCTGCTGTATAGTCCAGTGGTGATTGCAGAGGGGATGGCATGGGTGGAGGTGGAAGAGAGCATAGGGATAAATGGTGATTTTAAAAAATGAAATACAATAAAATAAAATAAAAATTTAAAAAGAGAGAGAAGCAATAAAAGCACTAATGATGAAGTGTGCACTGATCAAACAGTTTGTTGTCTCATTTGTCCTTTGTGCAGATGACATGAAGAACTGTGAACTCATGCCAGGCTTGGTAGACTATTTGATCTTTAGATAAAGCTGATCAATGTAAAGGCTAATAAAGCATCCATCTGAGAGTTTTGCCAATGCTTTTTTTCTAGTTCTTCTAATGACATGATCCTGATCTCCTCTGAGATATTTGAAGAAGGGAAATGTTCTTACCCATGAGCCTTCTCTTTCTTTGCAGTAAGGGCTTTTCTAGTTTCCTTGCTGTTATTGTCTTCATTATTCACATTCCAAGAATTTGAAGACTATATGAAGACCCACACTTGTCACCTAGCTGAATTATTTGCTCTCCAAAACCTCATGAATTAACATAACAATTTTTTATTTGTAAGATGCAATAGACCTTAATTCTTTTTCTTCCCATAATTATCTTTTCTATTATCCTTCTCCCTCAATTTTTTTCTCATTAGCCAAAATGTCATTAACTGTCTCCTTTAGGGATTCTGATTATAGACAGTTTTCCAAAGATTCTCTTGTCAACCTAGTCAGGGCTCTTGGTTGCAAAGAGCAAAAGCCAGTTCTACAAAGTTAAGAAGAAAATTTTAGGAGAGACTAAAAAAAAGATCTCACAGGCGCTAAGGGAAGCCTGGAGAATCAGCCTGTTCAAGTGGGAGCCATCAGTGGGGGGAAGTAGGGAACACCACAGCCCTAGCCCTTGCAGAGAAAATAGGGTTGAGATGTTGTCACTGTTGCTGGGTACCTAATCCATGACTGTCACAATCACACAGCCAACACTGGACCCTGTCTGCTGCAGTCACCACTGCTCACTGTGCTTAAATAAATTCTCCATACTTCCACGGGCCTCTCATTCCAGGGTCAAAATTGTGCGTGGGCGTATCACACTAGTTAAATGAGCCCATGATTTTGCTGCCAATAATCAGGGAGACTGAGTGGTGGGCATTTGCAGTTTATAATATGAGAAATGAGGCTCTGCCATCCACCAACATTCATACAATAGTTAATTCCCAAGAGGCAGAGGAGTATCATATCAAAGATGTCACTTCCTGGGAAAAGGCTACAACATAGGCATGTTTTACAGATATGACTAAGACATGCCTCTGTCCTTGATAAATTCACAGTTCATTTGGAGAGAGTCTTACACCAACAAATCAGAAGGCAGTGTTCTTGAGTATGTCATGGGACATTTCACAGATTACTTTGGGATGAGAGATGTAGGAGGAAAATATTCTGCATATAGTAATCTGGGAAGACTTCACAGAGGAGAGAGTATTTGCTCAAAGTGTAATGCCTGTGCCCATTTAATAAATGATATTATTCTTAAAATACTAATATACGTAAGTTCCTCACATACATTAACATTTTCTAACCTCCTAGCAATCAGAGACAGGTATAACTGTGGCCATTCTGTAGATGCTGACCAAAGAAATTTACACAAGGTTAAACAGTTAGTAAATGGCCAAATCAGAATGTAAACTCAGACTTTCATAGATAGCCTTTGCCTTCTAAGCATCATCTACACTAATAAAAGAATAAGATGCAAATTGACTGTACCTTCGTGACGCCCACCAGCCAATCAGGAGTGAGTATGCAAATTAATCCAACAAAGATGGTGGGTTAATTTGCATACGCAGGTGCTCCATACCGCCCCAGCTGCTCTGGGCCTCTGGGCAGCTTGGGAAGCGGGGAAGGCGGCTCTGGCTGGAGCGAAAGTGGTGCCATCAGCCAGGGGAAGGAAGGCCCATTCTTGCATGAATCTTTGTGCATGGGGCCTCTAAGTACAGAATAAGAGAAAACATATATGACCAAGCCAAGCTTAGTATTCATAAGGATAAGAGTAAGAGCTATAAAATGGCCTGGAGATTTTAGGCAACTATGAAAAGTCATAAAGTCATAATCACAAATACTTTATTTAAGATTACTATATGCTAAACCTGGAGCGGCTCATTTAATACTCCCACTGATACAATGAATTAAGTATTCTTAAAATTTCAATTTTGCTAATGAGAACATTGAAACTTGATAAGGTCAAGTGACTCTCAAGGTTTCATAGTTGCTATATGTTGTAATAATCTATTACTATCAAACAAACTAAACTAAACCTCAATGGCTTAAAAACAAATACTCCCCCCCCACCCCCCAACACACACACAAAAAAAATCCAAGCATTTTATTTATTTATTTGTTAAGATTCTGTGACTCAACTGAAGATTTCTTTTATTTGAATGGGCTGGAATGTTTGACATGGCTCACTGACATATCTGGTGCCTTGTGGGGGATAGCTGGAAGGTTGAGCCTCCCTCCCTAGTCTCCAGGCCTCTTTACCTGCTTGTGGCCTCTCCACAGTGTGAATGTCTCCATCGGCTCTCTCAGTCAGGGAAACTAGATCGCTCACATGGCAACTCAGGGCTCCCCATAGCACAAAAACAAAAGTAAGGCTTTCTTAGGGTTCAGGCCTGGAACTGGAATAGCATCACTTCAACTGCATTTTACTGACTACAGTGAGTTATAGGCCCAGATAAGATTCAGTGCGCAAGGGGACTCCACAAGAATATGAATTTAGGGAAGAAATGTATATGGGGGCCACTTTGGAGAACTAGTTTTCATAATGTGTTATGTAGCTTCAACCAGGTGTCCTGACCTGGAGGCTATACTTTTTCACATAAAGTATATGAAAATTAGGAATAAGATAGGGTGGGGGAGTGATGAGGGATGACAGGAGACAAGTTGTAGGATCATACTCTGAGGACAGGGTCCAAGTGACCTGTAGAGCAAGCTAAGGGACATTTTCCATTGCTGTTCACCTGACCATCAGCAATTTATGCTTAAACTTGTTCTTCAAAACTATGCTCTATGTTGGAAGTGAGGAATAAGTTCTTCAGGTTCTTAAAATGGTTATTTTCTCTCTTAAATTAGGTGTGGTACTTATTTCTATAGTTCATATCCATAGAGAAATGTGCTGGGTTAGAAGTAATATTAGATGTAGTGGTTAATAATGCGGGTTTTTTTTTTCAATAGATGGAGTTACACATATGTTGATATATATGCAATTTGATATGTATGCTATTTTGTTGTATTGACAACAAGCTTCAAAACGTCATATGTCAAATTTACTGAAGGTGTTAACATAATAGATAATTTTACACTTAAAAATGTTGAATTTTGCCCTAACCAGTTTGGCTTAGTGGATGGAGTGTCGGCCTGCAGACTGAAAGGTTGAAAGGTCCTGGGTTCGATTCCGGTCAGGGGCATGTATCTTGGTTGAGGGCACATCCCCGATAGGAGGTATGCAGGAGGCAGCTGATCGATGTTTCTCTCTCATGAATGTTTCTAACTCTGTAGCCTTCTCCCTTCCTCTCTGTAAAAAATTAATAAAATATATATTTTTTTAAAATGTCGTGCCAAAAAAAAAGAGCATTTGCAGGAAGTTTTAATTCATTACTTTATTTTGAAGAAAAGTGCTGCTAAATACTTTGGGAAACCTATGGTGAACATGCTCCATCTCAAGATACTTGTGAACACTGGTTTAAACACTTTAAAAGTGATGATTTCAAAATGAAAGACAAAGAACATCCAGATCAACTGAAAAAGCTCAAAGACCAACAATTACAAGCATTATTGGATGAAGATGTGTGTCAAACTCAAAAACAACTTGCAGAAAGATTAAACGTTGCTCAGCAGACAATTTCCAATTGTTTACAAGCAACAGGAAAGATTTTAAAGGAAGGAAAATGGGTGCCACATCAACTGAACGAAAGACAAATGGAAAACCAAAAAGTAATCAGTAAAACGTTGTTTCAGTGGCACGAAAGAAGGTATTTTTTGCATCAAATTGTGACTGGTGATGAAAAGTGGGTTTATTTTGAGAATCCCAAACTCACAAAATCAAGTGATACAGGTCAACCATCAACATTGACTGCAAGGCCAAATCGCTTCAGAAAGAAGACAATGCTCTGCATTTGGTGGGATCAGGAAGGTATGGTGTATTATGAGCTTCTATAAAACCAGGTGAAACTATTAATAATGATCGCAACCTACAACAAATATCCATTTGAACCACGCTTTGATCATGAAACGACAGAATGTGCCAGAAGGCATGGCAAAGTAATTTTCCTTCATGATGATGCACCATCACACACTTCAAAATCAGTTAATGCTAAGTGAAATAAGCCAGGCAGAGAAAGATAAATATCACATTATCTCACTCATTTATGGACTATAATGAACAACATAAACTGATGAACAAAAAGAGATCCAGAGACAGAGAAACATCGATCAGAACATCAAACCTCAGGGAAGGAAGGGGAGGGTGGGGGTAAGGGGGAGAGATAAACCAAAGGACTTGTATGCATGCATATAAGCCTAACCAATGGACACAGACAACAGGGGGTAAGGGCATGAATGAGGGGGGTTGGGGGGTATTGGGGGAATAAGGACACATATATAATACCTTAATAAAGAAATTTAAAAAAAACAACAGTTAAAGACACATTAAAAGATCTTGCCTGGGAAGCATTAACCCACCTGCTGTATTCACCAGACCTTGCTCCTTCAGATTACCACTTGTTCCCATCAATGGCGCATGCACTTTCTGAGCAGCACTTCAAAACATACAAAAAAGTGGAAAATTAGGTCTCTGAATGGTTTGCCTCAAAACAAAACAAGTTCTATTGGAACGGTATCCACAAATTACCTGAAAGATGGGGGAAATGTGTAGCTAGCTATGGACATTACTTTGAATAAAGCACTTTTGATATTGCTCTTGAAATTATCATGTTTTATTTGATGACAAAATCCACATTATTAACTGGTAGACCTAATAAAAGATAATGTCTTCACTGATCAATTTGTTTAGGAAGCAGGTTCTAAATCTTCCTGTTCCATCTTTCATTTTCTTCCTTTCATAACATTTCATTCTACAAGTGGCAAAAGAATGTGTATTATCATGTTTTCCACAAAGAAGTGTTATATTCCCTCAGCATTTATTGAAATCTCTACCGGTACCTAGTTTCGGAACACAAAATTAAAGGATTTCATTGGGGAAAGAGAAACAGTGTGACCAATTAGCAATAGAAGGGAGAATATGAAGGGCATCAATGATTGGTGTGACCTCATTATAAAGAACAACAATACAGAAAATGAATAGGTACATAATTAAGATCAGTTGCTATGAAGTTTAAATATCTGATGGTTATAAAGTTGATGCACAGCTCTGTTAGAAATTTTAAGTCTAAAACTTTTCCATCTGAAAATACATTGTTTTTAATTAGTGTCACCTGCTGATAATATCTGCAATTCTTCAAAATCAAATTCTAAACTCTCACAAATGAAAAATAAATAATTTAATTATTAATGAGCAATCACATTCCAAAACCATTTTCATGTATTTAATACTTTTGTCTTAGTTTAATTGTAGTGATATTTTCATTTAAATGTAGTAAAATTTTCATTTCTTAACAGAATGTGTTGCTAGTTTATCTTTCTTAGAGTCAAGTAGCTAGAAGTCCTTCTAGATAGATATTACATGCAAAAGGAAGCAGACCAGTTTATGTTCATGAAAAAAAAAGTTCCAAGCTGGAGAGAAGTATCTGTGTTAGCTCCAATCAATGATCTATCTATACAGGAAATAGGTGGAATTGGTTTGAAATAAAAAAAAACAACAACAACACACAATCTTGGTGATTTTCCTGTTAATGATTAGTTCTATAAAGGAGATTATTCTGTACTTGCTAATTCTAGCAATATTTAACAATTAATTCTATAATAATTTATCTTAAACCCTGAAATAAGAGTTGTATAAAAGAGAGATATTTCTAAGTGGTCCTTTTTTTCATTAGAAAACTTCTATAAAGTGCAATAGACTGAATCAACAATTTTCAACCAGTATGCCTTAAGAATTTTTAAAAGATGCAATACTTAACTATTTAGTAGGGGCACTGACCTCTTTTCTCTTAGATTGTCAAATAAAAAAATGTCAGCAGCCAGAACAAGAACAGCATTTGGAGTAAATGAATCAACATTATACTTATTTTTTGTTGTCAGATCAGCAAAAATTTATTTTTCTGTATGTGTGCCACAGAATTTTAGCAATTAATTTTTGTGTGTCATAAGATGAAAAGAGTTGAAAATCTTTGCACTAAATGTTCTTATCCCCCAAAAATGCATGTATTGAAGTCCTAACCTGTAAGGTGATGATATTAGGATATGGGGCCTTTGGGAGGTAACCTATATATATAAAAGCCTAATATGCCAAGTGTCCCCTTGGGAGTTCGACTGAGAGATCAGGAGTTTGATCACTCGCTATGACATACGCTGACTGCCAGGGGGTGGCATGGAATGAAGGAAGGCCCTGGCTGGCAGCCAGCAGCTGGCAGCCACTGGGGACCCTGCCTGTGCACAAATTTCATGCACTTGGCCTCTAGTTAGATCGTAACAATGGTGCCCTCATGAGTTCCCTTTCCCTTACACCATGTGAGGACACAGTGAGAAGATGACCGATTCTGCTGGTGCCTTGATCTTGGATTTCTCATCACCCAGAACTGTGAAAAATAAGTGTTTGCTGTTTAAGCCACCCAGTTTATGATATTTTTACTATGGTAGTCCAAAGTGGGACTACTACTTGCTGAAACCGGTTTGGCTCAGTGGATAGAGCGTCGGCCTGTGGACTAAAAGGTCCCGGGTTGGATTCCGGTCAAGGGCATGTACCTTGGTTGCGGGCACATCCCCAGTAGGGGGTGTGCAGGAGGCAGCTGATCGATGTTTCTCTCTCATCGATGTTTCTAGCTCTCTATCCCTCTCCCTTCCTCTCTGTAAAATATGAATAAAATATATTTTAAAAAAACAAAACAAAGTGGGACTACTATAATAAAATCAAATCCAAGATTTTTTTTTTTCAGTTAGTGAATATGCCTAGCTACTGAGAGTTCTTAGAAGGTTAGTAAGAATGAAAGTCAAGAGAGGTACCAAAATATCAAGTGTGTGCCAGAAATGATAAGGCATTTTCTCATTCTAGATTCTCCACAATGCTTCTCCATTGAATCTGGGACTCTTTGAATCTGTCTTTAGGACAGGACAGGCCTTTTTAACCTGATTAGCTTAAGCCCCTCCTCCCAGGATAATCCCCATATGAACTGATTTGGAACCATAATTATATCTGCAAAATCTCCTTTGCCATATAATGTAACAAACACAGGAATGTATCTCATCATATCCACAAGTTCTATCCACATTAAAGTCTGGATATCACAAAGGGTCAAGTGTCAAAAGGTCAATTGTATTTCCGCCACTGCACATATACTTGCTTTAGGTTGATATATCCATATCTCCCATATATAGGTAGATAGGTGATAGATAAATATAATTTTTAAAATAAATATATGGATAGTTTTATAAATACATTACATGTATGATCTATAGTACATATATATAAAATCCTATAGCTGTATAAACTACATATGAGTATATATTAAAAATATCTAAACATTCAAGATTTTAAAATCAAGACTTCATTCTAAATATTATCAAGTAACTTTTCTGAGGCTATGAAAGATAATCAGAGATTTTCCAATTAAGATATTAATATGTATATTATATCAACAGACATATTTTATTCTACAAGTTCCTTTTAGACAGGGCATGTCAGTTGTTTAATGTGCCTCTAGACAATGTCATAGGCTTAAGTATTTCTATGTCAGTATTTATACATAAAATTGGACTTCAATTTTCTTTTTTTGTTATCTTTGTTATTACTGTGATGCTAGAATTTTTTAGAAGTCACATTTTTCTTGTTTGTTTTTTTATTTTTTACTCTCTGAAATAATCTAAATACACTTAAAGTTATTTGTTCCTTAAATATTTGAAAAACAATAGTAAAAATTATGAGCATGTTATTTCTTTTCTGTTTCTCTTTGGTATTGATTGGTCTCTTTAAAATTTCTACCTCTCCTTGGGGAAATGTTGGTAATTTAGATTTCCTTGAAAATCATATCTTTCATCCAGATTCTAAAATGAATTTACAGCTCTAGCCGGTTTGGCTTGGTGGATAGAGCCTTGGTCTGCAGACCAAAGGGTCTCAGGTTCAATTCTGGTCAAGGGCAGGTACCTGGTTGGGGCACGTGCAGGACGCAACCCATCAATGTGTTTCTCTCACATCGATGTTTCTCTCTGTCTTTCCTCTCTCTTCAACTCTCTCTAAAAATCAATGGAAACATATCCTCAGGTGAGGATTAACAAAAATAAAATTAAAAAATAAATAAATATGCCCTAACCGGTTTGGCTCAGTGTATAGAGCATCGGCCTGCGGACTGAAGGGTCCCAGGTTTGATTCTGGTCAAGGGCATGTACCTTGGTTGCGGGCACATCCCCAGTAGGAGGTGTGCAGGAGGCAGCTGATCGATGTTTCTCTCATCGATGTTTCTAACTCTCTATCCTTCTCCCTTCCTTTCTGCAAAAAATCAATAAAATATATTTTAAATAAATAAATAAATAAATAAATAAATAAATAAATGAAATGAATTTACATAGAGCAGAGAAGATGTCGCTGATGGTTTTTTAATTTCTCCCTTGTCTTTGGTAATTTCAACATTGTAATTTTATGCTTGCATTTTTACTAGTATGCTTTCTTTCTTTGTTCCCTTTATTATTTAAAGATTCACCTTTTTTGTTTGTTTTTCTTCAGTGAACCAGATTTTGGACATTTATTAGTTTTAAAGAATTGTTTTGTTTTGTTTTTGTTTCATTTCAGTTGTTATTGGATTAATGTCTTATTTTATCTCTCTTTTTTTTAGTTTGTTATTGTTTTTGTAATGCTTGAAGTCTAATATTTATTGACATAATTTCAAGCTAATTAGTACTTACTTTTAACTGAGTTTTCTTTTTGGCCTTATTTCATCTTCCAATATATTCTGATTTATAATGTCTGCATTATTGTCGTTTTACCCATATTAAACAATTTTGTTTTAATTTTTATTTGAAACTAGTGATGCTGATGCGTGAGATTGCTTTTTTGTTTTTTAATTACCAAGTGGTAACATTTTAGATTTTATGCTTTTTGATTTGTATTTTGTTTCCAGTTCTGTTAATAATTTATAGTTTTATTGCACTGTGAATACAGAACACTGGCCATGCAATTACTCCAGTTTTGGAATTTATTAAATATTCATTTCTAATTGTAGTACTATTTCTTTCAAGCCTTCTCCTCAAAGAAAAGGCATTAAAAATTAAGCACGTCAATCTAAGAAGGGAAACTGTTGATGGAAACACTGCCCACACGTTCCTGAGGAATTTCTCCACCAGCTCCTTCACCAAAGCAGCTGCAGCCTAGTGTGCGCAAAGAGAAAGTGAAAATGGCCTGACACTCACTAAACAGTTACAAGGTGTCCTTTAAAGAACATCAAATTCACACCCACGCAAAGGCCTTTCTGGAAGTGCGGGCTGTCATCTCTGCATAGATGTGACTTGACTTTGATTTCCAGAGTTCCTTTTCCCAGTTTAGAAGGAGCACTTCACTCCTCAAGCATGCCATGGCAGGCCAATGCTTGATTTCCCAAGATCAGAAAATACTTATTGTCCCCTTGTCATTCTGTCAACTGTGTCGCATTCCTTGTCTTAGTTTGAAGAGAAAGAAAGAAATAAACAAGAATCATGTGATGATATGATAACTCAAAGTATAACACTTTTTTCTATCATCTGCCTTCTTTTAATGGTCTAAGCTAAGGTAATGTTTGCATTACATATTTCATCTTAACTAAAACTCCTGCATTGTGCTTTCCAGCTTCTGAATCCCACTGCATAATGTGGTGCATAGACAAAGGGTGATAGCATACAACTTAGAGAAGGGTTCAAGGCAATTTGACATGCTGCTCCTTATGTGTGTTGTTTAAAATTACACACACTCACACACATACACACACACACACACACTGAGTTTTAATGTTGCTACTGAAAAATAAGCTTGAGTTCTTTGCTATCTGATTCAATGACATTCTCTCTCTCTAGTTGGCATCCTTTTCATCTGTTAAAATGGAATAGCTGCCTGGCCAATGTGGGTCAGTGGTTGAGCATTGACCTATGAACGTGGAGGTCATGTTTCAATTCCCTGTCAGGGCACATGCCTGGGATTGTGAGCTTGATCCCCAGTATGGGGCATGTAGGAGGCATCGATCAATGATCCTCTCTCATCATTGATCTTCCTATCTCCCTCTCTCCCTTCCGCTCTGAAATTAATAAAACTGTTTTTTAAATGAAGTAGCCAACTCCTCACTGTGTGTAGCTAAAATTCATTCTAATAAAGAGAGGGGAAAATTCAATGATATTTAATCTAAAAAAATCCAAAGACAGAAGACTTTGGGTTCCAAATTTAAGATTAGTTTACATCCATGTCTATTCTCCTTCACCCTCACTTCCTGGTAACATGAACCCCATTTCTCCCATTTCTCGGACCCTTTGGATGCACTGATCTACTCGTTACTCCTTATGGGAACTGACAGTATTTTGTTGCCTTAAAGACCAAAGAAAATCCAAAACTGGCTATTTTCTCCTGACCTAAACAAAAGCCTCCCATAACTTATGTAAATACAATAAACATTTATTGGAGATAGTTTTATCGCAGAGTTTTAAAATTGTTCATGTAAGATTTTATTAGTCTCATCATTCACATATTGTAATGAAGCAAGCTTATTTCTCTCAGAAATTTGTTCCTAGTGAGAACAGAATTATTAAACATCATCATCACTGATGTTCATTAAACTTTATTACCACAGTTTGAACCCTGTCAAATCAGGCTCTCCAAATGGGTGACTGTGTGAGAGAGGCTTTCGAAAAGGAGTTGGTATCTAGTAGAGTGTTCAGACTAACTGAACACCTGATCAAGGGCAGAGCCTCGGAGTTTGAAGATTGTGCTAAAGCATTCTTTGGACAGGTTTGCATCAGACTGTGACCTGTTCTTGCTGCCTTTAACCAGTGTTTGGAAAGGAAATTCCTTCCCAGTAAGAAATAAGAACCTAGGGATGAAAGTTAAAGCAGGTTGGAAGGTGACAAAGATGGGCTCATTAGGAGAGAATGAATGACAGCTACTGCTTTTTTGTATGCATCAACTCACTTTTTCTCTCATATTTAAAATGCCTAGCAGGAGCTAAATAGGGGCTTATAAAGATGAAGTGATTTGCCAGAAATCCATTTAGCTAATAATTGTTGCAAGCAGTATTCAAAACCACGGCTCCTTGATGCAAGGTACATGTATGTTTTTTCAGCTGTACTGTACTGTCTTTTATTGATGGAAGGAAGAAAAATATATGTGAAGGAGGTAAATGAGCAAAACTCTGCTTACTCGGTGTTAGTAAATATTTGGTTGCAGTTAATTTTAACTTGGCTGCTTAACATGTACAATAATTACCCTGGTTGCCTTATGGATAATCTTAAATGAGGATGCCTGGACTAAGATTGCTGTGATGAGCAAAGGCAATCAAACATGTGATGTTGACAACTATGATGCTAGGTGAACAGGGAAAAGCAAAGTACAAGTTTGCATGCTGGAGATTTAAAATCAAAACTCACGTCACTGGGCAATTCATGGCATGTTAATCCAGCCTGGTGGAACCTTGGGTACAATCTCTGCCTTTCTATGCATAGGACCTCACATGACCACACCAAG
Organism: Plecotus auritus; assembly: GCF_963455305.1. Taxonomy (NCBI): domain Eukaryota; kingdom Metazoa; phylum Chordata; class Mammalia; order Chiroptera; family Vespertilionidae; genus Plecotus; species Plecotus auritus. The sequence continues at coordinate 19,551,805 of NC_137770.1, read as the reverse complement.
TTATAGGCACAGTAATTATATGTTTTCTATTCTTATCAATGCGGAATTTAAGAATCCTCATTTCCTTGGGGTATTATGCTTAGTCCCCATTATTTTCCTTGTGTGATGTGAACTCTTTAGATTCCTGCTTTCTTAATTTTCATAAAATGTCAGAAATAGCCGAAACCGGTTTGGCTCAGTGGATAGAGCGTCGGCCTGCGGACTGAAAGGTCCCGGGTTCGATTCCGGTCAAGGGCATGTACCTGGGTTGCGGGCACATCCTCAGTGGGAGGTGTGCAGGAGGCAGCTGATCGATGTTTCTCTCTCATCGATGTTTCTAGCTCTCTATCCCTCTCCCTTCCTCTCTGTGAAATATCAATAAAATATATTTTAAAAAATGTCAGAAATAAATTACTCTAATTGTCACCCAGACACAAATCTTTGGTACCGATTTTGGAGAATGAACCAGCCAACAAACCAAAAATGAGAAAGTTTTGACAAATGGAAACATTTTTCATGACTATGAATGTCAACTTTTCTACTATCAGTCTAATTGGTTAAAATGGAAATAATAATAAGGAGCATTAGATAGCTTTTTGAAGGTAGAGAAATAGCAGTGAAGTAATAGCAGTGAAAGGAAGAAGCTGGAAGAAGATGTAGAAGAAAGAGTCAGTTCAAAATGCTAAGAGCGTAAAAGTGAAAGAAATGTGTTAAGATTTATGATTCACAATATAATGATTTCCCAGAGAACTGAAACAAGAATATCTTCTAAACCACTACACATGTTTTGTTTCATTAACCAATCTGACATTTCATGTACAGAGAAGAATTGCTAACTGATAGGTTTAGGTTGTTAGTGCTACAACTTCAGGTCATCTCCTCAAAGTTAGTTTTAAAAAGAAGAATAAAGAGGAGAGTTGGAGGAAGAAAGAAGAAGGTACATGTATGTTTTTTCAACTGCACTTTACTGTCTTTTATTGAGGAGAGTGCTTCAGAAGAGCAATATACATTTTTACTTTATAACATGTACTGTGAATTTCAAATAAGTAGTCATTTTGTAGTGAGTTCAAAGGAGGGTCCATGAGGATGACTTCACACCTAAGATGGGAACATACCTCTCACTGTCCTTCTTTTCTTTTAAGTTCCAATAGTCTTCCAGTTTTTAAGCAATGCTTAAACACACACACACACACACACACACACACACACACACACACACACACACTGATGACAATCCCTATTGTTCTTCAAATAATTGTTATTTGGACCACTATTCAACATGTATACTACAGGTTACTAGGCAAGTCTCTCAGCTGTGAGCTGTGTGGTAGCCAAGGAAGCATGATTTAGAGAGAAAGTTGTCTAAAGAAGAGGGCTTAATGCCTAGAGGTGGAGGAGACCCTGGGAGGGTCAGGGAGGCTTCTTTTTCACCCAGGGTTTTCCTCCATCTTAGTCTGTTCCAAAAGTCTTGCTTCTCATAACCTGTTGCCATTACCCCTCTCTGAAGGATGTGTGGGCTGCTGTCTGCAAGAAGATTGAGGCTTCATCTTTGACAGTGATCCTTTTGCAAAATTAATCTCTGCTTCTATATTATTTAATTTGAAATTCACTAATGTAAACTTTCTGTGGGTAGTCCTCAGGATTTGAAATCTTATGTCCCAATGAGATAACAATTTCGTTCTGTTCCCTAGGTGACATCTATTTTATAAGAGAGTAATTGACCTTTAAAGAGGTCTGTCCTCCTGATGAGATGGCGCATACTGTCCATTAATGTACTGAAGTTAAGTGATCATCAAAGAGATAATGGACCCCATGTTGAGAGCAGCTGAGCTTAATTTACAATGTGTCAAAATAAAGGCTGTTCAAGAGTAACTCAAAAATTGACCCTCTGAGGCTCCTTAGATATGTTTGCCAATGGCAGCAAGAAAAGGTGGTGAAGCCACTCTGAAATGCATTCTACAAAATCCACCTGAAATAGAGAAGTGCAGCTGCTTTCCTATAGACGAGCAGAGATATTCCATGAAACTACTGAACCTTCAGTTTTGGGATTCTCATTTGCATGGGTCCCCTCTTGGGTTATTAAAAAAAATAATTTCTAATTTTGTATTCTTTATAAAGTGGGTCTATATTATAGTATGAATATTTATGTCCCTTCCAAAATTCATATGATGAAATTCTAATTCTTTTTTTTTTTTTTTTAAATATATTTTATTGATATTTCACAGAGAGGAAGGGAAAGAGATAGAGAGCTAGAAACATCGATGAGAGAGAAACATCGATCAGCTGCCTCCTGCACACCTCCCACTGGGGATGTGCCCGCAACCAAGGTACATGCCCTTGACCGGAATCGAACCCGGGACCTTTCAGTCTGCAGGCCGACGCTCTATCCACTGAGCCAAACCGGTTTCGGCTGAAATTCTAATTCTTAAAGATGGTAGTGTTAGGAGGTGGGATCTTCAGGAAGTGCTTAAGTATGAGGGTGAAGCCTTCATAAATGGGATTAGTGCCCTTAAAAAAGGGTCTCCAGAGAGATCCCTAGCACCTTCCACATGTGAAAACACAGACTGAGGGAGCAGCCTACGCACCAGGAAGAGAGCCTTCATCCAAATACTACTCTGCAGGAACCTTGATCTTCGCCTTCCCAGCCTCCAGAACTGAAGGAAATATGTTTGTGTTGTGTATAAGCTAACCACTCTGTGATATTTTGTCATAGCAGCCCAAACAGACTAAGATAGTCTCCAAAGTTATAGAAGTGACAAGTAGGGTCAACAGATTTAGCAAAAACAAACAAATAAAAAATCAACCAATCAAGCAAAATAGAACAATTCAATATGTTCAGTTAAATTTGAATTTCAGATAAACAATGGATTTTTTCAAAATATAAGTATATCCCATTAAATACTTGTTATGTAATATTTGGGAAGCTAGAAAACTTTAGATCTGGAAGAAAACTTGGAGATCACTTTGAACTTTTCCATTATATCAAGAAGGACTTTGAAGCCAAATTGTTAGTCTTGGGTTGATAGTTGTAGTAGGTCTTCAGAGCTAGTGTCATTTCCACTACATCATTATTTTTCCATATGAACATTACAACAAATTGTCAATTACTGATTGTTTATTTTTTGAATTTTGATCAACCTGCTATTTTGTAGACAAAGCCTCAAAGTAAATTAATGATAGGGTAGAATCCAGGATTCCACTCACATTTCTTTTCTCTACTATCTCTGATAAATACAAACAATGAAGCTGTCTGTGTGTCTGGCTGACTGATAATGCACTATTCTGTCACTTCATTTTTTTCTTTTAAAATAAATCATGTAAGTCTAGCAGAGAGAATATTTCTGTTTTTCCCCAAGTGACACAAGCAGCGATGTCACAGTAATTTGCTCTTAATTAATACAATATCAAAAGAAAACCCTTGTGCATGAGGTTTAAGAGATCAGGAGGAAGGTGCTAGCTAGCTTCAAGCTTTTAATTCCTTGGATTCCATAATGGTCTTAGCATTGAGACTAAAAAATGAAAAATATATAACTGGAAATAATTCATGTAATTATTTTGTTAATAAGATTTTATTTGTGGAATAAGGAGGGGTAAAGTAACTAAAAAAAAAAAAAACAAAGTTCAAGTTAATTCCAATTCATAACTTTCATAGCATTTGATAAATCTTCCTGGGAAATAAATAGCAGTGAGGGATAGTGAACTGGGGTATCTTTTCTGTTTGTTTTGTAAATGGAGACAATATATTGAAGCCTAATTACAAGCTTTATAATATAATTAATGCAATTTTGAATGTGTGTATCACTAAATATTACTTATTTTGCAGCTACTAGAACAGAAATGATGGTATCTTTTATGATGAGAGTGGGGTACATATTCTGAATATGAATGCTGTCAAACTAAGATAAATTGGTTTCCAAACTAAGTATTTTTTTAAACAGACATCTTCATTAATATTAGCTTACGGTGTTAAAGGATGGTGAAATCTGCCAATGAATATGTTTATTTTTTTCTCCTGGACAAAAATCAAGTTTATGGAAAAGTTTAAGGAAAAAAGTAAACTTAATTTAAGAAATAAATATAACAGAAAAAGAATATGATGGAATTAAATGAATGCCATAAGAGAAAAAAACAACAACTCATGTCCTTTAAAGCTTAAGAAAAAGGCTATAGCTGTTAACTTAAACAATGAGACTATTAGACAGTGGTGGTTCTAATACCTTAGCAGTCTATGTAAGCAAACCAAATCTAACTTATAAATGCCTCAAGGTGAAGAAATTGAAACCTAAGGAAAACTGATCACAGCCAGTTAAGCTTTCCCAAATTAGGTAACCACATAAGCCAGTCAAATAATTTCCTGTCTTTGCTTTGATGTCCTCTATGTCTTTACCCTAGCTCCTGTCTGTGGAATGCTCCTAACTACTTCCGGTTTGGTGCTGCCTCATTGAAAACATTTTTTGCTCAAATGCTTAAAATGTTTAATGTGCCTTAGTTTATCTCTTAGCATACTAAATTAGGAGAACAATTCTTTTTTTCAATTATTCTTTCATTTATTCTCACTATTCAGAGCTTTCCTAATTCATATGATTTCATTTTGAGAGGAAACATTCAGAATCTTTGAATTGAAGAGTAAAACACCTAGCAAAATTCTCCTGTCTTGGAATTTTTTATAGCCCATTTTAGATTTTAAGTAAATAAAGAGTTATTAATTCTAGAAGGCTACATATTTTAGCTTAACATAATTTTAGAAATAGTGCTATTACAAGGTGCTAAGCTCTTTTCATATCTTTCTATATCCCACAATCCTGTGAGGTAGGAGGTATTGGAAAGCATTTTACAGCTGATAAAGCTGATGAGAGGGTAAATAATTGACTCAGAGCACTTGGCACAGAAAATTACAGATCTGGGATTTGAATTGCAGATGCTATTGAAGTTGGATGGTAAATTTCATGATACTTTCCTAGCTCTATTAAATATTAACCAAATATGTTGCCCATTTATAAAATAAAATGCCCCAAATTGAATTACTCTTTACCACAAGACTCTTTTATAGGCCAAAATTAACAACATTATAGAGAAAACAGATCATTTTAAAGTGTTAGATTTTACATAGGAAAGCTCCTAATGAAAACACAAATTCCTGAGGAAATGTGATCCCCCCACACGCTGTCAAAGAACAAAATTATCCATGAGTCATGATTTGCATGACTTATTTCTTGAACTATTTAACAATCTATCATTTTTGTTAGACACATGTCCCCTCTGTACTGACCCCATGGTTGTAGCTTCTTCATGGAATGACTGAGGCTGGTGTCAAATAGGGTGATTTTTTTGTTGTTGTTGTTACTTCAAACTTCAATTCTGCTACAGTAAATCACCATCTCATCCCACTTCAGAAAGGAATAGAGTGGGTTTATGGCTCATGATCAACTGCATTGTTATTATTCTTCAGGGAAGACCGGATTCTCTTTGGCTTTTTTTTCTCGAAGACTTTTCTATTAGAAACTAGGACTAAGTTTTCATTGGCTTACTTTCCAGGACTCTGAGAGGTCCAGAAGTCTATATGCTCACTGTTTTCTTACTTAAAACCATAATAATTAACAATTGAATCTTTATGACTGAATTTAGTGATAGAACTGGATCCCAAAATAACACAAATCTTAACAAGAATAATGGAAATAAAAGCAAACAGGTGATGCAAAGAGGTGTTCTCACACCCGTGGCAGGATAGTAAGAGGCTAGGAAAATTCCTGGGAAAGTGGAAGGAGAAACCAAGAAAAGAAAACTAAAGCCAAACTGTGTAGGCAGCTTGCAGTCAGCTTGTGAAGGGCAAGACATTATCTTCTCCAACCAAAGACACTTGAGAGCAAATGGTTAATACCTTCCCTTCCTAACCAAAGAATACATACCTTAAATCACCCTGGCCTGGAAAAATAAAGAACAAAGGCCTAATTAATGCCATTTGTGCAAGCTAAACCCAAGGACAAATATCACTTGGATGTTAGGCAGGCTGAGGAGAAGGGGAAAATATTAAACTCACCCACTGAACCAAGAAGTCAGCAGTCTTGGGGCTTACCAAGATAAAATTACTAGATATTCTCATAAATTCTGGGAAAAGCCACAAAAAAAGTAAAAGGGGGAACTTGAAATCTAGTCTGTTGCCCAAGATATCAGGCAGAAGAACCTTGAAACCTATAGACAGAAAATTATAAAACCCCTAAACATCCACCAGGTAGGTGCTCAGACCAGTTAAGTTGCCCAATTATGCTTTATGCCACATGTATTTTTAATAAATTTGCTTGCTCTTCTTCCTTAATAAATTTGCTTACTTTGCTTCAATGCTGCTGTTTGTCACTCCTCTCAAATCTCTCTTAAGAGATTTACAAGAGCTGAGGAGGAGACAGTCTCCCCCATGCCCCTCAAGGAGGGCTGTTCAGTAACAATGTCTATATTTCACAATAGTTAAACTTGCATGTTGGTTTGTCCCTCTAAAATCACAATATAAAACTCAGTTTCTATGTAGAACACCAATCCTGGGAAGCAGGCATTTTATTCCTGACATTGTACAGTTTCCAAGTTTAGCTGTTACTTTAAGGTAGAAAACATGATGAATTCATCTCTGTGTATCTGAGCCACAGAATACCATGAGCCATGAAAAGTAATAATGCTATATTAGGTATTTTGGAATGCTAATCCTATATAATAAAGAGGTAATATGCAAGTTGACCATCACTCCAACATACAAGATGGCCGCCCCCATGTGGTCAAAGATGGCCACCCCCATGTGAACACAAGATGGCCACCAAAAGATGGCCTGCAGGGGAGGGCAGTTGGGGGTGACCAGGCCAGCAGGGGAGGGCAGTTGGGGGTGACTGGGCTGGCAGGGGAGGGCAGTTAGGGGCAACCAGGCCTGCAGGGCAGGGCAGTTGGGGGGGACCAGGCCTGCAGGGGAGGGCAGTTGGGGGTGACCAGGCCAGGAGGGGAGGGCAGTTAGGGGAAATCGGGCTGACAGGGGAGCAGTTAGGTGTTGATCAGACAGGCAGGGGAGTGGTTAGAGGGTGATCAGGCTGGTAGGAATCAGCGGTTAGGGGCAATCAGGAAGGCAGGCAGGCGAGCAGTTGGGAGCCAGCAGTCCAGGATTGTGAGAGGGATGTCCGACTGCCCATTTAGTCCTGATCCCACCAGGATTGGGCCAAAACAGGCAGTTGGACATCCCACGAGAGGTCCCAGATTGGAGAGGGTGCAGGGTGGGCTGAGGGACACCCCCCCATGCACCAATTTCGTGCACTGGGCCTCTAGTATATAACTAACACTGGAAATATCAGTGCTCTATTTCAATAAAAATGTATTTCACACACATCTGCAGCATTCAGCATGAGATTGTTGTGGAGGCTGTGGATAACTGGACAGCTCTGCTTCACATATTCTTATTCACTCCCTGAGTCTAGTAGACTAAGGCATGTCCATCTTTTGGCCATAGCAGAAACTCAAGAATGAATACATTTGAACAAGTACTCCCTATGAAAGTACTTTTTCTAGTAATCTCATGCCTGTTGACATTCTATTGGCCAAAGCAGGTCAAATGATTGAGTATAGATTCAAGGGAAAAAATACACTGTAGGGCCCTAGTGGGAGGTGCTACAAAGTCACATGAAAAAGATCTGCTTTATAAGGAGGGGTGAAGAATTGAGACCTTTAATGTAATCTACTACAGCAAGAAAGAAACATATAAGCAGCCATAATGAATGTAAAGAGTCAACATAAAATGAGTCCCCCCAAAATTTTAAAATCACTGTATAATTAGAACAATTAGATATCATCACATGTAGTTATTATCAATTGTAACTGTGTCAAGGTGGCAAATTACTTACAGAGAAAATGTGGGTGCTATATATTAACTTTAGTTCTGATTTCATCTTTTTTTTCTACCATTATCTTCTTCAGCTCTCACTTAAAAAATGTGATTTTGCTATTTTTACTTCCATGAGAAATAGCATTGCATATCTTTGAGAATTATGTATATAAACAAGCAGATTATCAATATAAAATCTTAGAATCAAAGTGAAAGTGGAAATTAGCATATTGTCTGTTTTTCTCCCCACATTTTATAGATAATAAAACTGAGATGCAAAGATGTAATATGACTTGTAAATATTTAGATAGGATAATTTGGAAAAGAATGCCTTCATTAATGACCTAATATCACTTTATATTTCAGTTTTATTGATGGAGTTCAGGATGAAGATCTAGTTTGTTTTGCTATTTTTCTTATTCTACATCGTAGATAGCTATTCATCTTTATGTAAATGTCTACAAAAATTATGAACTGAAAATGTTGATTGTAATTTATTTTTATCAACACAAATTAAATTTGTTTGTAATACATGTTTTAGCTTTAAGCTTCTAAGTACTAGAGGTTGCTTTTCTCTTTTTAAATATATTTTAGGAATTTAGATAAGAGCTTAGTCAAAATTCTTTGACTATATAAAAGAGATATTTTTGTTTATACACAAGTCCTAAGCTAAAACTGAAGTTAACAGATTTTAAGGATGGAGATATTCCTTGGCACTATCATTACCTCCTAGATTCACTGAAATGCCAGTGCTATAAGAATCCATAAGTAAGAGGCAAGATGCATAGTGATATCACCTGAACAGGGACACAGGAATTCTGAAATAGCCATGATGTACATAGGTAGCTCCAATTATTTGCCTCTCAGACAAACACAAAGCAAGACTGTTGAAATGATAGGAAGAAGGATTGTTGTAGGGTTTTACCCCATGGCTCAAGGCAAGCATTTACATTATTTAGACACTCAATGTCTCTTCTGACTTATGATTGCCTTACAACCTATGAAATATATTTAATGTCCCCTTGGAAGCAATTACACATTGAAACATCAAAATATATTTACTTAGTAGGCAGTATTTTCATCGGTCCCTGCAGTGTACTTTAACAGTAGTGGAAGCAAAAATTTTGGAGTAATGTGTTTTTATCTATCATTCAGATCAAAGAAAATACAGTACTTGTAAATTTTAGAAAGCGATTGAAAGTTTCATGGAGTTGTAGAAAATAGTAATGGGGTAGAAATTAATTAAAAGTAGTAGGATGTAAAAGTAGTAAGTAGAACTGCTTTTCTTTTTGGAGTAAAATGCACATAACATTTACAATCTTAACCATTTTAAGTGCATAATTCAGTGGTATTAAATGCATTTACATTGCTGTGCAGCCATCACTATCATCCATCCCCATAACTCTTTTCACCTTATAAAACTGAAACCCTGTTCCCATTAAACAAACAACATTTCCCTCTTCTTCCCTTCCTCCAGCCTCTGGCAACTACCATTCTACTTTCTGTCTCTATTATTTTGTTTATTCTAACTACCTCATGTAAATGGAATCATACAGTATTTTTCTTTTTATGATTAGCTTATTCCACTTAGCATAATATCCTCAAGTTTTATTCATATTGTAGCATATTGCACTATTTTCTTTCTTTTTAAGGCTAATTAATATTCTGTTGTATGTATACACCACATTTTGCTTATCTATTCATATGTTGATGAACACTGGGGATGCTTTCAACTTTTAGCTATTATGAATTGTGCTGCTATGAATATGGGTGTATAAATATCTCTTGGAAAACCTACTTTCAATTCGTTTGGGCATATACCCAAAAGTGGAATTGCAGAATTATATGGTAATTTTTATTGTTAATTGTTTATTTTATATTTCTACCCACCAACAGTGCACCAAGTGCTTTAACTTCTCCACATCTTCACTTGTTTTCTTTCTTTTTTTTTCCCTAGTAGCCATTCAAATGGGTGTGAAGTGGTATGTCATTGTTTTGATTTGCATTTCCCTAATGCTATGATGTTGAGCATCTTTTCACGTGTGCTTGTTAGCCACTTATATTTCTTCTTTAGAGAAATCTCTATTCAAATCCATTGCTCATTTTTTGAGCAACTTATGTTCCTAATGTGATTCTAAGAATGCATAACTCTTGAGGTCCTATCAGTGAGCGCTCAGGGAGAAAAATGACTTCTGCAGAACAAACCTCCTTAAGATTATTCTACAGAATCAGAGAATGCTTGAATAATTGCCCTATAAGCCAGTGGAATTTTTACTAGAAAGGACTTGTTCACTCGGAATGAAAATAGTAAACTAGAGGCTAACATTACCAATCATACAAAAAAAGATTATAGAGTCAGAACTGGGAAGAAATGTAATTTATCTAGATCCTTCCTCAAGCTCCAGAGAAAATTATAATTAATTCAAGGACTGTGAACTAAATAGTGCTCCCAAATATTGTTGACCAGAGTTAGTTTGTCCCCCTATGATTTTGAGACTAATGCCATGGGATTCTGTAGATATTCAATAAATATTGATTATTTAGTAATGCTTCTATAACTTCAGTGAAATATTACAATCCTTTCAGGGTCTAATATAAAACATTCCTGTGACAACTAACACTAATCTCTTCTATACTTGTTGTAAATAAAACTTATAAATTAAGAATGATTAATAGCCTCCTTAAATAGTTACTTTTGTATACAAGGTCATGTCATCGCCACTGCTTTCTCTGTGTTTCAAATATTTACTATTAGTCTCCATTTTTAGTCCATCACTCTCTCCTTCCTTAATGAAGTCAATGCCAGAGAAACATTATTAAAACCTACTAGCTACAAAACATTCCTCTGCAACAAAGTCAGGGCATACAAAGGAAAACTGTTTTTTATATTTTTTAGTAATAACATTTAAGAAGGCCCTTCCTGAACATTTTAAATGTGTACCTAATATTTACTAGTATATTCCATTCATTGTTCAACCATTATTTAGTGCTCTGTGTGCATGAAGAGGAACGCTTTGAGTTTTAGACTAGGCAAAACTGTACCTTCTTAAATTGTAAACTCACCTTCCAATAAACTCACCTTCCAATATATTCTCAGACCTTTCTTATGTCCTGAATTACCAGCTCTGGTCTTTTGCATTACTTATAGTTCATGCTGAGATTGGAGAGCAAGAACATTTGGCTACAGACTAAAATAAAATAATTGAGATCTATTTGAGTGTCTTGTAGATATTTCAAGGGAAAGAAAAATTCATCCAATTATATTATATAGAAAACAATGCTTCGATACTTTAATTCTTGATAAATTTAAGAAATAATTCCATTCTAATTTTATTTTTAATATATGAATACAGGTTAGTAATGTACTGGGCATATATATCTAATGAGGAAGTACTTTAATTTTCAAGATTGCTATTAATAAATCTAAGGGGATACAACCCTATCTTTAATAGCTTGGAAAGTGATGTTAAAAGGTGATTTCTGCTCATGCAAGGTTTTGGGGTGTGTAAGGCTCTTTGAAAGCATCATACTTCTTTACTCAGATTTATACATTTAGTCTAATTAGGGTGGAGAAGGGACCAGGCCTGGCTTAGTACCAGATAGAATCATGCAATTTTGCAGCTACATGGTAGAATCTCTGTCTTAGAGAATCATACTGTACATTAGTATAGAAAGGTTCTTTGTGGTCCTGCAGTAAATACAAGTGTTAAACTTTCTTAACCAGAGAATTTACACGGTATTAAATCTTTTAATATATATCATAACTGTGCTACATAGAAAACCATCTATACAGTAAAAACTAACCTAAGCCAACTTCCTTTTTTACAGATAAAGAAAGAAAGAATAATTAGTTAAGTATCTTTGTCCAAGATTACAGTCTGTTAGTTGCAGAAATTGATGTCAAACTCAGATATCCTGACAAAGATACAAAGTCTTCTGCAATTGTAAATTAAATCACTTTTCCAAATACGTTAGTGATTATTATAAAGTTATCTTCTAGTGAGTTCATACCTACAATCTCCACCTTTTAATAATGACACGTTTGGTACATTAGTACCTACGGCATATTGAGTGAGATTGTCTTCCATTAAAAAAAAAAAAAAAAGATACAGTGCTTTTTCAGTGAAGTTTCCACAAAGTGCAAAGCCCAGATATATGTGTCAGTTCCTATATCTTGATTTGAACAAAGAGCTTATATAATCAGATGTATGTCCAACCTCTAGGTTTATTTTAATTTCTGTTTTACCTGTTTACAATGGCCTCTGAAAAGAATCAAACAGAACAAAGTAGTGTTAGAACTCCTTTAAAACAAACAAACAAAAAACAGAATCATTTAGAGTAGTGACACCAATATATTTTTTTTTGTCCACTTCCTGCTTACCTTATAACTTGGACAACTCAGCCAAAGCTCTTTTTCCTGGATCAGCCAAATCAAATAGAATGAAGCCATTTTTATTTTTCCATATTGTATGGGGATAAATCATTCAGTGATGAAATCACCCCCATTCTGAATGAGGGCTCATTTTAGGAGGACCCATTCATATGTCCTCAAAATATTAATTTTATATAATTCTTTCAGACTGTTATTGGATGCCTTCTGTCTAGCAGTCACTATGTTTATGGAGATAAAACATACAAGTCCAGTTTTCAAAAATTTCGTATTTTTAGAAGAGAGATGGTAAAGAAATAATCAAATAAGTTGTGACATCATAAGTGCTATATAATAGAAGTATGCACAGGTGGCCAGGAGAGAGAGAGTAAGAAAGAGAGAGAGAGAGAGAGAGAGAGAGAGAGGACTCAATGTCAGTTCTGTGACAAAGAATTTCAGCAACATTTCCCCCGTTTTTTTTTAACTTTCGTTTTCTGTTTAAAGAAATCAGAGGAAAATATGATTAACAAGTATGTGTTCGACAAGCGTGTGTGTGTGTTTGGGTATATGTGTATGTGTGTGTGTATATTAGTAAATTTTAGTCTGAAGAATATTCGTTAGGAGCAAAAATCATAGATTTTCATGTCAAAAGAATAACTGCATTTTCAACTGCATTTTTCATGTCAAAAAAGGTCACTGATATTTTGCATATGAAAAAGCATCCCTCTCTTGGAGCTCCTGCCCTCAGTGGCCCCACTACAACCCCTACTTGGCTATGTTAACATGAAGTGCTTTTTCTTTCCTTGCCCGTGAGTACATCCATCATGGATTTTATTTAACTTTCCCACAGGCTACATGAAACAGAGAAGGAATCTAAGCAAAGGCTCTAATCCTCTCTCTTACAGATTCAATAAACACTCTAAGCAGTCACTCATGTAGTTGATAACTTGTCCTCTACTGGATTACCTCGCTGCTAAACTTCAGACAGGACTCCAGACCAATACAAGCAAAGGCTGGGGAGTAAATTTATAGCCTAGACCATTTAGTTCTGTTGGGGTCCTATGAGCAAGAACTACTTAACTGCTTTTAAATTGTAAGATTCCTAATGTCATAGAGAGACAGCATTCTGTTCCATAACTAATTGAAAAAATGAATAAGCCTAAGATGTGTAAAATTTTAAAACAAATTATAATCCTTATGGAAAATGCCCATATAATGAAATAGACTTATGATGGGTCATTTTTCTCTCCTCTGTATAGATCACTAATAATAATAATTGCAATAATGTTAGAAAACTGAAAATTAGTGTGGTAAAATGATTTAACTATTAATAATGAAAGTGCCTACACCCTTTATCAGGGAATCTGGTAAACCTGTGTGTCAGTTCTGAAATTATGTATTCTTCTTCTTTCTCTCAATCTATAACTAAGACATCAGACATTAAAATCAGCAAATAACCAGAAACAGCCCAAGCCCACACCACATTACTTCCTTAAAGCACCAAAATGCTTGGTGGCTGAATGATCTGGGCTCAATGTGTTTTTTTGTTGTTTTTTCCTATAGAGGATGAGGCAAGCATGGGAAAGGACAGCAAGGGGAAGATGAATTTCTCTCACCCTGTTTCAACATTGTTAGGGGCAGTGAAGTCTGAAGGAGACAAGGTTGACCATGGAATTTCAGCTTTTTCATCCCATTTATAAAAGCCCATGAACACTTATTTCATCACACTTCCCCTCAGGGTCCCTTATTATATTATGTACTATATAATCAACATTTTATGTGTGTAAATAGGAGTATGTTGAGAGCATCAAATCTTTACAGAGGATATCTAGAATATTTGCATTCAAATTAGCTATTGTTGTTTAAAACTCAGAGCTGAACTTAAGGTATAGGTCAAGTTATTTTCAGCTCTAAATAACAAAATAATATTAAAGTGACAAGCAATAAAGAAAAGTTATTGTTCCTGGACATTGGGGTTAACAAGCATCCAGGTCCCAGATTTTCTTGTACCTTCTGTTTGCTTATTCTCAACATTATTGATCTTGTAGTAGATTGGTCCTCATGCTTCTGAAAAGGCTGCCATAGAGGCATACATTACATCAGTACACAACTGCAGCCAGAGGTCTAAACACTGGAGCATTTTTTCTTTATAAACGTGTTTGCTACATGGAGGGCACTGTATCATCAGAGCCTCACACCTGTAGACTTCCTCCTTGTTTAATGAAGATTAATGTATCTCATGAAATTCCATGTTTGGCTTGGAGTAACCATAATTTGTCTGCTCAAGTGAGTAGGACCCTTTTGCCCCAACCTTCCCTTCCCTAAGTAGATGCCCATGTAAAAGCAAAATCATAATATATAAGCAAGAAATAAGAGAGGGGGTTCACTCTTAGGAAGACAGACAAAATGATCTGATCCTGCTTCCTCACATTATGTCAAGTACTTTTTATCAGGACACAACACTCTTTAAGTCCTGGCCCTCAATACCTGTATGGGCATCATCATATGTCCTTATTGGGAGAGTAAAATAACAAGTTTCTGGAGAACAATATGGAATATGTATCAAAACAGTTAAGGATATACAGATAATTTTTAATTCCACAATCCTATATCTAAACAATTATCTTAAGAAAATAATTAACTTTTACATGAATAAGGTAATCAAAGTGGCATTATTAGTATTGTATTTGCCATTAGTGTTAGTAAATAGCATTAGTATTTTATTTGCACCACAATTCCAAAATATACTGATGTATTTGCTGTACTGGGATTAGAGTTAGACTAAGACCTCAATGGTGTGCCTAGTTGCATTACAATAGTAACCTTCTGCTACCTATACTGGATGTCTTTGACAAGGTCCTGCTACCTTTGTACTGTAGCAATGACCTTTACAGTGTTAATGGGGTTACTGTTAGGTGAATGGATCAACAAGCAGTGCATGCCAGACTGAATAGTTGCCAATCTACAAGATCACTCAGAAAATTAAGGGTTTATTTTTGCCTATACAGCCAAAATCTTATGCACTGTAATCACATCACCTCTAGCCACCAGTATCAATCACAAAATCACAAGAAACCTAAGAAAGTACCTTATCATCAGAAACATATTAATGAATATATATGTGTGTGTATGTATGTGTGTGTGTATATATATATATATATATATATATATATATATATATATATATATCCTAGGCATAGATACTCTTTATCTAGTCTAAATTTAGTGACACGGGAAATTTGTGGGCCTGTTAGTCCACAGTTGAACTGTTGCATCATGGGAGTATTTTTTCTTAATGATTTTTAGGGTTAAATATTTTAGTTCCTAAAAGTTCCTGTCAGGATAGCTTCTGTATTCACTAAAAGGTATGAATTTCACTTTGCTTCATTGTGTACTCTGTCTGTGTTATTTCAAGCAACAGGGGGTAGACGTATAAACTCATATTCCAAGATCACAGTAGCTCTAACTAAATTCACTTTTTAGAGAGTCCAAAATTTGTGTTTCTATTCAGTAGAATTTCTATTGTCTGATGTGTCACTGCAAATGATACCATTCCTCAAATACTAGGATCACATCACTTCAAATTGTAACCTCACATTTCTACTAATTTATTCAAATGGAACTTGGTACAACGTTAACAGATAAAGGTTAAGAATACATGAGAAATATATATTTATCATGATAAAATGAAGAGTTAAAAAGATTGGTGAGCTGAGTTATGAGATGTTGTAAAGCAGAAATAAATTAAATATGATTATTTAAAAATCAATGAAAATTCAGTGAATGCCTGTGGGGGAGGAGGGAAGTTAAATAGAGTTAACCCCAATACATGTGCATTTTATTTTTTATTTTTAACCTAAAAAACACATCAAAAGTTTCAATTCAAAATCGTTTTTAAATATGTAGATAATGTTAACCTTCCATTCTGAAATACATCACCTCATGGCTGGGGCAAAAACCTGAAGTAGATTACAAATAACATGACAACAGGCAAAAAATAGACACTTTCAATACAATGGCCCATTGAATTTCACATAAAACCTAGATAAATCCAATTGAAGAAATGCATGGAAATTCAGAATAATTATAAGGAAAAATGGCTATGTTATTCAAGAAATAGAGACAAAATAGAATAATTCGAAGCAGAATTCTGCTTATGAATTAGCTTTGTTACAGCCTTGTGAGTCTCTCTAAGCTTTTCTTCTCTAAGGAAAATGATATATTATTTATATCATGGGACTCATTTAAATTTTTTTTCTCCATTCAATTTTGATTATCACTAATCCAAAAAATCTGAAAAAAATGTTATGGTTGCAGTTGCTTCTACATATAACCAGCTTAACAATAAGAGAGCTCAGATTGTTTAGGGATATATTTTTTTTCAGATGAAGCAACATACAGAATGCTCTCCTCAGACACTTGGCAATTCCTCTGCCTTCTAAATAAGAACCTTGCTCAGCATATGTGGAAATTGAGAGATCATACACATTGGTTAAACTAGAATTCATATGGTCAACCAACATGTGGTAGACATCAGCAAAAGTTATTCCAGTGATCTCACATTGGCAAAGATGGTGCTATGACCGTTTCCAGAATAAACACTTTATTCTGCTTGAGTATGCACACCCATGTGTGAACACATGTAGACACATGGGGATTTGAAGAAACAGAGTAACTGGGACAGAGCAGCAACCCAAGAGAGAATGAAAGCATGCATCACTGGATGGCTATCATCCTGCAAGATAACCTGTAGCGATGCTCAAATAGATGAGTCATGAAGATGGAAACTCAATCAAAGGAAAAATATTGTGTGTGTGGGGGGGGGGGGCAAGGAGAATAAAGAAGTGGAGGAAGAATCGTTTCCTACTTCACCTAAATTCCACTCATACACATGGAGAGCCACGCTGATATTTTAAGAATTATTTAAACTTGGAATCCAAATGACCATTTTTTTAGATTCATCTTGGTAAAATGTACAATTGGGTTGTAGATGTGAGAAGGGCAAGAATAAAATACACTGACTGTTTAGATAGCAACCATACTGGACTGTTATTTCCTGAAGAAATTTGGCTGACTCCTTCTACTGACAAGTTCACTTAAAAATAATATTAATGTGAGAAGGAAGGTACTTATGTATGGAAAGCCCCCCGACCAAAGAAAGCAGGAAATACCTTGGGTGTAGCCAGCCTTTGGATCCTCTTCAAGGACTCTTGAGAGTCAAGACAGAGGTTTGGCTTCATGCAAGTGATTTCTTATTTGAAACATTACTTTTGATTTAGAAAGTCAGTTACTAATGTTACCAAGACTAAGAAAAAGATATTTGCCAGCCTTTTTCACATTTTCTTTTTAAAATAGCCGAGTGATAGTTTACTGATCTTTGGGGAAGAAATAGAAAATTGAAGCTGCAGTTTGAATTGTGGTTGGAAAAAAAAAAGTGTTACCAAGAAAAAGAAATCCTAAGTCACTCCCCTATCCACCACCTACAGCTGCACATATGGCTGTAATTTCATATCATTCATTGAATACCATCTCAGTAATCACATGGCTTTATCTGTAAAATGGGAGTGATACTATTATCACAAATTTTTGTAGTAGGAGTTTGGGCCAAAGTGCTTATTTGATCTCAGTTAAGTAATTCTTAAATAGGGCCTAGTCTATCAATGAATTCCATATTTTTTAAAATGCAAACTCTAATAACAAGGAAATTGGATGTGCGTGAGAAAAGAGAATATTTACATTTTTACATCTCTTGAGTTCTATTATTTTATTGTTCTTTTTTTAACTTTAATTATTTCTTGAAACATTAGAAACAAATGTAGGAAATGCTTCATGCAAATTAACTTGGCTCTTCTGCTAAATTTTTCAAATAGGTAAATTAGCTAATATTACATTCATTTGGTTGTAAGAAAATCCCACATTTCCATAGCCTACACAAGATAGAAGTATATGTATTGCCTATGGTAATGGAGGTAACCAATCCATAACTGCATGTGAAGTCCACAGGAATCCAAATTACTTCCAGTTTACTTTCAGCTTTTTTTATGTGCAGAAAGAGACAATGTTTATGATTATAATTTCAAATTCATCTCAGCTTTGAAGAGTATTTCAACATTCAGGAAAAGTAGAATAGCAAACCACAGTTTTACTCATGTGTGTAGAGTCAAAATGACATGGGAAAGTTGGAGCTTTGAACAAGCATGGGTATTACATTAGTCCTCTTACTATCGTGTATTTAAGGATGCTGATTATTGCCTTAAACATTCTTTCTTCATCTTTTGAATTCTATCTTTATTTTTGAAATCAGATGGTGGTGGTAAATAAAAGAAACAACAAAATCAAATAAGGCATAGTGCCATTTTTGACAGGCTGGAAGCAAAAGTGTAGTTTGGAAGTATAGGTCATGACAAAATATGTTTTATCCCAAGCATGCAATTCGGGAAAGGCCAGCTCATTTAGAGAGAGAACAGTGAATACCTGCCTAGTGTACTTGCATCTTCAAGGGCAAAAGCAGTCATAGCAGAAATATATGAGTGGCTCCTTTCTGCTGATGAATTCTGTATTCTCTTTTCAGAGTCTAGTCCCTCTCATTATCTGAGAGAAAGAAATTCAGTGCACCTATTACTTCACCACCTATCACCTTGATCCAAACGAGTTTTCTAAGGCTTTGGGATGCCTCGCAATTAGAATCCTCAAAGGAAATCAAATAGCTTAAATAAGAGCTCTTTTAATTCCATGGCCCTGTCTGATTGTCAGGAAGCAAATTAAATATCTTAAGATCATTAATATTTGGTGAGAATTCAGCTGAGATTCAGACAAGATGAAACTTCCAGAAAGGGTTGATAGCTGGAGTTGTTAGAAATAGCAGGTTTCCCATGAACATAATTTCTTCAATCGCCAAGCTGACCTGGATGATAGAGCACACTCCACAAGACAATCCACACCTTGTGCAACTTAGATCTACTTGTATAAGGTCTGGGAGTAGCTTTTCCAGGATGTTCGAGCCTCTTTTGGGGGAAAAAATCTATGGTAGGAAGATTTGTGCAAAAGTCCATTACTCTCATAGATGGTACTGGCCATACAGTCATAAATGATTTCCAGTGTTTCCTTCTCTACTACCATTTCTGGATTCCCCTCAGGTTTGACCCACATCTTTATTGATCTTGGTGACTTACACAGCGGGGTCACATAGACCCTCCTTGACAAGGATCTGAACCTGGTCACCATGTTCTTCTGAGGCCATACCTGTTACATTTGCACATTTATCATCAAAACTGTGGAAGGGACTAACAACAATCCTCAAGTGGATCAGTTGAGGGTCAAAAACTTTCTTCCTCGGCCCCATTGTGTAACAGAAGCCTTACTTTAGCCTTATTCCAGTTTCTGTATAGAGAACAAATTATAGACAGGCGAGGATGAAAGCAGAAATGCCAGTCAGCTACTATTCAACCGCAGAACAGGAAAAGGTTATGGGACTTGCGTCAAGGTGACAGTAATGAAAATGGTGAGAAGTAATCAAATTTCAGATATATTTTGAAGGTAGGGCTAACAAGATTTGTTGATGGAGTGGATTATCAGGTGTGAGATGAAGATCTTAGTCCAGAGTGATCAGTTTTTAAAAGGAGAAAAATGTCTTAAGAACTGCACTTTTTTGGCAGTGAGCTGCCTTTATACTACCAACAGATTCATTTTAGAAACAAGGTTATTATCTGTTCCTATAAAGTGGGATTCCTACTTTAGCAACATGTTTCTAGCAATAACCTAACCATATTCTCTAGGAATATAGAAGTACAATCTAGTTTGCTAATATCAGTTCATCTCATATAAAGTCTTTTGGCTAAATCAAAGAAATTATATAAAATACTAGAGGCCTGGTGCACGAAATTTGTGCACTGAGGGGGGTTGTCCCTCAGCCCAGCCTGCACCCTCTCCAATCTGGGACCCCTCGAGGGATGTCCGACTACCAGTTTAGACCCGATCCCACAGTAGACAATCGGGACTGCTGACTCCTAACTACTTGCCTGCCTTCTTGCCTGATTGCCCCTAACCACCCTGCCTGCCAGCCTGTTCACCCCCTAACAACTCCCCTGCTGGCCTGATTGACACCTAACTGCTCCCCTGCTGGCCCGATTGCCCCCAACTGCCCTTCCCTGAGAACCCGATCACCCCTGACGACATGGGGGTGGCCCTCTTGTTAGGGTCAATTTGCATATTACCTCTTTATTATATAAGATAATTGAACATGGCATTTTACAAGTTACTCCAGTGGACTGGTTCAGTTCTATCTCTTACCTCCTACTAATCTTAAATCTTATTTTAACTTATACTTTCTGTTCCAGGGACAAAGAACAAATTACAGTGTGTGAGAACACCATGATCTCTCTCACCTCTATGTAAATCTTCCCATCCTTAGGACTTTCATTTAAGATTATGCTGTGATGTTAATTCCTCTCACTCTTCCCTGAATTTATCATAGTATTTCAACATGGCTTGTCTCTTGACTCATGGTATTTTTTCTGATCTACCTAATAAAAGAGTAACATGCTAATTTACCATACCTTTGCAATGCCCACCAGCCAATCAGGGGTGAGTATGCAAATTAACCCAACAAAGATGGCGGGTTAATTTGCATACACAGGTGCCGAGTGGCCAGGGGCAGGGTGGGACATTTGCGTCATCGCCATGGGGACGACTCAGGCATTCCATACCACTCCAGCTGCTCTGGGCCTCTGGGCAGCATGGGAAGGTGGAAAGGCAGGTCCAGCCAGAGCGAAGGCGGTGCCAGCAGCCAGGGGAAGGAAGGCCCATTCTTGCACGAATCTTCATGCATCAGGCCTCTAGTTGTATTATAATTGAATTACCTCTACATTTAGAGCTCCCTGAAAACAGAGAATTGATCTGATTAGTTATTCTTTTCTTAACACTTTGAGAGTTTTCTAGCATAAAGACAAAGCTGAATAAGTAATTTTAATGTATATGGGTGACTCCTTTTTATTTTAAAGGAAAGAGTACTTCCTATCATCTTAAGAGTGTATCAATCAAATTATGTGGGGTCCAATCTAGAGCAGATGTCTAAACTTCATTGCTCAAAATAATCACCTAAGTAATTGATAAAAAGTTTAAAAAACATTTTTAGAAAATTTTGAGTTTGTATAGTTGGAGTGGGGCCACTGATGATATTGATGCAGGTTTTTAACAGACAAAGTTTAAACTTATAGATAGTCTAGTTTAGGGTGTCTAAAAGAAAACCCCCAAAACAAAAACTCTTCCATCTCTTCCATTCATTCAGGTAAAGTAGTGTAATTGGCAGTTGGAATTATGAGGAAGAGAAGACCAGAATTCTGAATTCTTATTTCTGTAGTGGAAAGTCAAAATCTACTTACAAAAAAAAAATGTTTACTATAAGTTAGGCCTATAATTGAATCACATTATGAGTAACATAAAAGATAGGCCAACTTCATGTTCTTATGCCTATAGACTTAAGGACCTTTATTTTCAGAAACATTGATTTAGCTAAACTTTATTGAAAATTCCAATTGTTAAATAGAAAACCTTTTCAAACTCCAAAGGATAACCTTTTACATAAGAATCAGGTACATTTTCATCAATTCCTCTTTCTTATAGTGAAATATAAAAGTAGGTACTCTCTCTTGCTTTAGCTGTTTTGGCTCAGTGGATAGAGCATCTGTCCGCAGACTAAAGGGTCCAGAGTTCGATTCTAGTCAAGGAAATGTACTGGTTGCAGCTTGATATCTGGTTCTGGTTAGGGTGCATGCAGGAGGTAACCAATCAATGTGTCTCTCTCACATTGATGTTTTTCTCTATATCTCCCCCTCCTTTCCACTCTCTCTAAAAATCAAGAAAAAAATCCTCGGTGAGAATTAACAACAAAAAAGTAGGCACTCTCTCTTTAAATTTATGACTAGAATTCTGTTTAGATTCTCTCTGTATTGCCTTTCCAAGAAAGAAAATAATAGCTTTTCTATAGGAAAATATTCCTAAAAATGGGGTGTGTTTTAAATGTATTTTTGAACAGGACAAATAATGACAAGCATAATCACCCAGAGTGAAAACACCTTGAGATATTGAGCTTCTTTATTTTTTAACAACATAAGAAGATACTGAACTGGATGTCCCTAGGGAAAACTGAAATGCTGTATGTGTTAATATTTCTATTTCTTTTGTATCAATCAGTTCTAAGTAAATAGCCATGAGGCTTTAAGTTTACTTTAGTACACAAAGTTTCACCTCTAAATATTATGTTTGGGAAGTTAAAAAAATATATATGGCAAGGAACTTTTTTTTTCTCAAAGGGACAGATCTCACATTCTACCTTGAATTATTCAAACTATCTTGACTTGCCAATAAATTAAAACAAACCTATTCTTATGTGGATCATTATCTGGAGCCACTCAGATTTCAATGTCATCCTAATTCCTTTCCAGGTGCATTTTATTTATTCTCCTGCCACATACTAGCTGGTCCTACACAATCATTTAGCATTGTGCCACCCTCATCCATTGCTGTAAACTCC
The DNA here is from genome assembly GCF_963455305.1 of Plecotus auritus. Taxonomy (NCBI): domain Eukaryota; kingdom Metazoa; phylum Chordata; class Mammalia; order Chiroptera; family Vespertilionidae; genus Plecotus; species Plecotus auritus. Next base: position 19,529,077 of record NC_137770.1, on the reverse strand, counting down.
AAATAAGTAAATGGAAAATAGGAGTAGAATTTATGAGGAATCTTCCAGTTCCTCATTTTATTACTTCTGCTTTATCATGGCAGGCTTCATATGACTTTCCCGAATCTAGTTTATCCTCAATTTATTTCCTTCTGTAGCCACAGGCAGATTAATCTTCCACTTTGATCATATCATCTCCTATTCCAGAATTCACATGACTACCCATTGCTTATAAACTAAAGAATATGCTATATTCTTTTCTTGCTATGCCTTTAATCATACTATTCATTCATATAATGCATTCTTATTGAACCTCAACTGTTGTTGATTAAAAAACATGGCCACACATTTTTTTTTCAGCTCCTTCCATAAAAATGGAGAGGCAGTTTCTGCACTCCTTGAATATAGATTGGAGACATGACCTGCTTTAATAAATTCATGCCGCGGAGGTGATATGGAAGAACTGCTAAGGCTGGGCTGTAGAAGTGTCACAGATTCTGTCTTCACACTCATGAAAAGTGGCACAAAGAACCCCACATCAGGAAGTCAGTCCAGCTGAGTGGAGGCCATGTGGTGAAGATATGAGGCCTCCTAGCTGACAGTCAGCACTGATGGCCAGGCATGAGTGTGGTTCTCTCAGACCTTCCAGCTCAGGTGACCTTCCACCTAAATGTGGCCACTGGAATAAGAGTGGATGAAACCATCTGAGAAACTGCACACACCAGGCCCCAAATTATGATGATAATAATGTAATGTTATTCTAAGCCACTGAGTATTTGTTGTTTAATGTGGGTAGTTTGTTATGGAGTCAAATAGAAAATACATCAAGCATATGCAAGATTATATATATATATATATATATATATATATATATATATGATCAAGGTTAATATATATAATACATTTTTTGTTGATTTCAGAGAGGAAGGGAGAAGAAGAGAAAGAAAAAAACATCAATGAGGAGAGAGAATCATTGATCAGCTGCTTCCTGCATGTCCCCCACTGGAGACTGAGCCAGCAACGTGGGCATGTGCCCCAACCGGGAATCGAACTGTGACCTCCTGGTTCATAGGTCCATGCTCAACCACTGAGCCATGCTGGCCGGGCTAGATAATATTTTTTAGGTTAGAGGTAGTCTTTAGTAAGCAAAGATGGAGAAGAATCTTGATTTCGTAGAGTTTAAAGTCTAGTAAGCAGAGAATGACAAAAATAAATAGATGCACAAGAAAATATCATATGTTAGTATATTAAATAGTATGCATTTTGCCTAGAGAAGTGAAACAGAGTGATATAAGAGAGATGTTGAAGGTAAGGAAAGTGCATTTGGAGGTCGTGTAACAAATGAGGTGACCACTGAGTCAAGTCCGTAAGAAAGTCTTGGCTCAATTTCATAATGTTTTTATTTCTCTTGCTATTATCTTGCTTTAAATAAATGGGAATCTTTTAAGTGGAATATTCCCTTTTTAATAAATCACAAGCTTCCCTAATCCCAAGTGTCTTAGATCTAGCCTCCTACCCCAGCCTACAGTAAAAGCAAGTGCTTGGTTGAAATCCTTTTGCAAGAGGGACAAAGCCCATGGAAGTATAGAAGCTGAGCTGATATTCCAGCTTGCTTCCAGGTGGGAGAGGTCAGTAAGTGTAAGCACTATGCACTCTCCAAGCCAGAGACAAACCACTGCCTCTTGCTAAAATGTTGTTGTTGTTTATTTCTTGCATCTGTCTCTCTATATTTATTAACCAAATAGAAGACATGCTGAAAAGTAGCTATTCAGCCAAGCTTGTCTTTTCCTCCCACTGCCAAAATTTCCTTACTGTCCTCTATCCTCTTAAGTTTTACATCCAGCTTTTGCTATGGCTCCTGTAACTCGCCTATTTCTGTAAAAGGTGCGGGGTTATTGCAGGCTTCTTCACAGTCTGTGGCAACGCCTTAACTCTGCAACCATAATGCAAAGGTGAGCATAGACAACACAGAGTCCAGCGAGTGTGGCTGTGATCCATTAAAACTTTATTTTAGCAAAAAACAGGTCATTGGCCAGATTTGGCCCATGGCCTACAGTTTGCCAGTCTCTGTTCCAAGATATGATGGAGTAAACATTTAAATACATTGGGATGACTACACAAGTGGATTTAAGGTTTCGGGTATCGGAAAGATTTTGTAAATAAAAAAAAAATTTTTAAACCAAGAAGCTAATAATTGATTTGTATCAATTCACTCATTCTTGTAAGTTATATTTCAAGCATACTATGAATAAAACACAGATTTGGGTAAACTCTAGTGATGCATTAGTGAGTGTTGGTATCAAATATTACTGTCCGAGAGATATTTGATTTTTTAAACTCAGAAACTGAATGGTGCAGATATAGGATGATTCAAGGCCAGAGACTTCACAAACTATTGATATGAATATCATTAAGTTAAGTCAATGCGTAGCAAGGATTGAAGTCCTCAGCTTCCTGGCCAAAGAGATCTTGGAGGGGGATTGTAAATGAATCAAGCAGTGGTGGCCTTGAATATAATAAGCAAAGGATCAAGGTTATCTTTAATCCCAGCCACTGCCTCTCAGGCTATGCCTCTCTCTTGCTCTCAGTTTGCTTTTAATTAAACACTAAAAATAAGAAAGCAGTACAAATAAAAGGTTTTGTTGAGAAGGACTTGAGGCAACATTCCCTGAATGTTCAATAATAGTAATTATACATTGTAGAAAAAATACCATTTTGATTAAATTCTTTGAGGACTGCAGAGTTAGAGTCATACATGACAATGTGCATTTTATGTCTCCAAAAAAATTATCTAACATTCAGATGATTTAAAACTTTTTGACAGTGAAATCTCTTTATATTTTTTGTGTTTTTTTTTTTTTTTCACAAAACATCTTAGGAAATGATTCATGAGACATAATTTGAGACACGCTGGCATTATTTTATGATGGTTGTTATATTAAAAACTAGAGGCCCAGTGCATGAAAATTCATGCACTGGAGGGTAGTCCCTCAGCCCAGCCTGCCCCCTTTCACAGACTGGGAGCCCTCAGGGGCAGGAGGCCCCAGCGATCAGGGCAAGGTGATGCCCCCATCACACCTCTGCTGCTGCCACTGCCAGCAGCGCAGGCCTCAGCCGGCCCTGGTTACCTGAGCCTTGGGCGGCCCTGGATAGCTGGGGGGCTGAGGGGATTGGGGGACTAGGGAGGCAGGCACGTGGAGTGCCTGAACCTGCCTGGGCCTGGCCGTGCGGTGTGCCTGCCGCCCCGGCGGGGCTGAGGGGACTGGACACCACCATCTTTGAGGGCGTGATGGTCAATTAGCCTATTCCCTCTTTATTAGATAGGATTATATTTTTGAAAGTGGATATATAATCAAGAAAGATTCAGATTATGTCAAAAAGAACTTTGGCACCTAGTTATTCTCATAGGTCTTACTGTAAACATTGTTGTTTCATTTCTAAAAAAACAAAAAAAACAAAAATGATAACAGATATCATAAGGTAGAAAACAAAAACCACAAGAAAATACTATCTTCCAGTGTTACAGAGATTTCATGGGTCTGAGAATTTTTTCACAAAAAAATTATTTCTATACCTTCTTATTTACCTCTTCTTTTAACCTTTAAATAATGCAGAGTCCCTCCTCTCTCCTGCTTAGCCCAAGAATTATTGCCAGTGGACTCCTTCAGGTCTCACAGTTGAGAAAGAAATTAAAGCGTTTCTGTATTGTTTTTAATTTTTAAACATGGCTTCTGAAATCAAGATTAAATATTTGTTTAAATTTAATTAATATCTATGACCAGAAGCTTAATGTCTCCTCTGAGGAAAAATTATTTTTATTTCAGCTGGGACAGAATCTCTCATCAAATCCCCCACATTAACAGGGTAGATCAGAAGAGCAGCAATATCACCTGTGTATTTCACAACATTTTGGATGTCCAGATCCAAAGGTATTCCTTAGGGACAAAATGAATCTGGTTGCAGAAGGAAGGTGCGATTGCAGGACTCTGTTGTTGCTATAGATACAACTTAACAGTGCAAAGATAATAGTAGCAAATATCCTATATAATAAAAGTGTAATATGCAAATTGACCAAATGGTGGAACGACCAGTCACTATGATGCGCACTGACCACCAGGGGGCAGACGCTTAACGCAGGAGCTGCCCCTTGGTGGTTAGTGCGCTCCCACAGGGGGAGTGCTGCTCAGCCAGAAGCTGGGCTCACAGCTGGCGAGCACAGAGGCAGTGGCAGGAGCCTCTCCCGCCTCCACGGCAGTGCTAAGGATGTCCGACTGACAGCTTAGGCCTGCTCCCCCACCACTTGCCCAGGGGTGGGAGGGGGCCCGGGCCTAAGCCATCAGTTGGACATCCCCCAAGGATCCCCTGAGGGCTCCTGGACTGTGAGAGGGCTCAGGGCTGAGGGATCCCCCACCCCACCAAGTGTAAGGTCTGGGGCTGGGAAAGCAGGAACTTTCCCGATCCCACCCCCGCTACGTTGGACAAGCCACAGCCATGCTGGTGCCCTGCTGGCCAATAAATAACCGCCCGAGACTTCTCAAGGATGGCCAGAGTGTAGCTGTACCAGCTTCCAGCTTCATAAATCACCCACCACAAGCTACCTCGGATAAGCTACCTCGAATAAACCTGATTGGTTCAACAGCAGCATAAAGGAACTCTGCCAGGCACAGGCGGGTGTGACTCCCCCAGCCTGTGCTCTCGGACCACGGGACCTCAGAGCTTTCAATAAACGTGATCTTTCACTTTTTCCCTGCTTGTCTTGGTCAACTTATTGGCTTCGGTCAGATTAAATCTTACATCTCTGATCAAACCTTACACCAAGTGCACAAATCTCCTGCACCAGGCCTCTAGTATTCTTAATAAGATTATTTGGTTTACTTGACACTGGAAAGTTGGGGGCTGAGAAGTACATTTACACCTCTTGTGTTGTTATTTGTCCCAAGAGGCATGTTTGCATTTTTAATTAAAGAAAAAAAAGGTAGAAATGTTAATACACTTTTCTTATGTAACCCAACTAATAAAACTGAAATAGAATAGGTATTCAATGGTAGTTTTTAACTTTTTTTTTATTACTAGCTTTTAAGCAACTGACAGTTTTCCAGTATTTTGCTGTTTTTACTGTTTTGTTTTTTCAAACACATCAGAACAAAGTGGTTAATGGGGAAGATTAGTGTCCTTTTTTTTGAAGGTGAGAAATAGTGATGATGGTGGCAGGCGAGATGTGAAGTTTATGGGGGAACTACATACACATTATTATTGTAGAGTTTCAAGAAATATAATGATGGTTTATATGCTACAAATACTATAGCATATTGAAAATAGTTATTTTCTAACTATACTAACTACCAAGCAAGTTGTTATGTGGGAATCACCTATCACTGAGGAAAATAAAAACTGTGACAGTTGATAAATGGGTATCCAACTAAACTACCATACAAAGCTAGACAAAGAGAAGTCTGGAAATCACAATGTTCCATTTGAGTATCCACCTGATACTGATCAGCACTTGCATATGAGGAAGTGACACTGGGCTGAGAAAAGAACCACCCAACAGGATTAGTGGGAACAATGCTTGGTATTCACATAGGGCCTGGATTAGTACTGATTTCATCAGTCAGACTGGAAAACCTCATGATTCATGGGGCGTTGTGTAGAACCCCCAGATGGTTTATGTGTCAGAATCGGGGAATATAGCCTAGAATGAACACAGCTCTGGTCCCTCCTAAGAGATATTAAAAACAAGACCTCCTCTTCCATCGAAATCAAACTGTTCCCAAGTAACATAATGATGCCATAGAACAAAGTTCAAGTATACTAATAATGTATTTTTTAAAATCTAGCTCCAAATAGGTAAAATGCAAAATGTCTGACATCCAATAAAAAAAGAACAGGCATTCAAAGAAGAAAAATATCACCTATAACCACATGATAAGTCAAATAATAAAAACTAGAACTGACATAGATTTACACTGGAACACACTAGGATATTAAAACAGAGATATAGTCAGGTGGACTGGTGAAGCAGAATGAAGGAGGTAGAATTCTAACTCAAGTTAAAGGTGTCCATCCACAGTGCTATTTTACCTGCTCTGCACTCCCACTAATGACAGTGGGAGGTTAATAGATGAGTAAACTAGTTGGGGCAGCTCAGAGGCTTACTCTCTGTCTCTAGGAGCTCTTTAAGGTGAATGCGTTACAGTTATATAAAGTGGATACTCTATTGGTAAGGCACCCTTTACCTCGCTTCTAGATCTCCCTTTCTCACTCCTCTAATTGTGCCTCATAAAATAATCTCCTAAAAAACATTACTTAAACTCAAATCCTTTCCTTGGGGTCAGTTCAGGAGAAATCCAAACTATGACAATGACTATTTTGGAAGTTTTGTGCTAAATACTTTTCTATAGCACTTGTTGCTGTTGTTAGGAAAGTGAATGATGAGCTGAGTCAGAATTCATATAATTTAGACCCCAGTTTCCTTTTCTTTTAAGTATTTGGAAATTTTAGGTAAATAAGTGATATTTCCATCAATTTTATTCTCTCTTCTCACAAAGTTGAATTTAAACTCTTTTATTATATGCAGAGTACGGAGACAGTAGTGCGGGATCCTGAAAAATCTGTTTTCTTTCCTGTTAAATATTAGGATTAAATACCGGCAAACCTATGATTTAAAAATATTTTGATGGCTTTAGAGTTGAAACACCCAGTTGCAAACTAGGACCTTCACCTTTATCTGAGTTGAATTTTTAATCAAGGATTTGCCAATATATATCTTAACTCCTGTACTGGAAAAAAATAAAAAAGAAACTTTATTCCAGCTAAATATCTTCCCCATTTTTCATTTTCCTATAGGCACCAGAAGTCTGTTGAGATAAGACTCATGGAGTTATCTACAATTTTTGTCACTCTAAGCTAAAATGTTAGCATTATTAAAATGGCTTTTATTTTATTAATGAGAATTTCATCATTACATTTCATCTTAGCAAAGGTTAAGGGGATGACTTCTTTGTGTGAATACTTGAAGGATACAGTGGGGCAAATATTACATGATAACAAAAGCATATTTTGTTGATAGAATATACAGTAAGATGCCCTACCATAATCATAAATAACTGATAAGCACTTACCTTATTTTAAATAAAAAGAGTATGGGGAGTCCACATCTCCTCAGGTATTAGGGAAGTGATTTTAAATTTTTGTTCATTAGAAAGACTATGGTTTGTTTGAAATTAGTTTACTCTTTGATGGAACAAGCCACTCTATTTCCACTTGGGAATTACCATTTAGGCCAGTTGCCTAGAGCCATGTCCTAAGTGCTACATGGAATAAATAATTTTTACAAGGCAGTGAAAAAAGGACTCAGAAATCTATAAAGGGGATTATTCAAAAGAATATTCAACTAAATCATTTTATTATATAACTGAAATGTCAATAATTAATAGTAATTGCCTTTACTTGTTTTTTATAACTCTTTAAGTGAGGTTTCTTTTCTTGAACTTTTTCAAAAACCTGAGCAGACCTGGAGTCCCTGACCACTGTACCCACCCATCATCTTTGAAAGGATGAACTAGGAAAGGTTCATTCATTATCTAACCCTATGAAGATGATCTTATCACTACTTTTTTCTCTAGGAGCAAACATATCTTTTTCTTTTATTCCCAAGGTGATTGAGAGTAAGGACATACAATTATAACTTTTCCTTACTGGTTGGAGCAAATTACTTCTAACCAATATTATAAAACAGCTGATATACATACATAAACCTTAAGTCATATCTTGCAATGACATAAATTAAGACCTATGGTATTGTGCTCTCCTAGTGAGATTATATCAAGTCTGTTTTCCCACAAATGAAGCATGCATTGCCAAAAGAAAAATTGTTCAGGGGTACACTTACTGGCTGATGCATTCCATCATCTAAAACAAAACTCATGATGCTTCAAATATTAAATGAGTTCATTTATGCCAGGAATTCAGAATGGAACCCAAAATATACAAAGGACTCAGTAAGTTAATTGCTATTATAGTAAACCTTTGCATTTGAGCATTATCCAAGGCAAAATGAAAGAAAGAGGTCTTTGTCTTTCTGGCTTTTAAACAGTATGAGTTTAGTAAAATAATGTCAATGGTACCACAGGAACAAATGTCCAAGGATGGCTGGTATGGGTGTTTTTGCACCTAGCAGATCATTTCAAAGTGTATTCATTTGGGCAACATATTTGCTTTGGAATTCACTTTATGAATTTTATTTCCAACTTTAACTTTTTATTTTGTATTAACTTCTTATATAATGAAAAAAATATATATTTAATCTGGATTTCAACCAGAATCAGATGATCTACAAGCCAGAAATGCTTCCATTTCACCAGGGATCACTATATTAACTGTGACACTTATTTAATGATCAAAACACTGTGTGCTCCTGAGCTGTCCACTTTTTCTCATCAAAGAGTAAAGCTAATGATTAGAGGATTCCTACATTTGTAGGTCTGGCCTCCATGAGAATTTTGAAAGTAACATTAATCTTCTTAATCTCATAATAATTCCCTGGTTCAGTCTTAAATATACTATTCTTTTTCTAATATTAAAATAGATCCACTATGCAAAACATTTTCTCTTATTATTTATTTTAATTCAATGATTTTTCTCATTTCTTCAGTAGAATAGTTCTTTCTTTCTAGAGGTAAGTGAACTTTCATATAGTCTACTCTTGAGCCTCAGAAACTTTCCAAGTTTATAAACGGATAGTATCCACACTAACTGAGTTTACATCTAGATATAACAGTTAACCATGCTTGGCAAATAGGAAGTACATAGTGGTTGCTATGACTGTTAGGATTGGAATATTGGGCCAGCCCCTTGCTCTGGCATGAGGGCTGGTCCAGGTTTAGTTCTCCCCAGTAGCACTGAAGATATCTCATGCTGTGCTGCTTCCCACTAGAAGAAGGAGACTCTTATTCCAGACCTGTAACCGTGTGTGTGTGTGTGTGTATAATAAACCATATAATTTTTATTTCAAATAATTATCATGTCTTATATTTCTCATGCTGCATTAAGCTATAAAGTTAGTCTTTCTTGGGTTCACAGAAGCTGCAGTTTGTTCCCTGGTAGCTAATCTATTTGGCTAAAGTAAGTTTTATTTTGATTTTATTGGTAAAGGAGTGTACTATGTCTACCCAAACCAACTTGTTCTAGGGTCCCTGACACAAGAGGTGAGGACAACAAGGTTACAGTTGTAGCAGTGCTTCCCTTCCCTGAGTGTGAGTCCACTTTAGTAGAAACACCATTTTATATATATATGTATGTGTGTGTGTGTGTGTGTATATATATGTATATATATGTATATATCCTATCTAATAAAAGAGTAATATGCAAATTGACTGTACCTCTGCTACATCCACAAGTCACACCCACCAGCCAATCAGGAGCAAGTATGCAAATTAACCCAACCAAGATGGCTGCAGCCACGGAGCAAACAGGAGGCCTGGGTTTCCCTGACAATGAAGAAAGCCAAGCTTCCTGCACACCCTGGCGGCCCAGGCCTCTGCTCAAGGCTACAAAGTTTCAATTATAGAAGATAAATAAATCCCAACAAAAATGGCTGTGGCCACGGAGCAAACAGGAAGCTTGGGTTTCCCCGGCGATGGAGGAAGCCAAGTTCTTGCCCTGTCCTGGCCTCCACTCAAGGCTACAAAGTTTCAATTATAGATGACAAATAAATCCCAGATACCAGGACCTCTGCTTGGGTCGCCGGGGGGCATGGCCGGCCTGCAAACCACCACATGCCCCTCGCCCAGGCCGCCCCATGCCCCAAGGGAACCCCCACCATGATTCAGGACACCCTTCAGGGCAAACCAGCTGGCCCCCACCCATGCACCAGGCCTCTATCCTATCTAATAAAAGAGTAATATGCAAATTGACCATCACTCCAACACACAAGATGGGCTGCCCCCATGTGGTAAAAGATGGCTGCCCCCATGTGGACACAAGATAGCTGCCACAAGATGGCCAGCAGGGGAGGGCATTTGGGAGGGACCAGGTCTGCAAGGGTGGGCAGTTGTGGGCGATCAGGCCAGCAGGGGAGGGCAGTTGGGAGGGACCACGCCTGCAGGGGAAGGCAGTTAGGGGCAATCAGGTGGGCAGGGAGCAGTTAGGCATCAATCAGGCTGGCAGGGGAGTGGTTAGGGGTTATCAGGCAGAAGGGGTTAGGGGCAATCAGGATGGCAGGCAGGCGAGCAGTTGGGAGCCAGCAGTCCTGGATTGTGAGAGGGATGTCCAACTGCCCATTTAGGCCCAATCTGGGATCAGGCCTAAACGGGCATCCGGACATCCCTTGAGGGGTCCCAAATTGGAGAGGGTGCAGGCTGAGCTGAGGGACACACCCTCCCCGGGCCTCTAGTATATATGTATGCTTCCTAAATGCAACCCTATAAAAATGTGACCCAATAGATTGAGAAATTAAAGTTACTATTTTATTGGAAATTCATTGATGGTTTCTTCACTCAGCATGTCTTACACATCTTACAAAAGTCACATGCCCTGGATACTTCTTTACATGGAAACAGGAGAGTCTAATTTACTAAAAAGCTCTAAAAGTTGCAAAGGCAAAGGCACTGAGAATCCCAACACTCAGTCGAAGAAGCAAATGTGTTCATGTTCACACATTTGGGAGGGTTGTCCTGACTCCCTCACATGTAAATCCAGGACTGCCAGTTGGCAGGAGACATGCACACCACACCCCCAAAGCCAATACTCGCCCATTCTCAGTGATGGTGGGAAGATCTGGCTGGAACTCCACATGCAGGCACCTTTGTGTGGTATCCCCAAAAGTGATAGAAAGATCTACACAGGAAAAAGCTCAGTGCATTCACCATAGTTGATTACATGAAAATAAGACAAGGTCTGGGTTTTTGTGTTTTGTTGTTTTTTACTTCTCACCAAAAAGGAGAAAGGAAAAAGGTAGAATTATTTTGTTGTTGTTAATCATCATCTGGAGATATTTTTCCTTTTTTTTTTTTTTTTTTTTTTTTTTTTTTTTTTTGGGAGAGTGGAAGAGAGAGGGAAAGACAAAGAGAAAAAAAATCAATGTGAGATAGATTGGTTGCCTCCTTCATGAGCCCTAACCCCAACCAGGCTAGGGAGGAGCCTGAAACCAAGGCATGGGTCCTTGACCGGAGTCAAACCCAGGACCCTCTAGTCCGTAGCTGATGCTCTATCCATTGAGCCAAACCAGCTAGGGCTAGAATTTTTTGATTTAACATTGTTTGGGCCTTGGTGAGTATGGCTATGTGACATGTTACTAGTATATGGTATAGAAAGCATTTTAAGGCCTAATCAAAGTATGTGTCATTCCAAATTTTACTTATTTGGCATACCTTGTTTTATTGCACTTTCCAGCTATTGTTTCTTTTTTACAAATTGAAGGCAAAACCTTCCACCTACAAAATATTTGGAGTAGCTAAAGGCTCAGATGATAGCATTTTTTTTAGCATTAAAGTATCTTGTAATTAATATATATATATATATATATATTTTTTTTTTTTTATATTTTTTTTTTATTTTTTTTCCGAAACCGGTTTGGATCAGTGGATAGAGCGTCCGCCTGCGGACTGAAAGGTCCCAGGTTCGATTCCGGTCAAGGGCATGTACCTTGGTTGCGGGCACATCCCCAGTAGGAGGTGTGCAGGAGGCAGCTGATTGATGTTTCTCTCTCATCGATGTTTCTAACTCTCTATCCCTCTCCCTTCCTCTCTGTAAAATATCAATAAAATATATTTAAAAAAAAAGATATATACATTTTTTAATATAATGCTATAGCACACTTAGTAGACTTCAGTGTAGTGTAAATATAACCTTTATATACACTGTGAAACCCCAAAATTTATGACTCACTTTATAGCGATATTTGCTCTATTGTGGTTGTCAGGAACTGAACCCCCAGTGTCACCATGGTCTGCCTGTACTCCCTTCCCCAAACTCTCCTCACATATCTGTCACTTATTTAAGCAATTAAAATGCATCTTTATGAATTTCTCCTTTATATCTTATTACTGTTTCTGGATTGAGCCCCAAATCTCCTCAGGGGTAAAATATGGTTTACTTTATGCACTAGTTTGAAGTTGAATTGTTTTCTTTGAGAGGCCTGGGTTTTGGTCCCTCCTTATTTTCACAGGATAAATACAGGCAATTTATTTTTCATTAATCTTCTTTAATATTCTCTCACGGCTCCTTGGTCAAATAGAGCAGACAAATGCACCTACTTTAAGTGTGTATTGTGGACAACAAGGGGCCCCATGCTAACCTGACAAACTCAGGGAAGGCCTGCGTGGTGGCCTTGCAAACTCAGAGACCTAAAGTAACCACAAAGGATGGTCTGAAATTAAAACTGTTTTAATTAAAAAGCAGTCTATCGTGGGTAGTCATGTCCTAGGCTGGTATTTTCCCTGGCAAAGATCAACTTTGATCTTAACTGAGCCTATTCTCTTTTTGCATCTAAGATAACATACGTTTGGAATGTCAGGGCAACTTGTAACTTCCTTTTTTCCAGACCCCTTAGGGCACAACCAATGCACCAGGGCAAATTCCCTCATTGTTATTTTTATCATGTTAATTGTTGACTGTTAACTATATTGTACCCACCTAGGTAACAGTTATTGGAAGAATTACTTTATTGCTTCTAGGAGGAGAGAAGTAAAATACATTTTTTAAATGTGATTAGCAGCCTTCTGTCCCCACTTTCATTGCTATTTTTATTCTTGGTTTATTTTGCAGCAATGGCATGAACCTGAGGGCAGAGATGACCTGCTTTAAGAAACAGTGAACTCAATGTTAAGCAACTGATATAGTGAAAATCCAAATTTGCTTGTATTAGCCAAATCTCAGTAACTAATTTTGAAACTTAAATTGATAGAAATTTTCTGAAAGACAACTTTGAAAAAAATTACATATATATACATACATACATACATACATGATCTTAAAATGTTAAAATAACTGATTTTGGACCCAGTATTTTTACCTCTAGGTCATTTGCACTAAGAAAATAATTAGCTGCTTGTACAAAAATTTTATCACAACATTTTTACATTGTTCTTAAATTTTAAAATGTATGAAACACCTAAATTAATGGTTTTCTACAGGGTCATGTTGGCACTTTAGATGGGCAGTTCTTCAGTTGTGTCCTGGCCTGAGCTTTGTAGGAGATTTAACATTAATCTCCTTCATCCATTAAATTCCAGAAATGCCTCCACACCAACCTTTGTGACATTCAAAACATCTCTCTCTCTCTCTCTCTCTCTCTCTCTCTCTCTCTCTCTCTCTCCCCCTAGCCCCATCACACACATTTTTACCTCCTTAGAGGACTAGTATTGCCCCTTTGGAAATTGTAGCCTAAACATTTGCAAGATGGGGCTGGTTAAATAAATGTTGGTAGAGCCATTTATGAAGCTCTCTGATACGTTTTAGACGATTATTTATTGACTTGAGAATATAGTTTGCAATATAACTTACAGTACACACAGAGGCACATATATGCACATGGTTGTGGTTGCCAAATATATTTGGGAATAGATCTAGGTGCCTCCAATACTCAATGTCATACACAATTAATAGGGTTTATTTTTCTAATGTGTCAAGAGTGTTGTTGTTAGCAGTCTTGATAGTTTCTCTCAATCAATAATATCATGTGGTTTCTTCCTCAAAGTCACAAGATAATCTCAAATTATAGGAATCACATTCTCATTCCTGGAAATAGAAATGAAAAAATGGGACTTTTGGAACATCCCATTGGTCAGAATTTGTTCATATGTATACCTATAACTGCAAGAATATATGGGGAGTTGAATCCTTGTGAAGGGTTCATAGGCAACCGAAACAAAATCAATAATTTGTTTTATTAGAAAAAAAGATCCTTGAAGTCAGATAAGCTACCATCATTCTTTCACCTTTACAAACAAAAGTTTCCTCTCACCATCAATTGTCTTTTTTTAAGTTTTCATTTTTCTTGTTGATTATCCAAACATAGCATGCATTTTAGTTCCTCACTAACATTTGTTCTACCTCTTCCTATAGTGTACACAGAACAATGACTTTTGACAAAAAGAAATCATTTTGCCTCATTAAAATGAAGTTAAATACAAACACAAGGAAAGATGGGAGAGCTTGGGAGGACCATAGTCCAAACAAGGAAGCAGTCCACTTCAACAAATATGAGGAAGCAAGTACCCTGGTGGTGGAAATGAGAATTAAGAAGACCCCGTAGGAAAATATGGGAACACTTCTCAGGCTAGGATCAAATGCTAGCAGACAATATGAAGAAAATATTAAAAGCCTTAAAAGAAATGAGCAATTGGTATGATGCCACCAAGTCATTAGGCTTCCTTTGCAATACCATTTCAACAATCTGAGACCTGGTTGCCAAATCAGAGACTGAGAGAGTAATATTGTAGAGGCTGATCATGTTGGACTTTCTGAAACATGTTTCCTGGTTAAAATTTAATCTTATTACCACACTTTATTTCTCCTTTTTCCCCCTTCTCTTGAGGGGCTTCTTCATGGATGGTATTTATGAAAATATGAAATGACAAAATGTTACTTTGAGAAGAATTTTTGGATAAGAGAAAAATGGCGGCCTTTGATATTTTATGCTTTTCAAAAATTTCTCAGGGATATTTTCAGGCTTTGAAACTTCAAGCCTGTAAATTTAGCTATTTTAAGGAAATAAAAAATGCATGCGTTCCTGTTCCTTCAAAAAGTCACAATGCACATGAAGACTAAATGATAAGAAATAAAGATAACCTTTTTATTAAGCTCTTTTGCCAAGAGCCTTAATTAAGCTCTACATTTTTATTTTTTCTCTTTCATTAATCTCCAGAGGCAAAGAAACATTAAACCTACACAAAAGACTGAAAAAAATATGAGGAATGCAGGTAGTAAGCATATTTTTCTTGATTAGAAGGCCCATTGGTGAAGGCCTGACTTTTGTTCCTCACCCTTCCTTTCTAATTATTGCAGCCACCATTTGATATTCCTCTTTATGAGACAAACTATTTAGAATAACCTTAGAAAGATCATTAAAGCAATTGGTTTTGTGAACTCCATGATAATTTTAGTTTAACATTGCTATTTCTTTTTCAATTCAAGTATATTTTTAACAGAAATTCTGTTTCTTATCTTTTTTACTAGGAATTTTGGTTGCAACTGACATAAAACACAACCTAGACTAATTTACAATGAGTCTCTAACAATACACTTAAAAACTATTCTAGCTCACCTTTCCTGTTTCTCTGTGTTGGCATAATTCTCATTCAAGTTCTGTTTTCATAATGACAAGAGACTATGAACAGCTCCAAACTGACATCTTTTATGGTGACAAGTTCATTGGGAAAGGAAAGGTACCACTCTGTTTTCTGTAGCCATTGCTAGTGTTTCAAAATTGTTGGACCAATTGATTAGTTGGGGATGCAAAACATTGGTTTAGCCAGATCTAGATCCCAAGCATTTATCTGGAATAAGGTGAGGTCAGCCTTTTTCAAAACAATATGGTTCAAGTTAGGTAGTGATATTAAAAGATAATTCCTTTCTCCTCCTCCTCTCAACTTTTTTTCTAGAACAAAAGTCATATTTATTATAACTTCTGAAGATAAACCTGAGTAAAATCTGATTTGGGAGCTAGGGGATCTTGGTTTTAGAACTGACTTGAACACTTGCTATTTTGAAAATTTTTGTCAAGTTATATTTCTTGAGTGTCTGGCTTATCTTCAAAACTAGTACTTTGAGTAAATAGTCAAATGTCTTCCTTGAAATGAGGTGATTATTCCAGGTTTCATTAAATTCTTCTTTACTGTAAACAGATTAGTATCTTTCACCAAACATATTTCTTCTCATCATACAGTTCTAATAATCAAATTTAATGCTTTTCCGGGGGAAAAACAAAATATGGAATTAACTTTTTTTGATTTACTGGTTTCCCTGTTTGGTACTCCTGTTCTTTCTAGGCACTTTCTTTCATTCTTTTCCTTGAAATAAAAGACCCCCGGCTTCCAACATGTGGTAACTGACCTGGACCAGCTTAAAACTAATAGCTACAATCCTGGATCTTTGCCCAACTGAACCAGAGAAGCCCACACAATATGTTCCTGTCTTGGAAAAGCCTCTGGAAAGAAAATTAACACAAGTTTAAAAGAGAAAGTCTTTTAAAATTCCTTATGCTTGTTTCAAAATGCATAGTGAAATTTGGTGGGCATGATATTAAAACCAAGTAATTTGCTTCAACCAAGAAGAACAAGATAGATATTACTAAGGCAGTTACCAATGAATATGCAGAAACATCCAAAATACTGTATTGTTCTAATTTCTTAGCACTTTAGAGCAGAATAAATATTTTCAGTAAAAGAGTTCAATTCAGAAACGTACTTTTGACACTTGAAGAAGCACAAAGTTTGAGGACACACGCTTCCCAATTTCAAAGTGTAATCAAAACAGTGTGGTTGTTGCATGTAAATTATATTTCAGTAAAGCTTCATATCTTAATAAGAAGGAAATGACTAAGGCAACCACCAATGCACAGAAAAAAACAGACATAGATAATTTAAAAAAAAAATAAATATTTTCAGAGAAGTAGTCCAATAAGAACCACACATTTGGACACTTGAAAAATTTGAGCATAAGTAATTAATTTTTTACCTGTGGAAAATAGAAATTTTGTGTTCACTACTCTACCGTAAATTCAACTGTATGTATTTAAATACTGTGGGACTAGACATTATACCTTGATCATTCCAATTTCTCAAGTCTGTTGAATATATCTATAATATAACTCCTAATTATTAGATAGGTATAGACAGATAAAGCTAGAAAGCTAGATGGTGGATGGATAGATAGGTAGGCAGATGATAGATAGATAGATAGATAGATAGATAGATAATAGCTATAGACTGACCAAAATGGTGAAGGGGTTGCTTGTGAAATGAAATCTAAAGTATTATTTATGAGGTGTCTTTGGATTCTGGTTTTATTAATGTGGTATTTTAAGTGTTCAGAAAGGAATATCTTCATAGTAATATGGATTAATTTTTGTCAGTATAGAAATATAAGGATTTATGTATACTTTTGCGAAAATAAAATATAGAATTCTGGCATCTATCTAACCAGCATGTTTAACTAACTTTGTTTAAGAAAAAAGGCTTTCTCCAGAATAAGTCAGGCATTAATTTTGGCTTCAAATATATTTTTCTAGTCTGAGTTTTGCCACATGGCATGAGGCCAGGTATGAGAATATTTACTTTTCTTTCACTATGTGTTGAAAACTGGTTTGATCCAGAATTAGAGAAATACACACAGGTGCTGAAAAATAATTTATAGCCTCAATACATATGCAGCTCCTACAGATTTTTGAGGCACATTAATAACCTCAAAATGGCTGAGACTCTGATTATGTTGACAGAGATATCCCTTCTATCCTGCCAAATTCATGCTTATAGGTCTTCTAGTGTATTATTCCATATGCTATAAATATAGATAAAATCCCTACTCTCCTCCAACTTAGCATTAATGGGAAACAGGAGAGATTATATTTGACAATCCATGTGCCACTATTACAAAATGGAGACAGCAGATAGATCATACCACTTACAAAATATAGAGTCTTTCTTTACTATTTTGAGCTAGCACACATTACACTGACTACATAGGAAGTATTGGGATGAGATCCACCTATATTTTAGACAAATTAATGAATATTTCATAAAACGTGTCTCCCTTAGTTGTGGAAAAGCACGTTTATAATTTAATTGGTCTTATGTTTTGTTTTAATATCTCCTCTCATATAACTAGAACCCACATCCACAGGCCTGATGTCTCTAAGACACACACACACACACACACACACACACACACACACACACACACACATTTGTCCCTGGTTTTTCCAGGGATATAGGAGCATCATCACAGAAAATGGTAAAATTCATTTGGTGCATTAAATTCCTAAAGGTAATAGATTTTTAGTTGTTAGTGTCCTTTTTACTTGCAAGTCCTGAAGCCATGAGAATTGGAAGGGTAACAAAAGTTTCCTCTTACCCTGGGACTAGACACACCATGAGGATAGTCCCACCAGCAGAGGGCAGTGGCATACCACGTACAAAACCTGGCTGGGGACAGGCTTCTAAACCTGCTTTGCAACCTGTAGTTAATAAAGAACTGGGCAGGGGGACAAAATAACTGGGTTTAGAGGAGATTTATTTCAACTACATAAGCAAGAAAGTTATACAGCTCCCTGAGAAAACTCCATCCACGGAATTCACAGCAGGACAAAGTGTGCCAGTGATCAAAGGCTACGGTGAAGCTCTAAATCATGGCTGCTAGCTTCCACCCACATGGTGAAACCCCTGAAGACCGGCTCAGTGTTTATAATTTTAACAACAAAAAGGGGATTGTGTTTGTGATCTCTGATTTGGAGAAGCAGATAATTTATAAATAAATCTGAATCAAGAAACTATGGACTCTCTCCAGACAAAATTAAGAAATGTGGGTTATTGTACCAGCTTTGCTATTACTAGGGATTGACTATAGTGAAGTGTCTTAGCTTTTCTGAAAGTCAGTTTAATGGTTTAAAAGTGAATTGCACTAGACCAGTGGTCCGCAAACTCATTAGTCAACAGAGCCAAATATCAACAGTACAACGATTGAAATTTCTTTTGAGAGCCAAATGTTTTAAACTTAAATTTCTTCTAACGCCACTTCTTCAAAAATAGACTCACCCAGGCCGTGGTATTTTGTGGAAGAGCCACACTCAAGGGGCCAAAGAGCTGCATGTGGCTTGTGAGCCACGGTGTGCCGACCACTGCACTAGACAATTGTGAAGGCAACTCCAGCTCTAATACCTCTTCGCCTGTGCCTCTGTGCTGGGGAGCCCCCATCAGCCTTCCTCTCAGTATATTCTGAAGAAGAATACAATTGTATATTCAATATCCTTTATATAGGTGCTGCAGGCAGTATGTTTAAAGTGAGGTGCTACTAACTTAGATTCAGTGTATAACTAAGGGGTGTTGAAACTCCCCTGTTGTTCCTTGGTGATTTAAATAGAAGAGATTCCTACTTCTCCCCACTCCACTACCTTTCTCTTCCTTCACTCTTGAGAGCTACTTCCATATAGCATGCCTGACAGCTGAATCAAGTGCTATCTACCTGACAACACTGTGCAAATTAAGCTCAAATATGTGCATTTCATTTGGTATAGACTATAGTGTTGCTTGCTTGCTTGATTGTTTTTGTTTTTTACTATTTAATAATTTGCCAATATTTAAAAATTAAGGCATTTCCCCTAAGAATCCTGATTTCCAACTTCTTTTGAAAACAGATGTCAGGCAGTATGGGGTACTCATTCCAAATAGCAAACAATTTCCAGAACTGAGGGATGCTGCTTCCCTTAGGGTCTACTTCCTTGGTTCACCTGAATCTTCAAGCTGCCGACTTCTCTCCCTTAAATGGTCATTTCTGGCCACTCTGGCCACTCTAGGCATTACAGTGTGTGAACACTGGATGAACCCCAATACCACAGTCTGTCTCCTGGTTGGGTTTGTTCATTTGTAAGAAACTTTGCTCCTATGTTTTCAGCTTATTGGTTGAGTCAAGGTCTCTAAATCTCCTCCTACCCCCTATTTTTCTAGCTCTAATAGAAGCTTTAGTTTATTTTCCCCACTTAATAATAATTGATAACTCACCTGCAGGTTTAAGGCAACTAAAAATCACACACCTTAGTCTCAACAGCATTTTAGTGACACGTTCTTAAAAGTTCAAACTTTGGTGATTCAAAAGAAACAAATATAATACAATAAGAACAATAGAATTGGGGGGCAAGGAACTCTGTACTCAGCTCCTCAGATAGTACCACCAAGACTATTCACAATCAAATTACAACATTAAGTACTACAAATATATCCACTATTAGAGGCCTGGTGCATGAAATTTGTGCATGAGGGGGGTGGGGAGGAGGGTCTGCTCAGCCCAGCCTGCACCCTCTACAATCCAGGATCCCTCTCACAGTCATGGACCACTGGCTCCTAACTGCTCACCTGCCTGCCAGCCTGATCACCCCTAACTTCCCCTCCCTTCCAGTCTGATCACCCCTAACCGCCTCTGCCTGCTGGCCTGATCACCCCTCACTGCCCCCCCCCCTGCCTGCCTGGTTGCCCCTAACTGCCCCCCTGCTGGCCAGATCACCCCTAACTGCCTCTGCCTGCCAGCCTTATCATCCCCAACTGCCCCCCCCTGCCAGCCTTGTTGCCCCCAACAGCACCCCCCCTGCTGGCCTGGTCATCCCACACAGCCAGCTGTTTGGTTGTTTGGTCCCCCTTCACTAACCCCCCTGCTTGCCTAGTTGTCCCACGCAGCCTGCTGCTCAGTCATTTGGTCATCCCTCACTAACAGCCCTGCCGGCCTGGTTGCCCCATGCAGCCTGTTTGGTTGTCCGTTCAGTTGCGATGGTCGCTTAGGCTTTTATATAGATAGATTTACTGATCACCTATTAAGTGCCAAACTTTTGCTGGGTTATCAAAACTCCCATTTTATGAATGGAGAAGTACAGACTCTGGGAGGTGCATTGCTTTGCAAAGACATGCAAACTTGAGGAATAGGAGGGGATTTAGGCCATTTAGTCTAACATCTTTGCAAATGAGAAAAATAAACCCAAAAAGATTAAGACTTGAGAGAGGATCCTGCACTGTACAGGCCCAGGGATCCAAGTGAGTATATTGAAGGTAGCTCCTTCTATTTACCTACACTGTCCCTGGGAATTCTGTTTTATTAATCCCCTCTGTTATTTATGTTTATGCTCATCTTCCTAATGGAAGTTTACGGCTTTTGGTGGACATGGTCTATATGTCATCCATGTATTTCCCTTCAATAATTCTCATGCAACTTATACCCTGATATTTTGTGCTGCTAAATCTTAGACTACAGCAGGGCAGATATCCAAAGGCTGTGGCAGGAAGATAAGTGGCTGTATGACAAATGTTGCAAAACCAAATGGAACATCTGAGACAGACATGGCAGGGGCTCTCGGGATGACAGCTGTACACACAGCTCCAGCTGAAATTCTCCACGTACATCTGAGGAGACAGAAAAGGAATAAAATGACATTTGCAAATAAAATGCCCTGTGGGCACATTTTGTATATTCAAGCTGCCATGCTTGGAAAAAAGCAGAGTCCATTACGAGAGGAACCTCCACCAGTCACCCTTTCAAGCCTCATTGATTTTTATGCACAATATGATGACATATACGAGGATGATTAAAGTATGGAGCCAGTAAGTAAGGAGGGGAATAACCACAAGCCACTGGAGAGGTTGTAATTGGTGTTGGACTTCTAAAACCAGAACCAAGTTTCCACCTAAACATGTGCTTCTCCTTTTGCAAGCATGTGGATACCAACACTTTCCAAATAAAACAGTAGTCTTGGATGACTTCAAGGATGGTAATAGCAAGGTCAACTTAACACTGAGAAGAGGTTGCAAGTTGCCTGCTGGTCTCTAAATTGCTTCTCCACACACAGTGAGCATCTTATGCATAGATGGCACTCAATGGATAGTCACATACTCAAGAAGGCCTTTATTGTGTGAACTAGAATATTGAGTACCTCAATCCACTAACTTGACCCAGATTAAATAAAGTTGGTGTCAGATTGAAATCTCAGTCTTCTGACCTAAAATCCAGTCAATTAATAACTAGATGGAAAATGTATTGCATTTCTGGGAATGAAGAGTATAAAATCTTTAAAAAAAAAAAAGGGTACTCATCAACTTAAAGACGTTTGCTTTCCTATGAAAAGCATGTTCATAGGATTGTTTTGGTATATTTTTGTTGTTGTTAATCCTCACCTGAGTATATTGTTCCATTGATTTTTAGTGAGAGTGGGAGAGAGGGAAAGAGACAGAGAGAAACATCGATGTGAGAGAGATACATCGATAGGTTTCCTCCCACACACACCCTGACCAGGTTTGGGGAATGAGCCTGCAACTTGAAGCACCTGCCCTTGACTGGAATCAAACCCAGGATCCTTCAGTCTGAGGACCAATACTCTATCCACTGAATCAAATCAGCTAGAGCCATGGCCATTTTTTAAAATTTTTCTTTATTGATTAGAGCATTTCGTATGTCTCCTTTTTCCCCCATTGACCTCTCCCTGACCACTCCCACCCCCCCCCCCCCCCAGTACATGTCCTCACCCCCCTAGTTATACTTATATGCATGCATACAAGTCCTTTGGTTGATCTCTTAACCATCCCCCTGCCCCCCGACACCACCACCCTACCCTACCTTCCCTCTGAAATTTGATGGTGTCTGTTCAATGCTTCTCTGTCTCTGGATCTATTTTTGTTCATCAGTTTATGTTGTTCATTATATTCCACAAATGAGTGAGATCATGTGATATTTATCTTTCTCTGACTGGCTTATTTTGCTTAGAATAATGCTCTCCATGCAAGGTCATCATTGTTTTCCCAGATTATCCCCAAGTCAAATTTTTAACTTTTTGGTTGTTGTTGCTTTTTAAATCAGCTGTATTGAGGTATAATTTATATACAATAAGATTCATCACTGTTAAATATACAATTTGATGAATTTAACATTTTAAAGGCTTATACTTCCTTCCTATTGGAGAGGGATTGCAGAGAAGTGACCAGCAGAACAGACCTTGGAGTCAGATTGCAATTGTTCTGTGACTTTGGGTAATTTATTAAATTCTCTGTGCCTTGTTTCCTGAGCTATAAAATTGTGATAACACATATCTACTTCATAAGGTTCATGTGAAGATTAATTTATATGCATATACTAGAGGCCCAGTGCACAAAATTCACGCATGGGTGGGGTCCCTGGGCCTTGTCAGTGATCAGGGCCAATCAGGTTCCCCACCTCCCCGCCTCCCCACCTCCTTGCCTCCCCGCCTCCCCTCCTCTCCTTCCCTCGCAGCCCATGAGCTGCCACCCCATGGTTCCCCATTTCCCCCCTCTCCCTCTCTTCCTTCTCTTGCCACCACTGCATGGTTCTCTGCCTCCCCCCTCTTCCTTCCCTTGCCACCCATGTCTGTCACCACCCACCCCCAGTTCCCTGTCCCAGCCTGGGGCCCGGCCCCTATTGGGCTATCTAGACCTGCTGGCCGGAGGTTGGCCAGCAGGCCCCATTGGTGATCGGGGCCTGGGGGCTGGGGGCAGTTCCTGCATTGAGCATCTGCCCCCTAGTAGTCAGTGCATGTCATAGCGACCGGTTGTTTCAGTCATTCTGGTCATTCCATCATAACAGTCACTTAGGCTTTTATATGTATAGATAAACTATATTACTTATAACTGTTATATGCATACTAGTATATAAAACAAGTATCTGCCATATAACTATTATTGCTTTAAGACATATCTTACATACATATTTGAAAGAAGTGTATAGATAGATAGATAGATAGATAAATATGTATATATGTGTGTATATATATATATATATATATATATACTTCTTTCAAATATGTATATGTTTTTAGAGAGCAAGGAAGGGAGAGGGATAGAGAGATAGAAACATCAATGAGAGAGAGACGTTGATCTGGCTGCCTCTTGCACAACTCCTACTGGGGATGGAACCCACAACCCAGACATGTGCCCTGACAAGGAATTGAACCTGGGACCTCTTGGTTCATGAGTCAGCACTCAACCACTGAACCACACTGGCTGGGCTAAAAAAGTTTTTACCTCATTTTGCAGCACTGATTTCGCCTCAGAAGAGATAATAAGATTCTGCTATTAGTCATCATGGTTAATCCACAAACAGTTCAAGTCTGTCCATTTTTTAAAAAATTGCATTATACATTTCTGCAAAAACCTATGAACTACTCTGAGGCACAGAAATTTGCTCTATCATAAGAACACACTGAATTTCCTCTGCTACTTTGGACTTGCTTTTAGTTGTACCTCAGCTGATAAAAGTCAAGCAGAATGTTCTAGGGACTGAACATTATCTGTAGCTTTATAGGACATGGAAGAGTGGGACTCTGTGGAGGCATGAACATTTTTGGACTTTCTAAAATTACACTAGTTTTCAAGGAGTGCTCGCTCTACTCTGCAAATGTGCCAACACCTTTTCCAAATAAAGCTGTACTCCTGAGTGGTGTTAATGATGATAAAACAAGGCTGTGCCATGAAGTGAGAAGCGTAAGTGGAAGGCTCTAGTACTTCCCCGGCCTTCCCCACCCACATTAGTCCTCAGTGTCTAGTGGAGGCCCAAATGTCAGAGCAGAAATACAAGGAAGTCAAGGTCATTTCAGCCTGTTAACCACAAAAAGTAACAAAGAGACCATTTGGACTTGGTTGGTGCAGTGAAAACAGACAAAAAATACCATTAATGGGAATTTCTCTGAGTTTTCGTTGAGACCTTTCCTCTTTTCTTGGAAGTAGTAATGTTATTTTCAGGACATATCATGCCAATTGGGAGATTTGACAGAAACACTACTGTGGCCACACTGCCACGTGGTAGGTAGGAATGCATGCCACTCCATTCTACCAACTATTCAGTCTCTCTACTACTGTAAATAAGAACATAACATTTTCAAATGATTTTCATGAAGAGGCTTGGGACTTTTTAAAATAATGAGCAGATGCCATTCTATCTCTGACCATCATTAACTTTGCTACCTTAGGCAAGTCTCTGAACACTTCCCCTCTACCCCCAAGATGCACACTCAAGACTTCGGGGTTCTTCTGTATCGAAGGAGCAGGCTGGGTCTAGGTTCATTTCTAGTTCTGACATTCTGTGACTTATATGATCTCCGATAAAGTTGTTTGCAAATGGATGCTGTTGGTCAGGAGAATAGGTGGGTAATAGCAAAAGACTATCAAGGAGAAAAATAAGGTAGTACTGGATAGTATATCAAAACACTTAATTGCAGCATCTAGGGGTTTGACTTGAGGGTAAATTTCTAAAGCACTCATATTGGGAGAGTTGAACAATGGTTTATCCATTTGGTTTAAAATGTTAATTAATGCCCATTGTAGTATAAAAGAATTATGGAGGTAAGAGGAAGCTGATATTCATGTTGATCCAAACATGAATAATGTTTTGTGCTGCTATTCATAAATGTGTGTGTGTGAGTATCTAAACCTTCACTTCCAGACGGAGTATATGTATATATGTATATGTATATAGGGTGGGGCTGAGTAGGTTTATAGTTGTTCACATGGAAAATAATATGATAATTAATAAATAATATTACAGTATAAACTCTGTTTCACATATTTACATTGGTAAGCCTACTTTTGTCCCACCCTGTATGTGAATCACTATAAATCATATACACAATAAATATGTATTAAAAATTATTTTTTTTAACTTTAGAAACCAATAGAAAATACAAAAATAACTTGTCCAGGTACTTCACAAGAGGAAACAAAGATGCACAATAAACGCATAATGGGTGCTTAACCTAATTGCAACCAAAGAAGTAATTACTAATAAAATTGAAGAGAGATACGATTTCCCACCTACCATATTGGCAAAACAACAAAGACTAGTTCTCCAAGTATTATTTGGGATGCAGAAAAAAAGGGCTGAACCAAGTGTTGGTAAGATATGAAGAACGAGAATTCTCATATATTGCAAATGAACTGCTTCAGATCTAGTTCAATTGATGATGCCCATAAAATATAATCTATCATGTCTACTTCTGGGTATCTAGTTTGAGTATCTTGTGCATGTTAAATGTGCTTTGAATATTTCTATCTCTTTGTAATACTCTTTGGAAACCATATGGCCCACAAAGATAAGTTCTGTTTTTCTTGTTTGTCTCATTTTATTCTATACTAGTGGCCCAGAGCATGAAATTCGTGCATGGGGTGGGGGGTGTCCCTCAGCCCAGCCTGCACCCTCTCCAATCTGGGACCCCTTGAAGGATGTCCTACTGCCAGTTTACAGGGATCGGGCCTAAACCAGCAGTCGGACATCCCTCTTGCAATCTGGGACTGCTGGCTCCTAACCACTCACCTGCCTGCCTGCCTGCCTGATTGACCCTAACCACTCTGCCTGCCAGCCTGCTTGCCCCCAAATGCCCCCCTCCGCCAGCCTGATCATCCGCAACTGCCCCCCGTGCCAGTGTGCTTGCCCCCAACTGCCCCCCTCCGCCAGCCTGGTCATCCTCAACTTCCCCCCGTGCCAGTGTGCTTGCCCCCAACTGGCCCCCCCTGCCAGCCTGCTCATCCCCAACTGACCCTCCTGCTGGCCTACTTGCTCCCACCTTCCCTCCCCATTGGTCTGCTCACCCTCAACTTCCCTCCTGCTGGCCTGCTCACTTCAAACTGCCCCCCGCTGTCCTGATCACCTCCAACTGACCCCCACTGATGGCCTGCTCACCCTCAACTGGCCCCCCTGCTGGTCTGCTTACCCCCAATGGCCCCGCCTCCCACCAGGCTGTTCACTTACAACTGCTGTCCCATCCTGGCCTGATCACCTACAAATGCCCTCCCCTCTTGGCCTCTAACAACCTCTACCTCAGCCCTGCCACCATGGCTTTGTCCAGAAGAACATCCAGAAGGTCTCCTAGAAGGTCTCCCAGTCTAATTAGCACTTTATTAGTATAGACAGAGGCCTGGTGCATGGGTGGGGCTGGCTGGTTTGCCCTGAAGGGTGTCCTGGATCAGGGTGGGGATTCCCTTGGGGTGTGGGGCGGCCTGGGCGAGGGGCCTGTGGTGGTTTGCAGACCGGCCATGCCCCCATGGGGTGAGGGTCCCCATTGGGGGGATGTGGCCAGCCTGGGTGAGGGGCTGAGGGCTGTTTTCAAGCTGGCCACACCCCCTTCAGGGTGGGGGTCCCTGCTGGGGTGCCTGGCCAGCCTGGGTGAGGGGCTGATGGCTGTTTGCAGGTTGGCCAAGCCCCCCAGTGGGGACCCTCACCCCATGGGGCTGTGGCCAGCCTGGGTGAGGAGCTGAGGGCTGTTTTCAGGCTGACCACGACCCCCGGTGATCCAGGCTCCCAGCCCCTCCTTTTTTTCTTTTCTTTTTTTTTTTTCAGCACCTCCTTGAGCAGAAGCCAGGGCCTGCTAAAAGCAGGTTTCTGGGATTTATTTATCTTCTATAATTGAAACTTTGTAGCCTTGAGCAGAGGCCAGGGCTGGCCAGGGCAGATGGGAAGCTTGGCTTCCTCCATCACCAGGGGCAACCCAAGCCTCCTGATCGCTCCAGCTCTGCCTCCATCTTAGTTGGGTTAATTTGCATACTCGATCCTGATTGGCTGGTGGGCGTGGCTGGTGGGTGTAGTGGAGGTACAGTCAATTTGCATGTTTCTCTTTTATTAGTGTAGATTAAGTCAAAAGATCACTGTCAAGTTCTTTAATTGATGACTCCTGATAAATACTAAGAAAAAGAGTTAAGGATCCTGGCTCCTAAGCAGTAGACAGAGTATTAAAATTGGGTGGCAGGGGCTGAATAAAGCAATGCCTATTTCATAGGGTCCCTGAAGATTGCTGCAGAAAGTTATGATACCTATAAGTACATGTATCCCACTCAAAGATCCGTGTCTGCCTTGAACACAACCAGCTAGTGTTTATAAGTCCTCTTACAATTTTTCAGGGAGGACTTTTTTTTTTCTACATCAGAAATCCTCATACTTCTATTAGGTTTATTATTCCATCTTTGAAAGGAGTTAAAAGGAAAAAGCTACAGCACAAAGTTTTTTGTTTTTTTTTAAAGTAATTAAAGCTCAGTCACAGAAATTGGAATCATTCTTTCAATTAACATGCAACATAAGTTTTCTACTTTGAATTTAGGAAATGTTACTACTATATGCAAGAATCTATTCATTGAGCATCTAGTCGATTTATTGAGTTCAATTGTATGCTAGTGTAATTACTTACTGGATCAAAGGTAGTGATTCTAAATATTGTAAGAATGGGGAGAACAGATATGGATTGTCTGCCTCTCTATTTCAGACATCTCATTAGATATCCTTAGTGCATAGGTCTCACTGCCTTGGGTTTCTTTATAATAGTGGATTGCTCGTTTATTTGTTTGACATAGAGACATCTTTGAATGGAGTGGGAGAAACTGCCAGGTGTCTCCTTGCATACAAAGCCCACTGCCATAAATTATATTCAAAGTTAAAATATATATGGTCCATTTTAATGTAATTACAGGTTAAACTTTTATAAAGTAAAAAGAAATATGTCATAATGCATGTTAAATAGCATCAACAAACAAATTTATCTACTCTAAACACATCTCAGCCATTTACATTGCATTTCTTTCTTCATAGCTCACACAGTGGTTCATGAGCTCAACAAGCATCTATGGACTACCTCCACTGTTAGTGTGTGCTAGCCTCGCTTGGCCATAAATACTAGTAAAGGCAATGTGATTCCTGACTTCAAGAAGCACAGCGTTCATTTAAATCTCTGACTTGTTATTTAACATGAAAAATATTTAAATGCGGATTCAGGAAATGGAAAATCTCTTCCATACCAGTTAGATTTATTTGACATCCTTATTAATTTAATGCTTTTGTTTACTCCTTTCTGACATCCACTGTTTTTTCTTCCTGTTAATATTACATGAAGAAACATCACAGGTCATATACAGAACACCGTGGATGACAGAAGAGAGATACAAATTGGTTATTACATTTGTTACAGGCTAAATGCAAATGATAATCAAGACATTTGGACTTTGCTATGTGAGAGGCACCAAAAGGATGAGGACATGGGAGGGATAGTCTTAATGGCATTTGTATTTCTGAGTTGCAGTACTATCTCCATCCCTGACTCAAACTATGCTGTAGAGATGGAACTGTGTTAGCTTTCTGGAAAGGGAGAGGATGTACTTTGAAAACAGTGTTTTGTAATAACTTATATGAGGTAATTTTATCATATGAATCCTTGTAAGTAAGATATTTCACTTTGCTATAGTAATGTTAAAACAAATTTATAGAAAATTTATAAACTATCAAAAAATGTAAGAAATTCTCAGTTACAGTATAAGCCCCATATTTAGTCATAAACATTTTGAATATGTTTAAAATATTCTTTAAACTGGGTAAACATCCTTGAAAATTTCACAAAACCTTATAGAATTAAAGCAATGTTATCCACAAAGCTTGCTGTTTTTCTTTTACTGCTTATGCTATGGTCATTTTACCATTCAATGAAATATTGTTTGAAACATGCTTCCCATCTTCTAAATAATATAAAATTCTATATTAGTGTCATGATTTATATATGTGAGCCAAAACCACTTGGAACATAAATTTCAGAACACTTTCTAAACAGTAAGTAACAGTGCAAAGCATCCTTTAAAAAGATCAAAGATAATTAAACCACTTTCAACTGTGTTAATTGCCTCAAATATTTTCATCATTAATTAGAAAAAAAACAATGGGATTTAGAAACCTGCTTATGTGCTGCAGCAGGACTTGGTAGGCCCATTAATTTAAATTGTTTCTTTTCACTTTACTATTGTTGTTTTTAAACACTTGAAAGTTCTGTGCTTCTGGGGAAGTGTTCTGTTTACAGATTCTCTAAACTCTCATATCTTCTCCTCATTGTTTTGATTTTGGGAACATGCTACTTTAAAAGAGATGTGATTCTAAGTTTATAAAATGTGTTTAAGCCAATTATCTCATGAGCTTCCTAGTGATTTGGCTTTGTCATGGATATTAGCTCTTCAGGACACCTAGCATCCATTGCCAGAAGCCAATTCCAGCATGTCATAATTACAAGAGTTTCATCAAAAGGTTGAAGAAGCTTGGGGGCTCAACAAGGGCTGAGCCACATATGTAATCATCTGTTGGAACGGCTAAAAAGCACCTCCCCCAAACCTGAATAGGATAATTGTTTGCTGCCAGACAGCTCAGGGCATCTTAATCTACATGTTATTGCCTCCTGTTGGCCAAAAACACCTGAACAGCTGTAGGCTATTCCCCAATCTGACAATGCTTCTGTAAACCCTACCCTTTGAAACCCTACCCTTTGAAGTGTATTATCTCCACCTTGCCTTAGGACAGATAGTTTTAATAAAAAGCACGGGGTCCTGAGACAAAGTGAGTCTTTAGCTCCTTTAGCTGAAGCTCCTCTGACTCCCAATGACTTTCAAAACTATCTTTCCTCTTTGGACTCCTTATTGAATCTACACACTGCCTTTCTCCAGATTGCTGAATCCTTCTTAATGCTGGGACAAGAACCCCGGCAATCCATTTCCCCTTCCTTTTTGTAATGATACTTCTATTTTGTACTGGCTTTCTCCTCCTCAGGTTTAGACAATGTGATCTGAGAGAAGCTGATTCTAATACCAGCTCTAGGAGTGGCTAAAAAGCCCCACTCCTGTGACCCTATGGGCTGCTTGATTTAGGCTTGGGGACAATGACTCCTGTGTAGATGTTTGCTAAGATCCTTTCCCCTTCTGAACTAATTGAAGAGATACTTCCCCAGGGTGGATATTGTCAAGCAGGAAGATCTAGCTACCAATCCCAAGTGAGGATTCCCACCTCATGGAAGGCAGTAAAGATCATAACACTGTCAACCCGCAGACTAGGAGCCCACAGACCTGACCCACTATATCTCCTGCAGGTTGGTAGTTAGCAGGATGACTCCACACACAGGTTGGAACTACACTTTTCTCAGAGAAAGGCGCAGAGAGGCAGCAAGTTCAGCGTCTGTGTGTGCTCTGCTCTCCCATGGCCAGGATCCCTCCTGATGGCCTGTGCAGGGTGATGGACTTCACCCATCCCTCTTCTACTGTGAAAACCTCATTCCCTTCCATCAATGGGGATAGGTGGTATTCTACTGGTGGGGATGGTAGGTGCCATGTGATCCACATACTTAAGCAACATAAGGAATTTCACTGGGTACCCAGAAGTGGGGAAACTTTCTTCTAACAAGGAAGAAGAATCTGGGGCTGAGGAACAGCTTTGTACCCAGCTTCCATGTAGGTGAATGTTTCAGGCACAGGATACTGGCTGGATGAACCCAAAGAGGGGTGATAAGTCTGCCTGCCCAACAGATGTCATTAAAGAAATGGATAGTTTCAGAAGGGAGCATGTTTGTTATTCCACTTCTTACATGTTTGATCCTAGGTTTCCCTATTGTGTCATTACCATAGTAATCAGGGTTTTACTATTGCCATGTTCTTTTCTTTCATCCCATTCTTTTGTTGACAACTATGTTGGATGAAAAAAGCAAAAGTTGCTGAGAAAGAAGCCAAAGAGGATATGAAATAGAAGGAGAGAGAGAGAGAGAGAGAGAGAGAGAGAGAGAGAGAGAGAGAGAGCATAATGACCCCTTCCAATGATTTCAACTGCTGGATACAATTTTGCCTGAGATTTTTTCAATACTAAGAGCTAATGAATTTCTTTTGCTACTTAAGCCAGTCTAACTTGGTTGTTAGACTACTTGCAAATTTAATATCCCAAATGATACAGACATTAAATTTTCAAAATGTGGCTTAAAGAAAATGGACATGAGTTGAGATGATATGCCTAATATAACAAAACAAGAAGACATTAGAGCTAGGATTTAAATTCAGGAGTTTTGGAGTCTGAATCTAAGGCTTCACTTTTCCTCTTACCTAATTGCTTGGTTAGACATACTTGGGGTTTAAAATAAAATCAAATTGAAAAATCAAATTATTACTCTCAGAAGTTTTTTGCTTGTTGTTTGTTTTATAAATACGTCGGTGGATGTTCGTAAGCCATTGTCTGTTATGTGACTAAAGAATTGGGGTAAAGATATATGCTTCCCTGACCACCAGGAGCAGTTGAACACAGCAACCAGATAAGGCTGTTTTTCATCTTTTTCTTTGCAGGGGATGGAATGGAATTTGGTGACTTAGGTTGTTGTGTTCAACTTCAATAGCTAAACTCTTAGACCTGATGATGGCCCTTCATGAATCCTGTAATGTTAGTCTCTGCAAGACCAACAGACCAACATATGCTGAAGTGAGCAGGGTTTCAGAGGGCAGGATAGCTCCCCAAGTAATCAGTACCTTCACAAAGGCTATTCCTTCTTGGAAAGTAGTCATTTGTCTCTATTTTACTCCAACTCTGCAGGTAGCAACAGCAGTTCACAGGCAGAGGGGCCTTTCCTTGCAGACAGGTGCTCTCAAACCACAGGGCTGCTCTCCCTGTACCAAGTTCACATTCTTCTAGGCAAGGCCTGGGGAGAAAGAAGCCTAATAGGGCGGAGATCTATTTTTCTTCCTGGCTGGAATTGTTTTCACTGAGAATTCAGCTAAAGCAAAACCATCTATTATTTTCTGCTGGTTTCAGTGTAGGCTGAGGGAGATGGATAGACAGCCTGAGCTCCAACAAAGATTTTTAAGTCAGGTAATGGGATGTTTCTTTCCAAACCCCATTACAGAAGCTCCAGGCTGACGGTGTTTGTCCTGGGTTCTAGTCCTGCCTGAAGCTTTACAGCAGTGAAGGCTGATTCTCTAAATCAGACTCTTCTAGTACTGTACTATGATGTTTTGAATCTTATATTGTTTTATTCTGCCAATTGAAGTTGTTTTTATTAAGTTTTAATTAATGGATTCACTCATTTTTTAACACCTTTGTATTTTATGAAGTCTTCCATAACATTTTCTAATGAAAATGTTTAAATCTACAAAAAAGTTGGAAGACTTGCCCTAGCTGGTTTGGCTCATGGATAGAGCATTGGCCTGTGGACTGAAGAGTACCAGTTTTGATTCCAGTCAAGGGCACATGCCAGGTTGCAGGCTCCATCCCTAGTAGGGAGTGTGCAGGAGGCAGCCAATCAATGATTCTTTCTCATCATTGATGTTTCTATCTCTCTCTCCCTCTTCCTTCCTCTCTGAAATCAATAAAAATATGTTTTAAAAAAAGTTGGAAGACTTGACCATAAACACCCATATACATGATCTCTAAATTTAGTGGCTTTGCTATATTTGTATTATTATATAGCTACCTATCCACCTACCTTCCTATCCATTCATCAATCTATTTTTTATTTTGGTGCATTGGAATTATGTTTCAGATATCAGTTCTCTATGCATCTAAACACACCATCAATATTTATAGTTTACAGTTCTTTTTTTCTTGGTGTAACATTTATATACAATGAAATGCATAAGTCAAAAGTATATCATTGAATTTTGACAGATGCATACAGCTGTGTAAACCAACTCCATCTTGAAACTGAGACAACTCCCTATATCCCTTTCCAGCCATGCCCACCTCATGTCCTCAGAGGAAACTATTATTTTGCTTTATTTCAAAATAGAATTGTCTAGCTTATTCTAGAACTTTATATAAATGGTGTCATATAGTAGGTACTCCTTGGTTTGGGGCTGGTTTTACTCAGCATACTATTTTTGAAATTTATCTATATTCTGTGGATCAGTATGTTGTTTCTTTTTATTGCTGAGTTATGAATTTTAGTAAGTGAGCATATTGGTTTGCTTATCATCATCATATTGATGGATGCCTACTCTATTTCTAGTCCTAGGCTATTAATAATAAAGCTTTGATGAACATTCTTGTACAAGTACTTTGCAGACATATATTTCCTTTTGGCGGGGGGTGGGGGGGGGTTTGGAGTAAGTACCTGAGAGTGAAATTGCTGGATCACAGGGTTAACATACATTTAATTTTATAAGAATCTGCCAGATCTTTTTTTAGAAATGATCTTACAATTTTACACTCCCACCAAGAATAAAACATTCTGAGTATTTTAGATACTTGTCAATATTTGATGAATTATCTTCAGTCATTTTTAATTTTAGCCTTTTAGTGGGTAATTGGTGGTAGCACACTGTGGTTTTAAATGTATTTTTTAATGGTTAATGATATTGAGCAATTGTTCAAGAGCTCATTGACTGTCATCTTTATTGTTGAAGTGTCTAGTCATATTTTTGCTCTTTTTATTTTTATTTTTACTTAATAAATACTTATTGATTTCCTCTTATGATGTGTTATTCAGGGTTCTCCAGAGAAACAAAACTAATAGAATATAGATAGGTGATAGATGATAGATAGATAGATAGAGATTTATTATGGGGTATTGGCTCATATGATTATGCAGAGTGAGAAGTCCCATGATCTGCCAACTGCAAGCTGAAGGCCCGGGAAAGTCAGTGGTGAAATTCTAGTTCAAACCCAAGATGTGAGAAACAGGAGAGCCAATGGTGGTAAGTCCCAGTCTGAGTCTGAAGGCCTGAGAACCAGAGGGTCAATGTCAGTTCTGGTTCAAGTGTGGAGGCCTAAGAGTCAGGAGCACCAATGTCCAAGGATGGATGTCTCAGTTCAAGCAGAGAGAGCAAATTTGCCTTTCTTCTACCTTTTTGTTCAGAGGACTGGATGAGGCCCATTCACATTGGTGAAGGCAATGATCTCTACTCAGTCTACCAATTCAAATGCTAATCTCTTTAAGAAACACCTTCATAGATACACCCACAATTAACATTTTACCAGCTTGCTAGGCATCTTTTAGCCCAGTCAAGTTGACACATAAAATTGACCATCACAAATGGTAAAAACAAACAAGCAAGCAAACAAACATTATTTTTGTTCTCATAGAGCAGATGAGCTGGTTGGATAGTCAGAAAAATAAGTAGAAAAATCACAGTTGAGTGATTCATGGGAGTGCATGCATCAGTGGGGTATTTGGCCCCATATAGTTGGCAGGAGGTTGAAGAGGCTGTTGGGATAGTCTCTCACTGAACATGATATGGTAGTAAGATTTGCCCATTGGTGATAGTGTATTTATTTTCTAGGGTGGCTATAACAAATTACCACAGATAGGTGGCATAAGACAAGAGAAATTCTGGAGGCTAAAACTCTGAAATTAAGTTGTCAGCAGGGTTTTGCTCCCTATAGAAAAATATTTCCTTGTCAATTCCTAGCTACTGGTGGTTGCCAGCAATCCTCATGGTCTGTGGTCTGTAGATACATCATTCCAATCTTTACCTCCCTCTTCACATGGTCTTCTTTTGGTGTCTCCTCTGTATCAATATGCAAATCTCCCTCTTCTTTATGTTATAAAAGTACCAATCATTGGATGAGAATGACCTTGTTTCCATAAGAGGTCACATTCACAGGTACCATGGATTTGAACAGATCTTTTGGGGGGACACCTGCAACCAACAACAGATACTAATAGAGTTAATTCATGGGGAAGAGTGATAATCCTCAACTAGGCACCTGGGGACATCAAGTCCTCTTTCAAGGTTTGCTGAGGAATTGAGGAATTCATTTCACCTATCCAGACCTCATATACTTCATTTAAAAAAATGACATTAGATTTGATCATTTCTAAGGTTCTTTCCAAATCCAGGCTATAAGACACTATGTTATCTTGCTCTTACCTTCTGTCAGCTACCTCTCTACCCACATAAAAACTTGAGTGCACCTCCTGAGGGTCCTAGAGGACCCGAGGCTTATCTGTAGAACATAATCTAACACACTGTTTTAAAAATAATCAAAATACAATATGCAAACTTTCCTTTGAAAGAAAAGCAATGATGTTATTTTATTCACTGAGGTTGCCGTTTATTTTGGATCAATTCCATTGCCTCTCTCATTTTGTACACAGGAAATATATTCTAGAATACTTGAATTCAGCAAATGTACTCATTCACCCTGCTTCTCACTCATTGTTTCATGTGCATCAGTTATCTTCCTGTGCTGGCTTTAACCCTTTGAGAGGTTAGTATTCTGACTGCTCAAGTGAAGAGAATATCTGATTTAAACAGTCAACTCTCATCACACTTGTTCTTTTATTTTGACAAGTGTGGTTTAGTTTTTATTTATAAAAATGCCTTCCGGCCATCAGTAAATGTACTGCAATATACTGTGTGGAAATAACAGCATCTGAGTAATATGAGCCAACACAATTTCTGGAAAATAATCTGGTGTACATATTGGTCAGGAAGATTAATGTGGTTTGCATAAATTTGCAAATTTACATTGCATATGCAAACTAGCCATGCAGATAGACTTGAACTGTATTCCTGAGAGAAATAAAGAACATAATTATAAATTGAGGTAAATGCTAACAAGGAAATAAATAAAGGGCCAAAGTAAGAATTAGTCAGGGTGGACTACTCAGAGTAAATGAGCAGGAAAGATCTCCCTGAAGAGGTGACACTAAAGCTGAGATGTGAAAGATGAGCAGGATCTAGCCACCAGCGAAGTGCGTGATTGGGTGTACTGGAAGAGTATTCCAAAGAGTGGGAACACAACATGAAAAGACCTTGTGTCAGGAAAGAGTGTGACATGATAATGATGTAGTTAGACTACCTGAGTAAAAGAAGTTGCGTAACATAAGGTTTTGAAAAAAGCAATGACCAGATTATTCAGGAATTTTTACATCATGCAATAATTAGGATTTTCTTCTAAGTGTTTTGGAAAGATATTGAAGGGTTCTCAGATGAGAAATGGTCTGATTTGAATTTCTGGAGAAATGATGGTGGGATGAGTTGGATCAAGTTGTAGGGGTAGCTAGATTGAAAGATGGTTTATAAAACAAAATGCCAGAAATTGAAGGTCAATCAGAAGCAAAAAGGCAAAGCAGGCTGGGTAGTGCAAGCCATAGACATGGATGTGTCTCTGGGAACCAAGTAAGTAAGTAAAGTTTGAATGTATATTTTCAAAGACAAACAAAAACTATCCAGCACAATACCATGAATTTAAATGAGCTAGTTGTCTTGATCCATTTTTGTGTGTGTGTTTTGTTTTCTAAGTCTTCTCATTTCTAGCTGACTTTATCCTGTACTTCTTTATAATTTCTAGGTAATTATAAGTTTGGTTTACTAATTTTTTGGTTTGCTAATGGTTTGTGGTGGACTCTCCACCTTATGTTTACTTCATGATTACTTTGCTTCATGTCCGGTCACAAATTGCCCAATTTTCACTGTTTTCCACTTCAACTTCCTAAGTAGAATCTCTTTGGACCAGCGGTTCCTTGTTTGGATAGAGCTTTAACAGTCTTCTTAAGCATATCCTTTAAAAGAAAGGCAACAAGATTGCCTTAGATACAGTGGTTCTCAACCTTTCTAATGCCGTGACCCTTTAATACAGTTCCTCATGTTGTGGTGACCCCCAACCATAAAATTATTTTCGTTGCTACTTCACAACTGTAATTTTGCTACTGTTAATAAATTGTAATGTAAATATCTGTGTTTTCTGATGGTCTTAGGCTTTATAGCAGCGGTTCTCAACCTGTGGATCATGACCTACAGGTTGAGAACCTCTAGCAAGGTCGCCTAAGACCATCAGAAAACACAGATATTTACATTACGATTCATAACAGTAGCAAAATTACAGTTGTGAAGTAGCAACGAAAATAATTTTATGATTGGGGGTCACCACAACATGAGGAACTGTATTAAAGGGTCACAGGCATTAGAAAGATTGAGAACCACTGCCTTAGAAAGATGATTTGGAATTAGCGCTTATAAGACCATATATTTAAATTTTTAAAAAGCTCTCATATGCATTAACTGTTGTATGTAAAAGATACGTATGGAAACATACATGTTAGATGACTTATCTAAAGTCACTTAGCAAAATATAGCAAAACCATAAAGAGAGGAAATTAAGTTCTGTTTACTAAAAATGTGAGCAATACAGCCTACTAGTAGAGGAGTAAATTTGAAAACTATTGTCTTATAGTATGTGGAGACAGGGCTATACAGAAAGATATTATAAGGAGATAAAATATTCTCCCAGGAATTATGATCTCTTGTGAGAAGACTGGACCCTAATCTGAAAAAGTCCAGATGAGAGGAGGTAAAGGGATAGAAACATGACATGAATAGGGAATTTAACATTTGCAATGGCTCATAGTAGAATATTTTTTAAAAAGACAAGTCTCTCAATTTTCTTTCTTTCTAAATTTTTGATAAATTTAGGACAAACCTGCATCAAGAACTTGAATGGACAATGTAAGTCAAAACTATATGATATAGTGAGACCTATGATTGATGTCCCCCAGCACATGTACAGCATTATCAGTACAAAGGCATTCTGATGCAGACGGAGTTAGTGAGGAAAGTTGAGGGTGATACTCTTTAGGGGGGAAAAGGTAAAGAGCAAAAGGGGAAGAGCCAGGACTGTTCAAATCATGTGCTTGGAGAAGACAGGCCAGGGGGAGAGTCCAAAGATTGGAACCTGGGGCCTGTGCTCCTCCTGAAAATGGCATTGGGTCTGGGAGGTCAAAAATGAGAAGAACTAACTTAGGGAGAGAGGGCGGAAAGGACAGTGAAAAAGAAGAACACAAAGGGCATTATGAGACTGAAAAAACTCAGATAATGTGTGCTTTAATAAATAATCCTAGACATTTCTACATACATTGTGTACACAAAATGATCCCAAAACTGGAGTTAAAGGTAAAAACTAACCTCAGTGATGGTAGGTGTTGCATTAGATATTTGATTAATCCATGCTTACTGTGACTGATAAAGGATAAAGCAGAGTGAATTTTGTCTTAAATGTTCCACCAGTGATGAAAGTGGGATAAAATAAATGGAATAACATGTAATTTTATCTAATTGACTGTGTGTAATTATTTTGCCTTTTTATTTAGGAATATTTCTCCTCTTCCTTTTGCTTTTTCGTGTCCTTCTCCTCCTCTTTCTTCTTCTTCTTCTTTCTCTTTCTCTTCCTCTTCCTCTTCTTCTTCTTCTTCTCCTTCTCCTTCTCCCTCTTCTCCTTCTCCTCCTCCTCCTCCTCCTTCTCCTTCTTTTGAGCTATTTCAATTGTTGTAAGGCTTTAAGTAGCATATAGTAAAGGAATCCCTCATCATGAGTCATTGCCTGACTCAAAGGAAATGCTCAGTCAGTTTTCTCCACTCACCCCATTCATCTCATGTAATAAAGCCATTTGCCATTTGAAATAAGACCTTCGTGGACAGAAGGTCAATTACTGAGGAACTAGCTACAAGAGAATAACCTTATTTTTCTTCACCAGTGGTTAGACTCCAGCTGGGCTGGAAACACAAAAGAATATTTGTCATCTGAGTTTAGCAAGTGCTGGTACCAAGGGTCTAACATGGTCTGATCATAGATATATTTAATCTAGAATCATAAAAAGTAGAGATGGGAGAACAAAAGACTTCCCAAAGAATCCCTATATGATAGAATTATGTTTTAAAGCCCATTATTTCCCTTATTTCAGGTGCTCCCCTTGAGTCTTAATTCAGAAATACTGAATTGTGTCAATCATGGGAGCAACTTCCTTTTTGTTTTTTCCAAATAACCTTTGTGGATCTATTTTAAGGTATTAGCACCAAAGTACAGTGACGTACTCAAGTCATTTTGATGTGCAAATATAATAAAAACGCAAAAGTCCTTCAGTTTCCTCATCTATTTAAAAAATAGCTGGAAGATCCCTTGGTATATTTAGATTTGATAGTTCTATTTAGATACAGACATTCCTGAGTTTAGTCAATGAAGGCAGAGAAAATTATAAATATTATGAAGATATATGCATTTGTATTCTCCCAAACATTCAGATCTCTGGTTGGCCCTTTAAAGAAAAATACCTAACATACTCCATATTTAGTTGCTTACTGGTATTGAACCTATGATTTGACTGTTAAGGCAAGAAAAAACATGTCTCAGGATAGTATTTTCTGGTGCTTTACTCTTTTTCTATGTAGAGTTATGTGTTTTCATTCTTAACTTGTAAATGAAACCTATATTTCTAAAAGCAAAGCAAAGAATAAGAAGAGTGGGCTGTAGAATGAGATGGACACTGCTAAAAAATGACAGCCAATGAAATGATGAAGCTATTTTTCCTCCCCTGGAGGCCTTCTGCCATCAGCTGATTTACAGTTGGTCTCATATGCTAAAGATATAGGAAATGATTTCTTTTTATTTTCCCTATGAAGGGAAAGTGTGCTGCCAGTAGTATTTCTCAGAGAACATTCATCCTATGTTTCTGAGAAGCAATTTTGTTGTTGT
This sequence comes from Plecotus auritus, assembly GCF_963455305.1. Taxonomy (NCBI): domain Eukaryota; kingdom Metazoa; phylum Chordata; class Mammalia; order Chiroptera; family Vespertilionidae; genus Plecotus; species Plecotus auritus. The sequence continues at coordinate 19,489,169 of NC_137770.1, read as the reverse complement.
TTTGTTTTCCCGTTGGGATCCTGTTCCAGGAGAGGAAAAGCAGACCTGATGGGAAGTAATACCAAGGCTTTTATGGGCTCTAATTGATGAAAGAATGAAATGCATTAACTAATTGAGAACAGAAAATTGGAGCCCAGGAATCCATTAGAAATCTCTTCTATTTCCTAGATCTTTTTAAAGATTTCCAAAATACTTTTGATTGGCTGCCTCATTGCTTTCCATCTGTTTTGTTTTTCTTGCTAGCTTCCCTGAAACAAGGAATTTGCTCATTGAATCAAGTAGATAATGTTTTTCTGAGGTAGATTAGAAAGAGAATATTTCTTAATTAGTTAATCATCCATCACTTCATGAACCCACGAACTTACCATTAACTCCTCTCAATACTAGGACAGGGTGAAAAATGGAGCACTATCACTGGGTTTCACTGGAGCAGGAATGTTTGCCCTGAAGAAGTATTTATGGTCTTCAATCTGCTTGTACTAGTCAGCCGTTGTACTTTGGGTGAAAGCAGGATTATGACTACAATACAGAACTTTATAAAATATTTTACCTGCTTTATTATATTCAGTCCTCATACTGACCCTACAAAATAGCTGATGCCCATCCATTTTGCAGATAAAGCATAGCTTGAAGATTTAGGAAAATCGTCCAATGTTATACTACTGGAGGGCGTGCAAACCCAGCAAAGTTCTATCTCCATCTCAGAGGAAGATGGTTTATGACTCTTGGACTCTGGGGAAAAGAAAAAGTGACTTAGACTCATTCTATAGAGTTCAAAAGCACATGCCTAGGGCAACCTGTACTTGCTGTCTTTCTTCGAAAGATCTGCTCAGAACGAATATGTTATTAATTGGCATTTTTGTCTTATCTCTGTTTTGTTTCCAGGGAGTGACTCCAATTCCCAGGAGTATCACAGCCTGAAATTTTAACCAGGAGAATTGGCATCATTTGGATGTGCTTAGTTTGTGAAAATTTTTCAACCCAAAATGGGAAAGAGTATTGTCTGGATATATGGATGTTTGTGCTGCATTCTGAATGCTAAGCCTAAATAAACAAGGACATTGTGGAGAGAGGACTAAGTCTAATTAGAGCTCAACTCTAAAACCACAAGCATTTTGATTATATTACTATATGAGATTTAACTTCTCTAGTCTCAATTTATTCACTTAGAAAAATATGGCCATATAAATCCAGTGAAATACCAGTTGCTCTCTTGAAACTCAAGTCACCTTGTAGCTTTCTTTAGAAAACCTTTGTAAGTATCCTCCAGACATATCGGAGTGACCACCGCTTGTTTTGTATCATCAATATGTGGGAAATCTTAGTATAGACAGAAATGTAATTCATGAGATTAAGAGGAGGTTCTTTGGAATCAGCCAGCATTTAGTGTAAGTCTTTACCTTTGCCCACATGAGCTGCATTTGGATAGATGACCTGATTTTTCTGAATTTAAGAAGAGGATAATAATCATGTATCTATGGTGGTAAATATTAGCCCTTATGCATTTATGGTATATATTTGAGGGGCATATTGATGATACAAAACAAGTGGTGGTCACTCCGATATGGCTGGAAGATACTTAGAAAAGGTTTTCTAAAGAAAGCTGCAAGGTGACTTGAGTTTCAAGAGAGCAATTGGTATTTCACAGGAGTATTTTTAGGGCATTTTAGTAATTAAATGAGATAATAACTATAAAGTGTTTAGCACAAAAACCTGGTAAAATCGATCCTAAATAAATTGATAATATTATTGAATCAGATTGCTCTAATTTATTAAACTTTATTCTGATTTTGGTATAAGAAAACAAGTACAGAGGGAGGCATTAACACCACTCTGATATCAGAATAGTGTTGTAGGAATAACATAGAGCCAGTGGTCAGATTATTTGGTTTCTATTTATACTTTTACCACTTACACATCTGATGACTTTAGGCAAATTATTTAAATTCTTCTTGTATAACACTGTAACAATAATGTTGAATTTTCTAAGTGAAGAACATAAAAGACAACTGTTTGTCTTGTAACTCAAGTAAAGAGGATTATATGTACACTATAGGCCTGGTGCATGAAAATTCATGCACTGGAGGGAGGGTCCCTCAGCCCAGCCTGTTCCCTCTCACAGTCTGAGAGCCCTCAGGGGCAGGAGGCGACCTGGCGATCAGGGGAAGGCAATACCCCCATCACATCTCTGCTGCTGCTACTGCTGGAAGCGCAAGCTTCAGCTGGCCCTATTTAACTGAGGCTTGGGCGGCCCTGGGTGGCTGGGAAGCCACCATCCAAGGATTGCCTGCACCTCAGGCCAGCCCTGTGGGGCTGGGCAGCTGCTATTGGAGGCTTGCTTGTGCCTCAGGCTGGCCCTGGGTGGCTGGGGTGCTGAGGGGACTGAGGGACTCTGGAGGCAGGCGCGCAGGGTGGCTGGACCTGCCTGCCGCCCCGGTGGGGCTCAGGGTACTGGGCGCTGCCATCTTGTGGCTGTAGGCACCGCCATCTTTGAGGGCGTGGCAGTCAATTAGCATATTCCCTCCGTATTGGCTCTGGGCACTTTTATCTTTGTGAGGATGTGATGGTCAATTAGCATATTCCCTCTTTATTAGATAGGATATATGGGTGATGCTCCTCCAGTTGGTCTCATGTAGACAAGCTAGTGTAAATTCTCACCTTTCTAAAGGAAACTTAATTAGGCTCTTCTGCTCTTATCTAAGTCCATTACAAAATCCCCTCTTATCTATAATAGCAACCCCATAAAAGAAGAAATCAGTCAGGGATCTGATTTATTTACTTGTCCTCAACCCCTATCAAATTGCCAAACTTCTTATAGGAGCTTCACAAACTTTCCCCAATGAATAAATGGGTTAAAAAGAAAAGCTATTGTCATTCTGCTAACTTGGCAGGCATACTTTCTGGATTTTTATATTAAGAAAAATATATGATGGTCTCTCTCTCTCTTTCTCCACCTAATCTTTCCTGGAACTTTGATCAAAACAATTGAGGTTTTATGGAGTAAAAACAGTCCATGTTTCTAGACTTCATCCTGTTATGAATTAACTAAAGAATTGAGGCAAGTAACTTAAACCTGTGTAGACTTCATGTGAAAATCAAAGAAGCTAACTATATATTTCAGCTTCCAAATAATGTCATCATTAGTATTTCTTGGCAAGAGTTCAAAGTTTACTATGTGATTACAGAGCAAAGCTGACTGACCAACCCAGAGGCCAGTCTTAACCTCAATATGCCAAGTCCTCAGCTTCTGAGATAAGTAGTCCTGCTTAAGTACTGACTTTTGACAGTTCTTATTAAAAGCCAAGAGAAGTCACCAGTTCTCCAGTCTTCAGGCTTTGCATTCTGCATATAAGTCTAAGCTCTTTCTCAGAGAATGGCACTGCTTTAATTCTCTCCATTGAGATAAATAGCAATTGCAGAATAAATAATGAGTACCTTTCTTTAGAAAATTGTCTCTGCTGATTCTTTGGGGATTGTGGACATTTTTTGTTATCCATTCTACTGAAAATTGAGTGTAGAACATGAAAGATTGAGACTTTTATAGAAAACAGTCTCCCCCTCTGAGAAATCTGGGCATCATAATAGTTTTCACCCAGCAGTAATGAGCCAATTCGTCTCTTGTTCTTCAGAGCCTTCCTTGTTTTATTTTTAAAAAAGCATTTTTTTAAATAAATGAAAGTAAAGTCTTAACAATAGAACACGCAATTAAAGTATCCAGAGTCCAAAAAAGATCAAATTAATGGGGAAATGATAAAAAGTCTACAAGACACAAAGATGCTCACTAAAATGATTTGGGATCAGGCCTCACAAATGGGGACAAAAGTATCTCTGTGTTGAAAAACTTTAGTAGTAAAAAAAGATTTTTAATTAATGGAACATTTTTATTTCAGAAAGGCCAAGAAATATCTCTTAATCATATTATTATGTTGACCTTATGGCTGCAAGTTTTCATCCAAAGTGTTTTTACAACACCATCAAGAATGAGAAAAGAGGAGAGATATCGAGATGGCGGCATAGGTAAACATCTAAACTGCTGCCTCGCACAACAATTTCAAAACTACAACTAAAAGACAAAATGTCTATCACCCAGAACCACGGGAAAGCTGGCTGAGTGGAAGTTCTACAACTAGAAGGAAAAAGAAAAGAGCATTGAGACATGCACAAGCGCTGAAAAGCTGAGGTACGGAGGCGTGCGAATCGAGCTGGCGGTGGGCGACTGGGTGCGCTGCTTTTTTCAACCCAAAGGGAGACAAGCTCCCGATTACTCCTAACTCCAGTTTCTGGGGAGACGCTGGGGACCCAAACTCCTACGTGGAGAAGCTGGACTGTCTGCCATCAGGTCGGAAAGTGAGGGTGACTTTCTTACAGAGGTGCGCCCAGCAATCATTGTTTACTGCACTGGGGCATGGGATGCGGGACTTGGAAATGTGGAAATGCAGAGATGGCTGACTGGCAGCCATCGTTGTTTGCCACACCTTAGCCTAGTGACTCCCTGAGACCCTGCCCCACACAATCTACAAAACCACCCAAGCTCCACGCGGCTTTTGCATATAAATGGCCTGCCCTATCGCAGTTTACCCTAACAAACTGCAGCTCTGGTAAGACAGCTCCAAAACCTCCAAACCCCAAGCAAAGAGGAGAAAACTGTAGTTCTCGCTGTAGCTCCTGCTGGGTGGCCTCAGACAGTAGCTGACCTGCACCCCATTGGAGATCCAGAAGCTAGTGTATCTAGTGGTCAGTGTGAGACGACACCAGATTTCAACTACTCACATCCATAAGTGACACATTCAAGAGGCAGACTCAGTGAGCACCAAAGCCCCACTGAAACAAGTCCTGCCCCCTAAGTGTGTCTCCAGCACAGCAGTTCTTCCATTATAGATATAGCAGGTCCTCACAGCCAGTTGGCCTGGAGGTCAATTCCTCCCAGTGACACCAACAACAATCAAGACTTAACTACAACAAGGCTGTACACACAGTCCGCAAAGGGGTGCACCAAGAGTATCCACCTCAGGTAACTGGGAGGCCGACCCATTGGGCCATATAGGACACCTAGCACACAAAGCCACCCTACCAACTCAGGGAAGCAATGATAATGCGGAGACAAAGAAACAGATCACAAACGAAAGAAATGGAGGAAAACAAACGACTGGATATAGAGTTCAAAACCACGGTTATAAGGTTTTTCAAGAATTTCCTAGAAAAGGCCGATAAACTTAACGAGACCCTCAAGGATATAAAAAAGGACCAACTAGAAATTAAATATACACTGACTGAAATAAAAAATATTATACAGAGACCCAACAGCAGACTAGAGGAATGCAAGAATCAAGTCAAAAAATTGAAATACAAAGAAGCAAAAAACACTCAACTGGGAAAGCAAAAAGAAAAAAGCATCCAAAAAGTTGAAGATAATGTAAGAAGCCTCTGGGACAACTTCAAGCATACCAACATCCGAATTATGGGGGTGCCAGAAGAAGAAAGAGAGCAAGACACTGAAAACCTATTTGAAGAAATAATGACTGAAAACTTCCCCCACCTGGTGAAAGAAATAGACTTACATGTCCAGGAAGCGCACAGAACCCCAACCAAAAGGAATCCAAAGAGGACCACACCAAGACACATCATAATTAAAATGCCAAGGGCAAAAGACAAAGAGAGAATATTAAAAGCAGCAAGAGAAAAACAGTTAATTACCTATAAGGGAGCACCCATACGATTGTCAGCTGATTTCTCAACAGAAACTATGCAGGCCAGATGGGAGTGGCAAGAAATACTCAAAGTGATGAATAGCAAGAACCTACAACCAAGATTACTCTACCCAGCAAAGTTATCATTCAGAATTGAAGTTCAGATAAAGAGCTTCACAGATAAAAAAAGCTAAAGGAGTTCATCAACACCAAACCAGTATTATATGAAATGCTGAAAGGTATTCTTTAAGAAGAGGAAGAAGAAGAAAAAAGTAAAGATAAAAATTATGAACAACAAATACATGTTTATCAACAAGTGAATCTAAAAATCAAGTGAATTAAAAATCTGAGGAACAGAATAATCTGGTGAATATAATAGAATCAGGGGCATAGAATGGGAGTGGATTGATAATTCTCAGGGGGAAAGAGTTATGGGGGGTGCAGAAAGAGACTGGACAAAAATCGTACACCTATGGATGAGGACAGTGGTGGGGAGGTAAGGGCAGAGGGTGGGGTGGGAACCGGGTGAAAGGGAGCTGTGGAGGGAAAAAGGAGAAACAATTGTAATAATCTGAACAATAAAGATTTATTAAATTAAAAAAAAAGAATGAGAAAAGAAACTTTTATCCTGATTTCTAATCATTTCTTTTCATTTGGGTAGCAATCTATGATTTCTGTGTGGCGATTTTTATTTGTAAGAGAGGGTGCCATTATTATCCATGATAAACTCATCTGGTTAAAAATGTAATTATAATCACACAGACCATAGAAATACTGGTATAAGCTTAAGAAAATAAAATAGTATAATATTGTAAAATAATTGAAATTATTGGTAGCATCCCTAATAATATGAGTCATACAGTACTAATACAACATTTTATTTTAATGGATATTCTCCTTTTTAATTTTTTAAAAAGCAAATGTTGAAGATAGATAATAATCATCTTTTTTTTTCTGAAAAAGAGGAAAATAATTATTACTCCATAATTTTATTTTGTTGTATTTTTAATTCGACATTATTATTATATTGCCTTATAGAATTAATAGTCTAAATCATATAAGTTACTTTTAATATATAGTTATTGTAAATAATTTAAAAATTAATATAATTGCCTTTTATATTTTGCTGAAAGATGATGCTATATGTGTAATTAGACCTAAATTTCCTTTTACATAAAATGTTTTCCCAGTGATTCCAAATGTGATTCATGAATTCCTACTAATGTCTTTTACAAATATGGGTGGTACTAGAGGCCTGGTGCACAAAATTTGTGCATGGGTAGGGTCTGTTGGCCTAGCTGGTGATCAGGGCCGATTGGAGCCTTCTGGCTGCCAGCCGGGGCCTGCCTTCTGGCTGCCAGCTGGGACCTCTCTTCCCCAGCTGCTGGCTGCCAGCCGGAACCTCTTTTTCCTGGCTGCTGGCTGGGGCCTTCCTTTGTTCCATGCCACCCCCTGGTAGTCAGTGCAGGTCATAGTGAACAATCGAACTCTCGGTCTCCCGGTCGAATTCCCGAGGGGACACTTTGCATATTAGGCTTTTATATATATATAGATGGTTATGATTTCATCTTGATGTCAGGGTTTGAAAACACATGATTCTTTCATTTAACCACAAGGCAGAGTTTCTTGTTTTAACCAGTAAATATATACTAAGTTTCAGCTGAAAAAAAATATGAGATCAATGACCATAAAGTTGAGAGTTTTTTTGATAAAAGATAAAAGTAACTGTTTTATAATGTCACCAGAACCTCTGACCAGTAAAACAAGGAAAGTAAAAAGAGATGACCTATGGGTTCCAGATTTTATTTTTTCAAATTAATATTTATTTAAGTGTTCTTTGTGAGGTATTGAGTACCAATGCAATAGTCACCTTTGACTTAAGATTAGGGATACTTAATCACACAACTAGGTAAATAATTGATATTTTATTTTAAATTGAACAAATGATGAATATACATTGCTAATAATCAAGCCTTGAGATCTCCATTTAGGATATTTTAAAATATAAACAGTGTTTTCTTAGTAACAGTAATTAATATAAAAATATACTTATAGGGAGGTGCCAAATGTAAAATGTGGAGTCAGAGGACTTAGATCAACACAACTGAATGTGTGTGACAAGAAAATCTGAAACGTCCTTGAAGGGCTTAAAAATATGAAATAAAAGGTGACTACATTTCATAACTATATTCAAGTCAATTGCATCCATGTAAAATTACCCTGTACAATATTTTCATGTCAGTCTGCTATCAAAGGGATAATCAAATCTTACCTTTTGCTGTCTTAAGTGTCCTGCTTAACTCACATAAACCATCTTACTAGAAACTAAACAGTTCTGCCAGACAGATGATATTTTATTTATATCATAGCAATCTGAAATAAGATGAAATCAAAAGTTAGTTAGATAGCTATATGTTTTCATATTAGGCTCTTAACATTTTCATTCCAATATCAATATGTTTTGGCCAGTTTCTCTAATTTTATCAGACGTTACCTGACTATTATTATAAGGTGGTTATATGAAGGAATAGACTACTGTTCTCAAATTCTGAAATTATATGGAATTCATGTTTAGAAATCTAACATAGAAATAAGTACCTTTTGCACACTATTTTTGTATTTCTAGGATAACAAAGAAAATAATTTGAACCAATAGTTATAACGATGGTGATTATGGTGATTATTGTGACTGTGTCAATGTTTCTCTTGTTTATTCTTACTATGTGTTGGTGCTATGAAGTACACTTTAAATAGATGATTTCTAATCATTAAAACAATGTTTAAAGGTAGATTTTTTTCCAAGTTATGAATGAGTAAACTCATACTGAGAGATAATAAATGAATTCTCCAAGACAGGCAACAGGAGATAAACAGCTGCCTCTAAACCAGAGTTTAACTATCCCTTGAATCAGTCAGATAGAACAACATAACTATAACAGTCAAAATAAATAAAACTGAATTTAGACAAAGTTATCAATTCACCCACTGACATTTATTTAAACAGAGTTGAGCTCAGTAATAAAATAAAGAATGAATCAGTGAACTATAAATGCAAGTAAACCATTACAGAATAATTTTGCTTATTTATGAAAACTCAAAACATGACTAGGACAAAGGTACTTAAAAAGATACTTCTTAAACATCATTTATTTAAATAAAACCTATATTTAATGTTGACAAAATTCTGAGGACATATTTCAAGTTGGATTGTTATTAAAATTATAGGTACACATGATAGCTGTTAAAATATATGAAAACATTTTACTAGTACAGATATGGAAGAAAACATTAGGTATCTCTTGTAAGCTGAACACAAACTCTTGGGGAAAAGGATGTGACAGACCATTGCAGATGTTCTCAGTTGAAATAATACTCTCATGAAACCTTTCAGCTCTTTCACGGATATAACATGAAACCTAAGAGGAAATTAAATAAACTTGCTTTGTAGAATTTAAAAACGAAAAATAAGTAACTAAATAAGTCTACATGTGTATTGAAATTGGTCATCCTATGCCATAAGAGTCAGAAAATGCTTCCGAGCTAATTCATTTGCCTCTTTTCCACCTTGGCATATTTATATAAACAATAAAAGGAAAATGTTGATCATAGAAGTATGCTCACCTTCAGTGGCACTGAGTTAAAAACTCATTACTTATCTCTCTACTGTAAGGAAAAGCAGATCCACAATACGTTCCTGTAGTCAGGGGAAGTATAGCATCAATGTGAAAAGCAAGTATTCTCTAGCAAGACCTATGTGCCTGCTGGAAATCACTTTCCTTTAATCGCACTGTGATCTTGGGCAAGATACTTCATCACTTGGTGCCTACATGAAATGAAAATAATTTAATATTTCCTCATAGGTTTGTTGCGATAATGAAATCAATTGTAGAAATAAAGTGCTTTTAACATTATTTGACACATTCAAATCTGTTTCCATTATTATCATCTTGTTGGGTCTCCTGGCTTTGAAACAGACACCTGAGTCATGAACACACTGGGCAACAGTGAGTCTTTATGAGTTTCAATCAATATCAATCAATAAAGTGATTGCAGAATGGCTGATGAATGTAAGAGTGAACAAAATGTGAAAGGCAATCCTTGGAACTGGATGAATGAGAAAGTTGAAGAAAGGCAAGATTTTGTTTTCAGTAGAGGGAGAAGGGTATGGTCCCCCAACAGGGGGAGAAGAAAATGCTGCTAATTTCCAATGCTCAGTGGTTCCCATGCAGAGTGAAATGAATATTGCTTATCGGGAGGAACATCACAGACTGGCAGTTTTTCACCAAGCAAGCACAGGGAGCAGAAGTTCTTAACATTAGCATAATGTTTATATTTTATTTAAAAGTGTAACTGATGATGAAGATGATAATGATGTTTAGAATAATAGATGCTCATGCTACAAAAATTAATTTAAAATGTACAAAATTACATAAAAAATAAAATGAAAAGTTATCCTTGGTGCTGCAAAGCCTATTCAATGCTACTCACATAACCAGTATGAAGAGTGTGATCATGATGTTTTATAATGGAGCACATATATGCATGGATCTTTACCCAACAGGATACCAGTACTGGATTATCTGCTTCTATTTCCAATGAATTGATCATACAATAGACACCAACCAGTACGTTGAAGTTAATATGATACAATCCCAAACACCACTGTATGTATACAGAATTTATTACAGGAAATGAGAACAGTTTATGACTTTTGAACCCTATAAATCACTTAGAGATTATAGAAAGATAGTGAAAGTGGAGAAAATATTTTCAGGATATTAGAAAAGAGATTACTTTCACTATGATGGACACATAGGTGAATGAATAAGCTTGGGGTCACTTGGGGCCCTGAAAACTGAGCTTTGAGGAGATGCAAGGTTATTCCAGCAGATAAACACTGTAGGAATATCACATAATGCTCAGCGCTGGAAGGAAGGGTTAGCTTTAACCATCTTCTTGGCCTATGGTGCTCTATATCTTATTCCATCTCATCCATTCCCTCCCAATATTTTCACCGTATCTGGGAAAGAACAGTCAGCAAAGGAATAAGAAGAAAGGAGAACTTTGGAAGTGCAGAGATTCATCAAGACCACATCCTTCCTCACCAGTGCTGCTTTCCAGGCTGAAGCAGCTCTTTTTTTTTTTTTTTTTTTTTTTAATATATTTTATTGATTTTTTACAGAGTGGAAGAGAGAGGAATAGAAAGTTAGAAACATCGATGAGAGAGAGACATCGATCAGCTGCCTCCCGCACGCCCCCCACTGGGGATGTGCCCGCAACCCAGGCACATGTCCTTGGCCGGAATCGAACCCGGGACCCCTCAGTCCGCAGGCCGACGCTCTATCCACTGAGCCAAACCGGTTAGGGCCTGAAGCAGCTCTTAACTGGAGGAGGGGGAGTTTAATATGTGTCTAGTTAATGATTTCCATCAAAGTCTTTGACTGAAGAACACATTTGGAGGACTGATGCTACCAAAATTCAAGGCTAACTATAAAGCTATAGTAATCAAGATAGTGGGGTATTGGTGAAAGAATTGACAAACACATCAATGGAATAGAATAGAGTTCCCAGAAATAGATCCACCTACATGTAGTCAACTGATCTTTGACAAAGGAGTACAGGCAGTATAGTAGAGCAAAAACAGTCTTTTCAACAAATAGTGCTGGAACAATTGAACATCCACATGCAAAGAAGAAAAAAAAAAGGATCTCAACAGAGACCTCACTGTCTTCACACAAAAATTAACTCAAAATGGATCATGGGCCAAAAGTGAAATGTAAAATTATAAAATTCTTAGAAGATAGCATAGGAGAAACCTAGATGACCTCGAGAATGGTGATGACTCTTTAGATATAACACCAAAGGCATAATTCATGAAAGAAATAATTAATAAGCTGGGTTTTATTAAAATTATAAGCTTTGGATCTGTGGAAGACAATGTCAAGGGAATGAGAAGACCAGCCATAGAGTGGTAGAAAATATTTGCAAAAGACACACTTAATAAAAATATGTCTTTATTATCCAAAATATACAAAAGAATTCCAAACGTAACAATATGAAAACAAACAACCTAATTAAAAATTGGGCCAAAGACTTGAACAGATAGCAAAACAAAGAAAATATATGGATGACAAGTGGGCATATAAAAAATGCTCAACATATCTCATCAGGGAAATACAAATGAAAACAAGATATCATAACACATCTATTAGAACGGCCAAAATCTGGAACACTGACAAAAGTTCCACATGGATGTAGAGCAACAGGAATTCTCATTCATTGGTGCTGGGGATGCAAAATGGTACAGTCAATTTTTAAGACAGTTGGCGGTTTCTTACAAAACCAAGCATGCTCATACCATATGATACAGCAGTCGTATTTCTTGGTGTCATTCTAATAGAGTTTAAAAGATGTCCACACAAAATTATGCACATGGATGTTTATATCACATTTATTTATAATTGCCAAAACTTAGAGGCAATCAAAATATTCTTCAAAAGTGAATAAATAAATTATGTTACAACCAGAAAATGGAATATTATTCAGTGCTAAAAGAAATTATCAAGCCAGGAAAAACCATAAAGGAACCTTAACTGCATATTACTAAGTAAAAGAAGCTAATCTAAAAAAGGCTACACATTATGTAATTCTGCCTTTGTAAAATTCTGGAAAAGGCAAAACTATGGAGGCAGTAAAAAGAGCAATGGTTCCCAGGGCTTATGGAAGGGGAGGGATGAAAATGTGAGCATAGAATGTTTGGAGGACATTAAAAATACTCTGTATGATACTATAATGACTGACACATGTCAATATGATTTTGTCCAACCAAAGAATGTACAGCACAGAGAGGGAGCCTTAAGGTAAACCATAGACTTTGAATAGTTATGATGTGTAAATGTAGGTCATTAAGGTAAGAAATGCAGCGCTCTTTTGGGGGACATTGATAATAGAGGAAGTTATGCATGAGTAAGGACAAGGGTCATATGAGAAATCTCTGTACTTTTCCTCAATTTTGCTGTGAACCTTAAACAGCTCTAAATTTTCAAGACAATAAAAAATAATAGCCCAGTGAAACTAGCACCTAGATGAACATTATGTTATGAAAACCCAGAAGTCTTCCTTGTGCCTCTTTCCATCGAATAACTCAAGGTAGCTATTACCTTGACCTCAAACATTTCCTATTTTTGTCCTTCAGAGAAGCTGAATTATACTGCACATACTGTTTTATATAGATTTTTTTCTGACAATGTTATATTTAGGAGGTGCATTCATAGTTTATGTGTGTAGTTGTAGATCATTCATATTTTATGCAGCATTGTATTTTACTATGTGGATATATCACATTGTAATTTTTTAATTATATGGCTTATAAGTGTTTTTTGTTTCTAGTTTGCACTCTTACAAATGATGCTGCTTTTCACATTCTAGTACATTCCATTTGAGGTATGTAGCCTTTGAGGTATATAGCCTCTTTGGTAAAAAGAGGGAAATGCATTTGAATAAAATCAAATGATATTTTAAATAGCAGCCTGATGATGGTACATTTGAGTAATAGGATAAATTAAATCTTAAATTAAACTCTTTAAAATTATAATCTTGAAATGATAAAATAAGAGCTCTAGTGAAAAGGAAAAAAATAACATCTCTTAAAATAAGTACATGTGCTAAAGTGATATAAAGAAGCTAATAACACTCCTCCTAAATCAGGATTGCATCAAGTATTAGCTCTTTAAAATTAGACAAGTGATCATCATTTCTCCATGACACAGTTTCCCTATCTGTACAGCAGGGTTCCTGTACAAATCAAATTAGTTAATACATATGAAGGGCTTGGAACAGGACCTGGGACATGATGAGTGCTAATAAGTGTTTATTTTATTGTGCTGAATAAAGGCTTTAGCTCAGGAAAATATCCTGAAGCTATAAATAGTGTATGACAATGTAGCAATTACATAAAAATTATGAAACAATAATTTATTACAGTAGAATAAAACTTACTAGTTTAGAAATTCTTTCACCTGCCTCAGTTGTCTTCCGGGGAGGGGGGAAGGGTGTTATTAGTCTTATTTTAAAGAGTAGAATGAGATGTCTCAAGGAATTTATATATTTATTTAGAAGTTGACTTTTCCCCCTTAGACAAAAAAATAAATAAAGACCCACTAAAGAAATGATTGCAACTTTTTTTATAATTTTAAATTTTATTGGTGTGACATTAGTCAACATGAACATATAGGTTACATGTGTGGATTACCAATTTACAAAATCTGTATCTAGGACCATGTGCCCACCACCCAAAGTCAAATCTTCTCCTGTCTCCTCATATTAGGACCCCTTTCTTCCCCTACCTCCCTCCCTCTGGCAACCACCACACTGCTTTTTGTGTACATAAGTTTCAGTTTTATATTCCACATATGAGTTAAATCATATAGTTCTTAGCTTTTTCTGTTCAACTTATTTCACTTCGCATAATGTTCTCAAGGTCCATCCATGTTGTTGTAAATGACACTATTTCATCCTTTCTGATGGCCATGTAGTACTCCATTGTGCATATATACCACATCTTCTTTATCCAATCCTCTATCTTAGGGCACTTTGGCTGTTTCCAACTCTTGGCCAACCTGAATAATGCTGCAACTCTTTAAATTAAAAATGCATAAAGAAATCTGAATAAATGGAATAAATAATGGTAGTGCTGTAAGATAAAGAAAAGGGTCCATTTAGCACATAAAATACCATGCATTACTGTATAGTTGCTAGAGGTGAAATAAAAATCTAATTCTAAGTACCTTAGTGGCCAAATCAAAGAAATAATTATAATTGGTTTTAAGATTTATTATGCTTTTAAGAACGTATACACTCACAATCACCCACACATACTCGGTTTCACGTACGCATCCTCACTGCCACATATTCACTTAGATTCTGATTCACACATGTATTCACACACACTCATACACACACATGCACTCACACACAAATAGTCATGGCTCGGTATGTGTACATCTTTTCTTTGCATTGACGTTCCAAAAAAATTTTTCTCCCTTTTGTAGGAGAGACACAGTGATATAAAGTGGCCTCCATTTCTACAATCATCCATACAATACATGAAATACTTTTGCAAGCAATAGACATAACAACACATCCTACTGTAGTGACGTCAACTCTCTGAGGGGACTATCTAGTCTATCAAAGACATAGCTCTCAGGTCTATAATGCTTTGGCTGGATACAGAAATGATTTTCTCTTTAGTCATCACCAATAGTTCACAATGGCAATAGAGAAATTGTAGTCCTTTACCCACAAGACATCTAATTTTCAGAAATATAACAGATGCCCTGCTGTTGGCTAAAGCGAACTCCTGATGGGATATTCCCCACTATGTCAAGTTGCTGGATAGAAAACAATTAAATAGCAGAGGAGTCCTGGTTTGGCTCTGAATGAAGAGGGATTGAACCCAATTCCAAGTCCACCTCTTTTCAGATGGGAGACTACTTATTTAACTGCTTCCAATTTGTTTCCTCATCTGTAAAATAATATATTAACATTCACCTGACAGAGATGTTATGAGGATTAAATGAGATAGTCCATGTAAATTGCTGAACATAGTGACTAGTACAGCCGTAGGCAAACTACGGCCCGCGGGCCGGATCCGGCCCGTTCGGCTATTCTATCCGTCCTGCGGAGCCGAAAGAGCGGAGGGTTCTCTTGCTCTGCCCTCCGCTCCTTCACCAGCAGCAGTGTTAACATGGCAACGTCGGGAAACACGGCTGCAGCTCCTTCTTCTGAGTGGGCGGATTTATATCCGCCCATTCAGTAGAAGGAACAACCTCTCAATCTTCCAGAGGCTCCTTGTAATGCCCGCGGACACGTCCCCCGACATCACCCTGGGAATGCGTAGACACGTTATCATGGTGATGTAGGGAGACACGCCCCTGGAGAGCACAGTATCAGAGCATTAGCTAAAAAGGAGACCAACAACACTGTTCCCACTGGAGTTGATGTTTTAAAGACCAAAAACCTTTCAACCCAGTCTGCATTGCCATCTACATCTACGTCCCGGGCATAATTTGGAAGTTGCACTAAAGGAAATGTTTAATTTACTGTTTACACATTTTGTTCTTTTCTATTTGTTTTAGTTTTAAATTATTTTATTATATTTAAGTTTAATTTGAAAGGCTTTTGTACCTTTCCTTTGTTAGGCAATTTTATTTTGCCGTTGCCATCTTCAATATAAGGTATGTTATTGTGCTATGATTCCTCCATTTTTTGAAGTTTCAAATTATAATAATTAGTGTTTACATTCTTCTTGTTAAAATGTTTGAAATGAATAATACTATTGAAATAAAAAAAAAAAGACCGTACCCTTTTATGTAATGATGTTTACTTTGAATTTATATTAGTTCACACAAACACTCCATCCATGCTTTTGTTCCGGCCCTCCGATCCAGTTTAAGAACCCATTGTGGCCCTCAAGTCAAAAAGTTTGCCCACCCCTGGACTAGTACATAATAAGCACTCAGTGTTGGCAATTATTGATTTTGTTATTTGAAAAAAAATCTTAGAGAAAAAAGTCATATTCCTCAGTCTGGGCATCATTTTGGGAAGAGAAAAAAAACAAAAACAAAACAAAACACTATGTTCTTACCTCTGACTTTGAAGGAAATGGATTTAGTTTTTAAAAAAATATGCATGGCTGAACCATTGGCTTTTGCTCTATTTTTCCAAATGATGTTTATCCCTGTGGCCAATATAGAGGATTGCTTTGTCATTTTAATAATCAAATCTGCAAATTTCCACTTAGCATCAAATCCAAACAATCCAATCCGAAGGTGATTGACATCCCTGCTTGTGCATCAACATCTATTAAACCAGATGTTTTACCTCTTCCCTTGCCAAGAGTGAGCATCTTTTTATGATCAGTTGTCAAGGCAAGCCTGTCAATCGAGACATCACCAGTGTTTACATAGGAAAGCCTCACTCATTCAACAGCAGTCACACTCTACCATCTATCTAGATTGTTACCATTTTGTGATCTGACTTTTTTCAAGATGAAAGCAGTTGGAGCTTTCCCTGAAAAATATTTGCTAATGTCAAAAAGTGCCTTCTGACCCTGAACATTATAATCTTCTAATTGCAGTAAAAATGAAGCTTTTGTTTATGTGAGGGAATAATTTTGGGCACCAAGATGCTAGGGACTCTGAAATGTTTCCTCTTAAATTTGGAAGCCTGAAACAACTTTTCTTTCTCAAAGGGTTGTTCCTTCTCTGATGGAATGTGGGTGGGCGGCATATTAAAAAATATATTGATATGGAAAGTTTTTAAAGATATATTGTTAACTCCAATAAATAAGATATTAACATATCTAAAGAATGCATGTGAATATGTGTGTTTAATATGTGTAGAAAATTTCTGCTAGGAGATTCAAATTTTTTTCTAGTTGTAAAGGAAAAACCTATTTTTGTATACAGTTTATTTCAATTGTTTTTATAATGTGCATGCATTATTTGTATGATAAAAATAATCAAATCAATAAAAACTAGAATTAGTTATCTTGACTGTGAGTCAAATGAGAGTTCAGACCAAAATTAGAAAAATGAGAGAGAACTCTAACAAATCATTGGATGTTGTGACAGGTAAAGGCTTTGAAGACTTGATTGTGCAAACTTTAAAATGTAGAAAAATGCACCTAAGTCAGCCCCTTTTCTGTAAAAGTTTGCTTAGACTTCTTAATTTTCATCTAATTGTCCTAAATTATTCATAAATTGTCCTTTGAATTTATAATTATGAAGTTCTTGTGTTAAAAGGTGCCTGTGGGATCATCTAAAAAAAAAAAAACTTACCATTTTATAGATGAAGAAAATAAGAGAATAAAACGACTTCCCCTGAGTCACACATAACCAAGGACAGAGGTGGGACAATAAGGCAGGTTTTCTGATTACTCCATTAGTCATCCTCCCTCTAAATGATGGGGAAGGACCTCTTTGTCATTAACAGAGAGAGCCACCCAGCTGTAATTGAGTAACATTACTGAGTTACTTGTGTTTGTCTTGTTGTTTCACTGCTGAGAACTGTAACTATGGGGCATTTCCAAAGGAAGCCAAAGAAAACAGAAAATGGAGAGAATGATAAGACATGTGCTTATGCATGTGCATGGTGAGTTGTGAAGAGGCATATTTTGATCATCTTGACAGAAATAGTGAACAAATTCACCTTTACAAACTCACAGTGAATTAACTCAAAAATTAAGTCAAATTAGTTTTATATGTAGTCAGGGCTTCAGTCTGAGGTCCTTCCTGTCTGCACATGGTCTGAAAGCAGAATAAGTGAGGAACCAATGACCCAGGGGGTTTGCTTTGACAGTGTCCATGATGAGTGTAAATATCACCAGACAGCAGGAGATAAACCAAGAAATTCGTTACAATATTTCCAACAACACTTTTCACATATAACCATGATTGTTGACAAAAGCCTTTATATTACCTGTAAGAATATTTTTAGTGCCTCTAAACCAGTTCCAGTCTGTTTCCCTGTCTCTTTTCCTAAATTCTTATACGTTTCCTGTCACTTTCAATTTGTATAAATACTTGATGAATCTCACTGTGCCTTTAACCCACCTAGGGACTCAACACACAATGCGTGACTCAAATTGTTATCAAAGGCTTAGTTGGGAAAATGGGTCCAGTGACAACAAGGCCCTTGTTTACCATCACACAGCTGGTTTTGATTGTGAGTGTCCTGATGTGTCAATCATCAGCTGGCTGTCTAGAAGGATGGAGACTCACAAACCCTGGCTGTCCTTTCCAACAGAACTCCAAAGAAGGAATAACAAAGAAGGACCAGACTCTAAATGACCCTGAGCTCCTGCTGTCCATGTAAATACCTGGACAATAAGAACTTTAGCACCTTTGCCCCATTACCCCCATGTAGCTGAGTCTACCCAGAGAGGTGAGAGATGGGAGAGGATGGGGAAGAATAATTTGTTCCAGAAACTTCCTCATACAACGGTTAGATGTATGTGCTTCAGGGATGATGATCGCTGACTGGTCCAGCTCACTCAGGTCCTGGAGGGATGTCCAGTCTAAACCACTCTATTGGGATTCCCTCACAACATGAAATTGGCCCAGCAGATTGGCAAGCATAGGGCAGACTTCCTAGACTCATTTGTGGCCTCCTGAACCACAAATGGGATGGGAGTTTCTCCTGCTGGGAAGTTAAGATGTAATGGCTCTCCTGGGGCAAAATTCAATACAACATAAAATAAAAATCAATAAGACATCCACTGTCACATTAATGGACTTGAACTACAGTTATTTTATCAACTCTCTTTCTTACTGAGTAGAAGTTTTTAATGGAGCCATGATTCTATTCTTTTTATTTGTTGACTCTATTATGGATGCCCCTCATTTTCCCCCACTCCCCATTTTAAAGGTTTGTTTCAGCTTATTTTTTATATATATATTTTTTGGTTTTGTGTTCAGACCACCACAGTGTAAGCTAAGGTCTGAGTGTTCGAACATCATTCTTTAAAATGTTATTGAAGTTGTTAGATTTGAGGCATGTATGATATTTAAATGTGGCTAAACTCTTAAACAGTGAACTTGTCTTTCTCTGTTGTTTCTGTAAAAGTCACATAAGAATGTTGCCAGCTTCATTCATGTTGCCCCTTGTATTTTTGCAATTCCTGGGTGAAATAATAACAGCTACCACTTCTACAGCATGTCCACATCAGTAACTCTCCCAAGGATTAAAACCATTAACTCTTCCAACAGCCCAGGGAGGAAGGTACTGCTATATTTCCCACATTAAAAATGAGGAAACTGTGGCAAAGAACAGTCAAGCTATCTGATCAAGGTCCCCCAGTTGAGATCCAAAACCAGACTCCAATGCTCAGAGTCACTGCTTCTGAGTGCCTCTATGGAAAGCAGTACAGGCCTTGCCCTAAAAGGGTTCACAACCTTTACACCACAGACAGGGCAAGATGGAAGTAAAACCAGCACCCCAAACTGGACATTGGTCATTTATACCATCAGTTTCTAGGCTCCCAGTATTTAGGCCTACGCCCTCTTGCAGTCCAGGACCCCGAGGGTGGGCCAAAGCCGGCAGTCGGACATTCCCCTCAAGGTCTTTAGTGCTGCCACGGTGGGAGAGGCTTCTGCCACCAGCAATGCACTCGCCAGCTAGAAGCTGGGCTCACTGCTCCTTAGGGCTGCCTCGGAGGTGGGAGAGGCTCGCGCCACCTCCACTGTGCTTGCCAGCCATGAGCCTGGCTTCTGGCTGAGCAGTGCTCCCCCTGTGGGAGCACTGCATTGAGTGTCTGCCCCCTGGTAGTCAGTGTGTGTCATAGCAACCAGTCGTTCCTCCGTTCGGTTGATTTGCATATTAACTTTTTTTTATATAGGATTGATTTGAGAGAGGAAGGACGAGGAAGAGAGAGGTAGAGACATCAATGATGAGAGATGATGGAGCCCACAACCCAGGCATGTGCCCTTGAGTAGAATCAAACTGAGGACCCTTCAGTCTGCAGGCTGACACTCTATCCACTGAGCCAAACCAGCTAGGGGTAAGCTCCCAATATTTCATGCATTAAAAGAGTCTATGATCTGATGGAATTGGCTCTGTCCCCGCAATTTTGCATGATATATAGCACTTTTTACAAGATTCAGAGTATCCATAGATGCCTACTGAATCAGCTTGTATTTTGTGCACTCCTTTACCTCATTGGTTGGTGTGTCCCTCTGTGCTCGTGTCCATTTGGCCAGAGTTTCTGTGCCCACCTGTCTGTGAGAAAGCAGCCTGGACTTTGGGATTGCCATGTCTATGCCACCTATTGGCACTGCCTTTTTCAGCCAGATCCCTAGCCTCTGCATAGATTCATCTCTTCCATTCCATTATTATTTGAAGAAAATATGATCAAGGAATGGTGGATTCAATATTTTACTCTCTGCAAAGTATTTGGATGTTGTTATAATTTGTTTTCAAGAAGACTCTCTGATGAGGCTCTAATAAAGCACAAAAGCAGGGTGACACAGGGCAAGGTTTAGATAATAAACCACCTTGCTGATGTTTGGAATCAGACAGCTTGGTCCACTCTCTACTCTGCCTACCTGTACAAGCTGGTCTGATTTTGAGGACAAGCCCTGAGGAGGAGTCCCGAGACTTCAGCTGCCTTTTGAGGCTAACAATCAAACAAGGGATTAGTATTAGATCCTGAGTTACTTCTCTGAACCTATGGTCATGCTTAGCTATTGGTATTTCAAGATCTGGCCTCACAGTGCTGGCTGCATTTTCCTAATATGCAATGCTCCTGGAATAACCTCCCTCTCCTCTCACCACCGCTCCCCAAGTCCATCCCTGCCCCTTATACTGAGGGTGGTCATGGGCAGGACATAGTCTCAACACGAACTCATCCCTCAAGGCAGCATAAAATACGTTTTCCTTGTGCTCATGCCTCTTGCTTATCTCCTGAATGTCCCTGTAGGGACAATAGTGCACCCTGCAGCACAAATGGTCAACAAATTGTCTCCAGTTTTAGAACATTTGTAGGCTGTGCTTTTTACCTTAAGTTCTCACATGTCCCTTTTCTTTGCCTTATATTTGTCATTCTCCAAATGCAATGCATTATCTCTCTTAAGACGTATGAGAAGTGAACTCTCCCATAATAACTCTACATACAAAAGGCAATTTAAAAATAATTATATTTTTACTGTATTTTATGAGGGAGGGAGAAAGAATTGCCTAGAAAATTAACTCATGTCTATAATTCTCATTGTCCATTAGGAGCTCCTACTAAAGAAGTTTTTATTATTAAAGATGAAATAAGAAATAAAAGCAAAATATATTTTAAATAATGTGTATTTTAGTTCAATTTGATTCTTATTAAGTACTTACTATGGCCCAGTTGCTATTCTAAGTATTAGAAATACGGAGCGAAATAAGTTTGCAGCAGAGATTAGAAAGAAAAAAAGTAACAATGGATCCAATTTAATATGCTTTTTTTCAATGTAAATTTTCAGAAATCAAAATGAGCTTGTAATGGAGGCTGACTTGTAATTTATTTTGAGTTTAAGGGTTTGTTTTTCCAGCTCAGGTTTACAGATCTCCAAAATCCTCCTCCGTGAGTTTACTGTGTGCACCTTTATGAGAGGCTCCACAGGCCTGGCTAACTGCACATCCTTGAAGTGGAATCTTTCTTTCCCCTCATCTTAAAGTTCAGTACTTTGTTCAATATATCTCTAATGCTTCATTCTCTTACATTATCATCAGGAATCCCTTCTCAGGAATATATTCTCTTTGGGGCAGTCTGGGGTTAAATTTTTCCCTATATTTTGGTGCAAATAGATAAGCCTACCTGTAGCCTATTTATTCAGGTGGTTTAGAACAAATCAAGTGTGATACCCTCCTCCATGGGGACATGGCTGGACATTAGGTCATTCTTCCTCTGTTTCCTGTATTTTCTGAAGTCACTCAAGCAGCAGCAATAGCCATTCAGAGCTTGCAGAAAGCACTTCTCCACCAGGTGCTGTCCCCTAGTGTAAGCACTAATGTTTTCTTTTCACATCTTGAGGATACTGGTCAGCCCTTGCCAAGTATAATATTTTCCGTTTATGTAGAAAATAATTTTCAATTCTATTGTCCATCTGAGCATGACCTAAGAACTTCTAGAATAACTTTGCCAGAGCGAACATATTCTATTAGGAAGCAAGAGATTCTTATGTAGATATTCTGATGTTTCATTTTATTAGTGAAAAAACTCACTTACTAGAAAAAAAAATCATGAACAGGAGAGTTTGGTAGCCTTAGTATTTAGTGATATGTGTTGGAGTAATTGATATTCCAGCATTTTTTAAAGGAGATAAACTGCTTCATTGGAACAAAATGTATGTTATTATTGGAATTGAATAGAAGGTCAAAGTCTAGTCAAAGCAATAAGGCAAAAAAGAAAAATTGAGCTATAGATCTTGGTCTCTAGGTAAGAATTACTCCATCCTGCTCAGCTTGTATTGATTAGAGTTTAAATTCCCTGGATTAGGAGAGAATTAATCCCAGAGTCTGAGCTAGCTTTTGACCTGTGTATGAGAAACAAGTGGCCACAGCTATGGGGGAATGAAGGACCGTTGTGGCAGGAATCATATTTCTCTGTGTAAAACAAAGATAATCCACATGTGTTATGGCCACCACAATCTCTTAGAGGCTCTGAAAAGGATTATCCATAAAGTCATCCAAATATTGATAGTGGAATTAGACGTGCAGAATGTAAGAGCTGATGTATAAAATTGCTTGGGTAAGAAAGGAGAATGACTTCACCAAGGAAGAAGATACCAATTGTAACATTGATCAATAAAGCAGACGTATTTCATATAAACTCTATTAACACGATGCTTTAAATGTGGTGTATCAGTTTATTATTTGGATAAAATTCTGAATTTTCCTTCCCTTTCAAGAATGAAATTTCATGAAATGTATTTCTTAGTTTATATTATTGTTAGGAACAAAGAATGATACAAAACAAGAATTTAAAAGAGATATAAAGTCACTTGTAATGTTTCTTCACTTCAAATGCAATACATATACACTGAGTGGCCAGATTATGATGATATCTGAACGCATAATAATCTGGCCACTCAGTGTATATCCTATATAATAAAAAGCTAATATGCAGATTGTTCCCTCGACCAGGAGTTCAACCAGCAGGCAGGCTGACCAACTGCCCATGTCCAATCCCCTGGCCAGGCTGGCCGGACTCTACCCATGCTGAATTCATTCACTGGGCCTCTATATACTGAGTGGCCAGATTATTATGTGTTCAGAAATCATCATAATCTGGCCACTCAGTGTAATTTCTAGTTTCTTTAAATTCCTCAATCGCCCTGGACAGCCTTTGCCACCTCCAGACTTCGGGATTCTCTGATGACTTTTTCAAAAATTATGAGCCCCACCTGGTTGGTATGGTACATGCCTGGGTTTCAGGCTTGATCCCCAGTGTGACAGCCAATCAATGATTCTCCCTCATCCTTATTTGCTCTTTTATTCTATCTCTACTTTCTAAACTTTCTTGAAAACCCTAACACGTATGTGATAAGCGCTTCCTCAATCCCCTAATGGGATTATGGTCAATGGCTTTATTCTCATAGCACCAGGTGCATTTCCAATGGTCTTCTTCTGGTCAGATCTGTTTTGTGTATTTGTCATAACTAATACACTTTAAGAGGCCTGAGAGCAGGTAGTGTTTTTCATCCATATTTACTTCTCAGTAGCAGCTAGTGTAGATTCTGGGACCTGGGGTTGTTCAGTAACTCTTTCAAGATTTGAATGTCTATATGACTTAAACTCTAAGAGCAGTTCAAAGAAGGTCAAGTCCTGAGAACCAGCTGTGGAGAACCAGTTTGGTTGGCAAATGCAGCTGATATAACTGAAGAACAAAATAATTTGAATCAGATATTAATTCTCAGTTTTTAATACATAGGTGTTATTTTCCAAACTCAGGGGAATTTTCAAAAGACACATTAAACAGTTTGGAAAGTTTAGCACCTAACTTAAGTATATGTAATATATAGGGAAAAATGTAAAGAGAAATAGTTTCCTGAAAATAACGTCTCAATGTGGTCCATGACAAGTAAATATGCACGGATTCAAATAGAAATTTAAATAAAATCACCATAAATGGTATCTGCATCAAAGAGTATTTTTTAAAAAAATATTTTTATTGATTTCAGAGAGGAAAGGAGAGGGAGTGAGAGAGAGAAACATCAGTGATGAGAGAGAATCATTGATCAGCTTCCTCCCGCAGGCTTCCTACTGGGGATCAAGCCTGAAACCCTGGTATGTGCCCTTGACAGGAATTGAACCTGGGACCCTTCAGTCTGCAGGCCAACTGAGCTAGGGCTCAAAGAGCATTTTTTATAACTCAGGTGTCTCCTGTTTAAAAATATAAATTTGAAAGAGTGATTTTTATGATGAACTTGCATTTCTCAGGACTTTTATGTATAGATTGCAAAATGCATGCTAGTTATTTCTGTGATATACCTCTAAATGAGACTCAATAATCATAGTCTTATTATTACATAAAATTTCCTTCTAGTATAGCACCGATAATCACTGCTGTAGCAAAAAAACATGAATACCCAAAGGGAAAAATTTATGAGGAAGATATTTGTTAACAGGGAGAAACTGAGTAAGTACAAATCAAGTTGATTATTAGAAAAAACTTCAGTAGTTTCTCAATCAAAATATGGCATTTATTGCCTTTGGGACTAAATCAGAATAACTTGAAACATTCCAAACTGGTTTGCCTGACAAAAAGCCTAAACTGGTTTTTATGGACTTTTGCAATTTAAAAAATGAATTACATATGCATTTTATCATTTGATTGTTACATTTTTCCTATAAGGTGTATAGGCTAAGGATTATTATTTCATTGGTTTACAGATTCCATAACTAAAACACAAAAAGGATGCTTGTCTAGTCACAGGCAGTAATTGGTCTAAAGTCTAGAATTTTACCATATTGTTTTTTTTTTTAATAAATGCCAACATTAGCAGTCTGAGTTTTAATAGAACATGGGTTTTTCTGTTGAATAACTGAGTTTTAATAGAACATGGGTTTTTCTGTTGTTTCCTATTTTAGGTTGTTAAGCAAAAAGTATTTTCTTAGACTATTTCAGGGTTATTTTTCATTTTGATTTCTACAGAATCATATAGAAGGTTAAGATTCAAGTTGCTTGCCCTGAAGTTGACAGATAATAAAGATAACTAATAGGAGATAAAACTATCAACATCTAGAAATGTTTTCTCTTGATATGAATAATGATTACACAGGAGATACACATGTAAACAATATCAAGCTCTGTGTTTAAGATTAGTACACTTTACTGTGTAAGATTTATCTTGATAACAAGGTAAAAATGAGTATATGCATTTTTTACATCTATAATGATTCCACACATACATGGGGAACTTATTTATATATAAAATTAATGTTACAATGGCAACTTTGTCCAAGTCTCACTTTATTGCCTAGCCAAAGAATATAAAACCCATTATTAGTCATGTGTAAAATAGTCAGTTTACACAATTACACCTTTTTTGGACTTGTTTTGCATTGTCCACTTCTAGTGCCTAAGAAGACCAATGGACACAGAAAAATACTCAATAAATAAATATGTCCTTGCTGGATGCCTGGCCAGTTAAGGCCAGATGCCTCACCAAAATCAATTTCTCCCCAATAGTGTGATTGCTGCATGGAGGACACTGTCAGGGATTAAGGTTATGGATGCAGATGTAGGAAATTGTCAAAGAGATAAGACAGATTTCATTAGCTGGAAGTGGCTGAAATGTGTTTCCTCTACAATAATAGTAAGGTCATAAGTCTGATTAATATAATCTTCTGACACTGGACTAGATGTTCCACATGCATTGCTTTATTTAATCCTTGCGGAAGCCATGTGAAATTGTCGGTATCCCCATTGTACTGATGAGGAGACTGAGGTTCAGAAAAGTTGAAGGATTTGCTAATGGCCACCCTTCTTGGAAGTACCAGCTTTGCAGTTAGAACTCAGGTCTTCCTTAGTCTTGTTCATCTCTGATAAACAAAGCTTTGCAAAACAGTGGGAGGTGGGAAAAATGGGCTAGTCAGTGAATAGAGTTTGTCCCCTGGTTGAACAATAGTAGCTAAATGATAGGAAACTGTTGACAGCTAACTTTTTTCCCCATTAACCATTAACTTCTTAATAAATTATAGTGGACTACTTGATAATCTCTAGAACAGGCATGCTCATTTTCCCAATATGCCAATATCATAACCAGGTACCTTAAATAATTTCCAAAATTTCTAATAATGTGTATGCCATTTGATATATTCAGCACCCTGTTGTTTGACCTTAAATATCTATAAAGTGTTAGTAGCATCGCTCTCTCAAATATGTTAGACTCATTTATAGCAGCTTGTTCTCTAAATTTTATAATCCAGAAGGAAAGAATAAAGAACTAAAAATATGTGGTACCATACACATTGCAAGCCATCTGTTATTGCAGATGCTGGGAAATACAGCCACCAACCCAGGTATCCTCTTTAGAACAGTAATCATCCGGGAGGCAGAACAGCAATTTCATGTTAAAATATTTCAATTCAGTGAAGCTCACACCACGTATGAGTGAGTAGGAGAATTTCTTGAATAATTCAAATGTCATTGCTTTTCTTTGTGTTCTCCATTGCTATGGTGCCAGCTGCCTGCTGCCTTTTAATTTTATGATATTTGTAAGACATATTTGCAAAATCTGCTTTAACATTTTACCTTTGACAGAAGCAGTATGGTTATATATGGTAGGGTCCAAATTGTCTCCATTATGGAAGAAATATGTGGACTTCAAAATAACTATTTTCTTTAGGATAAACCATGAAAGACTTTTCAAGGATGCAGGATTTCTCCTGTAAACAATTTCAGTTTTCATTTATCTGACTGCCAGGAACCTAGGCTACTTCAGTGAATTGAATGGAAGTTTACTTTTCAAAATTAACTCTTTGGGACTACAGCTTATTACCTTACTGCCATGATAGGATCAATATTCAACAAATGTAAATTTGTTGTCTAGCCTTACATCATGCATTGCTTAGAATCAAAGATTTTTAGAGGGCAGTGCTTCTAAAGAATTATCATGTCTGATCATTTCAATCTGTGAATGTAGGATTCAAATCCCAGAAAACAAAACCAAACAAAATAAAACAAAACAAAACTGCAGTATGTTTTGTCCTAAAATAGCAAAGCAGGGAAGTGGTAGAGCTGGGACTTGAACCAGCATCCTTTGTACTGAATCCATTTCTCCAGGTGACTTCTTTAGGGTCATGACTGGTTTACAGAGGAAGAACTGAGACTTTAGTTGAAAAAATGTTTACAGGTAAATTATACCATCAAATGAGGCTTCTGTTCCCGTTTTCTACTCTTCTTAGAGAAAAAGCCAAATGCCATTGGTCCTTTTTAATTCACTTAAGAATTTAAGTTTATTATGAGAACATAAGGTTCAGTCTATGATTTTTTCACTAAAGGCCCCTTATCTATAATGGCATTTTCATGACTTACTTGTGGGTTACTTTTGAATGTGTCCTCAGAGCAAAATATGCATGTTATCATAAATGTATTCAATAATCAGATGCCAGGAAGAGAAAACTCTAGTACATTTGGCCCTTATGTCTTACACTTGAGTTTATCTCTTGTTTTTTTTTTTCCCTCAGGAGTCAGATAAAACTAGGGGGCTACTCAGTTCTAACATGAGAGGCACATTCCATGGTGAGAAATGAAGCTGTGAGGAGGGAGCCTGGTTCTCACTGCTTGCTCAGCTCTTCTTCTTCTTCTTCTTCTGTTTTTAATTGATTTCAGAGAGGAAGGAAGAGGGAGAGAGAGATAGAAACATCAATGATGAGAGAGTATCTGATTGGCTGCCTCCTGCATGCCACACACTGGGGATCGAGCCCACAGCCTGGACATGTGCCTGACCAGGAATCCAACTGTGACTCCTGGTTCATAGGTGAATGCTCAACCATTGAGCCATGCCAGCTGGGCCTCAGCTCTTCTTGAGTGTCCATGATCTGCTTGCTCCCTAATCTTCTTGGTTTTCTTACACTTTCCCAGGAGCCTTCCTGATTATATCAGTCCATGAAATAGACCTCTCTATTCTCTGAATCCCTGCATTAAAATTTCATTACATTAAGCTAGTTTTATATTGATGCTAAACATATTCTTATATATTAGAACATATTTATATATAAAGAATTATATATTTCAGAAAATTTTAAAAGTGACAAAAATATACTATGTCCTCCATCATGAAATGTTTGTACAACCATTCAATGGAATTTATACAACTGTTTAAAAAGTATGTGAAGATTGCAATACCCTAGAAAAGTTTGTGTTATATGAAGTAAAAGAAGCAGGGCACATAATTTTATATCAGTATGATAATTATAGAATGAAAAACCTTTGCATAAAAATGCTGGAAGCATTTACACAAATATATTTATAGTATTTTCACATGGGTAGTGGTATTTTGGGTGATTTAAAAACGCTTTCTACTTTTAGGTATTTCTCAGATTTGATTTAATTTATTTGTTTAACAAATATTTATAGAACCCAAAATATGTATCAGGTTTCCTGCTAAGGGTTGCAGACAAAATTGTGATTAGACAGGCAAAGGGATTTAGCTCATTTTGTGCAAGGACTAATTAAAAAAGCAAGCAATTCAAAAGCAACTAGAGCAAAATGGATTAAGTTCAATGAGGGGGGGACACCAAATTGTGTGAACATAAGGAAGACCACCCTGAATTTGGAAGGTAAGGAGGGAGTATTGACTAGTATTCAGCTGCAAATAATAGAAGTTACAATGTAAAGTGGGTGTTTGTTTTTTCTCAAAAAATAAGAAATCTGATGTTTCATGTGTGTTGGATTGTATCCCTAAAGAATATTCGTGGAAACCAAGAAGGCAGCATAGGTAAGCACCTAAACTGCTGCCTCGCACAACAATTTCAAAACTACAACTAAAAGACAGAACAGACACCAACCAGAACCACAGGAAAGCTGGCTGAGTGAAAATTCTACAACTAGAAGGAAAGAGAAAAGGTCACAGAGAATTGGAGGTATGGCAAAGGGTCTTTGTGCGCGCAGAGAGGAAGGGTGGCTGAGAGCCTGGCTGACTTTCTCTGGCAGAAGGGGGAAGGAAGCCCCTGACTGCACTGAACCCCAGTTCTGACTGCACTGAACCCCAGTCCCAGGCGAAACCCTGTGGACCCAGGCTCATACAGGGGGAGTCTGGACTATCAGGTAGAGAGAAAGGCACCCAGAGACTCGGAGACCCAGGGGAGACCCGGGGGAGCCCAGGCAGGCAGGGTTCTGGAGGCGTGCGTGCCAGTGTGCACAAAGGCTGCGGAGGTTGCCACAGGCTTTCCCTAGTGGAAGGGAGTCAGAAGCTCATGACTGCACTGAGCCCCAGTTCTGACTGCACTGAACCCCAGTTCCAGGTGAGCCCCTGGGGACCCACGCTCTTGTGGGGGGAATCTGGACTCTCGGGCAGAGACTTGGGAGCCGGGGAAAGCAGAGGTCTGCAGGTGCGCACGCGTGCAAGGGCAAGGCTGACTGGAAGCCAAGACTGTCTGCTCCGCCCTGAGACTCCACCCCATCCAAGCTGAGCACAGAGGCTATTGCAATTTGGCAAGTCTAATCCTATAAGGCTGTCTCCAGCACCGAACTTCTCCCAGCGTAGACACAGCTGATCCTTACAGCCAACTGGCCTGGAGGTCAATTCCTCCCAGTGATACCAACAGCAATCAAGACTTAACTACAACAAGGCTGTACGTACACACAGTCCACAAAGGGGTGCACCAAGAGTATCCACCTCAGGTTAACTGGGGAGGCCGACCCACTGGGCAATATAGGAAACCTAGCACACAAATCTACCCTACAAACTCAGGGAAGCAATGAAAATGCGGAGACAAAGAAACAGATCACAAACAAAAGAAATGGAGGAAAACAAACAACTGGATATAGTATTCAAAACCACGGTTATAAGGCTTTTCAAGAATATCCTAGAAAAGGCCGATAAATATAACGAGACCCTTGAAGACATGAAAAAGGACCAACTAGAAATTAAACATACACTGACTGAAATAAAAAATATTATACAGAGACCCAACAACAGACTAGAGGAACACAAGAATCAAGTCAAAGAATTGAAATACAAAGATGCAAAAAACACTCAACCGAAAAAGCAAAAAGAAAAAAGAATCCAAAAAGTTGAAGATAGTGTAAGAAGACTCTGGGACAACTTCAAGCGTACCAACATCAGAATTATGGGGGTGCCAGAAGAAGAAAGGGAGCAAGATACTGAAAACCTATTTGAAGAAATAATGACCGAAAACTTCCCCCACCTGGTGAAAGAAATAGATTTACAAGTCCAGGAAGCACACAGAACCCCAAACAAAAGGAATCCAAAGAGGACCACACCAAAACACATCATAATTAAAATGCCAAGAGCAAAAGACAAAGAGAGAATATTAAAAGCAGCAAGAGAAAAACAGTTAATTATCTACAAGGGAGCACCCATAGGATTGTCAGCTGATTTCTCAACAGAAACTATGCAGGCCAGACGGGAGTGGCAAGAAATTTTCAAAGTGATGAATAGCAAGAACCTACAACCAAGATTACTCTACCCAGCAAAGCTATCATTCAGAATTGAAGGGCAGATAAAGAGCTTCACAGATAAGAAAAAGCTAAAGGAGTTCATCACCACCAAACCAGTATTATATGAAATGCTGAAAGGTATTCTTAAAGAAGAGGAAGAAGAAAAAGTAAAGATAAAAATTATGAACAACAAATACATATCTATCAAGAAGTGAACCTAAAAATAAAGTGAATTAAAAACCTGAGGAACAGAATAATCTGGTGAATATAATAGAATCAGGGGCATAGAAAGGGAGTGGACTGGTAATTCTCAGGGGGAAAGGGGTATGGGGGGGGGGGTTCAGGAAGAGATTGGACAAAAATCATACACCCATGGATGAGGACAGTGAGGGGGAGGTAAGGGCAGAAGGTGAGGTGGGAACCGGGTGGAGGGGAGCTATGGGGGGAAAAAGGAGAAACAATTGTAATAATCTGAATAAAGATTTATTTAAAAAAAAAGAAATGCAAAAAAAAAAAATTCTGTTCTATAAAAATTAAAAAAAAAAAGAATATTCGTTGAAGTCCTAACCCCTGTATATATGAACCTTATATGAAAATGGTTTTTGTAACAGATGTAATTAAGTTAAAATGAGGTCATTCTGGATTAGGGTGAGCCTTAAATTCAATGAAGGGAGACCTTTGCAGACAGAGAGGCAGAGGAGACACACGCAGAGGGAAGAAAGTCATGTGAAAATGGAGGCAGACATTAGAATGTTTCAGCTACCAGCTAAGGATACCAAAGATTGTTAGGTATTCTCTTTTAGGGACTTCAGCAGGAACCAATCCAGCCATCACCTTGACTTTGGACTTCTGGCCACCTGAACTGTGAAAGGATGCATTTCTGTTGTTTTTAACCATGCAGTTTAGGATACTTCTTTACAGCAGCCCTGGTGAATCTAATACAGAGCATCAACTTGGAAGTCCAAAATGTGGATGGAATTCAGAGTTAGTGTCACTCAATGGCTGCTATTCCATTTCTTCTCTCATGGAACAACGGTCTATGGCAGGATATAAAAAAGATAAAGGAGGTGTCTATTTCAGTGTCAATTTCTTTAGAATGGAAGAAACAATTTCCCAGAGACCATCCAAAATTTTTTTCAATGTGTTTCATTAGCCCAAATTAAATAACATGCCTGTCTCCAAACCAATATGCTTGGCTAAGGGGATGCTATGAATAACTGGTATAAGCCTGCTTTTCCTTACCATTGACTGGAGAGACAGACAGCATGGCTGCTTTAAAATCAGGCCATCCCATCCCAAAACATGTCGGGGTCTTCTACTGAGGCACCTGGACTCTGGGGCAAAGTGAACCCCTGAAGAAAAAGCAGTGCTTTGCCAGGTAGGGGTTCTGGGTGCTGGGGAGGCAGCAAAGAATGTCACTTTCCAGCTGTAGTCAAGGCCCAGCTGAGATGGGAAAATGGACAGGATTAAATGGCAAAATAGGGAACAGCAAGTGAGAAGGTTTTTGAAGGTCTGGGGACATCTAGGAAAAACCACTGGGTGCTGTGTGAAAAGACTGGAATGACGCAGGGTGGATGGTGGGTTGTGAGCAGGGCCTTACAGACTCCCAAAGTCATTCAGACACGACTCTCAAAGTCATTTAGACATAATCTTAAGAGCCATGAGAAAGTTTTGAAGAGAATTATGTAGGCAGGCGATAATATCAGATTTGTGTTTTCAATAGAGCTTCTAGTTTCAATATGATGAGTGTACTTTAGATCTTAAATCTATAAATAATCCTATTGAGGGAGGAAAGTTATTGCCATCACTAAGTAAGAGGGAAATATGGCCTAGAGTGCTGCCCTTCAAGATGGAAAGAAAGGGATGAATTTGGATCCATACGACATGAGCTGTGTGCTTACTATTAAATATTACAACATGGACACGTGATGTAAGCAAACAGGTGTTTTGTTTGTTCATTTGTTGTATTTGTTCATTTTCTCCAAAACATATAAGAGGTAAACATTTACAGGTATTGGGTTGAGACATTCAGTGATGTTATCCCGGATTTAAAAATGTCACTTCTGTCTTGTTTACTATGTTGGTGTCACTCTCTTGCATATGACAACATTATTACAACCTCAGATATTATGTTCATATTCAAAGTAAATATAAAAGGTGAGGTAGGTACTAGTTATGACTTAACATTTTCATTGGAAAAGGAAAATATTTTCCAGGAAGCTTCAATTCATCTCATTGAATGCCTAATGGTATCCCTAACTGTAAGAGAAATAGGGGCTGAGTAGATTGCACTAATAAATAAAATCAGGACTATACTACCGTGTTTCCCCGAAAATAAGACATCCTCTGAAAATAAGACCTACTCACAGGTTTCCTTCTGAGTGAAATATAAGGCATCCCCCGAAAATAAGGCCCCCAGGCTCTGTCTCAGAATGAAAATTAATTTACCATAAACTGGTCGCTAGGGCCGCCCCGACTGGCGTCTAGCAACCAGTGACGTTTCGCGGAGTCCTGACATCACTGCTGTGTGGAGGCTGAGCGGAGGTCGGAGTGAGCGGTGAGCGCGGGGCGGGAGAGAGGAGGAGACTTTCGCAGATGCGTGTAGAAGAACAGGAGGATTAGAGCAGATGGGACGTGGCAAAGGTGGTGAGTGCTGGTCTGTCTCTGGTGACACTACCTGATGCTCGCGGCTGCCTTCACGATGACTGAAGGTTCTCAGTCAGTGGCAGACCCTGCTCCAGCCCAGATCCAGGCCCCAGCAAGCCCAGTGACAGTCCCCAGGCAGGCCCCAGGGGGTAAATGTCTGATAAAGGGGTAGGGGGGATGTCTGGTGAACGTATTCAGTGGCACAGGGGTGGGGGGAGGGGGATCACTTAAAATGACACAGGAGGATCAGAGGGGACAATCAAAATGACACAGGAGGATCAGAGGGGACAATCAAAATGACACAGGAGGATCAAAAGGGGTTACTAAAATGGTAATCCCCCCTCTGATTCTCCTGTGCCATTTTGATTCCCCCCTCTGATCCCCCCTGTGTCATTTTGAGTGATCCCCCTCCCCACACCTTGATACCCCAATTCCTTTTTTTTTACCCCTAGAAATGAGCACAAAAAGAAAAAGCTACTCCGTGGAGTACAAGAAAGGAATCGTGGAAGACTCTTGGGGCCAAAATCTTACGGCTTTCTGCAAAGAGAAGATGTTGAGTATCCGATTGGTCCGAAAATGGCGAGCAGAGTATGGTAACCTCATTGAACAAGTGGACAAGGGAAATGCTAAAAAGCGCAGGTGTGGATCAGGTCAGCAACCATTATTTTCTGAGCTGGAAGACCTGATCTGTGAATGGGTTGTTGACAGGAGAGCAAAGGCTTTGGTTGTGAATAGGGCTCAGATTCAAGAATTTGACCTTGCAATGGCACCACAGTTTGACATAGCCCCCGAAGACTTCAAAGCATCACAACACTGGCTGGATAATTTCCTTCAGCGAAGTGAACTGTCTTTAAGAAGATCTACAACATTGTTTAGGTTGGAAGATACTCAAGTTATTAAGCGAGCACTTGCATTCAAGTCCTTTATTGATGATGCTGACTTCTCTAAATACAATCTTTCCAACATGATTGCTATGGATGAAACTGCAGTGTTTATGGGCCAATCATCTCAAACAACAATTGAACAGCCGGGTGCCTCCTTAGCGTACATTCCTTCCACTGCTTATGAAAGTGCACGTGTTTCCTGTATTTTGGCAATTCGTCTGGATGGCACTAAAATCCCACCTTTAATCATTTCTAAGGGCAAGAAGGAAAAGATAGAACGTGTTTGGGGCGTTTTTATTCCTGAAACTGAAAAGGCCTGGGCCACACAAGCAGTTATAAGGAAGTGGGTCGATTTAATGCTGCTGCTTGTTATGCGAGGGAGCCAAAGAGGTCTGCTAGTCTGGGATGCAGCCAGCACTCACCATGCTAAAGACATGAAGACATTTCTTCACGAAAGAAAAATAGATCAGATAATGATTCCCGCAGGAATGACGGCCTATCTGCAGACTCTTGATATTGCAATAAACAAGCCATTCAAAGACAATTTGCGCATGGAAATTAATGACTACATTGAAAATAGAATGGAGAGAAATCAGCGTGGAAACTTTGTGAAACCTAAACTGCAAGAAGTTGTGACTTGGGTGAAGAATTCATGGGAGAAAATCACTGACAGTTGCATTGCGAATGCACTGCGAGCAGGCTACCTTGACAAGAAGTACTCATTTAAAGACAGTGCTATTGCTAAACATGAGAGATTTGGTCCACTGATTCTGAAAGAAATGGAGTCACAAGAAATTCACCAGGAAATTCAGGAATTGGATTGTTATGATGATGTTCCAGAAGATGATGACATGATTGTCATTGAATAAATGAGTAAATTCTTGATATTGTAGGATTCAGTTTGTCTGGTTTGTTTTGACAACTACCGTACTACCGTACCATATACAGGTAATAAATTTCCTTTATTTTCATTTAACAATAAATGTGTACCGTATTCTTCTTCATGGAAAAATAAGACATCCCCTGAAAATAAGACCTAGTGTGTCTTTGGGGGCAAAAATTAATATAAGACACTGTCTTATTTTCAGGGAAAAACGGTAGTATTAGTAAGGAATCTGGGAGAATGGTTATGGGTTATGCAACTGACAGTGTTTCTACTTGAGAAATCAGAAAGGGGAAAAAAGTATTTCCTAATTGTTTCCTATTACTGGTCAACAATCTCCCTTACTTACAAGCCCAGAGGTGACTTGGACGCTGCTAAGACAGAACAATAAAATGAGTAACATAATATGACTCCCCTTTGATGATGGATTTTACATCTATTATTTGATTGTTTTTCCCTGCCATCTCTGTTTATCAAACACTGATTGGCATCAGAGCTTTAAGCCTCAGATTTACAAAAAAAACAATCTTGGCTCTTCTCCTGTTTATTTTCTATTTATACTCTTTGAATGAAAATAAACTTCAGCCATATTCTGTCAGGGTTGGTGAGTTTTGATAACACTGGACAAATTCTAAATTGAGAATGAACACTCGAGTGCTGATTGTGAAGCCCAAAAGCATAGCAGCGTAAACCTCTCTATACTCATTCCCATATGTGAGGGGAGGGAGCAGTGATGGTGGGGCTTGGAGACAGTCCTTTAGGTAACTTATTTAGCACCCTGTCATTGATGATGGTGTGTTTAGCCAAGTAAAATCTATCATATCTTAGCCAAAATGTCTTACAAAGTGCAAAGTACAGGCAGGTAGGAGGAAAGAGGGAAGAGATGGTGTGATTTGTACAGTTCCTCTTCCTAAACCATTTAAAAGCATTGATGCATGTCAGCCCTAACGTTAGAATTGATAATGCATTGAGTCTATATTTCACTCCTTTGGGAGAAGGGCAGAGAAGGACAGTAAAATCTAGGTCATACTCTGGCTTACTTTGGCATCTACCACTTAGCTGAGGTCACATTTGTCTAATAAA
Organism: Plecotus auritus; assembly: GCF_963455305.1. NCBI lineage: Eukaryota > Metazoa > Chordata > Mammalia > Chiroptera > Vespertilionidae > Plecotus > Plecotus auritus. The sequence continues at coordinate 19,452,824 of NC_137770.1, read as the reverse complement.
TACCAAGGCCTTTTGTGGAAGTATAGACTCTCTGGTTATGAACAGAATATGTTATAGCACTTATAATCTAGTGTTTATTGATTGGTTTGTTCAGATTTAAGCTATCTAAAAAGATATTGTCATTTTAAGTTGTGTGTGTGTGTGTGTGTGTGTGTGTGTTGTTTGGTGTGGAATACTTAGTAACAGACATTCATTCACCCGTTCTTTCATTCAATCACCAAATGTTTGCATCCTCTGATTTTAAGAAAGTCACAAAAACCAGGGTACTTCTGAGTCAGTCTTGCTAAGAGAGGCTTGCCTTGGCATAACTTGATTACCTTAATCTCACTGGATAGTCAGAGAGATTCTGCCCCAAACCCCCAGTTCTCACTACAACATGCTTGCCCACCAGTTCTGTGTCCCTTTGCCTGAGTGATGGGCACCCCTGACCTGTGCTTTATCACCTGAGGTGGCACTGGTATTTCTGCTTCTGACCATCAAACTTTAAAGCATGTGAGGATCCTGAGCCAGCCCTGAAAGAGGGTTCCCTTTCTGGTCCAGCACCTGTCTGTTTGCTCAGCCTCATAAACTGTTACCCACACAGGGCGAGTACTGCAATTACTGAAGCTTTGCTGGATGTCTTAGCCCACAGCATTCCATGCACAGGGGCATTGGGAAGGGAGGGGCCGGCAAGGGGGAGAGCAAGTCAACAACTTTGGAGCTACCAGCGCCGCAGGGCAGAATGACTGATTAAATTCCTTTTGTCTTTTCAATCAGAGCTTTCACATAAACAGTAAAGAGCATTGCTACTTGCTGCAAATCTGGTGTCTTGACAGCCCGATTTCATTTGGCCTCGCTTTCTGCCTGATGCGGGGTGACACGCAATCTGGGCTGGACTGGCATATCAGATGAATGGAATCACAGGTGGGCTTTTCTCACCTCCACCGCGTCCCTCTTTTCTGATCTCAGACAAGAATGGAGGTGCAAGGTTCTGCATCCGGGCTCCAGCCATGAAGATGACACCTTCTCTTGAGAGGCAACTTCTAAAAGCAGAGAGTGGAATTGAATTGACAGGTGACATTACTTTTCAGCTTTATTCTGCAGCTCAGAGTAGTGGTAAAAAGCCCAGCTGTGAATTGGATTCTGCCACGTCCCAGGGGTGCCCCCTTACTAACGTTATTTCACACCTGTTAGCCTTAGTTTTCTCATATCTAAAGTGGGAAAAATTAGTTCATACTTCACAGGGTTGCAGTGAGAATAATTCCTAGCATTTTCTTAGCAAAATATCGCACACAGACTATGGACTATTAATTAGTGTTAGCAATCAGCACAATGTGTTGTAATTTAATGTTAATAATATTGTCAATAGTGTGCACTATTCCATGGTTCATAGATTAAAGCGATTTAGACATTTGGGCGATGCCATCCTATAGGTTAAGTCTGCTGAATGGGAACTGTGACTTTGACCTCTAAGAAGCCTTCAGATTGTCATGCTTTATTCAACATCAATGAGATTCATATTTTGCAGCAGCCCCTGTGGGATCTTTGACTACTAGCCTATAAAGAACTGGAAATCTCAAGAAACCAGGTATGTTGGGTGCTGCTATGAGGGCCCAATTGGCTATCTGGGTGAGGGTAGAGGCCTATGAGCCTTCACTGATTCAGGAAACAAATAGGAAGGGGCAATGCTAAGTCTGAACCTTGCTCACTTGGGTGATCCCTCTCATAGTGCCGCTTGCTCTTTCAATGTCACATCATGCAGATTTAAAGACAGGTTTGCATAGTAGCAAAGGAGAGTAATATAAAGTGTAGGAATCGGTGTGAAATTCTAGCCATTTTGTTTCTTTAAATGCAAAGGGAACAAGCCACTTTGGGAAACAAGTGCATTTTCTGCCACTGAATGTTTCTGCTTATTAAATTGGAGTAACAGAGGCTTTACAAATTGAGCAAACTAACTAGAAAACAAGACATAAAAGATACATTTGTATACAAATAGCTACATGTGTGACATACTTGCTTCAATGTGTGTGTGTGTGTGTGTGTGTGTTTGTGCGCGCGCACACGCACACCTTACATGTGTGTAACCCAATGTCTCCACCTCCTCTGGCCTCCGGCGTCATTATTTCCTGTAATTTCTGCATTCCTGTACCCTGGACAGTCAGGTTTGCTAAGGTGGGCATACATGCTTGTGGCTGCTGCTCCGTGAATTTCTGTCCTTGGGTGTTGAGACGCCTCCAGTGCCTTCTTTCCCCCAACCCCAATGCTTACCCACCAGCATTTTTGCATAAAACATCACTCACACATGATCAATTCATGAAACAGACTCTTACTGAGACTTACAAACATTTCTAAAAAGGTAACAGTCTCAAAACTCAGTGCCCTAAAATATCTCAGTCTTTCCTAATATGGTAACTTTTACTAAGCTTTGTTTTATTTACCCTCCTACCTCCCAATAAGTTATTATACTAGAAATTTTCTCCAGCTGTCTAATTGAATAATTTTCTTACCTTTCTCCTATTTCCTCCTCCACCACCATCACCCATCTCCACTTTCATATTTAAACTTTTTCTTTTTTGTTTTTAAAAATACATTTTTATTGATTTCAAAGAGGAAGTGCTAGAATCTTGGATTCTCTTTATAGACTTTAGTTTCTGGGATGAATTTCAAAGCAGATTCATTGTCAAACATCAGCCAGAGTCACTTTGAGTGTGCCATGGATATTAGCATTAAATCAGCATTGAAAAATCAAAGGTATATGCTCCCTTTTTACTTGAAAAAGAAATGGATTTTAATTTTTATAGCACTTAATTTTATTTATCTTAACCAATCAATGTGTCTCTTTCTACTGCTAGGAAGCAGAGAGAAGACCCCCAAACTCAACCTCCATAGTCGGAGCCATTTCAATAGTATTTCTATTAAATACACTGCCCCTTGTTCTAGGGGTTGCATGTCCTGAGTATGTATCTTCTTTCTTGACATGCCTGGGTACTTACCATACCATATGCCTAATAAATAGAAGCACTATAGCACCAGTATTTTGGGGTGCCCAACATCTGTGTCACTTTGAGTAGCTGGAATTACAGAGTGGCTAAGAGAGACGTCGGGAAGGATGACAAAGCATCTCTATCAGTTAGTGACATGAAAGGCCTAATTTGTGCCCGAGTGCCAAAGAGCAGGACAATAAGGGAACAACCAAGGTTATCAGCTTAGCAACACTTTGCCATCTCTGTGTACTCTGCCAGCTGCTGAGCAAAAACGTCACTGAACAGTGCATTGCACAAAGTGAATGTAATAAAACAATGAGTAAATGAATAAATGATTGATTAACATGAAGGGCAATTTGATGCTTAGTTTGACATTTCCCTCTCAAGCTGCATCCTCCCCTCCTTTAATTTCTTCTCTCCTTTGCTTCCCTTCCTGAAGAATTTTGCAGTTCATGTCAAGCAAGAAGAGATTGCACACACACACCCACCTACACACCCACACACGCACACCCACACACCCACACACACACACACACTTTGGCTAATCAGGTGGACAAAGAGCATACTAAGGTTTGTCCAATAGCATTTATAGCATTTATGCTCTTAAGAACGACCTTGGCTTTCCCCAACAGAATTTAATTCAACAACTGCTTTCACTGTTCAGTCTTACATAAAGCAACCCAGATTGGGGAGTAACTATTCTGTGTTTTCTCAGCTGCTGGTTTCAAAATGTTCACTTGTCCCTGGCTAAAGGCAGGGGGTTGTCTTCAGCAAAAGCCTTTCTTTACTAAAGACAATAATAGGGATAATGAAGATAAAAGTTTAAACACAGAGAATATGGCCTTGGCTTCCCTGGCTTTCAGACAAACTATCTTAAGTAAGAAGTGCATACACAGGTCATCCTCTCAATTACAATTTATTCTCAGCCAAAGGGCTATAAGAGAAGAAAATGTTCTTTAATGAGATTTTCTAGAAGTACTCAAAGACACAGAAACCTGAGTTGGTAACTTGTTTCAGAAGACTGCAGAGTAGTTAGAAATGGCAAGTATCTGTAAAGTTTTTTTTTTCTACTTCTCTTTGAAAATGCCTTAGGACCTTTAATTATAAGTATATTATGTTTAAGTGGGAAAAAGTACATATACACTGAGTGGCCAGATTATTATGATCTCTGAATGCATAATAATCTGGCCACTCAGTGTATATCCCATATAATAAAAGGCTAATATGCAAATTGTCCCCTTGACCAGGAATTTGACCAGCAGGCAGGCCGGCCAACTGCCCATGTCCCCTCCCCCTGGCCAGGCTGGCCAGACCCCACCCCTGAATTCATGCACCGGGTCTCTAATACACACACACACACACACTGAGTGGCCAGATTATTATGCATTCAGAGATCATAATAATCTGGCCCTCAGTGTATATTAGAATATATAGACAAATACATGCATTTTACATATAGTACTAGGGGCCCAGTGCATGAATTCGTGCACCTTGAAAGAAACTGTGGGCCGCGAGGCTGCTGTGCGCTCAAGGGTAGGTCTTGGCCCATCCTCCGCACCCCTGCCCAGTCCTTCCTGCCACAGCCCCCAGTGCCCTATCTGCCAGCAGTCCCACTCCCGCTACTGCCGCTCCCAGGCGCTGACGGTGCCAGCCCCTCTCGCACCTGCTGACAGTGTGGAGCATTGGGGCCAGTGTCATCTGCGTGTGAGAGCAGCGGCTGCTGCCCTGATCATCCCTCAGGAGCAGGGGGATGTGGAGAAGCCCTTCGCGGTGATCTGGGCTGGTAGCCACCACTCGCCCCCGCTGATGGCACCAAGCAATTGAGACTGGCGCTGGGTGCCAGCAGCAGGTGTGAGTGGGGCCAATGACAGCAATGGGTGTAAGTGGCGACTCTGGTGCTGGCAACAGGTGTGAGCAGGACTGTCGCTGGCAGGGGGTGTGAGAGGCGGCTGCAGGCCCCGATCACCCCTCAAGAGCAGGGGAGGGTGGAGAAGCCATGAGAAGCGATTGGGGCCGGCAGCCACCGCTCATACCCACTGACAGCACTGAGCTTCAGGGCTGGTGCCAGGAGCCGGCAGCAGTTGCAAGCAGTGGCTTTGGCGCCGGCAGTGGGTGCATGTGGGGCCAGCATTGGCAGCAGGTGCGAGCACTGGATGGGACTGCGGTGTGCAGGAGAAAAGAATTTTCAGTAACCACCCGAGGCTTGCCTCGATGACAGCAACCAGCGCCCCATCTTGGTCTGGCATCCCTGCTCATCTGCTCCACCATCCCGCTGTGGCTGACGCCTGCCATGTTCCATGCTCTGCCGCCCACTGCCAATGCCCGCCATGTTTCATGCACACCCCCTGGTGGTCAGTACACATCATAGCAACCGGTTGTTCGGTTGTTCTGCCTTACAGTCTACTTGCATATTAGGGTTTTATATATATAGATATTATATGGATGTGGATGTGTGTTATATATAGTAATATATCTGTATAAAAAATGGGAAAATATTTGGGCTTTATGCATCATGGAAATAATTCCTAACTAATTATACAGAGATTTCCAAGAATTCAGTATGCACCAGCTGACATCTGGGCTAGAGCTGTAAACTGAATGTCTAATGCCATAAATAACAGAAAATGAGTAGGGCATTTTAAGGGACATTGTTTTCCACAAGCCCATTTCGAAGGTGGTGCTAATGGTTGAAGGTCTTTGAAATCCTCATGAATAATGATGCTATAGAGCCCGACAATACCTGTAACTTTGCAACTTGAAATGCCTTTGAAAACAGTGCTAGCAGCCAATAAATTAAGCTGTGGACAGGAAATTCAGATTGCATTATGCCTAAACAAGTGTCCATGTTTGGTCCACTAACAGGTGAAGATTTGGAGCTATCTTCCCAGACCTCATCATGCACACTCTTCTTCAAACTGCCTGGTTAGTCAGAGCTGAGAAGACAAGGGCAGGGCTGGCATATCACTGTTAAAATGCATGGCCAGTCAGACCCCAGCCTTCTCCTCCTGCTAAATGTATCCTATATACCTCTCTATTAGCTTCCAGCAGCATTTTTTCTTCAGATGGATTTATTTCATTTCATTTTGTAGCTCAGAGCTTTGGATTCAATATCAGACAGGCCAAGGTTTTAATTCCACTTCCAATACCAGTTATGTGACTTTGGACAGTAGTTTTATTATTATTAACTAGTGGCCCAGTGCACGAAATTTGTGCATGGGGGGGGGGAGGGGTCCCTCAGCCCAGCCTGCACCCTCTCCAATTGAGGACCCCTTGGGGATGTCCGACTGCTGGTTTAGACCCAATCCCACAGGGACATCCCTCTCGCAATTTGGGACTGCTGGCTCCTAACTGCTCACCTGCATGCCTGCCTGATCACCCTTAACCATACTGCCTGCCTGCCTGATCACCCCTAACTGCCTCTGCCTGCCTGCCTGATCACCCCTAACTGCCCTTCCCTGCTAGACTGATCTTGCCTCCAATTGCCTCTGCCTGCCTGTTAACCCTAACTACCCTCCCAACTGCCTTCCCCTACCCCCAACTGCTCTCCCCTGCTGGCCTGATCTTGCCCCCAATTGCCTCTGCCTGCCTGATCACCCCTAACTCCCCTCCCTTGCTGGCCTGATCTCACCCCCAACTGCTCTCCCCTGCTGGCCTGATCTCGCCCCCAACTGCCCTCCCCTGATGTCCTGATTGCCCCTAACAGCCTCTGCCTTGGCCCCCACCACCATGGCTTTTTCCAGAAGGAAGTCAGAAGTCCAGAAGATGGCTGGTCAACCCGGTCTAATTAGCATATTACACTTTTAATAGTATAGATAAATTATATGGGATAGGATTGCTTAAATGGGGGTGGGGGAGCCGTTTCATCAGGAGGAGATGCTCTTGGCAGACAAAAATACATAATCCCTATATCTGGGCTGATAGCCAGCCATACGCACTATACTGCCAAACCAGTCATTAAAAAATTGAACTGCTTTCTTATACCTTACACCAAATAGCTGTTGCCCTTAAAACCCCTCCTCAGCCCCCACCTTAGGTTCTGCCTTCGCAGTTCACCCAGATTAGGTCTGATTGGTCAGTTTCTATGCCAGTCAGCATCTCCGGGCCTATCAATGGGCCTGATCAGAGAGGTGGGACTGACCAGAAGCCCCAGCAGAGGCCTGAGGGAAAGAAAGGCGCGGCTGCTGGCCAGGCCCTGAGAGAAAGAGAGAGGCAAGGGCTGATCAACAGCTGCCACAGATGCTACGATCAGACCCTGCTTCTCTCTCCAGGCCTCTCTTCAGGCCTGATCCGCAGCCCCCTCAGCAGTCAGTGCTGGGTTGCAGCACCCAGAGTGGCAGGCAATCAGTGCTGGGTCACCATGGTGACCCAGCACTGACTTCCGGTCAGTCAAGCCTTTGGTCGTTTTGGATGTTACAACCCTGGGTTTTTATATATTAGGATTATTGACACTATTACAGATGTTCCCCATTTCACCCCTCTTTCCAGCCCCCCCACCCCCAGCCTTCACCACACTGTTGTCTGTATCCATTGGCCATGCATAGATGTCTTTTGGTTAATCACATCACTAGAAGACTAGCTTGATAAGAGAACATCTGATCTAATAATTCTTATCACTCAGTTCCCACTAGCTATTCCAGACCCTGTAACCCTCTCCTCTTTCTCTCATTTGCTCATCCTCTATTGGATATTGAACTCCTCAGAACAATTGTCATGTCCACATAGGCACTGAGCCCTCATAATTTATCATTTTAGTTAAGAAGAAAAAAGTAAAGATAAAAATTATGAACAACAAATACATATCTATCAACAAGTGAACCTAAAAATCAAGTGAATTAAAAATCTGAGGAACAGAATAAACTGGTGAATATAATAGAATCAGGGGCATAAAAAGGGAGTGGACTGATAATTCTCAGGGGGAAACAGGTATGGGGGGTGCAGGAAGAGACTGGACAAAAATTATACACCTATGGATGAGGACAGTGCGGGGGAGGTAAGGGCAAAGGGTGGGGTGGGAACCGGGTGGAGGGGAGCTATGGGGGGAAAAAGGAGAAACAATTGTAATAATCTGAACAATAAAGATTTATTAAATTTAAAAAAAAATCTACCTGCCCCAGGAGCTTTTCAGCTATCTCTTCCATTTTCTGTATTATTTGTCAGATGTTCTCTCTAACTTTATTATTCCACTAGAGGCCTGGTGGTGCATGAATTTGTGCATGGGTGAGGTCCCTTGGCCTGGCTGGTGATCGGGGCTGATCGGGGCCATCTCGCCCAGTCCCATTCGGGGCCGATCAGGGCCACCCAGCCAGGGGAGTTGGGGGGGAGGGACTACGGGAAGTTGGCCTGCAGCGGGAGGTTGGCTGTGGGAGTGCACTGAGCACCAGGAGGCAGCTCCTGCGTTGAGCATCTGCCCCCTGGTGGTCAGTGTGCATCATAGCGGCAGGTCAACCAGTCGTTTGGTCATAATGGTCGCTTAGGCTTTTATATATATAGATTAGCATTCAAACATGCAGTAACATTCCTGCACTTAATTTCCATGTCTCCTGCCTGCTCTCTGCTAACACTATGTTCCCTTTTATAGTAGCAATCCATGAATGGCTTGTCTATACCAGCTACTTCAATTGTCTCACCTGTCATTTCAGCTTTAGTTCACTCCAAACACGTTTTTTATCACCACCACCACCACCACCAACTTCACTCAAAGCTACCCTATATGATCTGTTTAGTTCTTGGTTCTGGGACCTCTTACTAAACCTCCCCATGCCATTAGGAAAAGTTGAAAAACCTCAAATATATAATGGGGAGTATTACTAATGTTACTGCTCACACATATAACACTAGCTGTTGCCACAGGTTAAGGACCAAATGAGGCAGCAAATATAAAGGTGCTTTGTAAAAATCTAAGCAATATATACAAATTAATTTATTGAGAATGCTATGTAAAATACAGTCTACTATATTATTTTAAAACTAGCAGAGCTGAAGAAATACAAATGACCCCAAATCTCTAATTTGTTGCACAAGATTTTATTTGCTACATTTAAAAAGGAGCCTTAATTTTATACAGTTTATTATTGGTTCTTTGCCTCACTCTTTCTTTGAAAAGCAGTGCTATAATTAAAATCATAGAAGAATATGAAGATTAAAATAGGTGTGATCTAGTTCTAGAAAAGTCTGTGCCAAGTTGAGTGGCAATTTTATATTTAGGTCTCCATTCCTATTCCAAGGGCCCCAATATTAATCATCCAACTCTTACAGATAGAAAAATAAAAGAGAATGTTCCAGTTGGAAGGACACTCAAGAGCAATGAGTCTGTATCTTATTTTATAGATATAGATACAAGGTCTCACAGCAACCTGTGAGTGAGTTGGAACTACCGTAACTCATGGATGTTGCTGCTTGAGCCTATCTTTCCTTTAAGTCAGGCTGCCCCTCTTTGTGCTTAGATTTCAGAAGTTGTGAGGTATCATAAGGAACTGTGGCAGTACATTGAATAAGAATAATTTTCAAAGTGGATTCTGGACTAGATTCTTCAGCCCTTTTTAATATGCTGTATTGCTTAAATCAAAGTGATCATCCCTTCTACCAATTTTTTCCTAAAAAGGTAAAATCTGTGAGTTTGGATGTTCTAAAATAAAAGCAGAAGTGGGAAGAAAGAATGCCTCTTCTTCCACTTCTACTTCAAGTAGGACACTCTCAAGAACCACCCAGTTTCTTCTTTTAGAATAGATGCAGCTGAGAAAGCTTGCAATTATATACCATTGTGATGCCAATGGACTCTGTAGGTTGGGACTTGGTTGCATGTATACTTGGTTGCTTTCCTTCTTGTCATGTAAAAAATTACTGTTAAGTCAGTTTCCAGTTATCAACTGGAGGCAGTCTTAACTCTGTTTTCTACCTTTACCCTGCTCCTGAATGTATCTGACTGATCCTAAAACTTTCTACTAAATCAAAGGGTTATTGATCGTTGGCGTATTTGTGCCTGAAATCTAGCTGGGGAGGTAATTATCTATAAATCGTCATTTACTCAACTTTATTCTCTCACCTTGGAAAATAGTGTTTGATTGATATTCAAACAACACAATGTTTTTCTAATCAGATCATGGTAACCAGTAAGTAGTTATCTTTGATGGACACTAAATTTGAAAACAGATGTACATAATATCTAGCCTTAGCATAACTAAGGTTTCATTTCTATTTATTTTTTTAAAAGAAGAACAATCATAACAATATTTGAGAAGAAAATTCCCATTCACAGGCAGAATCCTCCTTGTTCTTTGAACTAATCTGCCGGTGAGACTTTTAAGAAACCGCCTCATTGTGACAGCTATGGTGGTGGTAGTGGTGGTTGTTGTTAAAGGTTTCCAACAGAAACAAAACCAAACACTAGTAAAGGTAGTAAAGACAAATAGTGTTTAGTGAAAACCACTGCAATAGGGGAGAGAGTCCAGATTAAAATGAGTTCAACTTTGCCAAAACAATAGGCAGGAGACTTTTGACATGCTGGGGTGTGCCCAAGGGAAGGCACTAAAGGGTATTAAGGGGAACTGGGTCCATGTGACTTAGCTTTCTGGGTTTATTATTGGTGCTTATCTAGAGGAGAAGCAGACTTCTTTTGTCTGTGTAACAGGAGGTAATTGTTCTAGTTAGAACAAGGCACCCACAGAAGGTAGGCCCTTACCTTCCCACAGGGATGCTATGTGAGAGCTATTCCCTTGAATGCTTCCATTTCCTTGGGAGGTAGATGATTTATGTTTCAAAGGGGCAGAGAAATGGTATATAATTGCAAGCTTTCTAAAGTAACTGCTCTAAGAGGATGTTCAGGAGCTTGCCTATCGCCAGGTTTTGGCTGAAACAAACAATAAATTCTGGCTGTGTTGAGCTTTCTCAGGCAGGCATTTTAAGGGATTCTGGGGTAATTCTAGAATACAGCCCTAAGCTTCAAAAAGCCACACTAGAGTTTGATCATGTCTCTTAGTGTAGAAATTTAGATGGAATCATTTGGTGTCAAGGGTTTTTTTTCTATCCTTAGACTACTCTTGGTCAGGTATAGACCTTGCTAGACCATTACATATAATATTAAAAATCAGCCCCAAACCATGAGAGGTACTATTTTCTATCTCTTTCAACATCTAAGGTAATACAGGTTTATACGAAGATCACATGATTATTAATCGATAGGCCTAGGATTTGAAGCCAGTTCTGTCTTCAAAGGCAGAATCTTATTGATTCTTCAAAATATAAAATCTATAAAGTTGGTAATTTTTTCAGGTTCTTGTTTGAAGAAAAATGTTTGATGTAGTCTTTTTCTAACTTATAGCTACTTTTTTGATAGGTGTTTAAATGTTACATCCTTATACCATCTCTCTTTTATTTATTTATTTTTTCATCTCTCTTTTAAATTGAATTAGAAGGATATTCTCAAGAGCAATCCATGTTTTCACAAATGGCAGTATTTCATCTTTTCTTATGGCTGAGTAGTATTCCATTCTCTATATGTACCACATCTTCTTTATACAATAATGTTGAAGAACATCCGCTGTTTTCTGCCTTGTTTTGGTCATTTTCATGTCTTGGCCACGGTGAATAATTCTGCAATGAACACAAGGGTACATTTATAATTGCAATAAATGTTTTCAAATGTTGGGGGTAGATGCCCAGAAGAGAGGTTGCTGAGTCATATGGTAACTCTATTCTTAATTTTTTGAAGAAGTTTCATACTGTTGTTGACAGTGGCTGTACAGTTTATATTCCCACCAGCAGTGAATGAGGGTTCCTTTTCCTCTACAACCTCTCTGACACATGTTATTGCCTGTCTTTATAATAGCCATCTAATAGGCATGAGGTAGAACCATAAAATGTCATTTATATGTGGGATATAAAATTGAAAGCAACAAATGAACACACAAGACAAACAAACAAAAACTCATAGACACAGACAACAGTATGGTGGTTGCCAGAGAAAACGTTGGGAAAAAGGAGGTAGTGTAGGGTAAAGGGATTCAAATGTATGGTGACAGGAGAAGATTTGATTTGGGGTAGTAAATACACAATGCAATATACAGGTAATGTATTATAGAATTGTACACTTGAAACCTGTATACTTTTAATTATAAAAGTAGTTTAAAATGTCATCCAAATAAATTTAACTTAAATTTTTAAAAATAAATCAATAAATAGAATTAGACCATTGAGTGAAGGAAAATGAAGAGAAAATGAAGTTAATCTTTAATATTTGAATTCTCTCTATGCTCCTTAGCTTAATTTTCTCTATGTATTCATGTTTTACACTTTTTTTGTTAGGAGAAAGGGTGGTAAATAGCAGAGGCAAAGAAATATGAAAACATAATTGGATGAAAGCATTTTAAGCATTATTCAAGGTTTGGCAAAATTCAAGGATTCTCAGTCTTAACACTATTAACATTTTGAGCAGGATAATTTTTTGTTATAGGAGAGTATCCTGTACATTGTAAGATGTTTAGCAGGATCTTTGGCCTCAACCCACTAGATGCCAATATTAACTTCTCCTATATTGTGATAACTAAAACTATCTCCAGATATTATCAAATGTTCCATTGGAGACAAAAAAATCCAAGGTGAAAATCACTGGATAAAAGGTCAAAAAGATTAAAAACACTTTACTTATGCCTGGCCAGTGTGGCTCAGTGATTGAGTGTCAACCTATGAACCAGGAGGTCACAGTTCAATTCCTGGTCGGGGCACATGTCTGGGTTGCAGGCTCAATCCCCAGTGTGGGGCGTGCAGGAGGTAGCCAAACAATGATTTTCTCTCATCATGTATGTTTCTATCTTTCTCTCCCTCTTCCTTCCTCTCTGAAATCAATGAAAATATATTTAAACAAAAAACAAACACTCTATTTATAATCTGTGTCCCAAATGCTGCCCCCTTTTGGTGAGTCCTGTTCTAAATTCAGTGTTCTGGATGCTGCCCTGCCCTGTTTCTAGTTCTGGCCAATATGCTCACAAACACGTTATCCTGGCCCTTCTGTGAACTCACTGCTTGGCCCAAGCGACAGTTCATCTCTGAGTCTTTGCTTTGTTGGGTTCTTTGTCTCTTAATTCCATTTCATTTGTCTTTTTAAAATTCTTTTTACATTGAAACACCACTATTTCCAGGCACCAAAGTTCTGTCCTGCTTGCCTCTCTAGCCTCCTTGCCTGGGATCTTCATGTCCCCTTCTTGGCCCAGTAGAGTGCTGGCTGCCCAGCTGTTAGGTCATCCTGTACCTTCTCTGCTGCCCCATCTTTCTGCCTAGGGCTCTCACTCTTGAATGCCACTTAGAAATAAAGCCCCTCTCAGATATGCTTCAAAAATGAAAGTGTAAGAGTCAACACCTAAAAAGAGTTAATTCTGACAAAATTATGGGGACTGGAAAAACAAAACAAACAACAAAAAAACCACAGAATGGATTTCCAGAGGGGAGTATGACAAATTAGCCTCACTGAGGATAACCCAAAATTCTGCAGAAAAAAATTCTCATATGATGCAGCAACCAAAGAAACAGAATTGAATTTTTAAAAAATATTCCCCATTAGTTAATTTCTAGTTCAGTCACTTTTCTTTTTCCCTTTTCATGTTTATACAGGCTCTTTAACTATTATTAATTGCTTTCCTACTTTTATTAGGTGCATTATACATGCTCTGTGGCGGTGGGGATGTGTTAAATACAGGTAGGTCCTGGATTGGGTCTCATTTCCTTTGCTAGGTTTGCATGGGCCACATTAATAAAGGGCAGCTGAATAGATCCCTAAATTTCAGTTCTCTAGTGGATTATGGGTAAACCAAAGACATCTCGCTGTTTTCTGCCTGCTTTGGTTTTGAGTGAGAAGGAAAGAATAAATCTGTTTTAATTCAGAATTCAAAGTAAGAAGAAAACCCTAGGCATTGAATCAACAACTGCAGGAATTAAACCAATAAATAAGCAAATCTTTCACATGCAGGAACTTTATTTTAAAGCTCTATTCGATTTCTAGCCACATTTACCTGGTAACCATTTATTTAACTAGCAAGCACTTAGGAAAATTTATGCCATTTAGTGGGAGTCTCGTTCATTGCAAAGTCTCTCTTGATTTAAAGTTAGGCGAGAGTAATTTAATAGAGACTTCGTCTTCTAAGGGAAGACAAATGGTATATCATTTCTTTTGTACTTTTATCTGAAAAGTACATGGGGATACTTACCAATCCACATGTTTATTTCATCTTAATCAGAAGGTCCTGTTCTGTAACAAATTTAGAGCAGTATAACCTCTAGATACTTAATGCACTTGAAATAAAATATATTCACCAAGGACTCACAGCAGTTTTCAGCAATTGTATATTTTCTAAAAGAAATCTTTTTAACACTTTGGAAAAATTTTGTTTTTTATTAGTGATATAATTCTACTGCAAATAGGAGAAATCTTGAACTGGTCGTGTATTCTTTCTGACCTTTTTCATTATTGGTTACATTAGAGTATTAAATACATTTCTTGTTCAGAAAAGGCCATTGCTGTACTTAGTCTGGATTAGGTTTCTAGAGAACTAATTGGATCTTTTTCTTCCTAAAATGATTAGAAATCATTTACTGATGTCACAAACCACTACTTAACACCCAATATACATACCATGTTAACTTATTAATTGGAATATGTAAACTTTTTCCTGATTTTATTGGTTAACTGGGAGTTTGATGGTGTATGTGATTTTTGCTTGTTTGTCCACATACATTGCTTATAAGACTATAAGAGAGGACAAATAATTTAAGAAGAGGATTCTTGAACATGTTTAGAAGGAGAGCAATATTTCCACTACTGGTTAAGCAAATAGGAGATAGTAGCAAAATAGAATTTCTAATACACAATTATATGTTTGAAATAAAATCAGTGTTTTTAAGTGGAAGCCATCGAGTTGGACTTTTAGAGTAAGTATGAAGTAATCCCTTATTTAAGAAACTAAATAATAGCTAATTTAAAAATTCAATAAAATCAACAATGAGAAGTCTATTTTGCAGAAAGTGGAAGATGTAGCTGTGATATTACCACATGATCATAAAGAGAAGGAAAGATCCATGACCAAGTCACAGGTTTAGAATGGAAAAATCTCAACACTATAAACCAGTAATTGATTATCACTGTCAATTATTGTAATAATTTACAACCTCCTAACAGTGCAATACTTTGAATAAGCCAAGGCATGGGATATAATAATCAAGCTATTTTTTTTTTAAATCCCCCACTTCTTTTTATGTTTTTATAAAAAAAAATAGAAACAGCACATCTTCACCAGTAGGAATTAGATGAATAAAGTATGGTATATCCATGAAATGAAATTCTGTTTAGAATGGAGAAGATATCTGGATTACAAAAGATGTCTAGATAGATTGTTATGTGAAAAAAAAAAAAGCACCAATTACAGAACAGAGTATATTGTATAAGCCACTTGGTAGAAAGATCAATTCAGTGTATAGAATACATGATACATAAAAGTTATGTAATAGATACTATATACCAAGATTATATTATTATATTATATAAATAGTATAATATATAGTAGATAATGTTATCACTTTCAGTACAGTTCTTTTATAACTATTGTGGGTTGGGATTATAGGATATATTTATTTATTTCTTTATTCAGTTTTTTTTTTTTTAATAAATCTTTATTCAGATTACAATTATTTCTCCTTTTTCCCCCCATAGCTCCCCTCCACCCAGTTCCCACCCCACCTTCTGCCCTTACCTCCCCCCCACTGTCCTCATCCATAGGTGTATGATTTTTGTCCAGTCACTTAATGAACTCCCCCATACCCTTTTCCCCCTGAGAATTATCAGTCCACTCCCTTTCTATGCCCCTGATTCTATTATATTCACCAGATTATTCTGTTCCTCGGGTTTTTAATTCACTTGGTTTTTAGGTTCACTTGTTGATAGATATGTATTTGTTGTTCATAATTTTTATCTTTACTTTTTTCTTCTTCCTCTTCTTTAAGAATACCTTTCAGCATTTCATATAATACTGGTTTGGTGGTGATGAACTCCTTTAGCTTTTTCTTATCTGTGAAGCTCTTTATCTGCCCTTCAATTCTGAATGATAGCTTTGCTGGGTAGAGTAATCTTGGTTGTAGGTTCTTGCTATTCATCACTTTGAAAATTTCTTGCCACTCCCGTCTGGCCTGCATAGTTTCTGTTGAGAAGTCAGCTGGCTCCCTTGTAGGTAATTAACTGTTTTTCTCTTGCTGCTTTTAATATTCTCTCTTTGTCTTTTGCTCTTGGCATTTTAATTATGATGTGTCTTGGTGTGGTCCTCTTTGGATTCCTTTTGTTTGGGGTTCTGTGCGCTTCCTGGACTTGTAAGTCTATTTCTTTCACCAGGTGGGGAAAGTTTTCGGTCATTATTTCTTCAAATAGGTTTTCAGTATCTTGCTCTCTCTCTTCTTCTGGCACCCCCATAATTCTGATGTTGGTACGCTTGAAGTTGTCCCAGAGTCTTCTTACACTATCTTCAACTTTTTGGATTTTTTTTTTTTTTGCTTTTTGCTTTTTCGGTTGAGTGTTTTTTGCTTCTTTGTGTTTCAATTCTTTGACTTGATTTTTGTGTTCCTCTTGTCTGTTTTTGGGTCTCTGTATAATATTTTTTATTTCAGTCAGTGTATGTTTAATTTCTAGTTGGTCCTTTTTCATATCTTCGAGGGTCTCGTTATATTTATCGGCCTTTTCTAGGATATTCTTAAAAAGCCTTATAACCGTGGTTTTGAATTCTATATCCAGTCGTTTGTTTTCCTCCATTTCTTTCGTTTGTGATCTGATTCTTTGACGCCGCATTTTCACTGTTTCCCTGAGTTGGTAAGGTAGATTTGTGTGCTAGGTTTCCAATATGGCCCAGTGGGTCTGCCTCCCCAGTTAACCTGAGGTGGACACTTTTGGTGCACCCCTTTGTGGACTGTGTGTACAGCCTTGTTGTAGTTAAGTCTTGATTGTTGTTGGTATCACTGGGAAGAATTGACCTCCAGGCCAGTTGGCTGTAAGGATCAGCTGTGTCTATGCTGGGAGAAGTTCGGTGCTGGAGACAGCCTTATAGGATTAGACTTGCCAAATTGCAATAGCCTCTGTGCTCAGCTTGGATGGGGTGGAGTCTCAGTCTTGGCTTCCTGTCAGCCTTACCCTTGCGCGCACGTGCACGCCTTCAGACCTCCACCTTCCCTGGCTCCTGAGTCTCTGCCTGAGAGTCCAGACTCCCCCCACAAGAGCGTGGGTCCCCAGGGGCTCGCCTGGAACCGGGGTTCAGTGCAGTCAGAACTGGGGCCCAGTGGAGTCAGGAATCTCCGACTCCCTTCCACTAGGGAAAGCCTGTGGCAACCTCCACAGCCTTTGTGCGCACTGGCGTGCGCGCGCGCGCTTTCAGTCCTCCGCCTTCCCCGGCTCCGGAGTCTCCGCCCGAGAGTCCAGACTCCCCCCACAAGAGCGTGGGTCCCCAGGGGCTCGCCTGGAACCGGGGTTCAGTGCAGTCAGAACTGGGGCCCAGTGCATTAAGGAGCCTCTGACTCCCTTCCACTAGGGAAAGCCTGTGGCAACCTCTGCAGCCTTTGTGCGCACTGGCGCGTGCGCGCTTTCAGTCCTCCGCCTTCCCCGGCTCCAGAGTCTCCGCCCGAGAGTCCAGACTCCCCCCGTAAGAGCATGGGTCCCCAGGGGCTCGCCTGGAACTGGGGTTCAGTGCAGTCAGAACTGGGGTTCAGTGCGGTCGGGGGCTTCCTTCCCCCTTCCGCCAGAGAAAGTCAGCCAGGCTCTCAGCCGCCCTTCCTCTCTGTGCGCACAAAGACCCTTTGCCGTACCTCCAATTCTCTGTGAGCTTTTCTCTTTCCTTCTAGTTGTAGAATTTTCACTCAGCCAGCTTTCCTGTGGTTCTGGATGGTGTCCGTTCTGTCTTTTAGTTGTAGTTTTGAAATTGTTGTGCGAGGCAGCAGTTTAGGTGCTTACCTATGCCGCCATCTTGGTTTCTCCTCTTTATTCAGTTTTGAATATGAATTGTTTACAGTAAGCATGCTGATATATAATCCTATCTAATAAAAGAGTAATATGCAAATTAACCATCACTCCGCTATACCCACAAGCCACACCCACCAGCCAGTCAGGAGCAAATATGCAAATAAACCCAACCAAGATGGCTACGGCCACAGAGAGCAGGAGGGAGGTTTGGGTTTCCCCGGCAATGGAGGAAGCCAAGCTTTCCGCCTGCCCTTGCCGGCCTAGGCCTCCACTCAAGGCTACAAAGTTTCAATGATAGAAGATACATAAAACCAAACAGAAATGGCAGCAGCCACGGAGCTGGAAAGAGCAGGAGGCTAGGGTTGCCCCTGGTGATAGAGGAAGCCAAGCTTTCTGCAGACCCTGGCTGGCCCAGGCCTCAGCTTAAGGCTACAAAGTTTCAATTATAGAAGATACATAAATCCCCCCCAAAATGGCTGCCACCACGGAGCAAGCAGAAGGCTTGGCTCTGTCCAGGCTACAAAGTTTCAATTGTAGAAGATAAATAAACCCCAGATACCAGGGCCTCCGCTTGGGTCGCCAGGGGGTGTGGCTGGCCTGCAAACCAACACAGGCCCCTCGCCCAAGCTGCCCCACACCCCAAGGGAAACCCCACCCTGATCCGGGACACCCTTCAGGGCAAACCAGCTGGCCCCCACCCGGGCACCAGGCCTCTATCCTATCTAATAAAAGAGTAATATTCAGATTGACCATCACTCCAACACACAAGATGGCTGCCCCCATGTGGTCAAAGATCCTGCCCCCATGTGGACACAAGATGGCCACCACAAGATGGCCAGCAGGGGAGGGCCGTTGGGAGGGACCAGGCCTGCAGGAGAGGGCAGTTAGGGGTGACCAAGCCAGCAGAGGAGGGAAGTTGGGGGCAACCAGGCTTGCAGGGAAAGGCAGTTGGGAGGGACCCAGGCCTGCAGGGGAGGGCAGTTAGGGGTGACCAGGCCTGCAGTTAGGGGGAAACAGGCTGTCAGGGGAGCAGTTAGGCATCAAACAGGCTGGCAGGGGAGCAGTTAGGCATCAATCAGGCTGGCAGGGGAGTGGTTAGGGGGTGATCAGGCTGGCAGGCAGAAGTGGTTAGGGGAAATCAGGAAGGCAGGCAGGCAAGCAGTTGGGAGCCAGCAGTCCTGGATTATGAGAGGGATGTCCGACTGTCCATTTAGGCCTGATCCCACCAGATCGGGCCTAAACGGGCAGTTGGACATCCCTCGAGGGGTCCCCGATTGGAGAGGGTGCAGGCTGGGCTGAGGGACACACACCCCCGTGCACGAATTTCATGCACCGGGCCTCTAATATATTATAATACAATACATACAATTTATAATATAAAATAGAAAAAAAATTAAGCAGAGAATAAAGACGGGAAGGAAATACAATAACATGATTCCAATAGTTGTTTATAGTTGACAGAACTATAATTTTAAAAAATCATATGTGCTCTAATAAATTTTATTACATGTTAATATGCCACATGTTTTATTTGTTTTTTAAAAATTAATTTTTCTAAACAGAACAAAAACAGTACATCCATTTATCCAACCCCTACTCTCTGCCTCTGACAAGCACCAACTGTTTGCTGTAGCTATAGCCTTTTTAAAAATAGTATTTTTAGATATTACATATAAGAAAATCATGTAGTATTTGTCTTTCTCTGTCTTATTTCCTTTAGCATAACGCTCTTGAGGTCCATCTAAGTTCTTGAAAATGGCAAGATTTCATTTGTCTTTATGGCTGAACACTATATACATATATCACAACATCTTTACCCATTCATTCCACATAGGCTGTTTCCATATCTTGGCTATCTATAATAATAAAAGCATAATATGCTAATTAGACTGGACGTGCTTCCTGACATAGCCGGGGCTGCCAGGGACAAGGCAGCCGCCATGGTGGGTGGGGATCGAGGCAGAGGCGGCCGTGGCGGGGGCCTGAGCCCCTTGCATGAATTTCATGCATCGGGCCTCTAGTTGTAAATAATGCTACAATGAACATAGGGTTGCATATATCTTTTCAAATTAGTGACTTTGTTTTCTTCTGATAAATACCCAGATGTGAAATTGCTGGATCATATGGTAGTTATATTTTTTAATATTTTGAGGAAAATCCATACTGTTTTCTCCCACTTCATTTAAATGCCTGCAGAGTACAAATTTTCCTGACCTTTGATAAAACTTGGGAATCCCTCCTTCGCCACCCCCCCCAAAAAAAAAAAACACCCACCAATGATTGGTTACTTTATGTCTTAAAACACAGTCTCAATCAAGTAATTAAAATATCTATTCTCATGAAATAATTAAGGTCCAAATTTGATTTAAAATTGAGTGAGGCTTTTTGACTTCCTAACCTGAATCTATAAGGCATCTTGAAATTGGCAAAGAGAGCAATATTTTATATTTGTTTTTTTCCCATTCCTCCTTCCAGGCTCACTGACCTCTCTTTCCCATTTCCCTCTGCATTACTCCTACTCCTTGCCATCAGCTCTGGAACAAAGGCAAGAACCAGAGTAAAGGAAAAGGAAACTTCTCTGTGAGCACTAAGTGGAATTCACTGGTGCTCTCTGGATTTGCAAGTACTCAACACTGACACTTCGTAGGCTCTTCAGTGACCCTTCTCATCAATTTTGAGGAATCAATCACCTACAGTTCTCCTAACAGGAATAAAATATATATCTCTTTCTGCTGGTCCCTTCATCTTTTCTCATCACTGAGAATCCATGTTGCTTCTGATTTCTCCTACCTGAAGCCTATTTGTCTTTTTTGACTGACTTTTGGACAAGATCTGAAAAGACCCATGGAAGTCATCTCTCCCAGGGAAGTTCCATCCTCATGATTGACCCACATTTGATTCACTTTTATACTGACAGTATCTTGGGAGAACATATTACATGCAGCTGAATAATATCTCTTTTACTCTGACTTCAAAGCAGCTAGAAAGGAATCTCTTGCTGCCAGAAACCAGTTCCAGCATAATTGCAAGAGTTTCATCGAAAGGTTGATGGAACTTGGGGACTCAACAAGGACTAAGTCACATATGTTATCACCTGTTGGGAATGGCTAAAGGCATTTCCCCAAACCTGAAAAAGATGCATTAAATTGATTGTTTGCGGCCAGACAGCTCAGGGCATCTTAATCTACATGTTATTGCCTCCTGCTGGACAAACACCTGAACAGCTGTAGGCTATTCCCCAATTTGACAATGGAATCTGTAGAGGAAACCCTACCCTTTGAAGTGTATATCTCCACCTTGCCTTAGGACAATTTATGTTAATAAAAAGCAAGGGGTCTTGAGACAAGGAGAACTTGGCTTCTTCAGCCAGGCTACTCTGACCTCCAATGCCTTTCAAAATTCTCTTTCATCTTTGGATTCTTACTTCAGTTACACACAGCCTTTCTCCAGATTGCTGAACCCTTCTTAATGCTGGAACAAGAACCCCAGCATCTTGCCCTTAGATCTTCCTAGTGTCAGTCAGACCTCAGCCTTTGTGGTCCTCAAAATTTAAGAATATACATTAAGATTTAAAGAATCTGCTTGATACCTCTTAATTTTGTTAAAGGGGAATTACCTCCAATGCAGCACTGCTTTTTGAATAGAGGATCCTCCTTGTACACTGCACATAGTCTCTTTATAGATAGTCTTTAAATAATTTCCTGAAAGTCCTTCTAACTGATTTTGGAATTTGGAGGCAGTGACAATTCCCCTGCTGATCCTTGGTGGAGCAGGACAGGGAGAGAGATTTACAGCATAGTCCATTACAAATAAATCTTGTAAAATCCTCGCTCAAGTTCAAAGTCCTATCATCTGTTATACCCTTGTCATATGAGAGAAGGGCTCAAAGGTTATCTAA
Organism: Plecotus auritus; assembly: GCF_963455305.1. Taxonomy (NCBI): domain Eukaryota; kingdom Metazoa; phylum Chordata; class Mammalia; order Chiroptera; family Vespertilionidae; genus Plecotus; species Plecotus auritus. The sequence continues at coordinate 19,430,986 of NC_137770.1, read as the reverse complement.
TATATTTCAACAATTATTCTAAACCTTCTCATTGTTTATAGCAGGCTCTTTGGACTATACCTCACCCATTTTGATATTTTTTTTCTCTGTACTCTCCTTGAATAAATTGTAGAAATTCTGGTAGTTTTAGAATCATACCATAAAAACCCTCTTATTTATTTGTATGAATTATTACGGTAGCACAATTTCCTTCATTCATCTTTTGTTATAATTGTCAGTTCTTTTTAGTGTTTGAGGAATTTTTTTTCCCCATACATGGCCTCTAACTCTCTTAATCTTCATCAATATAATATCATGTCTCATTACCAAAGTCAGTCATTTTCTTCTAAAGTCTTTTATTATTCTCTTTTCTTCATTAAAATAACATCAATCTCATCCCTAATGCTAAATCATTGTGAGTGAAAGAAAAGAACATCCAACTTCTGTAGGCAAGTTAAAAATTAATTACAACTTCATCGAGGGAAGATTGATATAAATTGGGATGAATATAAAAAATGAAATAATATTGAAATGATATATGCAAACTGTTGAGTAATATTTGAGCCTACTAATTTCCTGGGAACACTTATTCTCTCAATATTTAAATTTCAAGCAATGACAATTGCAAGAAAAGCACATTTTATCATTGTAGATGCCTCATTGCATATTTGTCCTCTAATAAAAGGGCACATATACTAGTATTTTAGACTTTTCTAATATTGCATGCCATTGAGCTTAGCTGTTTTATTTGTTTAAAACTTTGGACAGCTTTTGTGAATGTAAACATGAGTAAGAAAGATTATCTCACTAAGTTCTGATGTTTTGCTTTGGGGGTGGAAAAGCAGACATGTTCTCTTTCTTGTCATTTTTCCCTCCTTCTCTTCTTCCTTCTTACAGGATATATTTGTTTTCAGTGAAAAATTGATTTATAAATCCATGTCTTCTAAATCATTTCCATTAGCCATCACTTCACATCTACCCAAAAGTTTGTGAAAATCAAGTGTCCCCATTTACTGTAGGAAGTTAAGTTTTGGAAGCCAGAGAAGGCAGTGACACCTAATCCATGCCAGACCCCTCAATTTCCTTCCCTCCACATAGAGAAAAGACATAGGAAAGAGTTTGTTCCCAAGTGCTTCAACTGCTTGGTGTTTAGAAAAATAAATAAATAAATAAATAAATAAATAAATAAATAAATAAATATAAAAAATAGGTAACTGGGAAGTGCTTTTAAGAGAAATTAGTTTCTCTTGTCATCTGTCATCAAGATAGATTACACTCAGCTGCATCCCAGAAGTAGAAATGAAATCTCACATATTTGCAGTTGAGACAATAGTGTGGATATTTTTAAATTACATCAGGTAGGATCTATTATTTAGGATTTGTTGCTACTGTCATTGTCACAACATCCTACATTATTCAAATCAAGCATCAATTCCATTAGTCAGTCTCTCCTTTGCTGTCAAAGATGCAAATACAAGTTTGTGTTGTTTAGAGTAAATGCATCATCGGAACAGAAATGTGTCAGGAAATATTAAATGATACAAGGTATGATTCATAAAATAAAAAAATAGATCAGTCCCTCTCTTAAAAAAGAAAATTTTTCTTATAAAAATTGTAAGATTTGAGAAGTTCTTTGTAGTCAAGAGGAGTAAAATAAGCATACCTACGTTCCTAGTTAATAAGGAACAATCAGTGCTCAACAGTCTCATACTTAATAGGTACTCAGTACATATATATTTTTAAATATATTTTATTGATTTTTTACAGAGAAGAAGGGAGAGGGATAGAGAGCTAGAAACATCGATGAGAGAGAAACATCGATCAGCTGCCTCCTGCACACCTCCCACTGGTGATGTGCCCGCAACCAAGGTACATGTCCTTGACCGGAATCAAACCTGGAACCTTTCAGTCCGCAGGCTGACGCTCTATCCACTGAGCCAAACCGGTTTTGGCAATATTTTTTAAAATAAATTACTCAAGGAAGGAAGGAAGGGAGAAAGGAAGGAAGGAGGAAAGAAGGAAGAAAGGAAAAAAATCAAAGAATCTTTGTTTAGTATATTAGCAATACACTAAGAAAATAAATTGGCCTAATAACACTTTCCTGGGTGTTTAGGAAATATGAAACAAATATACACCATTCCGAATTCTCAAGCATTCTATAATGACTCATATATATGTCAACTAGTATGCTTGAGAATTGGCAATACTTTACTCTGCTGAACAAGAGTGAAGTGATGCCGTAATTAACTGTATTTGAATAGATTTTCTCACATGCCTATATGTCTTCTGTTTGTATGCTTTCATCAACACATATATCCAGGAGTTGAAAACACTAGGGGCAATTGCATTTTTGTGTTTTTATTTTTTGGTCACTGAGAAATATTAGATCAAGATTCATTTCATGAGCTGAGAATGAAACTTAACACTTTCCCCAGAGATAATCCTGAGGCTAGACAGCAAAAATGCATATTGGTCAACTGCTTTATAAGATTTTTAACTCCACAGTCACAAAAGTGATTCCATTAAAACATCAAGACTTACCAGTTAAATTTAATCAGATTAACAAAATAGCCTACCTACCTTCTTTAACATTTAAAAATAAATGATATAAATATTTTATTTATTTTGTGATAATAATTCTTTCACCACCTAATATCTAGGTAGTTGATAAACAATCTGCTTATTTTAATTCAATATCATTATTTATTATATAGTTTTTTATTTTGAAATTTGCATATAATGCTTCATGATAATTTGAACTAATTTGAAAAACAGAATTTGTTTATAAGTAAAAAGTATTATTTATTAAGGATCTATTATGTTGTATGTTTTATTTTAACTTCATTTCAACTCAGTGAGCTTGGTATTATGATTTTTATTTCAAAATTTAAGGAGAGACACAAAAAAATTGGAGTAACTTTCCCATGTCTAGACAACTAATAAGTTATATTCAAACCTTAGCCCATCTTCACTATGCCAAACCTCCATTTATGATAGAATGAATTGAACATTCTCTTATTCATGGACATCACTGCCAGTCTAGTCCTGTATTGCATCCAAAGCTATCACCTTATCTTCTCATTAAAGTTTCTATTCAAATGACAAAAACAAAATACATATTCATAAATAGGTATGTAGAATGTTATGGGAAAAATGTATTTCCCACTCCTAATATTTTCATCCTTTTGAAAGAAGCTCAATAGCATAGCATTCCTGGCCTGTCTTTCTGCCTTTATTAATTTATCCAGGCCCAGGAGAGGAGGAGTCACTTATCTGACCAATGCATTTGGAAGAATAGATTTAGAAAAATAAAGTTTGGCTCAGCAATATCCTTCTTTCTCTTAGGAGCAACCTACCTACTAGGATCAGGAGTTCCTCTGTGTTCTTTATGTCTTAAACTAGTGGCCCAGTACATGGATTGGTGCACACTGAAAGGTAAATAATTAGAAGAAATATTTTAATATTGCTATTCTCTTTTCTCTATAATAGAACTGTCAACCAAATTCACGATCGACAATGACAGATCAAAACACACACATGTGTGCGATTGGTACCAGCTAGACCTTTATATATATCGCACATGCACAAGTCAATTTAGCCTTTTATAGATACAGAATAAACTTGCTTAATTAGACCTGCTTTCTAATTTAGCTAAACTTTTTCCAGCCCAGTAAAGCACCCCAACTTCTCTTTCAGGTAATTGTTAGCAACACAGCAGTAAATATCAACACAAAGCAGATTATTATTGTAGATCACACAGGAAGAACAAAGGGTAAAATATTTGACTGCAGCAGTGTTTGACTATATTCTGTGCAGTGAGAAAACCTAAAGTCATTTTCAAGTTCCACCATTTCTTACTTCTTTTCAGTCAGATCAGGTTTCTAAACTTTCTAAATCTCCGTTTTCCAGCTAATGAAAAGAAAATAGGATTCCACTGAGTCTCCTATCTACCTACTCCAGGACTTCTGTGAGGATCAAATGAGATGGGGCCATGGAAAATCTTTCACAGACATTTGGTTAAAGTGTAAAGTGTTTGCACCTGGTTATAAAGCAAGTTGTGTTTCTGGGCTGAAGAAACTCCAAGGAGGCTAGTTGCTAGGGAGAGGAGGCTGGGCATAGCTACGTGACATCATAACCTGGCTCCCACAGCTACTATTTTGGGGCTGGGCTGGGCTGTGGGCCACATTTACGCCATGGAGTCTTGGCAGCATTGGCTGCAATTTGGTGGCCTGTCACTCCAGTGTGGTGGCGGAGCCTGTGTCCCACATGGGGGAAGCCGAGTGTTGCTTTGTTGGCACCAGGTCCGTGGTGCCATTTCTTTGTAAATGGCCTATGCTCATCATGGCAGCTCCTGTGTTGAGTGTCTTCCCCCTGGTGGTCCGTGCACATCATAGCGGCCGGTTGTATGGTTGGAGGGACATTTAGCATATTAGACTTTTATATATATAGATACTACCTGGGCAAGCCTCACCTATGGCAAAGCCTGCCCTACTGTGGTGTTCTCACAGACATAAATGTTAGGCCCATTTATTTCCCATATTAAGCTATATATTTCATCTTAGCTTTTGTCAGAAATAACACTGAAGTTTGGCCAGCATTTAATATCCCATTTGTCTTATTTCTGAATTTCTATACAATTAGGTAAAAAAAAAAGCTATTTATTAGGTCCCCTTAGGTCCCTCAGAGACCTCAGTAAAAATATGATAACATGAACATTTCCATATATATACACATACATACACAGGCATACAAAACAGGAAATCAGAAAAAACTTACATTAACACTTTATCGATAGCTGTTTTTAGATAGTACTTTGCTAGAAGTGGTCAGTGATAGGTTTAATTTTACTGGTCTAGTCTTATTCTCAAGCAAAGAGAAAGTATGAGTGAATGCATGAGTAATATAAGCAGTACTTTTCTATTTATTTTCTATCAATAACACACATGTACTGCTTTTATTAAAATCAAACTAAATTTTTTTTTCTTAAAATACCACTTTCATGTTTTACTTAAGCAGCAACCTGCTGTGCTATAAATCTGTGAAGGGAAAATTGATGCATGCTATTTTTTATTTTGGAACATATGGAAAACATACATTTATCTACAAATAACATAAATATTGACATACAAGTGCCTATGTCTGGGCATGAAATATTTACTTTTAATATCCAAAATGTTTTCCATTAGTATCTAAATTTACAAGCATATGCTTATAAATTACTCTGGCATTTTGAATAGAGTATCTTCCTAAAAAGCAGAAGTTACATAATTCACATCACCCAAATAAATAGGTATTGTTTTTATTTTAGAGATGTCCCATATTTTTCTCAGTATTTCTGTAGAACTACTATAATCTAAGTTAACTTTGTAGTAACAATACTAATATAACACCTTTAGAATATACATGTCTGTATAGCTAGAATTTTAACACTAGAATAATTTACACCAACAAATTACTCCAGACTAACCTGGAATTTGCAGATAATCTGATAAAGGGCATCTTTACAAATACCTGCTGTTAATAGCAGGTGAAAAACTGAACATTACCTCTAGTATTTAAAACAGGGCTGGAATGTGTTAAAATGCTTTATTGATCTATTACAGTAAAAAAGAGGGGGGCATGAAGAGAAGAAGGAGAAAAAGAGGATGAAATGAAGTCATAGTGTCAGGTGGTTACACCATTCGGTCGATTTGCATATTACCCTTTTATTATAGAGGATTGCATTCTTATAATTATATTAGTTATGATTAATTGATCACCTAATATGAACAGTCTATGGTGGTAAACAGTTTACTTTACTTTATTCCTCAAAAAGCCCTTTAAAATAGGCATTATTCAAGTTTAACTAATAGACAAAATTAGGTTTAGAAAGCTCAATCAATATTACTTTCAAGAGCTGAGATTGAAACTCAAGTCTGTCTAATTTTAAAATCATTCTTTCTTTTTCTAAGATTAATAATTTATCATATATTCCCTCTCTTGGCCCTCTAATCCCATAAATTCCTGTCTAGGAAATAAAAAGTTACTGATAAATCTTTGAAAATGAGCAAATAAACTGGAAGTAAAGTGTGTGTGTGTTTTTTTTCTTGCTCCTTTGTCTACACTATATAAAATTCTGCCAATATACTAATAATAGTCTAATTAGCAGTAGTTGGTGTCTCAATTATGGTTAGGTAGGTCACTTTTTTAGAAAAATAGAAAATCTACACTAAACATCATATTGATTTTTTGGTTAAAAGGAAGTTGTTTATCTAAAAACATTGAAAGGATATCAGTATTTGAAAACAAAATAAAGTAAAACTAAATTGCTCATACTTTGCTGAGACATCTAGTACAAAGGCCAAGTTCACACGTGTTTTGCCTCACAGCTTCCTCTCTGCACTGGGGTCCTTCTACAACCCGTTGGAGTGGATTGCTCTTTGCACACATCCCTCCTCTAATAATTCAAAGATGATGGCTGACCTTTCCACTTATCCTCCCATGGAAGTTCCTATTTTCCATTCATAATTAGTATAATTAAATCATAAAAATGAAAAAAGCATCTATCTATATTCCAAGATTTCACACCAAACCATGGATGAGTTACAGCTCTGCTTAAACTCAAGAAGTCCTGACATTTGAAAAAATTGAGCTTTTTAAGACATATGCATAAATCTCTAATGTTGGAATTTTGGAGGAAATATTTTTGAGCTAAAGTTTCCTCCTGGAGCCAATAAAAGTGTTGCATTTAGGTGAGAACAGTCATGATTCTTTTTAAAGATAACCTGGAGTTTTCAGTGGACAGTTTTTCACATGCAGTTCTTCTCTTACAACACCATTACTTGCCATTAAACATCGTCAACCTAGCTTTTGCCAGGTCTCTCTTGTAGTTCAATCTTTTAGCAGATCAATAAACTCTCTTTATTGTTTTTTCTATTTGTTCAAAATTCCGTTCTTCAAAAATATATCCAGTGTCTTCTTCACAAAGGTAATGAGTGGGTACGGTTACCTCTCCCTGAAATGTTTCTTTTCTCCATTCTTCCTACAGCCTAACTAACCCTGGGAGGGCCTGGCTCAAAAGCACTTCCCAAATGCTAGATGCTGGCGTGCCTTATGTTTTCTTAAACTTTAGCTGTAGAAGTGCTTTCTCCTTATCATTATAAAATGTATTATCTTTTATTAATACATGTTAATTCTCATTATTTTGAATTACAATTTCCTTGTATAAATGTAAAGGCAGACAAACCCTTTCAGTCTTATTTCAGGAATAAAATTATAAAATCAGAGATGAAAAATAATCATCAGCTTAGAAAAGTGAATTTATATCCATATAAAGGGGAAAAAATGTTAAACAGTATTCATCTTTACCATACCCAGCGATTTTTTTTTCTAAATATAATAAAAGTCTTGCTCCTGGAGATTAAAAGTCATTGTTTTCTTGTGTTTCTGTAAAACATGTGCTAAGACATTCATTTATTTAACAAAATGATTGTTTTGAACAAGCACAGAGACCAGGGATAGCAGCTGGGGTTTTATTCCAGCTCCTTTGTTTAAGGAGATCTCAAAAAATGTTAAAGATCTCCGTTCACCAAACTGAGTCTACCTGACTCAGTACAGCTCCAATCCTGGCCAGAGCAAAAGAAGTTAAGAGCAGCGGGCTGAGAGCTCAGCGAAGCCCTCAGTAAAGCACCACCTTCTCCTAATCAATGTCACTATTACACTCAGTTAAAAGGGTGAGAAATTTGAGTTCAAGGCAAAAGAGAAAAGGAGATAGGAGTTATTTTGTGAACCTCTGTCAGTGCTGAATTGTGGCCTGAGCCATGTAGCAAGCGGAGAAGATAAATGGAACCCTGCGGTTCACCTTTTAGATTTCCGTCCTGGAACATTAGTTCAGGTCTGCGGCATTGATCTGAGTGATGCCTGGAAACAGGAAGCCTCCAGGAAGTGCAGGTAATGAAAGAGCTTTGTCTCCCCCACCCACATACACACAGTGAGCAGGGCTGCTGACAAAGGAGGATCCGCTGGGTTTCTCCTGATTGACACGTGTGGTTAATTGTGTGTCACATTGTGTTCATGTTAGCTCTGTTCTGAAGTACACAACAAGAGATCGCCCCTGACAAGTGATATCTCAGAGCCAGCATAAATAAAGCATTTCATTGATCTGGTGATGGCTGTAGGTAGAACCCACAGCCTATCTGCCTGCCAGCCATTGCACAGCCTGTCTGCCTGCCAGCCATTGCACATCCTAAGAGCATTGTAATTGCTTTCCTTCTCCCTTCCTTTTCCAATAGGATTTAAGTGCGTGGCCATTTAGATTGATTTAGTGGCCACTTTTTCTACAGCAGGATTATAAGCCTCACCCCTCTAGCCCCACCCACCGTACCCCTGCCTGTGCCTCTCCTTCATTAAAACGTTGCTTTTCAGAAATACATGCAATGAGTACATCCCCAAGGCTACTGGATGGAGTCACACACAAGTGAGCCAAAGTCCTTTTAAGGGCATCCAATTCTGAGCAGGTTGGAAAGTGAGGAGGAGAGGGTGGTAGGGGGAAAGGAAGGAGCAGAGGTATCAGGTTGGTTAAATACTACAAACCAGACATTGTCCATCAAGCCCTGTGTGACTCCCCCAAGCAGAGCTTGTCACATTAATTATCTGTGTTACCACAGCAACTGAGCATATCCATTTTATTTTAATTATCTTTTTACAAGTAGACTTCTACTAGGCTGTGTGCTTTCTGAAAGCCATATCCTCATTGCTTATTCCTGGAGCTGTACAAAGCAAAGAGAAGGTGTTAACTAAGAATTTGGTCCAAAAATATACGAGTGATGAAAGAGTCAGTGTTAGCAAGAATATGTAGTTTATTCGTTTATATACCAGTATATCAAAGGCTCTCAAGCATTTTAATCTCAGGACCTCTTCATGCTCTTAAAAAAGCATTAAAGTATTAACCACTCAAAGAGCTTTTCTTTACATGGTTTATGTCGATTAATAGTTGCCATATTTAAAACAAGATATTGTAAAAATATTTTATTGAGTAATTTGAAAATAAGTAATAAACCCATATAATGGTTATATGAATATCATCTTTTTATTTATAATATCCATAATATCTATAAGAAAACTAATTTATGGGAAAAGTGGTGTTATCTTTACATTATTCCGAATCTAACATTTGGCCTAGTGCAGTGGTCGGCAAACTCATTAGTCAACAAAGCCAAATATCAACAGTACGATTGAAATTTCTTTTGAGAGCCAAATTTTTTAAACTTAAACTTCTTCTAACGCCACTTCTTCAAAATAGACTTGCCCAGGCCGTAGTATTTTGTGGAAGAGTCACACTCAAGGGGCCAAAGAGCCTCATGTGGCTCTCGAGCCTCAGTTTGCTGACCACTGGCCTAGCGGAAGACAGCTACATTCTCATACTGACTTCTGCAATCACTCTGTTGCAGTATCACATGTAATGTGCGGCCCCTGCAATGCTCCACTGTATACTCTTAAGAGCATGAGAGGGAAGAAGGCAACTGATTTTATAGTATTAATATTGAAACAGTGCTGACATCATGAGACCCCGGAAAGCATCTCAAGACCCTGAGGTATTCTGGGACTACACTTAGAAACTCTGAAAAATGTTTTGAAACTCTACTCAAAGCTTCAATGACTATTAGTTTCTAATGAAATATTACTTGGAAAAGGATGAACTACCGGAAGGAAATGGGGTGAAGGTTAGTAAAGGGTGGAGGTGGTTAAATGTGTGGTGATGGGAGAAGATTTGACATTGGGTGGTGGTCACACAATGCAATATACAGATGATGTATCATAGAACTGTACAATTGAAACCTATATAATTTCATTAACCAATGTCACTCTGATAAATTTACTTAAAAAGAATAAAAAAGAAGAAGCAGTGATGGTAGACTATTCTGGAACCATAGCATGAAGTTTTAATAATGACATTGTGTGCCAATAAAATAACAATGTCTTAAAAAAAAAAGAATGAGCTAGATATGAAACATTGATGCTGAAGGACTTATTATTGGTGAGTTGTAAAAGTTTGCAAAAGTGGGTTTTCACAATTATCTCTTCCACTTTCCTTCTCAATTTCTGCAAATTCCATGCTTAAAAATGATTTTGCCTCAAAGCAATACCCAGCCATCCTCAACCCCCTCATTCAATGACTTCTCTTCCACTCTCCCCTTTTTGCCCATGGACTGGCACTTACAGAATCTTGTCTTTCCAGCCAATCCTGGCTGAGCCAAAATTTTCAGAAAAATGAAAAGTTGTTCCTTTTATCCAAAGAAAAATATAGAAAATATACAGTGCTTATTTTGAAGACTAAATATAAACAAGATTTTTTTTTTTTAATTTTACCTGGAAGCCTACAGATTGCAGCTGTCAATCTTGGCTCTCTGATACTGTCTCAATCTAGTTCCAATTAAATAAGAATGTGATTGCCAATACTCTTAATAGCAGAATCATAGGGCCTCATACAGCCAAGTAATACTTAAAAAGGAAAGAGAAAATCAGAAATTCCCTCCCAAGGACATGGAAGCTAACCCTATCGAATTGACTTTCAATAATTAAGGCCTTTGATGCCTCGAATCATTTCGATAATAAGATTGCTTTGAAGTCAATAAATATCAAATTATGATTTGTGGCAGTCACAGGTGTTTGGCAGGGCTGGCCTGTAATCATAGAGAAAATGAATGCATTTTATTCAGCATAATTAGGAAAAGAAATGAAGTTCATATGCAAATTGTAAGACACTTTAGTCAAAGATAACCAGTCAGACTGCTTTTGGTGATTTAAACTTTCATTTAGATGAGAATTTGCAAAGTATCTATTTTCAATGCAATCGGAGTGCAGCTGGTTGCACTTTCTCAATCATCTGAGAGAAAAATTTAAATGTTCCTGATAACCCTCCAGCCTTGTTTTGGTGCTGACAGGAAAACATACGCAATTTTTAAAAAACTCGACTTCTCTCTTGTCTGTACAGAATATCAATTCCATAGGTTTATATGGGTGGGTTTTTTTTTTTGTTTTTTGTTTTTTGTTTTTTAGCACCCAGAACACACCCAAAAGAAATTTGGAAAGAGGGGGAAAAGAGTCAAGATGGTAAAGATCAAGAAGAAATTTATTTGAATATAAATAAAATTTAAGTGGACACACTGGGAATGTAAACATTGTTGCTGGTTTTCTTTTCTCAGATGGAGCTACAAGCCCCTGAACTTCTCTTCACCTCTTTCTTGTAATTTGCCATATTGTTACACTTACTTACTTGTCTTAACTTCTTCATTTTAGACTATAAACTGCGTAAAGCCAGGGATGTTGAGCTACTCACCTTGGATTTGCCTGAGTAGCCAGAACCATTATCTGCCCTAAATAACTTCTTTAATAAATATTTGTCAAGTCACCTAAACTACAAAGTGTTTATACTTATTGTGGTTAAGAACAATGGGAGGAGATAAACAAAATATGATAATGCAATGAAATTGCCATCAAGCTGATATAAGCTTTTTCCTCAGACTTATAAACTTTCAAAGTATAGAAAGAAGTGAATATCAAAGTACAGACTGTCCTGCTATGTTTTAAAAACCACTTGACAGCCCTAACCGGTTTGGCTCAGTGGATAGAGTGTTGGCCTGCGGACTGAAGGGTCCCTGGTTCGATTCTGGTCAAGGGCATGTGCCTTGGTTGCGGGCACATACCCAATAGGGAGTGTGCAGGAGGCAGCAGATTGATGTTTCTTTCACACTGATGTTTCTAATTCTCTATCCCTCTCCCTTTAAATAAAATATATTTACCCCCCCCCCAAAAAAAAAAAAAAAAAAACCCGCTTGACAGCATGTTTCCAATGGTTAAAAAGGAGCTGTAGTTTCAGACTCATTGCAGCATAGCAACACTGCCTTCAGGAATTTTATGACCAAAAGTTTCTTTTTAAGTTAAACACCTAAACCCGTGGTCGGCAAACTGCGGCTCGCGAGCCACATGTGGCTCTTTGGTTCCTTGAGTGTGGCTCTTCCACAAAATACCACGGCCTGGGCGAGTCTATTTTGAAGTAGCGTTAGAGGAAGTTTAAGTTTAAAATATTTGGTTCTCAAAAGAAATTTCAATCGTTGTACTGTTGATATTTGGCTCTGTTGACTAATGAGTTTGCTGACCACTGACCTAAACATCTCAGTACACATGTATTGAACATGTTTCATTTTTTTTTCAAAAGGTGAGGCTTTTTCTTACAACAGGAATACAGTGGATCTTACTTATTGTCATCCTTTATTCAACTCATCCTCATGCTAAAGGAAGCACACCCTTCAACTGCTGGAAGCACAGTTGTTATTAGAAGTTGCCACTCTGGCCCCTCTAGGAATCAGGGTTATTGTTTCTGATTGGGATTTCATTATTGTAAGATAACTCCCATTCCATATTTAACTGGCCAATGATAGTCAATTGGCTTCAACAAAAATCAGGCTGTTAAAGAAAATATGACAGCTGCAGTGTTGCTGAGAGATACTGGTAATTATAATCAGAAGAAATTAAATTATGTGATGCGAGAAACACCAAAATAACATTTTTCTTTTTTCTTTCTTTATGTGTTACTTTGGTTCGCAATCTGGAGGCTGATAGTCAACCTTAGAATGATTCTCTTATTTTAATGTTTTCCTTCACTTGTGTTCACTCTGTCCTTTTTTCTACAAAATCAGCTCGTAGGTAGTCCTTAACTTAAGATGAATGGGTTTCTAAGCTGCCGAATATTTGAGCTGGAAAGTCCGAGTTAGTCAGAGAACTTCGGCGGCTGTCAGGATGTGTGGAGCAGCTAAGCAGCAGGTGCGCCAGGATATTCTGAGTGTGGCTGAGGATGCCTCTGGTCAGAAACCAGTCTGGAAGCAGATGCCCTGAGAGAAATATTGTTCAGTACAATCCCTTCAGCGCAGGAAGTGCTGTCCTGTAGAATCATTATTTCCTCTTTTAATCTAACTTTACTGTGGTTTTACTCCTGCAAGCATCTCCTTGTAACTAAAGCTGCTGACCTTAACTTTCAGCCTAGAATGCATTTTTTGCAACAAATACTGAAACACATCGCCTTCATAGAGTCCTTTGTTTGCTGTTTCCCAGCAGATTATGCCAAATCCAGAATCTTCCATAATTAATTTTAGCAAATTTTTCTAACCTAATAACCTTGCTTATTAAATTATACTTATATCCTAAGTTGTAGTTTTTGCATAATTAATATATGCAAATATAAAACACAGACTAATTAAAGGATGATTTATAATACAAAAGGAAAAGTGATTCAGCAACTCTGAGGAATTTGTCATTAAACCTTATTTGCAAATTAACTCCTCAGTCAGGTCTCCTGAGTAATGTCTAACTTGTCAGAGTGTTTATTGTAGAAAAAAAAGTATGACTTGGTGTTTAACACATTTGGCTTTCATAGGTTTTTAAACTATGCCTAACTCTTTAGTACTTCCCTCTGGTTTCCAATGTTTCTCATTAAAATAACTTAGTGGGAATTTCACAATAATCAAATGCTATGAAGCACCTACATTTTAAAGATTAAGCAGCTTAATGAAAACAATAGCTGATTTTTATAGAGTGCTTAATATGTGTCTGGCTCTATACAAAACACTTAATTTTATCTAGCAAATGTTATACTTACAACAACTCCAAGAGGCAATAATATTACAGTATCAGTTTACCGCTGAGGAAATCAATAGTGACTTAACCAAAGACACCTGGTTATTTACTTGTGTAGCTTGGACTTGGCCCAGTCTATCAAATAACATATTCCAAATTCTTAGCCACTACCCTGCTCTACCAATCATACACATTGCTAAGTAGAGATTATGTTTTAAGCCAGCTATGAATATTGTTTTTTGACTTTAGGTTTGGCAGAAAATGTTAAATTAATATTTGAGGAATGTTCGTTGTAAACATGAACTGATACTGAGCACTTTGAACTAACCAGTTTCTTTTTCACCATGATTTGGTCTCAGAAAATGGTACCAATGAATGTTTCCTGGGAAAACATGTACATCAAAGGTGAACTCAACTCTGGGAAGGCATTTTGATTATTTGGGGGTTTATAATAGATTGTTAAGGAGATCAGACATTTGATTCCAGTGACCCCCCCCCCCTGGATCATGAGCATGTAACATGAAACAAGAGAAAGAGCAAGGGCATTAGATCATGCAGTGATGTCAACTCAAAGTATTCTCATATTACCCGTTGAAATCAACAGACACATTAATTTTTTAATGTTAAACCAATCACCGTCTGCAATCAAAGAAAGAAGCAGAGCCTTGACCAGTGGGGCTCAATTGGTTGGAGTATCATCCCATAAACCAAGAGGTGGTGGGTCTCATTCCTGGTCATGGCACATTCCTGAGTTGTGGGTTGAGGTAAATTCGGAGTAAACTAATTGATGTCTCTCACTCTTCCCCTCTCTCTCTCAAATAAATTCTTTAAAAAGAAAAAAAAATAAACACAGGCACATAATCTGTACATTATATATACATACAGGGTTGGGCAAAAGTAAGTTTTTAGTTGTTCATTCAGAAAATAATATAATAATCCTAATATATAAAAACCCTGGGTCATAATGACCAAGGCTCACCAACTGGAAGTCAGTCCTGCAGTCAGACTGTTTCTGCTGTAGGTGCAGTGCCCCAGCAATGACTGCTGAGGGGGCTGCAAATCAGGGCCAGGGAGAGGCCTGAAGAGAGAAGCAGGGACTGATCCCTTGCCTCTGTGGCAGCTTTTGATCAGTACTTGCCTCTCTCTTTCTCTCCCAGTCTGGCCAGCAGCTGTGCCTCCATTTCCCTCCAGGCCTCCACCTGGGCTGCTGATCAGCCCAGCCTTTCTGATCAAGCCCTGTTGATAGGCCCAGAGACGCTGACTGCCATAGGAACTGACTAATCAAAACCAAATGTGGGTGCAGTGAAGAACCAATGGCTGCCTAGGAGGCAGAGCTTCTGATGCTGACTGGCATAGGAACCGAACAATCAGAACCAAATGTGGGTGCTGTGAAGAACCAATGGTTGCCTACGAGGTGGAGCTTCTGACGCTGACTGTCATAGACACTGACCAATCAGAACCAAATTGGCCAGCAGAGGAGGGCAATTGGAGGAGAGATCAGGCCTGCAGGGCAGGGCAGTTGGGGGTGAGATCAGGCCAGCAGGGGAGGGAAGTCATGGGAACCAGGCTGGCTGGGGAGGGCAGTTAGGGGCAATCAGGCAGGCAGGCAGAGGCATTTAGGGGCAACCAGGCTGGCAGGGGAGGGCAGTTAGGGGCAATCAGGCAGGCAGGCAAAGGCAGTTAGGGGCAATCAGGCAGGCAGGCAGGTGAGCACTTAGGAGCCAGCAGTCCCAGTTTGTGAGAGGGATGTCCCCCAAGGGGTCCCCAATTGGAGAGGGTGCTGGCTGGGCTGAGGGAACCCCCCCTCCATGCACAAATTTTATGCACTGGGCCTCTAGTTAATAAATAATAATACAAGAATGAACCTTGTGTTTCATGTACTCACAACTATAAACCTACTTTTTCCCCACCCTATATATGTCTGTGTATGTGTGTGTGTGTGTGTGTGTGTGTGTGTCTGTGTGTGTGTGTGTGTGTGTGTGAGAGAGAGAGAGAGAGAGAGAGGTGGGGTGGGGAGTGGGGAGATCACAGAGATGGAAGAAGATTTTAGCTTTGGCATGGAATGTAGAGACATTGCCTTGACCCATAAGCCAACTTCTTATAAGTTCTTACTAATGCAAGCAAACCTAAGAAAGGAAACTAAGTAGATTTTATACATTTTCCATCTTCTGACCTCCTAAAGGAGCCAAACAGGGCACAAGAGGGTCATGCTGAAGGGGCTATCCGGCAAGTTGGCACAAATTGGAAGTTGGGTCAGAGAAGGCTTCCTGGACTGAGCAGCCTTAAGTCCAACCAGACCCTTTAGGAGTCCTGAAAGACCATGTGTGCCTGGGTCTGACTATAGGACAGAGGCTGATGGAAGTCCTATATGAAGTGCCAGATAATTGGCAGAACCACATGGCAGTGCCCATCCACTTCAAGGTCTTGATCCTGGAATCAGCAGACGGGCAAATCAAACACTGTGCCTACATGATGCCCAAGCACCGATGAATTAGGCAGACCCACTTGAGTGATTCCTAGGCATAGTGAAAAAAGATGTATGAGTTTCTAATACAATTTTGAAGTGGACAACACCAAGAAGATGCTAATGCAGCCGTGGGCAAACTACGGCCTGCGGGCCGGATCCGGCCCGTTCTGCTGTTCTATCTGGCCCACAGAGCCGAAAGAGCGGAGGGTTCTCTTGCTCTCCCCTCCCCTTTTCTTTGAATTTATATTAGTTCACACAAACACTCCATTGTTCCGGCCCTCCGGTCCAGTTTAAGAACCCATTGTGGCCCTCGAGTCAAAAAGTTTGCCCACCCCTGTGCTAATGCAATGATGGGAGAGAAGACTCCAGTACATGAACTGCAAAATATGATCTGAAGCTTTAGATCAGGATAATCAGAATCCACCTTCCCTCCAGTAGATGAGCACCTTAGTACATGGCCATTGTAAGTTCTCATAAGGGAGAGGAGAGGGCAAATATTCGGTCAAATATTTTATACAACTTTATTGTATATGCAACTTTATTTGTTATCTCCTTCTCCTCCATGTCCTTCGATTAATGAAATAATTTCAAAATATGAAATACTCAGATAATGAAAAACATGTTCACTTTCTGATATTTAGGAAGATAGGCAAAGATATATCACCCACATTATATCAAAATGAGCAGAAGGTCTGGAAAAAGTCATACAAGACAAAGTAAGATAAAAAGGAATCACATGATAACCAAGAAAATATGTCCTCTTCCTCATCATTAAAAAAAAAAAAATGTTGAACCCGGCTGGCATGCTCAATGGTTGAATGTTGACCTCTGTACCAGGAGGTCACAGTTTGATTCCAGGTCAGGGCACATGCCCCTGGTTGCAGGCTCAATTCCCAGTAGAGGACATGCAGGAGGCAGCTGATCAATGATTCTCTCTTATCACTAATGTTTCTATCTCTCTCTCCCTCTCCCTTCCTCTCTGAAATAAATACAAATATATATTTTTTTAAATATTGAAAGAAAAATATTCTCATAGACAACAAAGGGAAAAAAAAGGATGAAAGTAGCATTAGAATATATATGAACAATGCAATCTGAAAAAATATATAATGCAAGAATTAAGGAGAAAAAAATCCAAGGAATGATTGATGTTGTAAAAAACATTAAAAATATAAATACAATAAATACACAATTCAAAAAAATGAAAAAATAACATATGGTATGGTAATGAATTAGACTGTGGCTCCCAAAAATATCTTCACCCAAATCCTCAGAATGTAATCTTATTTGGAATAGGAATCTGTGCAGATATAATGAGGGTGAGGACCTGAGATAAGATAACTCTGGATTAGAGTGGGCCCTCAATCTAATGAGGAGTGAGACCAAAAATAAGCCACAGACACACAGAGGAGAAGCAGATGTAGGTAAACAGGAGAGAAGGCAGATGGATATGAAGGCAGTGGTTGGGCATGTGAAACTACACGCCAAGGGAAACCAAGGTTTGCCAGTCGCCGGCAGAAGCTAGGAGACAGGCAAGGAATGGATTCTCCCTCAGAGCCTACAGAAAGAGCCAACATTGCTAACAACTTCAGTCCAGACTTCTGGCCTCTGGAACTTGAGAGAATACATTTCTGCTATTTTAAACCACCAATTTTATAGTAATTTGTTACAGCAGGCCTCGGAAACTGAAACATAGATGAAAAGTGAGATTGCAGAGCTAAGAAAGCAAATCAAAGATGAAACAAGATTATTGTTGAACTAATCATTAAATTAGAAGCAGTGAAGATAGACAAGCTAAACATTGAAGGGATGATTGAACATGTAGCAAACGTTCTTAATTTTGCCCAAATGCCTCTATACCCTTTTCCTTGTATAGGAAAGCCTCTCAAAACACATTTCCTGGTCTCCCTACAACCATATGTAAGAGAATTGCTTAAGTTTTTGTTATGGGGTGGAAACGAAAGTACATGTGTCATTTCTGAAATGTCTTTGAAGAAAGAATACATACTTTAGTCTTTCCACTCGCCTGCTGACTGACATGTAAGAGTTATGGATGGGAGCTGAACAGCCATGTTGAACCTAGAGGTGCCCATGGCCAGGCTAGCGGAGTAACAGTATGAAAGCCAGCCAGGTCTGTGACAGTGCAGGATTTCCATATCAGTCATGCCAAGTCTTCTGCATGAAAAATAAACTATCTTGTTTAAACCATTTAATATAGCACAGAGGCCTTTGATACAGAAGCCAGAACTTTTGTTATAAGTAATGTATCCACTCATGCACAAAGATATATCTGAAATTATATTCAAAATATATTAATGACAAATATTTGCTTAACTTTGCTTAAAATCTATTTTTGTTTATGGAAAAGAAAACAGGTTTGAGATTATCTGGCATTCACATTATTGAACTAACACGTCAAATGATTGATCATGGATGAATCATTTCATTTGAACTCTCCTTTTTTCATTTATGAGAGATAACTACTTATTTAGCCTTTCTATACCTCAGTTTTCTAAACTGTAAAATGGGTACACTAATACTTGCTATTTCATAAGGTTGTTTTCAATGATTTATTTGAAGTTCTTGGAATGAAATATGAGAAATTTTAAGCATTATATTATTTTTAGTTATGATCATTATCATTATTGTCATTATTATCATTATTGCCTGGTAAGGTGTGAGATTAATTGTAATACAGTGTATGAAGAGCTCAGCTTAATGCCTAACAAAAAGAAGCTAAGTGACAGCCACATTATATCAACTATCATTTAGTAAGCATATTAAGTAAGCTATGTTTTCCCATTAGTGCTCTCCGCTCTCCTGTCATGGTAATATTTCATATTCCAATATTTTACCTCTAGTATCCCCTCCACTTCAATTCATTCTAGTCATTTCTGTAAGATTCATTCCTTTGAAGCTTGGCTTGGTAAAATCACTATCTACTATGGACTACGTGCTGTGTCCTTCTAAAATTCATGTAGAATCTCTAGTCCCCAGTAAGATGGTATTAGGAGGCAGGGCCTTTGGGAGGTAATTAGATGAATGAGTGTGGACCTCTAGTGTGGCTTTAGGTCGATACTGGGAAAGAAACAATAGCTGACACATGAAACCTTCTCCAAGGACATAAGAAGAAGGCCTGATATATTTGAAAGTACACTCTCTAAGAAAATAGGAACGTACTATCAGATCCTTGGTCTATATGGTCTTGTAAAGTCAGGAATTGTGTCTAATTTTGAGATTGCCTCTATATTATAATAGATGGTCACACTGTGTCAGACCTATTACCAACATTTACACTCCATCTGCCTCAATTTATTTGTCTGTAAATAAAATAGTTAACATTAAATTCACTCTATGACACTTTCTTTTCGTACATTCCATAATTCTCAAAATAAGAATCATATAAGACAGTAAGCCACAGAGTGTCAAATTAAATCTAATGTAGAGACTTCATGAGTGGGACATATAAGTCTATATATGATCAGGAAGTGGAGGGAAAAGCAACTGCAATATTTGGGAAAGCCTCAAACTCACCAGTCCTGAGAATGCAAAGTACAGCATAGTAACTATTGTTGAAAATACTGTGGGGTGTATTGAAAAATTGCTAAAAGAGTAAATCTTAAAACTTCTCAGAACAAGAGAAAAATTATAACTATATGTGGTAGTGGACATTAACTAGATTTATTGTTGTGATCATTTCACAATCTATACATATGTGGAATCATATTGTACACCTGAAGGTAACATAATATTATATGTTTATTATATCTCAATTTTAATAAAGCTTTCTAATACTCACTTGGATGTAAAACAAAGGATCACATGAGCAGCTATGACCCAGTTTATCCAAACAGAGCCAATGACAATTGAACCCTAACTACCAGCTGGCCAATAAAAATGATAGGATGCTACCAATGGTAAGGCAGCCAATATTTAGAGACCTTAGGATGTGACAAAATAAATGTGCATCTTAAAAGTCAGCAAAATGGACTAGCATGGATTTTCTAAGTAAGACCATGAGGTGTTTGGTAGCCAGCGTGGTACGTGTGTGGGTGTGTGAACATTGCTTGGAGGAAAAACCATGAGGCCTATGGCAGAAAAGTCTGGGGGCAGAACATGTAAAGAAAGATGTAACACAGCCATGGCAGATCCAAAGCTAGTCTAGTAAAATGTATATGTGTACCGATTTAAAAATTCCCAATGACTTTTTTCTAACCTTGATGCAATAGAGCTTGCCCACTGTGAAACTGTGTTCTGAAAGACTCATTCTAAGCTAAATAACCTCTCCAGTTACAACTGAATATCGAGTGACCCAGATTTATACAAAAGTAACATTTAATTACAAGTCATATGCTTTCAACTTGGTTCTCAGGGACAGAAATAAAGGACTTTATTTTTTAAAACACCCACTGGTTCACAACATGCAGGCAAAAAAAGATATATATATGACATTCCCCCTTGTTTTCTCACTCAAATAGCTATGAGTCATTTTGAATTTCAGTCAAATAATCTAGTGCAAGTAATTCCTTTGCAAAGTCTCCTCCAGAAAACTGCCAAATGCCTGCAAGTACCTAAAAGAGAACAAGTCCACAAGACTCTGGTCTCTCCAGCGATGAGCAATGTGTAAGATTCTTATTTCCCACCATCGTTACTAGACTGTGCTCTGCAGCGGTGACTGGGGAGTGGCTTTCATTACAAAACCCAAGGTCACAGGTGGTTCCGCACTGAAGCATAATTAAATTGTGCAGGAGGAATTAAAATGGTTTAGCAAATAAGGCCTCTTTATTCAGGCTGAATAGGACAGATAGAATGCAATGCCATGTTCAGGCTACAGCCAGGCAGCGCTGGGGCCCAGGGAGATTAATCTGGAGAGCAATCACTTGATGATCCCTGACTATGAATACTTAGTTGAAATTATTCCTCAGTCACCCTGGGATGGGAAAAGCAATCACTCATAATTAGCAGGTCACTTTTATTTGTAGGAATATTTATGCAGGGCACGGAGAGGAAGGCATATGAGAAAGCCCCTCTTGTTTAGAAAAAAATTGATATGTGTGCTCAGGATGAACATGGTGATCAAAAACTATTAAAGAGAAAGGGAACTTATTAAGAATGAAGAGATCTACTTAACTGTATGTTTCTACATGTGCGTTTTTGGGGTGGGGGTGAAGGTATCACTGCTGGGAAATTCATAGCAGTGTGCTGAGACAACCTTTTCTCACTTTCAGAGAAATTGATTCTCTTAGCTAGGTTTTGGGGAAAGACACAAAGAAGTACATTGGCTACTGACTTCATGACCTATTTTCTAAAGAAAAAAATTATTATATTTTTTTTGGCTTTTAGAAAATCAAACTATAGACAGAACCCTATGCCCTCAAATTGTAAAAAGCAACAACAACAACAACAACACAAATCTATAATTATATCTCCAGTTCAGTCATGATGTGTCATTTAGATAATTTCTACATGATCCCAGTTAAATACTTGTCCAGTCAAGGAATTTAAATTTAAAAAGTTTGCACCTGAAGCAGAACAATTTTTTTGGACAATGGCTTCAGGACATTTTATGCACTATTAACTTATAGTAAATACTTAAGTGCATTGTGTATACATGTGGAGGGTATGTGTCTTTGCGTGGTATTGTTATCCACTGAAGTGTGGGGTCCTTTTCCCCACTGGCTGCTGGGGGAGGAGTCCTTAAGATATCTCAGAAAAAGAGTGTTCTGAGACATGCACAGGAGAATGAGTGATTTTTTATTTGCATGGGATTACACCTCTGGGTTTCCAAAGTTCCATTTCCCTTAGTCCAGTCATAGCAGTGTAGCTGGGGTTTCAGTAAAGCTAGAAGCAAAGCCAGTGTCCCGAGTTTCCTTTCCATGTTGGAGCCTGGTCCAGGTCCAGTTCCATATCAGGCTAATTGCAGTCCATTAGTCCATTGTGTGGGGGGTCTACATGGCCATGGATAATGTGGGTTAATGCAAGGGGAGCCCCACAAAGCCCAAACAAGTCCTAAAAGTCTCAAGAGCAGTGAGAGCACCAGTGAGCACAATAGCATGAGAGTGAGCTTCTTTGTTCAGGGAATTAAGTCTTCCAATAATTAGGTTAATTACAATGGTATCAGTACTAGAACTATAATAGCCAAATAAGTCCATGAGCAAGTGGGAGAGACCAATTGTTGACTTACTTTATAGGAAAATATAACACTTTTTTAATAATTATACCAGAAGTATTAGCATGTGATGATTTCCATTACTATTCACCAAGCAAGCTTTTGAGAAAAAGATTTAGGCCACCAATTGAATTAACCAGATTCTCAAATTCTAAATTTGTTGGTAGACCTACAAATTATACCTTAGATTTACTGCCATTCAGAAGCAAAGGTAAAAATAACTAGCTTTTGAAAATATAGATTTTTTTTATTGATTTCCGTGAGGAAGGGAAAGGTAGAGAGAGACAGAAACATCAATAATGAGAGAGAATCATTGACCGGCTACCTCCTGCATGCCCACACTGGGGATTGAGCCTGCAACCCAGATATGCACCCTAACCGGGTATCGAACTGTGACCTCCTAGTTCATAGGTTGATGCTTAACCACTGAGCCATGCCAGATGGGCACTAGCTTTTTTTAAAAATACATGTTGTTTTGGTATAGTAAAAAAGCTACAGAGTATGTCAATACAAACCCAGACTTTTAATATTACTTCATTTTCTTCCTCTTAATTCAACATCTTATATCACGTCCTCATCCAGCAGGTGATATAAGATAGGTTTAAGACAATGCAATCAGATTAAACTAATTCACATTCATTCATTCACATGAATAGCTGATAATACACTAAGCAAGAAGTATATAAACTTTAGGATGGATTTGGATTAATCTAAATAAATGTGTTAAATAAATGTAAGAAAATCAATAACTATTTGATTTTGAAATAGTTTTTGAAAGTATTCAAGATGCTTGGATATATTTTGGAATTGAAAACTTCAATGAAAAACTAATAAAGAAAAACCTCATTTAAAATGGACTTGGAGGCTACAAGAGAGAACTCTCATGCACACGTCACTCAACACACACTACTGACCCCAACAGGAAAAGAGGTACCTTGTATCTCCAGCAGGAGGCGTTCTTACATTACTACATTAGCACACAAAACAGCCAGAGCCCAACCTGTAGGATCAGATATACCCAGATTATGAGCACTGAACATACTGCAGGTCCTGTGGGAGCTCTGAGTATTCAGGCAGAGCTGACTAAGGGATCCTAAATCCCAATAACAATCATGGTTTTCCTTGCTCAATAACCAGTTTGACATTCTAAATTCTCCTTGATGCATCATTGTTTTGATTTCTACTTATTAAGTTAAATATATACATTTCATCCCCAATTCAGGATTTAATTATGATACCTTTAAAACCGGGTGAACCGTTTTATTCGAAGGTATCATTGCCCATTAGCAATGATGGAGGAATTCAGTAGTAAATTTTTTGGGGAAAAAAGTGTATTTCTGCCATTTTAATTAACCCATTTGTCTCTTTATGTATACTAGTATTAGAAAGTTTCCTTATTTCTCTTATTTATGCTTCCCCTTCCTTCCTTCCTTCCTTCCTTCCTTCCTTCCTTCCTTCCTTCCTTCCTTCCTTCCTTCCTTCCTTTCTTCCTTCGTCTTTCATTAGGTTTTATTTTATGAGCAGTTTTAGGTTCACAGCAAACTTGCATGGAAGGTATGGAGAGTTCCCATATACCCCCTGTTCCATACATGTGAAGCCTCCTCTATTATCAACATCTGTCACCAGTATGAAAACAACTATTTTTCACCTGTGCTTTAAGATACATTTAGGCTAACTGTGTGTTAAGATTTGGTAACCAAGGCTTATTCTAGCTCCCTTTGGTGGCAGAGTATTTACACTGCTGAAGGCATCTCAGCTTCTGATAAATATTGATTTTAATGGATATTGTTGGGCATTCTCAGGCCATCTGTCTGCAATAAAGCAAAGATCCCTTCAAACCCTATAGGAATTTCCAAGCTATGAAAACTCAGAAATGCCACCTGGGAGATTACTTTACTTCCGTTGTTGGCAAAGATTAAACTGCGCTTCTGGGATTGATTTGTACTCATCCAAGCTTTTGAACAGCTACCTTTCTCACACTTTTTAAAAATTTCCTTTCCAGGAATATTTCCTCTCTTGAACCCAATGATTCTGGGATGACAATTGTCAAAAATATGGACTAATGGTCATCGTTATAAAAGAAAAATATTGTAATAGAACAGAAATTACCCTTAAACACCCTGTGTCCCATCCTTGAATCTCTTAATATGCTCTCAAAGGGCATCTTACATTTCCATCCTGCATTTATTTAACCATCTCCCAGTAAGTACATAGTTGTTGTGTTACTTCTCTATGTCATTTCACTAGGAAACCAAAAGAGAATAGGATGTTAACTATGAATTCTTAGGCAAAAGTCAAGTCTTGTTTCTCATTCCCTAACCAAGGTTATAATTCTACAATATTTCTGCCATCAAATTCTGGAAGATAGAAGGGGAATACTTCATTCTGAATTACCATGGAAACCTCCAAAAATCTTCAGGCAGATTATCCAGGGCAGATTTAGTGGCAGTCTGGACGTTTAGAAACAGGTGTAAATAGATTTTAATTCTTCTGTAGAGATGGAGACTTTGAAAACAACTCCAGGCTCTCTTCTCACTTTCATCTTTAATCCTTAACCTCTTCCAACTCAGCGGGAGCAAGGCTGACTTGAGACTTCAGAGCTGCAAGCCTTCAGTTTCTGGCAAACTTGAGAATTTAAGCTTAAGGAAAACAAATGCCAAGATGTTGTAGCCACCATGAGTTATGTGCCCATTCATTATCATTAATGTTTTTCTTTTCTATCATAAATGCCTAGAAACTGCCACATGAAATCTAAGGAATGTTATTGCTCAAACAGCAAAAGGAATAGAGCAACTTTATCATTTTATAGGAGGCAAACTAAAGTGAATAAGTACCATACATCATAAAAAGAACCATAATTTTTAAAAACCAAATAGAGAGGTGCTAATAAAAATGAAAGCTTTCCTATTTCACTCCATCCCCTGCAGAGAACGAAATGAGAAGCTTTGGAACTGAGGCACTTGAGGCTCAGAGCCCAGGGACCCTTCACAGATGTCTAGGTGCTGCTGTTCAGCCTTCCCTTCTGAGGTCAAGTGGGAAACATGCCCATGTGGGACGGCTGAGGCGTCCTGGAGGCTGGGAGGATTATGTCAACCTGTCAGAGGATGTGTAAGAGAGCTACTTGGGGCCAGATATGTACACTGCCAAACGTCTGTTGCTTCTGCTGGCAGAGTTTATCCCCAGCCTGGTAACCTACCTGCTCACTTTACCAAAACCACTGTCTGACTGCTGCCATTAGAAACACTTGCAGCCCTAGCCAGTTTGGCTCAGTGGATAGAGCGTCAGCCTGCAGAATGAAAGGTCTCGGGTTCGATTCTGGTCAAGGGCACATACCTTGGTTGCAGGCTCCTCCCAGGCCTGGATCCTGGTTGGGCTCGTGCAAGAGGCAACCAATCTATGTGTCTCTTACACTGATATTTCTCTCTGTCTTTCCCTTTCTCTTCTACTTCTCTAAAATATCCTTGGGTGAGGAAAGAAAGAAAGAGAGAGAGAGGGAGGGAGGAAGGGAGGGAGGTAGGGAGGGAGGGAGGAGAGAGAGAGAGAAGAATGAGAGGGAGAGGGAGAGGGAGAGGGAGAGGGAGAGAGAGAGAGAGAGAGAGAGAGAGAGAGAGAGAGAGAAGGAAGGAAGGAAGGAAGGAAGGAAGGAAGGAAGGAAGGAAGGAAGGAAGGAAGACTTCCATAGTCCAGACAGGATTACCTCTCTAGCTGTGGATCAGGGATGGAATAATTAGGCATGCATAGTTCACTGACAGCGGCCATGGAGAACACACTGGCATCCTTCTACAGGGGATTTCCATTTGTACTCACATTATAACACAAGATGCTCTGCCCGCCATATGGAGTGAAGCAAAGACCATCAAACTCATCTGATTTAGGACCATGAACTTGATTCCTACAGAGATTTCAAAAACACAAGGTCGGGACTTGTAGTTTGAAGCAAGTCAGCACTCCTTTTTTTTCAGCTGCAGAGTTCTTTTTGAAGCTTTCATGTTAGGGCATCTACAGGATTGTGTTCATCAAAGAAAAAGACACAGATTTTTTTTTTAATGCCCTGAATGCAGAGTTGACTGGTCAGCTCATTATATTCCACATATTTTAAAACATTATGTAGATATTCTTTTATAAAAAAAATTCCATAGCGGGTCACTGAATATTTTATATTAATGATTTTCATGGAAGACTTGTCTGATTGAATAGTGAAATAAATTATAGTGTGTGTTGCTGCTGATCCAGAACCCAAGAGGAACATAAAGGAAAAGTAGACAATGGAAAGAAGCTAAGGATGGGAAATATATCTGAAGAGGGAAGCCCTGGACTGCCATATTTGTGATGAAATCAAAAGGAGTTCATTTGGATTTCATGTTGAAAAGATTTTTTTTTAAAAAAATCTATTTATAAGGAAATGCAGTAATACATTTTTTATCAAAAATGAAAGATGGACTCAGCTATTGAATAGGACTGTGCATATAATTGTGGGTCAGAGGCTGGCATTGAGAAAGGGGTTATGTATGAATAACATTTAGTAAGTCCTTTTTATTGGAATAAATGATACATTTTGGACCAAAAAAAAAAAAGGAGGGTGGATAGTCTTTGAATGAATGAGCTGAATTCCCAGCTTTAACAATGCAGTTTCTTATTTGGCCAGCAGACGGTAGCCAGTGCAAAGGCCTGACTTACATACCAGCCTGGTACAGCGGGCCCGTAAATCAGTTTGGGTAGTAGGTTGAATTATGTTCTTAATCATGGAAGGATACTTTCACTGGAAACTATTCTTTCTCATATTTCTAGTAGGCTCTCTTATTTATGGGCATGCTGGAATGTGGCCAGAGTGTTCCCCCTAGGTAAAATGACAACATCTTAATTAGGAATGTTTGGTCTGTGGCCTGAGTTGCCAAAGAGCGGTCTCATTGTTCTAATGCACAGACATCCATCATCAGCCTGCTCCCGATGCCCGCAGCCTCATGGAAGAAGTCCAGGCTCAAAAGCCCAGACTCCTTTTTTGGAGTCCAGCACTGTCTAGTTGTATAAAAAAAGGCAAATCATATTCTCTCTGGAGCTTAGCCATGTCATCTTTCCAGTGGCTCTCCCAATTCCTACTAGAATTCTTTAAATTTAAATGAAAATTAAATTTAAATCAAAGGAATCATGTCCCTCTAAAAGAAGGTAGGGATAATCAAATGTAAAATAATGTGGATATTATTCTTATATGGAGCAATGTATTATAATGCACAGGGAGCAAAATGGGTGTTAAGATTTTTATTTACTAAGGTTTTAACTATTAATTTCTGAGCAATACCATAAAAAAAAAATCTGAATTTCTTGTAGCATGGGGCAGGACTGAGGGCTACTCATCTCAGATGCTGCAGAAAATGCATGTTACCTGTGCAAGAACTATTTGTGAATGCAAAAAATCTAACTAGAAATCTAAGAAAACTAGAAAATGTCCCTCAGACATGCATGACGATAAAAGCTTTAACTTTGAATGTCTGAAAATAATATTGTAGGTGATAAAATGAGCAAGGATCTAAGGAAATCTCAATGTGTTATTGCAAACATCCCAAGTATAAAGGACCAGATCATTGTATCTCATTTGTTATATGTCTTCCAATCTAAAAATGTATTTGGACTTTCAAGAAAATTTAAAATGTGTATGTGTTTGCATGTGTGCCATATATGTAGGATTGTCTGTTTGTTTTTTGGGGGGTAGGAAGAGCTCATGATTCAGGGTACATGTGAGAAAGTGCTGGTCGGTATCAAATTGTCATTATTTCAGAAATAAGCCAAATTCTCACTTTCTGAAACACGCACTAAGCTACACATCTATGACAAAATATTTTGGTGTGGCAAAGATTGGCAGTTGTCAAACTTCTTTCAAAAGCATTTTGATCTTCAAGCCTGCCACCTTAGTGTAATCCCTTACAAGTGCAAAGCAAGTGCTCTTAAGAGAGACCTTGGCAAATGCACAGACCTGCTCTGCTGCCACTATGTAAAACTGTTGAATTCTTAGCTGTCAAATCACGCCCTGAGTTACATTAAAAAATGACACAAAGATCAAAAACATTAAGGTATGTTTTAGATTAAGAAGTTCAACTCTTTATTAGTAGTTGCTGTCAAATCTGGTACCGCTTACTGGGATGGCAATAGCTAATAAACTTAAAGTGCTGTTTTATCGAATCTAAAATATTAAAAGATTTTTTAAAACTAAAGGGATGCCACTTCTGCTTTTCTTCACTGATTTCTATTGCTCACTGTTTTTAAAGGTTAATTGACCACCCTTACCTATCTTTGAGAATCATTTGTTAAATTAGTAGCATAAGTGTTATTTTTTAGTACTTGTGATTTTGAAATAGGCTGACTCACAAGAAGTTAGTTGCTCAAACATTTCAGAGAATTCCTATGTACAAGTCACTCTATGTACATTGCTTTCCACAATAACATCTTACATAAACATAATACTTTGTCAAAACCAGGAAATTGATATTGGTATAATGATATTAAATCAAATACAGACCTTAATTCAGATTTCGCTGACTTTTCCATGGACTTTTTCCCCTTCCTCTTTTGGAAATCTTTGAGTTACCTAAATCTCTAACTGGTTATCAATAATAAATATTACATGATGCAGAAACAAATCATTGACCAGCAGTGACACTTAAAATGAGCAAGGCTAACCCAGAAGTCCATCTGTTTTCACTTACTTCAGAAGGTTCCTGCCTTTAGTGTACTTAATCATTCTTACCTTCTCTCCTCTTCAACCCTCTCTCCCCCAACAGCAATATTCAGATAGCAACTGCCTAAAACAAAGTTTGACATTTTTGAGTGTTTTATCTTTGATAAGCTCATGGGGGTCATTTCTATAAATTCTGCAGATGCTTTCTAACATTAATACTGACAAATTAGAGAAATGAACACAATTTGTAAGTCAAAGAGCTTGTCAAGGATAGAGTTCATTTGTTTATTTCTACCTGGTGAACACCTGGTTTCAACTTGCTGAGGAACAATGAGTACCATTGTTTGCAACACAAAACTCAGTCTAAAGGAGACTCCTACTGCTGAATGGACAGCAAGGCAATACTGTGGCGCACTTGGGAATGATATATTCTAAGTGTGCCGTATATTAAATAAATATGTATAGAGAGAGAAAGAGAGGGAGAGATCATGGCCATTCATGACCATTAAATACATCATTCTTGTTCTTGTGGTTGAATAGTTAAGCATCATTGCAATTCAGTATCCCAGCACAAGGATTGAAAAAGATATACATAATGGGATAATGGGCCACACAGAGGCCAGTGGATAGGTGATAAAATCATCACCATTTTGCACAAATGGAGGAAAAATTGGACCTAGTCAACTAAAATTATGTGAGCTAGATTGATAGTCTATTAAACAAAAGATGGCTATTTTATAGCCATTTCTCTCCAATACGTCAATGGAAAAGAATGAAACCAAGGCCACTTTTTATAAGCCATCAGCTGAATGACTTTAAGGAAAGAAACTAAGACTTCCATTAATAAATGCCTAAATGTTTTAAAAACTCCTAGAACACTAAAGCACCTTATTGGGAGCCATATAATCTCCTTTAACTACTGCTTATGCATTCAATGAATAAAGGAAAATTAAAAGAAATTGTAAGAAATCACTTTGCTTTCTCACCCTTACTTCCCTAAAGTTCTCAAGTTCAAGTCAGACTAGTGAATAACATTTATTATCACATCATTGTTTTCGCCATAAATGAAGGCAAATGCTACTGGGCTATGGCAAGTGTGGGTGGGTAATACCTGCTGGGGAAGGGTAAAATAAAGTCGGTGGGTCCATAAGATTAGATTTATGACTATGGGACACCTAAGTTGTTTTGAGAGTATACTGGCAGGAGCCTCCAGGTAACCAAAGGAAATGGTTAGCTTCGTAGAGAGATTTTTGCCTACATTATAGTTTACTTTTTCTTTTTGCTCTAAGTCGTATTCTTGATGAGGTTGCATGAAAACATCCATGTCAATCCCAGGCATCAAGGACAATGAAATAATAAAACAATTAGGCATCTTGACAGAGAAAAGAAATTTACAGAGCCCCGTTTCCTAGCTGGGCCTCTGTCCTTTGTGGGAATTTTGGAGTGTACAAATATAAAAGATTAGGGCTCTCATTGCCTCACACATACTCCCAGAAATTCATGCAGCTTGTTTTATTGGACTGTAAATATAAGGTGGTGAATTACTGGGATCAAGAGGTTTTCTATTTCAGGCTCTAGAATTCACTTGTGAAATGGAAAGTCTTGTAGACTATTATTGGAAATCGAATGATTAGCTATAAGCAGTCATGATTGCTGGGTAGGCCAGTATGGTCATCTTGGCCTTTAGATTTGTGCTTGTCTAAATTAATGTATGCAAGTTCCTTTTATGAGGATACATTTATCATTTTCAATCATTAAGTGAATTATGATTAACAAATGTACTATGTAACATAAAAATCAGATACTAAAAATAAAGAAACAAACTTTCATATGGCGGAGTTTGTTGTCTGGGCTTAGCTAGGCAAGAGCACACACAGGTACCACACAAATTTCAGTACAATGATACTGCAGGAAGCCCTGGGAACACAGGGACAGGTTGCCAAACTACAGACAGAAGAGGACGCAGGGCTTCCTAAGTTTCTGATATTCTAATGTCCATCGTATGCAACATGTAAAATCAAACTCACCCTCAACTATTTCTTCCTAATTAACTTTCTTCTCCCCTTCCAGATCAATTGTTATCTCTAGCTTTCCTAGAGCATTTGCATGATGTTATCTTTTCACATATATCCCTCTGTCATCCCTGTTACCTGCAGAGCCCTTTGAAGGCAGAGATCTGCTTCCCGAGGCCTCACCAGCTGTGAGTACAAATGAGTTCACACTAGCAACAAATTTCACCATGCCCAGCTGTGTAGGAGCATTCAAATTCTCGAATGGTGATTTCTGAATATTCTGGGAGATTTTGGATAAAAGCTGACAATCAATTCTCTCATAAATTCCCTGCACTCTGCCTCCTTCTGTACTTGCTCTGTGACATCCCTCACCACAGCTGTTACCCGCCTGCTAATGACACACTGATGCCAAGGGTGCTGTCTCTTACCATTGCTCACACTGCAGGGATCCTGTTTCCTTTGCTCCTTGGGCATGATGCTGCTTGGTTGTGGTCCTTGTGTCTCAGAATCTCAAATGACAACAGCTCCACATCTTTGCTTCCAGTATCCATGTGCTTGTTCCTTGAGGCAGGGCCTGGAGACTTACACCATAGTTTCTTCTTCCACACCTTGCCTGTCCCCCAAATCATAACCACTGAATCTAGCCACTTTCCTCCCTCTTGTAAATCAATTTATGCAAATTCACATCTGAGGATCATTCAATGCACTATTTTATTAAGCACACTCCATAGGGTCAGCCTGGATGTCTGCTATATTAGCATCCCTGCTCATGGTTGTCTATATATAATTTACTCTCAATCAAGAGAAATGTTTGCTAATTGATTCATATCAACATCCAATATGAAACAGCACCACCTAATATCATGCAGTTGGAGGGAAAAATACATAACTTTTTTCTTATACTTGGAAACCAAAGCAAATCTATGTGAATGAATGGTGTGAAGAATAAAATGCAGCCCACTGTGCCGAAAGACTAACAATATGGCAGTAATATGTGTCTGCCAACCTGCCATCTCCACAGATTAATTTTTCATTTCATCTCTGAATTTACTGCCAGTTTCTGCTGAGAGTACAGTTATGACTGAACTGAGATTCTTTTATACTCATTCCTCATGCAGCAACATAATAAATATTTTTATCCTCAAAGTTTTCTTGCCAAAACCGGTTTGGCTCAGTGGATAGAGCGTCGGCCTGTGGACTGAGGGGTCCCGGGTTCGATTCCGGTCAAGGGCATGTACCTTGGTTGCGGGCACATCCCCAGTGGGAGGTGTGCAGGAGGCAGCTGATCGATGTTTCTCTCTCATCGATGTTTCTAGCTCTCTATCCCTCTCCCTTCCTCTCTGTAAAATATCAATAAAATATATTTAAAAAAAAAAAAAAAAAGTTTTCTTGACACAGATATTATTAGAAATCACAGAATTTGTCTCACATGATTGACTATATGGAATCAAAAGACTTAACATTGTTTAAAGTAGAAGGTACCTGAAGGAGGTTCACATAAAATCCATATGAATATATGTATTAAATGCCATCACACACACACACACACATACACGGAGTGAGTGGGTCAGTCTCTAGTGCTTTGCATATGAGAATGGTTCCATTGCCTGCTTTAGATTCTATCGCAAAGTTTCCCTAAAATAACTTATTTATTTTTTATTAAAAAGTTTTCATTAATAGTTGATATTGATTAAAATGAAGAGTAGAATTTTAGTCCCCATTTACTGAGGGATTTGGCATTTGTACATGAGTATTAAATATAACATCATATTTAAGGACAGAATAATGCATAATGTAAAATTAATATAGGCCAATATATCAATCAATCAATCACATCATAATTTTGCTTCTACTTCTAGTCTGCTTTTCTAATGAACAAACATGATTAGAAAACTTATTCAAAGTCTTAATAGTGAGGAAAAATACCTACTTGAACAACTCCCCAATGAGCTATATAGAGCCTCTTGAAAAACTGCAAATACAACCACAATCCCAAGTTATTTATTTATTTATTTATTTAGTTTTTATTTCAGTGTGACCACAACTCTGTAGACTTTTAGTTTTGAATAACATTAAGAGAGGAGGTATTGGTAAGTAAGCCATCAAGTGGGTTATAAAAGTTTACTAAAAGCTGGTCTTCCAAAACAAGGGGGGCGATTTTACCAAGAGTTTAAGTTCAATATTATTATGAGAAGTCTGCCTGTTGTAACATATCAGACAAACTCCTGAAGCTCCTAATACACATTGCAAAGGTAAAAATGAGAATCCCCACAATTTTGGCCAAGGGGGCTTTGACATCAGTATTTTTTTGAACTGAAATGATTTTCAATTGCTGCTTTTCAATTATAAATAATGGTTGATTTATCTTAATTATCATTAATTTTATGTGTTGTGCTAACTGTTAGTAAAATTATTTGCAGCAATAGTACTTTAGACTTTTTAGAGCCACAATTTTAAGGCACATGAATGTTGTAGTTTAAATAATGATCACTTATAATTTTGTTTTTACTGTAATTCTACATAGTTCACACACATGCATGCACATATGCACCAGAAGATAAGGTAGAAATGGCAATTTTTATGATAGAGTGACTTTTGTGTTAAAAAGTAGGAGTGGGTTGATGAGAACAGGTGCCATAGAATTGTCTGTGCAGACAACTGGGGTATGGATTGAGAGATGTTATTCTAGACCAAAGTACCTCATGTGAGTAGGGCTAACTCGGGTTGTAGAAGAAGCTCAATATCTACAACTACCTTCAATTTTCTCAACAAAGTGGTGCTAATTTGACTTCTCTAGTCTCAAAGTTAGGGAAATGGTGACAGGAAACCGACAAAGATTTAAAAAGAGAAACTGAGATTTATAAAGTTTCTTGACAAAGGCAAAGAATGCTGCTAACAGTATATAATAGTTTGGATATTTATTTACCTCTACATTTTATTACTAGATACTTTGAACTGACTTGGAAAATAATTATTTTAAGTTTCTACTTTTAAAATTTGTGTAGACATAAGCTACAAGCATAAGATTTGCTATGTTGGAGTCTCAGGCATTAAGTCATGTATTAGGAAAAGTGAGAACAATGGGGGAAAAAAAAAGCCCTTTGGAGTCAGAGAGAAAAGTTTCAAATACATATCAGTTTAAGAATTATACAATGTGGGCAAGTCACTTAGATTTGGTAAAACTTTGCTTTCTCACAAATGACCTGGGAAAATGCCTACCTTATAAGATGGTTGTAAAGATTCATAGTGGCATATGAACTATTGGTTTATTAAAAATAGCTTTAAATAAATTAATTTTACTTTTTTAAGTTGATAAATGACTAGATGTTATATTGGAAGACCCCATTTGGGTTCCATGATTAGAAAAATGAATGAATTATTGTCTTAGAATGACTACTCCTCATGTTTGCTCCTCTGTGGCTTTCAGATCTCAATCTTGTAACAGTCCAGAAAATGTCATAGTGATGACAGCTGGATTGTATGAAAGAGAAAGACAAAGATAAGGGGAGGAGGGAATGAAATAGAGTATGTAAGCAATTAGTCATGATCGGAAGGGGAAGTTGTGAGGTTATCCATAGTAAAATCAATGCAGTCTAGTGAGTATCCTCTTTTCTTTTTATTTCCAGCAAAGCATAGGCTAAATATTTACCTTTTATGGATAGGTTCTCACCAATAATGAAAAAGCTAATTTTTTTTTCACAGATGTGCTGAATTACTAGTAAGACTAGTTTACAACTGGAGATAATTTAAACAAAAAGCTAACACCAAACACTATTTTTTTTCAATAATTTTTTTTTCTGTGAAAAAAAGATAAATTGATGTTAATTTTCAGTTTTTTAAAAATGTGATCCTGAGTGGAAAAAATACTGTACAATGGGTCATCAGAGGTAAGTTATGCTGGGTGTGTCAGTGTTTTTGAATTTTGTTTTCTGTAATTTCAGGAATGCTAAAACTAAAAGTAAAAACAAGTCTGCTTTTATTTTTTTATTTTAAAGGGTACTGGGATACTGTAGTCATGGACACCAGATCATTATAATTGATGAAAGTGATTTGAACCAACTGATAGACTAATAGCTGGTTACTAATGAGTTTATGAAATTAAACAGGTATGGACACAGTTTCAGATTTTGTTTTGGAAACTATTGCCAGGTAACAAAGTTCACTTCAATTATGTATTGGTACAAATTAAAGGACCCCCAAATCAG
Source organism: Plecotus auritus (assembly GCF_963455305.1). Taxonomy (NCBI): domain Eukaryota; kingdom Metazoa; phylum Chordata; class Mammalia; order Chiroptera; family Vespertilionidae; genus Plecotus; species Plecotus auritus. The sequence continues at coordinate 19,395,873 of NC_137770.1, read as the reverse complement.
TGCTATGAAATAACATCATTCAATATACTCACAATTCTGTAATCTAGGCTAGGCTCACCTGGACAGTTCTGATATTCTTGTCAGCTTCAGTTTGCATAGTTGCCTTCAGCTGTCAGGTCTCCTGGGGTCAGGGCTTAGCTAAAATGTAGGATGGTTCGTCTCTGCCTCTCAATGTGTCCTTTCCACATGATCTCTTCATTTGATCTCTCTATCAGGAGCCATATTGCATACATGGAGACTCAATGACTCATCATCTAAGAGTACTAAACTGGAAGGTCCAAGCAAACAAGTCCACTGACCAGTCCATATTGAGAAGGAATATGAACCCTAAGGGGCAAGCTTCATTATACACCAGCCATATGAAGGAATGTCACACGTCTAAAACAAAAACATTCTGCCTGACCCGTGTGCCTCAGTGTTTGAACCATGAACCAAGAGATCATGGTTTGATTCCCCCATCAAGCACATGCCTGGTTGTAGGCTTAATCCCCAGTAGGGGGTGTGCAGGAGGCAGCCAATTGATGATTCTCTCTCATCACTGATGTTTTCTATCCCTTTCTCCATCTCCCTCCCCCTCTCTGAATTCAATAAAAACAAAATAAATACATAAAACTTATGGAATTGGCACAGAAGAAGGGATAGCTGTATACTTGGAGGATCAGGAATGTAAGCCTTTATTCAAAGCAACGTTGCTGGTTCAGGGGACTCAAAGATCCAGATCCTGAACAACTTAGACAATGAGATTTTCTCCTTATATATGTCTAAGTTTCTTTGTTTCCTAACTACCAAACTTCTGTGGTGGACTCTCACAGCCCCCCTCAAGTCAGTTAGAATGGTTAATTTAGATTGTATCTAATGTCCATCCTGGATGGCGCCAGTGACCTCCCTCTAGTTAAGTTGTTACATGCTTGGTTTATGGCCCCTTGTAAATTGGAGGTATTTAGGTAAATAGGTCTTGCAAGACCAGATAATTAAGGAAGGGGCAATGACTTCATTATAGGCTATCAGGAATGTGCATTAGTGATACTGATTAACTAGATACAGAGTCTGGCTGCTAGTCGCCTACATTCTTTCACAAATGGAGTTAATTATCAGTTAGCAAAAGTGTGCAGTAGAAGGCAGGTTACTGGAACAAATTCAGATTGCTAGCCCCCCAAAAAATGTCTTATGCTCCCCATAAAAACAAAAGCATTATGTTTCCTCAAAGTTAGAGTTAGTCTTCTAAAATCCTTTTCCTAGGTGTATTCTTAGCTAAAGAGAAATCTACCATTTGATTTTTTTTTTTTTAATTATCCTTAGGGAACTTGAGGCTTTTGGAAAGCCCACAGTCCAACCAGAGAAGGGTCATGTGAGATGCCTTTTAAATTGTCAGAACAGAGCCATCAAAGTCTAATTTACATGATGGTGAGAGCTCTTTTTGGGGTCATGACCAAGGGCTAGAAGGATTAATTATCCTCTTAGCATTCATAGAGCTGAGAACAACAGCTGCTCACACATCCCTCCTGAATAAATATTGTTCATTTCACCTAGATGTATGTGGGGGGAAAGGTAATTAATATTGATTAGAAGATAGAGGAGCAGAGTAGAAATGAAAAGAGTAAGAAGAGCAGTTCAAGAAGCCCACAGTCAAAAGAACCTGAAACCACAGTCCTTGAACAACTCTATCTATATACATATTCTAATTTGAGACACTACACATTCTTGCAACATTCTTTTAAATAATATCATATTCAATTTTAAGGATGATGGCAAATGGAAATGATAGAAACAGTTTGAAAATATTAGCTATTTCTTCTCCCAAATAAGTTAATCTGTAGCCAATTTTTTGTAAATAGAAGTTTTACTAGATCAGTCTGTAGTGAATTTCTTTCTGGGCTAACAGTTCTTTTGAGTCCCAATTTCAATGTCCAACAGTTCCTTATGTGTACATGTCAGCAATGATATTTCAGTTCTGGATGGTGGACAAATGGTGGTAATGCAGGTCCGACCCTCTCTGGTTTGGTCCTGGACAACCTGCCGCGACACACAGCTGCTGACTGCTAGTATGGCAAGGCATCGCCAGCATCTTCCATCTTTGGACTGTTTCTCTTCTGTCTTCATGGCTGGAGTTTTGCTTGTCTCATTTTCAGTTCTTATAAGGGTATTTCTAGTATCACATGATCTCACTCATCTAGGGGAAATAATGAGCAACATAAACTGATGAACAAAAACAGACCCGGAAAGCATCGATCAGACTGTCAAACCTCAGAGGGAAGATAGGGGAGGGTGGGGGTAAGGGGGAGAGATCAATCAAAGGACTTGTATGCATGCATATAAGCCTAACCAGTAGTCACGGACAACAGGGGGGTGGGGGCATGCAAGGGGAGGGGTTTGGGATGGGAATGGGGGGATGAGGACAAATATGTGGTACCTTAATCAATAAAGAAATTAATTAAAAAAAGTTTTATTGGAATAAAGCCATATTCATTTTTCTGTTTTCTATGGCCATTTTGTTGCTACAATGGCAAAGTTTAGCACTACACAACCACATGGCCCACAAAGCTGAACATGTTGCTATCTGGCCTTTACAGAAAAATTTTGCAGACTCCTACTCTAGGAAAACTCTTGAAGAAAAAAGGTTACCCATGAAAATCTCATTTAGTGGACTACCTTCATATAGCTCAGATGATGAAGATACAGCTTGTTTTCTATATACATGGTCTTTGTTATTCAGCTAAAAAGTAAATGATAAACTGATCCAGGAAAGTATACATCTTTGGCATTTGGACATGTAGTCTCTAATTCAATTAAAAAATAGAAAAATACTAAATGAAATAAGTCAATCAGAGAAAGACAAGTACCATATTATTTCACTTATATGTGGAATCTAATGAACAAAATAAACTGACGAAGTGGAGACAGACCCAAGGATACAAAGAACAGACTGATAGGAGGGGTTTGAGGGCTGGATGAGAAGGACAAAGGTGTTATCAGAGGGGAGCATGACTTGTCTCCCCCTGATGCTGGTGGGAGTACAGTTCTTGGGGTACCATTGGAATAAACATTTCCTGAGGCCCCCATAGGAGGAGTTATGGTAGAAAGCTTTGTTTCAATGGAATTACACCCCTGGGTTTTCAAAGTTCCATTGCCCTTGGTCCAGTCATAGAAGAAGTGTAACTAAAATTCCAGTAGAGCTAAAATCAGAGCCAGTGTCCAGAGTTTCCTTTCCATGTTGAAGCCAAGTCCAGTCCAGCATCAGGCTGGCTGCAGTCCATTAGCCCAGTGTGTGTGTGGGTCTGCATGGCCATGGGCCACATGGAGTATGCCAGGAAGCCAAGCATTAGCCATGAGCCAAGCATGCCAATAGGAATCAAGAGAGTGAACTCCTTTGTTTAGGGGATTATATATCCCAAATCTTCACATCCTTGCAGTGCCATGCCCATTCTGGCCAATGATCTCTGTTCCCAGGAGTGACTGACAGACAAGTATCCTCCCTATGTCATCCCAACTTTACTGGGCTTGCATCCATCTCCCCTTTGTGGTTCCTTCTCCTAGGGTTTGCAGGGAACATGCCTATAATGTCTGACCTTCCCTTTGCTTCTTTTCTATTATTAATAACTAGAGGGTTGGTGCACAAAATTCATGCACTCGGGGGGGGGGGTCCCCCAGCCTGGCCTGTGCCCTCTCACAGTGCGGGAGCCCTAAAATCAATTGCCCCAAAGAGGTAGGCCTTGCCCACCCATCTGGGGCTCCTCGATGGACTGCCCCAAGAGGTAGGCCGGAGCTGGGGGTCCCACCTCCTCCATGCCGCATCAAGTCCCCACCCACCCGCGTGCGCCCGCTGCACCCACAGCCTCCTGGTGATGGATTCTGACATCATGGTGTGATGGCATGAGGGCATGACGACCATTTGCATATTAGCTCTTTATTATATAGGACTAGTTAATTACAATAGTATCAAAGAAAATAAAAAGAAAGATCCATGGACATGGACAACAGTATGGTGAATGCCAGAGAGAAGGGGGTAGGGGGAGGTAAGAGAGGGTAAAGGGAAGATAAATGGTGATGGAAGAAGACTCGACTTGGGGTGGTAAACACACAGTACAATATATAGATGATGTATAGTAGAATTGTTAACCTGAAACCTACATAATTTCATTAACCAATGCCACCCCAATAATTTTTTAAAGTGGTAAAATAAATAAGTAAATATAAGTAAAACAACAACATCCACGAAAAGAAATAGACTTTCACAAATACTCTGGGTGATAAAATGTTCCAACTCATAATTTTATTTAGAATATTTAAATATATTATATTATAGAGGCATGGCTTTAAAACTGCTAGTGCTCAACTCCATTGGAAAATTAAGAAACATAATTAAAAATCTGGTTTAAAACCTAATTTATTTTTTATTTTCCACTGTTACAAAAGAGTGTTAAAGCAGATTTGCCCACTTAATATTATTTTTCTTTAATACCAGCTTAAGTAGATATTAATTGGTAAACACAACTTGCTAAATTAGTTGACTATACACATGAATAAATAGTCTTATACTGATTTATGCTGTTTCTCAATATGGTTTATTAGTGAAGTATATAAATACAAAATTTGCAGAGATAAATAGTACATTTAGTATTTCTAACTTGATAAAATATTTTTATAATATATAGATAAATATGTATATATGAATATGTTATGTGATAATTATAAATGTATACTAATGGCAAATGTATTATATGTGTAACTATTACATTGAACTGCTTTTCCAAGCACTGTCCAAGGTCCTAGAAATACAAACCACCACCCAGAAGTAGTGGATCTTACATTCATGTGGTAGAAAAAGAAAATTATTTTAACATATCAAATAAATATTTAATATTACTATTAAATACACAAAATTATTTGTTGTAATACCTTTATATAACTATATTTTATGTATTATTCATTATACTTGATATAAATTAGGACAGCCTGTAAGAAATAATTTTATTAATGCATAATATATCTGCAGTCTTAATAACAACACACACAGTTTAACAGTAATATTTTAAACAAGTCAATTTATATACTTCCTATAAAGCCTATGTTGATAATATATGGTAGTTGTTATACCTTTATGCAAAATCATATCAACTTTGTCAAGGTAAATAATATCTGTTGCAGATAAATTTTAAAATTCTTTTATATTGAGAAAGGAATATATCTGTATAATGATTCAATAGGTAAAAAGGGAATTGAATAATTCTCTGTCCATTTAGTCTACTCACATAACATAAATATTTGTGGATTTATGAAGGACAATATAGCCTAGATTAATTTTATTTTGAAATAACATCCACATACTGATCCCCAGTATAGGATACAAGCCCCCACATAAACTCTAATCGCTTCTGTCAAGTTTTTCTTAAGGACCTCCCTCCCCTGAGTTTTCAAGTTAAAATATTTCTCCAGTGGAACTGATTATTTAAAACTAAGTAAAAAAAAAAGGAATTTTTTTCAGTTGAATAGATAAAAATATCATAATCTCACTGGTATATTTAAAACAATAAAAAGTAAAGTACTATTTACTACTATGTTTCTTTCATCAAATTGAATAATTTAAAAACACATATCTTTGGGAAAATTATGGAGAAATAAAATTTCTTATAAATTGCTTGAAATTGTTCAGAAAATTTCTAGTAAGTTACATAAGAAAATTTTAGTAATGGTTGCATTTTGGAAGTAGGACTAGCTTTCTTTTGAGAAAGATTTATTCTCTTCATGTACTCTTTGTTCTGATTATTTTTATTATGTGCAGTATACATTTTTGGATTTGGTACTTTGATTTTAATTTAATTAATAATAAAAATGAAGTGTGTTAACTTACTGTTGCTGCAAAATAAATTACCACAAATGTAGTAACAAAAAACAACACATTTATTATATAAAAACATCTTTTTTGGAATCAGGATTCTAGTCACAGCTTAAGTGGATCTTCTGCTCTGAGTCTCACAAGGATATAATCAAGGACATGACTGGGCTGTGTTCTCACAGGGAAGCTCACTCAGAGAAAAATCTACTCCCAAGCTCACTCAGGTTGTTTGCAGAATTTTCGAGGCTAGATTAGAAGTCCCACTTCCTGCTGGCTGATGGTTGGAGGCCAGCTACTAGAGACTGCTCACATTTCCCTACCAGTTGGGTTTTTCCAACATAGTTTCTTACTTCATCAAGCCATGCAGGAGAATCTGTAGATTGAGTTTGAGAGTCTTTAGATAGAGATTGCTAGCAAGATGAAATTGTGTATAATGTAATCATGGAAGTGACATCCAATCATTTTGCTGTATTTCATTTGTTAGAAGCAAGTCACAAGTCTCACCTACATTCAATGGAAGGGGAATATTACCAGCATTAATACCAATTATTTGAAGATATTCATAAAAATTTGAATAAATAAATTGTTGCTTCCCCTTTAATTAACTATGTAACTCTGATGTTACAAAAAGGCAAATTTAGATTTTTTGAATTTAAGTTATGCTGAAATAAATTTCAAGTCATCAGGAGATATAACTCAGAGAGGTTATGTAAATAATTAACTTTTGCAAATAATACTTACTATGCAAACACACATATCAATAAAAATAATTACCAGATGCTATTGAACTTTAGACAAAGATTGCAGTGGGTAATCTCAGAAAACATTTGAAATATTTGCATACCATTCACACTACTTCCTTTTTTTCCTGGTTCTCACGGTTAATAGGCCAAACTAGCAAAGGTTCTGTATCAGTGTGTAAAAAGGGGCAAAATGGTAATTTGATTGACAAGTAGTAACAGCCCTCTCACCAGAGAAATGATATTGGGCTTTATTTGTAGAAGGCTTAAGACAATAAGGTGATCTCATAAGGTTTCAGGGTTAGTCCTTTAATAATAAAAGGAACTTTTCCAACAAAGAGGAAATAGTGTTGCTATAAGAACGAGTTTGTAATGAGTTTGTTTGTCAATATACAGTCTTCAGAAAGAGTAAAACAAGAATATAAAAAGCAAAATTTGGGGAGTTGTGAAGCATTCAAATCATCATTTAATGATCCAGTCTGTTTCAGGAACTATTGCTATTCTCTTGGACTTTCTATTCTTTCTCTAGCAGATTAAAAACTTTGATATGTTCATCCACTTGAATGTATGTTAAATGGGATTTTAATGCTCCCATTATTAAGAGTGATCTCCATTCTCCACTATTGAAAGTATGCTTGAAGCTAATTCCAGCATGTCATAAATGCAAGAAGTTTCATCAAAAGGTTGATGGAACCTTGAGGGTTGCCTGCTGGAAATGGCTAAGGGCATTTCCCCACACCTAAAGATTTGCATAGATGATTGCTTGCTGCCAGACAGCTGAGGGCATTTCAATCTACATGTTATTGCCTCCTACTGGCCAAACACCTGAACAGCCGTAGGCAGTTCCCCCAATCTGACAAGGGATTCTGTATAGCAAACCTTACCCCTTGATATGTATATCTACCTTGCTTTAGGACAATTTGTGTTAATAAAAAGCAAGGGGTCCAAAGAGACAAGAGGACTTGGTTTCTTTAGCTAAATCTCTGGCTACCCCAAAATGCCTTCCAAAATTATGTTTTATCTCTAGACTCTTTAATAATTTACAGCAGCCCCTTCTCCAGACACCTGAACCCTTCAAGATGCTTGGTTAAGACCCCTGGCAGGAAGAGAATGTCATGCCCTCTTATTGCAAGAAGATACCCATCAAAGATCCCTATGGCATCCTTTTGAGATTTTGACAATCAATTTTACTTCCAAAGATATTATGCTTTTCAACTATTTTATTTACATTTCATTGAGGTATGTAGGGAAATTATGTTTATTCTAATGTCACAGATTATTTAAATAATACATTGAAGGAAAGAAAGTAGCTCCTATGTAATGTAGGAGCTGGTTCAGTTTTCCACTACCATCTCCAATTCCACCTTCTCCCTCTCACTTTTGAGATTCATACTTTGCTACTCTTCCTTCAGGAATGAATGCTGTAAGGTATTTTGATTACATACATGGAATACTGCCACTCCCATACCAGATTTAGCACCTGGGCCTGCTGCCCAGACAGATGATTCTTACCAGGAGGCTGACATGATATATAGATGGCATATGGAATATTATGTGTACATATATAAAGAATATAAATAGCATCCTACCTTGTAAATGTCTCCCCAAATAATGCATGCTTATATTTTAGGGAAATCTTCTAACAAGAGTAACATATTATGTGCATGTTAAAAAAAAAAACAGTAAACAATAAGAGCAACGATAAAACTTTGAGTGTTCACTACATTCCACATCCTGGGTGCTGGGCCTGGGTACTTCTCACCTGTGGAAATGCTTCACGGTCGATAAGAAAATGGACCTCGGTGTCAGACTGCTTTCCCATCTAAGCTCTACCACTTCCTAGCAGTAGCAGTGTGTGCAAATGGTTTAACCCTTCTCTGCTTTGAACTTCCTTATTTGGAAAGTGGGGATGATAATTTAGCTACTCATGACTTCATTGGGACAGTAAATGAGTTAAATGTATATAAACTACTTTTTAAAAAGGCACTGTACACAATAAGCATTCCATAAATGTTCATGAATATTCCTAACTCTAACTCTTACATCTACTCCACTTTACAATTGAGCAAGTTGAGAAACAGAAAGTTTGGGTGATTTTTTAAAATATATTTTTATTGATTTCAGAGAGGAAGAAAGAGGTAGAAACATCAACAATGAGAGAAAATCATTGATCGGCTGCCTCCTTCACGCCCCCTACTGGTGATTGAGCCCGTAACCCGGGCATGTGCCCTTGACCAGAATCAAACCCAGGGCCCTTAAGTCCAAAGGCCAATGCTCTATCCACTAAACCAAACCAAGAAGGGCAATTTTTCATGTTCTAAGAGCAGAAAAAATCCAACTAAGTGAACCGTGATTGCTGTGCTCCTGAATCCATTCAGCACACTCCCCCTCACCTTGCTTTACATGGTTAGGTGATTTAAATGTGTGACTTCATAGAATCTTGGAGGATCGAGCAGGTTGCCCCAACCCTAGACTTAAATCATAATATAATGGGCATGAGTTGCTTATTGCTGTGAAGAGGTAAAGTGTGAATCCTGTGTCATAAGGTCTCTCCTGCTGGGTAGACTGGAGAAGGAAGAACAACTAGCTATGTGACAATAAGACTGTGACCTAATTTTGTGTTTCCTCAAATAGAACCAGAGCCAATAATGTGATTCTCTATATGTGACTGTTAGAAAGACTTAGATAATGCATATTACACCAAATAAGTTAAACAAGCTAGGAAGATTTTTTTTAGACTAGTACTATAGGAAAGAGAGAGATTGAGCTTAATGGGGTTCAGGGCATGCTACCCCCCAAAATGGCATCTTAATGATACAGAATTTTTGGACTGGAACCCAGATTCTTTGTCCACTGGAGTCAAAGAATTAATTCACGAACAGGTGGTATAGCAAAGGTGGAATAAAGAACAAGTACAGAGTCACACGTGGGGAAGGGGGAAAGGGTCCTACAGTACAGACTCCCACGTGGGGAGGGGGAAAGGGTCCCACTGAGTTCCTTTTCCCTACGGCTTATAAAGGCTGCAGATCCTGGTGCCTTGATATGCCCTCTGATTGGCCACTATTCCCTTGACTGGTTACTATAGTAACTCCTGGGCTCAAAGGTGGAACCTCACATGGGACATGGGAAGTTCTCCCCCCTCCTTCCTTATTGTTTTCCTATTCCCTTTGGGGTTTCTCCTTCTACTTCTGGATGAAGGGATTCCTTCTCTTTATTTTGTAAATAATGACCTTTTGCTGTTCCCAGCTCCCTCATCCTATGGAAATGTACCTGTTGCAGCTTTTCAGCTTCCCCTATTCTATGGAAATATACCTTCTGCTGCTCTGAAGCCCTGTGCTTCCTCCATTGTCCTCTTAATTTCCAAAATTTCTAAAATTTTCTAAACCAGTCCTATTTAACCCCTAAAATTCCTGTTTCATTAACATACTAAGTATTTTAGGCTAAAGGAGTTTTTAAAAATGACAGAAGCAAGAAGGTCACTGCTCTCTTCCCCTGCTCACCCTTCTTCCCTGAAACAGGTCATAAAATCCTCCTGAGAGAGGTGCCCTCCCATTCTTCTTTCCAGAGACAAAGAGGCACGAAGAAGAATCCAAACAAATAAGTCATGCTAGGCTCCCCATTTTACTACATTTCCCTCGTACTCCTTCACCTGCCATATTCCTTCACAACTGTTTACTCTTCATCACACTAGCACAAAATACATAGGTCTAACTACTCTTTCTTTGGGTTTTCATTTCCTATGAAGGCTCCTGTGTCATGTAAAACTAACATTGACTAATGTGTACACTTTTCTCCTGTCAATCTCTTTGTCAGTTTAATGTTCATACCCAGTTAGTGGCCCTAAAAGGGTGCAAAAAAGTTATTCCTTTCCCTACAAACTCAACTCCATTGAAACAAATGATGCAGAGTGTTGAGGTGAGCAAGGAACACCAAATGTTTATTAATGTGATTAGACGATCTATGTTTGTGAATAGGTGTCTTTTCAGGTTAGGGTTCTACCCTCTCACAAAGACTAGAAGATAGGAGCACTATCTTTATTGATGATTCCATTTCAAAGAGATGGCTTGCAGGTCCTTAAGGAAGACATTTTTGAATTGCCAAACAGGCAAGAGGCTGGGAGAAGATTTACACCTCAAAGGACAAGAGAAAAATTTTTAATAGGGCTAGTTTTCTAAAGTAAATGTTCTAAGAAAAGGGAGATCAGAAGCCAGTAGTCCAGAGGAAATCTATCTAAAGTTTAATAAAGCTGAGGGGAAGGTTAAGGCCATATTGGTCACTGTAAAGTACTTTATTACAGATGGCTTGCATTATGCCAAGATCTATACTCATCAGTAAACATTATGAAATAGACATTTTTAGGGGTGAAATAAGGAGGTTTAGGGAATTTTTAAAATTATGAGAGTCTATGGAACAAGCACAGGCTGCAAAACTGCAAAAGATTACATTTCCTTAAGACAGGGAAGTCGGAGAGGCAGAAGTTACATATTTATAAGATAAGGGAACTGGGAGTAGCAAAAGGTCTATATTTACAAAATAAAGGAGGGTCTCGCATGTCCCACGTGAGGTTTGACCTTTGAGCTCAGGAGTTTCCATAGTGACCAAATCAAAGGGGAATAGCGGCCAATCAGAGGGGATATTGAGGCACAAAAACTACAGCCTTTAAACCTGGAAAAAGGAACTCATTGGGACTCTTTCCCCCTTCCCACTTGGGAGTCTGTACTTCAATAAATTTCCACCTTTGCTATACCATCTTCCGTCCATGGTTTCATTCTTTAACTCTGATGGACAAAGAGCCCAGGGGAGCCATCCTGCCCAGGGGAACACTGCGTGTTCCAGCCCAAAAATCCTGTATTTATTATTATTATTGTTGCTATGACTTTGAGTATGTTTGCTTCCCTTCTTACGTTATTGAATTTCAAACCAGACTTCCAATGTTGTTATGCAATATAGACAAAGAAACTATAGATTGAGATGACCTTGTCCAGTTGTTCCATTGTATAGTTGAGGAATTGGCGATCCATTACAACTGCTGAATAAATACCTTCTTGAATAGAAATTTTCACATGGACAAATAATTTCGCACTATACCTCCAAGGAATATCGAAACAAAAACTGTATTGATAAAGGAAGAAAGTGTTGAGCCAAAAATCATCCAAATCTGTAGAGAATTTTCTAAAAGTTTATTTGAGCCAAAACTGATGACATGTACTGGAAAACAAGATGTCAAATGCTCCCAAGAACAGTTTTGCAGCTTCTCTTATGCATTTGAAATTAAGGAGGGAATTTAAAGATGACATGGAGGTAGGAGAAAGCAAAGCAGGATTCTGGTTACCGGTTGGTTGCATGCTTTAGAAGGAGGAGTGTGGATGGATGGTTAGGTGTTTAGAAGAAGGGGTTTAAAAGGAAGCATTTCAAAGGTGTGTTAACCTGGATGCACAGAAACAATGAACATCATTTCTTTAGTAAAAGGCTTACCTCAAGCAAGCCTTTTACTAAAGAAACAGCATGGGGGTGTGACTACCCACCATGACCTGCCCAGTCAGAAATTAATGATCAGGTTACTTTCCATAGAACCTTCTTTTTTTCTTTTTTTTCCACAAAAGCAAGTGGAATAAGTGGACTTGCAGAGTCATGTTGGTGACGTCATGTTTAAAAATCAGGCTATGAATCTCAGAGGGAAGGCAGGGGGTGGGGTGGGAGAGTGGGATGTGGGAAGAGATTAACCAAAAATTGTGTATGCATATATGCATAACCCATGGACATAGACAACAGTGTGGTGAAGGGGGAGGGGTCAAAGAAAAAAGAAAAAGGAGGACACCTGTCATACTTCCAACAATAAAGATAAATTTTAAAATATCAGGTTAGTATGAGCACTTGGTTATCCTCCTATATCCAAACCAAGAGGCCTTTCAAATTAGTGGAAACTGATGCTTTAGGGGGAACAGAAGTCCTTGCTCTCACATCTCTTATTATTCCTATTGGTGGCCACTGTTTAGAAAAGGTAAGGAGGCAAAACTGTAACAATAAATGGCCAACTTCCCTAAGTTCATTTAACTGCTTTGCAGAGTAGAGAATAAAATTTCACAATGTCATTTTTTTCTACCAATTACCAGAAAACAGAGGATTTCAGGAGTAGCTTTTACTAAATAAATCACAATAACTTCTGAGCCAAGAAAATGACAATATTGTAAACATGCAGAGTTCTTGTAATTTGAGATATTAATATTTGAATGCTTTTGGCATGCAACATTATTTCACTGTGACTAGACTTTCTGTTCCCTTCCATTCCCTAGTTGTACTTATCTTTTATTCTCTCCCCAATTTCTACTTTTTTAGCCATTATTCAGGTAAATGGAATAGGAAGAAGAACATCAGTTGGAGTTTCACTAGAAACTGTGCAAATGGCTTTACATTTGTTAATTCAGTTTATCCTAAAGAATATCAAATTAACCCCAGTGGAAAGTGGAACATTAACATTGTTATTTTCATTTTGTATATGAGGAAAGTGAATTTCAGAGATATAAATAATATGTCTATGACCTCATACCCCATTCTCTCTTATGAAACTCCCTCCCTGCTCCTATTTTATCTTTTCATCCCCTTTTTATAGCTTTTAGAGCAGCATTGGCTAAGAATGGCTATAACTGATACATTATGATTTCTTCTGGCATGAATAGAGAAAATCCTATCTTCTCTGAAACAAAATTTCCTATAGAAGGAAAAATATTTTTCTGTTTGAAATTTTATTCATTAGTTGCTTCTTGTATGTGGCTTGACTTGTCTCAAACCCACAACCTCGATGTATTGAGAGGATGCCTAACAAGCTGAGCTACCAGCCAGGACAATAAATACCTTCTTAGGTGAGTACTTTAATTAGTTACTTTGGGTGAAAGATAAGGCCTCCAGGGAATTTCTTAAATAATACAAGATAGTCAATGAGCTAATTTGAAAAACAAAGTGTGGCTACTTTCTTGACTTTCTTTACATATTGAGGTACACAGGAAATCAAACTAAATTGTTTCCAATATTAGAGGATATTAGAATCTGTGATGAGAAAGAGGGAGGACAGGTGAGATGGCTGACATCCACAGAGGGCATTTAGAAGAATAGCAGTCAATGTGATGGGGAACATAAAAATACATTTTGGGGGGGAGGGGCTAGCAATCTGAACCTGTGCCAGTAACCTGCCTTCTAATGCACATTCTTCCTAGCCGATAATTAACTCACTGCCCCTTCCTTAATTATCTGGTCTTGCAAGACCTATTTACCTAAATACTCCCACTTTACAGAGGCCATAAACCATGAACCATACACAACCCTCAGAGGGGGTTATCAGCGCTGGCGCCAGGCCAGGCCTTTAGGTGTGGTCTCACGTCCCCCATACCAACACCCAGGGCTTTTTGCAAAGCCTGCAAAAGGTCCAGAAGTCTGATCCATATTTGGGGGACAAAGAAACCAAAGGGTATAAAGGGAAAGCTTCCTCCATATTCAGGGCTCAGGATTTGGAAACAGGCTCCCCTGAGTCACTATACTAGTACATGTGAAACATCTGAAAATAAACAGGTTTATCCTGAATCTCCAAGTACTCCTGTGTATTTTTCGGTCTCCTGATAAATTCTGTAACAAATGCTTAAATGGAGATTTGTTTTAAGTTTATTCTGTGCATCATATTGTTGACTTCCCCTACCCAACTCCCTATGAAATTCTCAAAAAACATCTATTGTTCTTGCTAACATATTGAAGAAATGGATGAGTTGTTTTTTGGCATAGGATAAAGTACTGAATGTGTCCCAAAGCTCTCTAAAGGAAGTCTTCCAATATCTGTCCAAAACTCAAGAGGTATTCTTTGGACTCTATCATCTATGTTTTATCTGCCACTTTTCTCAGTAGTAAATGAAGGAGTAAATGTGTTCTAAGAGAAAATCTAACCATGTTGAGAGACATAAAAGCATCATTTTTGTCTTTTGGTGAACTGTGCTACCTGGCAAATATGTATGGATTCAAAGACTACCTTCAAGGAAGCCAGACACAGAACTTCTAGACAGTCACATGCCTTTAAGTACCTAATGGCATCTCTTCTGTGAGATATCTCATATGAGTGACTCAGTTGAGATGAGATTTAGTCTCCTGTAAGACCCAGTAGCTCTTATTCATTAAACTAGAGGCCCAGTACATGAATTCATGCATGGGTGGGGTCACTCGGCTTAGCCAGTGATCGAGGCCTATCGGGGCCAGTTGGCTGGGGGGGGCGGGGGCGGGGGGAGGGACCGTGGAAGGTTGGCTGGCCATGGGAGGTTGGCTGTGGGAGCGCAATGAGCACCAGGGGTGAGCTCCTGCACTGAGCATCTGCCCCCTGGTGGTCAGTTTGCATCATAGCAACTGGTCAACCTGTCGTTCGGTCAACTGGTTGTAACAGTCACTTAGGCTTTTATATATATAACTAGAGGCCCAATGCACAAAAATTGTGCAAGAGTAGACCTTCCTTCCCCCTGCTGCCGACACTGGCTTCCCTCTGGCACCTGGGACCCTGGCGTCCCTCGCGGCCCCGGCTTCATCCGAAAGTCATCCAGAAGGATGACTGGTCTAATTAGCATATTATACTTTTATTATTATAGAATTTCACAGATGAATCTGAAATTAAGAGCTTGTCAAAATATTTCCTTCCTTCTTCACAAATACCAAGGAGAATCAGAATCTGTATTACTTGTCAGATCAGCAACAGTGACACTCTGGGATAGCTAGTTGTTCAGTCTTCAAATCATCAAGGTTTAATTCAAAATAACATGTACTTATCAAACACCTACTATGTGCCAGAAAAATTGATTGAAGCTATGGAATACAGAAATATAGGGGTGATTTTCTTTTTCTTACTGTGATACACTTGTTCTACCTAATAGTACAGTGGTCAGCAAACTGCGGCTCGCGAGCCACATGCGGATCTTTGGCCCCTTGAGTGTGGCTCTTCCACAAAATACCACGGCCTGGGCAAGTCTATTTTGAAGAAGTGGCATTAGAAGAAGTTTAAGTTTAAAACATTTGGCTCTCAAGAGAAATTTCAATTGTTGTACTGTTGATATTTGGCTCTGTTGACTAATGAGTTTGCTGACCACTGTACTAGTATATCACTGTCTGATTTCATGAGGTTTTTTTACTAGTTTGTTTACTTGTGGTTCTGACTTTCTTATTCTTAGTTATTTTGAGTTATAATTGCTTGCATGTCCTTTGCTAGATCAGATTTCCCCCCTCTTCCTGATCACTGATATATTGTTCTTTTGATTCCTAGTTGTTTAATTAGACTCAAATCTATCTTTGTCCTACTCTCCTGACCAATGTGTAGCCTCCATGTTACTGGTGCTAGCTCTTTACTGGGCCTTAATATAATGCTGCTATCCTGGTTCATTAGTCAATATTTACTGTCAGGCTTCTTCCCATTAATTCTTCCACAAGTACACTTCCCTCTGAGAATTCCCTTCACCCTCCCCCTGAGCACAGTCCAGTAGACAGGTAAGCAGAGCAGTTTGCATTCCTACTGAAGCACATGCACATCCTTTTGGCAAGTGTTGTTGATGGGATGCAAAAGAAAACATTAGCTTGGAAAAGTCAATAACAATGTGTAAAAATGAGCCTCAATTTTTATTTCTTCATTTAAGGTAGTGAGGGTAAATTGAACACAAATGTGTTCCTTCTGTCCAGTTTATTTTATGTCCAGTTTATTTTAGGGCAACTGAAGAAATAATTCTTTACCGTAAGGCTCATGTTCAACTTTTAAATCATCAGTTTAGCAAGGGTGAGCTGTTTTCTGCAAGTTAATTCAGATTCAATTTGAGTGGTTAAAGGTACAATGTAACTCAAATTGCCATCTTCCTGGTTCACAGCTAATTATGGGAAAATTGGAGTCTAGATGATAGGAGAGCCCTTTCCCTAAAGTTAATTTAAATTAACAGATTCAATTTCATATGTGTTATGAGCTACCTGAATTTCCCAATAGAGACTGTCACATTTAAACAGAAATCCCACCCAGAAGTTATTCCCTTTAGTGGCACACAATTTTGATAAAATGATCTCATAGAAACACGTCAACACGGGTGCAGTAGGATATAATCAGCATAATTTTCACGACACATGTCTTTGCTAGGAATGCATAGAGAAAAGAAAGTATTACTGAAAGTTTCAGAGGTATCATAATTCAAGCAGACTTATTTCAAATGCGAGAAAAATTTGCTAGTATTACTATTGAACAAAATTAAATAAGTATATTACTAGACAAGACTAAAGCCAAAAATCCAATGTGTAATAAAGGATATCAAAAATTCCTGAAGTATAAATAAGTAGTACTTAAAATATAACTTCTGAAGAGATTCCTCTACTTCACTTTACAACTGATACCATTGTAATTAGCTAGTTATTAATAATAGAAAAGGAGCCTGACTAGTGTGGCTCAATGCTTGAGTGTCAATCTATGAACCAGGTGGTCACCTGTTCGATTCCCGGTCAGTCAGGGCACATGCCTGGCTTGTGGGCTCGATGCCCGGTTGGGGGCGTGCAGGAGGCAGCCAATCAATAATTCTCTCTCATCATTGATGTTTCTTTCTCTCTCTCTCCCTCTCTTTTCCTCTCTGAAATCAATAAAAATATATATTAAAAATAATAATAGAAAAGGGGCAAGGGGCGAAGCCAGATATTATGGCCATATCATTTAGCCAGCTTCACCAGGAAGCTGCAATTGCACACTCCCCAGGGAACCACCAACATCCCCTGTAGGTCACTGAGGGAAGGAGTCCAACAAAGGGGAAATGGACACATGTGCAGTGAAGTTGGGGTGACTAGGGAAGGTGCCTATCAGTCAAACCTAGGAACAGAGATCATTGGCCAGAATGAGCAGGCCACTGCAAGGCCATGCAAATTTGGGAATACATAATCCCATAAAAATGGAGCTTGCTCTCTTGTCACTCTTGGCTCATGGATCTTTTGGCTTTTTTGGCTTCCTTGTATTTGCCCATGTACTAGTATCTTCCATAGCCAGGTGGCTCTGCAGACACCACATGCAATGGACTGATGGATTGGAGCAAACTAAGTTAGCCTAATGCTGGACTGAACACTGATCCATATGCAGCAAAAATTCTGAACACTGGCTTTGATTTTAGCACTGTTAAAGACAAAATGGGACCTATTCCTGGGAGGAAAGGAGAGAGAGGTGACCTTGGAAACTCAGGGATTTAATTTTGCACAAATAAAAATCACTCATTCTCCTGTGAAAGTCTCAGAAAAATCTTTTTCTTGGGATAACGCAAGAGGCCCACTACTAAGAGCAACAAGTGAGGACAAGGACTTTCCCCCACTGATAACACAACTATTATATGGCTTAAACATAGTAATATTTTTTTTAAATTACAATTAGGCAATTCTAGATCTGAAGATATTTGATTCCCTTGTAATAATTGAGATTAAATTTAGGTAAAAGTAATTAAGAAGAAATTATCTATATAATAAAAACCCAGTGGTCATAACACCATAACGACCAAAGACCAGTAACCAGGAGGTGAATTGATGGGTCCCGCGGCACCCGTGGGACTTGACGCTGGGTCCCACAGGGTGCCTGTCTGGGTCTCGCGCGATTTCGTGCACTGAGCCTCTAGTCTTTTACATAAAATTTAAACTGTGAATATTGTATATGTGGTAAGACAGATACATCCAATCACAAATGTAATTATAGTTCTCTATATATTTATTGTAATATGAACTGTTTTGTCTTTAAGATAAATCAGATTACAAATTAATCTGATAGATAAAATCAAGCATAGGGAATTGTGTGTTACTTTCACATACCCTTTCAAGTCAAATTCCAAAGTGATATTTAGTCATTGACATCTTTGAAACAACAAATAATATGTAATGTCTGTACTTAATCTTACCAATAATCTAGAATTTATTTTCCAAAGCCATTTTCTTCAGTATAAACATATTCATGTAGACTATTCTTTGTATTTGGGCTCTTCCTTATCTTTATACATCTCATCAGTCTTACTTTGTAATAGTTCAATAGAAAATCAATAGGTTAGGCAGGCTGTTAACTGCTGAACACTTTCTGATCTATACTGTCTAATAACTAATCTCCCTCCCACCAGACACCTATTTTATCACTTTAACTGGCAACATGGTTTGTACTACCCTCAGACACCTGTGGTGAACAAGCCAACAGAACCAACACTCACTGCAACTTTCACAAGTGGTTTCTATCTATGAATTTCCTACAGAATCTTTTAGCATCTATAATGCATGGGTAGAAGACCATGTATAGTAGTTGGTTTCCAAAGAAGACCTTTCAGAGAATTTTTCTTTGTAGTATTTCTACCCTACTGTGCTTTTTTCTTATTGTATATGGGTTGCCTCTTCAATTCTGAACCTAGAAATTAGATTGTTGGGGTGTTTAAGGATTTCCAAAGCCAAGTCAGGAGATCCCTTGAGATTTCCAACCAGATCCCCTTCCAACTCTTTTCCTGGGGATGATCTCTCTTGAAAACCAGTCTCCTCATTGTGAGCAGCAGCCCAAGCCACACAGAGAATCCAAGCACAGGAGCTCTGTTTAATACGCCTATGAATTCCCAGGTAGCACTCACTGTTTGCTGGGATAAGCTGCCGCCAGCCATGGGACTGAGCTATCTTGCAAATGCAGCTCAGCCAAGCATCAGACTGTAACCCCATGAGAGACTGACTCCATGTGAAAATTGGCCACTTGAGCGCAGTCAAGCCGCAGATCTATAAGAGATGAAAAATAATTTGTTCTATTAAATCAGTAAAGTATCAATCAAGGTGATTTGTTAACAAATAATCAGGACAGACACTATGTAAGAAAAATAACTTTTTAAAATATTTATACTGTTTAAATTAACCAATATCTAACAAAGTAGTAAACTAAACATATACATACATTTAGCTACTAATACTGAAAGGTAATCATTTTACTCAAAAAAAAGTATTCAGCTAATTTTAACAATTGTGTCAATTATTTTTGCCAGTTTCTTGTTGATAAGACAATGAAATCAACATATTTCTAATAATGGAAAATCAGGCATGAGGGATTAAGTAAATAATTATTGAGAGCAAGATACGCCATGATTTATTGAATACATTAAATATATCTGGACAATTGTCCTTTGGTATTCATCAGGAATTGGTTCCAGGATGCTGAAGTTCTTTATTAAAATGGCTTAGTATTTGCATATAATCTAGACATACCCTCCCGTATACTTTCAATATTTTCAAGATAACTCATAATGTTTAATGCAGTTTAAATGCTATGTAAGTAGTTGTTTATACTGCATTGCTTAGGGAGTAATAGCAAGAAAAAAGAGTCTGTAACTGTTCAGTATAGAGACAACCATGGTAGACCTAAGTACATAGTATACATCAGGAACAATGTAACCTTGAAAAATATTTTTGATTGGTGTTTGCTTGAACCCCTAGCTGCAGAACCATCAGATACAGAGGCCCAATTGTATGTAACAATGTCAAAATTGTGCAGAAGTCACAAAAATTAATTTAAATTGACAACCATATTTAAATCAAATAACTTGTTTATGTCATTAACCTACTTGAATTATTTCTCATTAATCTTAGGTGAAATAAGTATAGTTAGATGTTATTTAAATGATCTGCTTAAATATATGTCCTCGCTATGACTCAAATGTTATCCCCCTAGGGCTGTGTAGGATGACACTATTTAAAGTTTGAGGAAACACACACATATACACCATCTACACAGTTTCTATTTTATTTCTTTCATAGTATTTATCATTTTTAGAATTATTTTATTTCTATTTTTGTTATAACACTTTGGAATGTAAGGAAGGGTTTGGTGTCTCTTGTTCTCCCTAAAATAAATATCCCATCATATTCCTCATAACTTGAATGCTGCTTGGAAAAGTTTAGGTCCTCAAAAATCCTTGTTAATAAATTAATGAACTT
Source organism: Plecotus auritus (assembly GCF_963455305.1). NCBI lineage: Eukaryota > Metazoa > Chordata > Mammalia > Chiroptera > Vespertilionidae > Plecotus > Plecotus auritus. Next base: position 19,375,335 of record NC_137770.1, on the reverse strand, counting down.
AATTTTCATATGCTTTACATTCAGGCCTCTATTTTGCAGCAAGATAAAACAAAACTCAACTCTTGCAGTAAATAAATGCTTTTTTCCCCCTGGCACTGCTAATTTTTAAATTTATACCCTCAACATATTCTTCTCTTTAATATTACCCAACAAGTTTAATTTCTTTATGGTAAGGAAGATTAAAGAATCATGAGACATGGATCTTGGTTGGAGTTTTCTGACATAAGTCTGTGGTCAAACCAAGTGGCAGAAGTTGGCTTTACCTAGTATTTTCATCATTAGTATATGCAAAATTATCCCTGTCTTTGTTGCCCCCAGTATTGTTCTGAATACCTAAAAAATAGTTAATATCAGATACTTTGAAAAGTTAAAAGTGTTATAGAAAAATAAAGTAAAATTATTGCTAACTTTTAATATTTCCTTATGTCAAACTTAAATCAGTTTTATTACCATTCTCTTCAATGATTGTGGTCCTTTCAAATAATTTATGTAGCCTAATCAATTTTTCACATGTGGTGACAGCTATGTTTTTCAAAAAGAAATATCTCCATTTTCCAAAGCACTGGCATCTTAAATTTACACTCTCAAACACACATATACATATATATATAATACATATGTAAATAATTATTTACTTAAAACAAACATGTCAGAAAGTCCAACTGACAAGCTGTTTTCATTTAGGTAAATTAATTTATTTGTATTTTCAAGTCTTACAATGTGTTTGCTATGCACTGTTTTAGTTGTATGAAATAAACCCCCAAACAACACAGTCTGATTTTAAAAATCTCTCCAGACAATGAAATATGCACAATACTTTCATTTTTATCAGCAAATAATTTAGATGCTGTTATAAGAGTCAATTTTGAGAAAGGTCCTATTCAACCATTCATGCATTCACTTATCAGACTTGTATTATCATGCTAGGTGTTTGGGAAACAGATGAATAGGACACTGCCTGAAATTGTAAGATTCTCACATTCTACAGAGCATGGGATGGTGGAGCAGAGAGAACAGCACAATATTGTAATGAATTTATTTTCCCCCCAGACTATTTCAGATAGCATTGGAACAAACAACTATGTTAACCAACAGGAAAGATGGCCTGATCCTGTGATAGATTGCTAAGATATGATTAATAATCCTGTTATTACTGATATTTGGCAGGTAGAGACATGTCTGACTGCCAAGACAAGGGAGGAAGCTGTACCTTCGAGATACCATCAATGACTTTTTGGAAATAGGAGTAAATTATTTTTTTTTCCTTCCTGGTTTGAAATGCCTTGTGGGCCTTCAGAAGCAGGGTAAATTGTTATTTAAAATCAAATTGGAAAACGTTCTCCAAAGGGGAGCAAAACCTACAAGGGGTATCGATGTTGAGGGACATGGTTTAATAATGACTTCTTTTTAAAAAAATATATATTTTATTGATTTTCTTTACAGAGAGGAAGGGAGAGAGAAAGAGTTGGAAACATCAATGAGAGAAAAACATCGATCAGCTACCTCCTGCACACCTCCCACCAGGGATGTGCCCGCAACCAAGGTACATACCCTTGACCGGAATCGAACCCGGGACCCTTCAGTCCGCAGGCTGACGCTCTATCCACTGAGCCAAACTAGTCAGGGCAATAATGACTTCTTGAGGTTTAGACTTGGATTCTTATAAGTAGCTCAACTTAAAATGACAAAAAAAAATGACAAAGGCTTAACATATCTCAGAATTATGTTAACAGTAATGTGTTAGGCAGTAGGAAATATTGTCAGGTACATGGATTTTATAGATTGCTTGTTTTCACTTGACATTGGAAAGCAGGAGTAAAATCCTTGTGGTTGCATCTTTCTAATTCCCATGAGGGAATTTCTGAAAGTCTATAAATAATTAGGAAATCAGAAGCATTAAAACCCTACAGAGCATTTAGTGCAATCAGTGCAGACATATGTTCTTTGAATACTTTGAAAGTTCATCAATCACATGGGGTTGTCATGTGCAACCTGAAAAGAATAACTTCTGAGGTCTAAGAAACACTGGTTCTCAGACTCATTTAGCTCTTACTTTTCATAGTGGAGAAATGTGGAATGTGGGGAATCCTGTCACTCCTCACTGTCCTGACAAATACAGCTCAGATAGATGTAGCCCTAACAAAAAATACCTCACCAACACATATAGGACCCCTTTCAAAATGTTTCCTTCAAGCAATAGCCACTTACCTTTTTTTAAAAAGCTCCAATTAAAAATGTAAACTATTTGCTCTTCTGATCAGCCTGAATGTGTTGTGAGTTTATCAGATTGACACAGTAAAGTCGATGTGTATGTGACAATTCTTTGTAAGTCATTAGGCTCTAAACATTTTTGTTATATTAGTGGTCTTCTACCATTTAAGCTTCAGAGAGAATAAGGCACAAAGAAGTTTTGATGTGGTGGTTAAAATGATGATGCCATTAAAATAAGCTCCTCTGTGGAGGCTGATCAGGAACAGCAGCTTAAAACTTAGGTAGTGGAAAGATGTGAAGGACGAAGCCCTAAAAGGAAAGCTATGACAATGGAAAAAGATGGGGAGAGTAACTAATAGGTGTTTCCCTTCGCCATACTTTATAATTTTGATTTAAGTCAGGAACAAGCAGGATCAACATGTTTTATATACTTGTACTAGAATGAGTTCATGAAAATGAGTGAAAAAAAACCTTTGAAAAATGAATATTGCTTAATAATACTGGTAATGTGGTGCAACCCCAGAAGGCAATGTCCTTGGAGTCGACATTATATACTCAGGTTCATCTTATCTTTTTGCGTTCTACATATTCATAGCCCTTTTGGTACATCCTCACCACTGACAGCTCAACTCATTATAGCAATCCAAGGCAGACAGAAAACATAGTGCGAACATATATCTCAGGCCCAGCTCTGTCAGTGAAGGACAAAGTAATAACGTAGGGAAATGTCTTCGCGCTCAAGTTGGGTGATATTCTGTCCTACGCGTCCGATTCTGTGTTAGGCTATATATCAATGTACAGCATTGTGTAAATTTAAATCCAAAATTAAAATAACGTTTTATAACCCGTAAGGGTGAATAGAAATGAAAGGTCAAATGGAAGGTTTTAAAAGGCAAGAAGGATTATTCTTTTAAAAAGGAATTTAAAATCATTATTTTGGAGTGGCAAAATACAGAGAATAGGAGTCTGTTACAGTAAGATATAACTAATAAGAATAGCTTATAGAACATAATAGTCAATTCAATTAATAGTTTCTTTATGACTCCTAATTTACATATTAAGCATAGGTATTATGCAAGGGGCAATAAACTCACAATGTTGTCAAATATTCAAATAGAAAAGATTGTGTTTCCTGGGAGGAAAACAGACAAATAAGCAGAGAAGTAGCATAGTAGACACCACATGTGTCAGAGAGAGATACACTTACATTTGGCCGAGCATACTCTAAGTGCCATGGCCAGGATTTCAATAGAGAGGGACCACATATTTTTAGGAATGAAAGCAAGAAACTGGGGTTTAGCTCTGCAGTAGTGAAAGTTCCTAATCAAGGATGTGGCCTCTTTAGAGAGGGGGAGGTATTGAAGCTCAGGGCCTGGGTCTTTCACTGAGCTAACTTAGACCTGGTCATGTCTACTGATTGAAGTGGAGAGGAGAGGAGCCTTCAAATTAGGATTGATCTATCCTCCGTAGTTCTTGTGAGAACTCTTTTAGGTGGGCAAATAGACACTCACAGAGGTTACGTAACTTGCCCCAGGTAATAAAACATTGACGTGTTAATAGAAATAAGACGGGCCCATAATTTTATGTTTTATTCTCATCTTTGTAGAGTGAATTGGGAAGCTTTCTTCTGAAATTATTTGAGTAAGATACAAGTTTTCTGTTTCTTGTAGGTTTTGTAAAATTTGTATGAGGAAATAATTGGGAGGTTGTTTTTCTCTTAGTTTTTGTATTTTATTTCTGTTAGGGTATGGTAGGGATAGTCAAGAATTATTGATTAACAATAGAATCTCTTTCACTGTCATTGATTTGTTTGGGTTTTCTATTTCTTCCCGAGTTACTTTTCAAAAGTAATATTTTTCTAGAGGAATTTTTATTTCAATTATGTTTTAATCTGTATTATTATAAAATTATTCTTATAACTTAAAAATAATCTCTACTGATCTGTTTCTGTGCATTTTTCTTTCCTTATGTATTTTACTTTTTCATTGTTTAAAAATCTTTATTATTGAAAGTATTACATATGTCTCCTTTTTCCCCCATTGATCCCATCTAACCTGCCCCCACCCTCCACTGCAGGCCTTTACCACACCACTATCTGTGTCCATGGGTACTTTTATCTTCTTACATTACTTACAACCTTCCCATTTTGTGCCTTTTTGTATATCTATTTTACATATTTTTCAGTCTTGTCTTCATTATACTTTATTTAAAACTTAAACATATTTATAATTGCAGTTCATAGCAGGTTTAAAGTTCCTTTATGCTCATTCCCTCATCTTTGTGTTTTGGGGGCATGTTTCTATTGGCTAATTATCTACTAGTTTTGGGTCACATTCGTTAATGCTTCACATGCCTCGTAATTTTTTAGTGGATTTCTGACATAATGAATGATGCATAATTGAGTGTATGGGATTTGTTTTCTTTCTTTAAAACATGTTGAATTCTTATAAGTACCGCGCGCTAACCGATTGCGCCACTGGAGCGCCAAACATGTTGAATTCTATTTTGGCAGGCCTTATACTTTCAAAGCTTGGTTTTAAACATTTTCAGGGTAAGACTGAAGTGCTAGGGCTAGTCTAGTCTTCCTCCTTAAGTGTGACTATTACACAATCTACCGATTGCCCTGAATATCCAATGAGATTTCTATAGTCTGGTTGCTTGGAATTTGGATGTCTCTCAGCCTCTTGTGAGGTATGAAAATTATTCACTTAGAGCATCTTGTATTTGTTATTTGCCTAGCTTCATAGAGTTTCAACTTTCAACTTTATATGTACAGATGAGTATGAAGTCAAAGATTCTTGGCTCTGTTTCTAAAGGATCAGATTTAGCATGTCCAAGGCAGAATATTTATAAACTAGGTTATAAGAAAAAAAAAATCTCATGATGGGAGCTACACCAAAGGCTCGTTTATCCTGTGAGATATATAAACAAATAATGTGTAAAGCTCTAGACCCTTGCTCATTTCACAAAACCAATAAATACAAAGGAAAATAATTCATTTTTATCATTTTTAGCACAAACTCTTTTCTTTTTACTTATTTTTATTGTAAAAAGTGTATCAGATGTCCCCCTCTTTCTTTCATTGACTCCTTCTTCATTTGTTTAGGCATACACACCTGAAATGCACAATACTAAGCACTCTGCTCTTTGGATAAATTAGTACAAGTGTTTCATCAAAAAGGAATGAAAAAACAAGCAAACAATTATAAGCTCATTGCTCATCTTATAACACTGGTTATCCTCCAGTTTCTCAAGACCTGTAGACCCACAGCATGTACATCAGCCAAGGTCACCCTCAGGAAATTGATTTCAACTCTGTTGATACAGAAGTCTTTCTCTGAGAGACGCAATAAGAAAGGTTGAGGCAAGATTCTTAGAGACTAACAATAGTAGAAAGCCATTACCACTGCTGGGCTGAAGGCCAAGCGGGGTGGGGGAGGGAGGGTGTGGAGAGCTGCCTCAGAATCTGCATCCTGGAGGACACAGCCACTGCTATCAACTTGACATTAAGTCAGGGAATGTCCAGGGGCAAGTGTAGCCAACCTCTTTCATTCTCCATATTCTGAAAACTTTCTCGTACCTCACATTTGGCAAATCCAACTAGAAATCAGATCAGAGATGGGGAGAAGGACAGGATGAAGGGCAGGGTAGAAAGCAGGGAGGGAAAGGGTGGAGAATGGGTTTGAGAGTGATGAGTGTGCGAAGCAAATGGAGAATACACAACACACTGAAGAGAAAAGATACAGGGCCAGCACTTGCTTCTTCAGATGAGTGTTTTCTTCTGTGTAGATTTTTGTTGCATTGTCTTTCTTACCTTTTTTGGTTATTCTAAAATGTACATTGCACTTTTTTGAGGAAAGGGTAATGAAATAATGAACTCTAGAAATGTATTTAGCTTCTTTCAAAAATGTGCACTTAAAAGAAATCAATAGGTGTGACATAACATTTACAACTCACTATACTCCCTCTGCAAAACATCAGGAAGCCTAAAAAATGAAATATGCCTGGTGAAAAGTGCCTTGAATAGAACCTAATAAATCTTAGGCTAGCAGACAGTTCAAACAGGACGACCTGCTGGGCTCTGATGCAGGAGAGTCTAATCCTCTGGATAAATTGTTCCAAGAAGACTCATCCTTGAAAATATATTATCCTTATGACAATACCAAGGCCAACGTCCAAGACAGTTATTGGCTGTGCAAATGCCAGTAACAGAAGTGAAATATACCAGATGACTGAAGGCGAAGAAAGTAATAGGTGATCACATAAAACATACAGAGAGATGGAAATGCCCTTGATTCTGCCAGTCTTATCTCTTACACACAGCATTCCTGTAATCTGCCTTGGCTGGCACCACTGAACACAATCCTCAGATACATTTATTTATTTATTTTTTTTTTTTAAATATATTTTATTGATTTTTTACAGAGAGGAAGGAAGAGTGATAGATAGTCAGAAACATCGATGAGAGAGAAACATCGACCAGCTGCCTCCTGCACACCTCCCACTGGGGATGTGCCCGCAACCAAGTTACATGCCCTTGACCGGAATCGAACCTGGGACCTTTCAGTCCGCAGGCTGATGCTCTATCCACTGAGCCAAACCGGTTTTGGCCTCAGATACATTTAAAAAATAACTCCAGTCCTGGCTTGATATGGCTTAGTTGGTTGGAGCATTGACCCATGCACCAGAAGATTGTGGGTTCAATTCCTCGTCAGGGCACATGCTTAAGTTGCAGGTCCAATCCCCATTGGGGTGTGGGAGGCATCTGATAGATCTTTGTTGGGGCAGGTGCAAGAGGCAACTGATCAATGTATCTTTCACATCAACTTTTCTCTGTCTCTCTTTTCCCTCCTCCCTGTCTAAAAAGTCAAAGAAATCTGTAATCTTCAAGAAAAAAAATAATATAAAAGATAACTTCAGAACTTCCTTTATATAAGTTAATAAATAAATGTATCCTGAGATAAATCAACTTTGAGGCTAAAAGAGGTCTTAAAGGAATGAAAATGTCCAAATAAACAGACAAACAGATCCACATTAAAATATTTTAAAAGATTATTGTAAGCACTGACATAATGTACCATTCTATTGGCACACCACAATTCAGTAAATAATGTTTCTATTTTTAAAATATGCTTTTAAACTCCCTTGTTCTTAGAAGCAATGCTACGATGAATACCAGAAGGGGTATGGGATCTATGGGGATACCTATGATGATTTAGGGCCAATTTTGTTAAGTGGACATATTAAGTAAATACTTTTAAACATTTCAGGGTCTGATGATACATTCAGTTGAATTGCTTTCCTAATAATTTTCACTAACCCCTGAAGCCCAAAGGCTGAACATCTGTGAACTACATCTCCAAACGTCTTTGGTTTTTGCTCAATTCTGCTGAAGAAAGACAGTAATGGGAGCTTTGGAGAAAAGCCATAACTTTCCTGAGACACTGTGGGGAGTGAGACATGAAATTCTGCTCTTGTTCTGAGGTGGGTAGCTTCTTGAGCATCACCCACAGCCATGATGCAGGCAGCTGAGATATTTATCATTGCTTTTAGGAGATCTGGATCTCCACTTGACAATTACCCAGGCTTTACTCAGCCTTCCCGGAATTGCAAAAACCCTCCAGTTATCTGCTTTAAACTCTTCACTACATTAGATAATTCATGCAGCTTTCTTTTTCATGATTGATTTTTATGGATACAATTAGCATCTTAGAATTCTCTCAAATATTAAAAAGTATCATAGTTTTCCTCTTCCTCTCAGAACTGTCTTCTCTTTATTTCTGAGCCTTGCCATACTTTTTTATAATTCTACTCCAAGTCTTCATGTTATTTTCTCACCAGTTCTTCCTCTTCCACTTACTTCTGGAAAGAGAACACTTCCAATGATAATCTGTTCAAGTCCTTTTTCTTCTTAATATATGGGTACTCCTCTACTTATTTTATGCAATCTCGGAACTTTATTTCTCAGAAACATATCTAAAATTTGTATGTCTAGACTCATCTCCTTTCTAAATTTTGGACCACCACTGATCCCTGGTCTTAGATATCTTTATAAGTTTATATCAAGGGCCTTTAATTGAAAAAATAATATGTTTTTTTTTAATGAATTTAAAAAGAGAGAGGAAGGGAGAGGGAGATTGAAAAAATCGGTGAAACATCAACATAGATCAGCTGCCTCCTGCATGCCCCTTACTGGGGATTGAGCCTGCAACCCAGGTGCCCTGACCCAGAATCAAACTGGGGACTTCTTAATGCATGGGTCAATGCTCAACCACTGGTCAGGCAAGGTCCTTTAATTGTTGATGTATTCACAAGATTTCCTGACTCCTCCTGGGCTGGCTGTGTTAATTAATGACACCAATAGGCTCTAAGTTATTCAGGTTTTATCTTTATACCTTGACTTTCTCCAATACGCTTCATTTTACCTTTTCTATGCATCTTGCGTCTATTTTCTTATGTTACTGTTTTGTTCATTTCCTTCTTATCTTTGATCCTAACCAGTTTTTTTTTGCTTCAGATCATCCCTTTCTACACATTGTTCTAATAGTCCTCCCTAAACTCACTTCTTTTAGACCTACCAAGCTCAAAGTTTTCTGAAGTTTTGTATGCATACAAAACAAAATAAAATATGCTCTGCCTGGATTTAATGTCTTATTACATTAAGGACTCAACTTTTAGTCACATTTCTCTTCCTATAGCCTTGCCTGTCCCTAAATATCCACTCATTTCTATCTGATCCTTCAATAGCAACAGACTATTTAGCATTCTCCAAATATTTATTATTCTGTTCCTTATAAATCTGTGAAATTTAGTCTGAAATACACACTTCCTTCTTTTTAGAGTGACAAACGCATATTTGTAAGTCACTTTTAAAAGCTGGTTTCTACATAAAAATCCTTCTTAGACCTCCTAGGAACAGTTCATCTCTCCTTTTGGCTAGAGTTCAAAGATTTTTGTTCCTTTGGAGAATCCTATTTGTTTTGCCTAAACCTATGCATTTACTTGCCTATCTCTCTTACCGGATTTTGAGATTTAAAAACTTAAAGCTAATTCATCTTTGCTTCTTCCTTCAGCACCCCAGAGTGTCAGGCACATTGCAGGCACTCCATGCATGCATGCTGGACTTCAGTGAATTCCATGAAACTGGAATCAGTGAACACTCTGAACACTTTCAGAGACAGTGGCAGAGACACACTAGATGTCTTCCCGCAGAACAACCTGTCAGCAGCCATCCCTGAAGCACACTTTCTGGAGCACACCTGGATGACAGCAGTCCAAAGGGAAGTAGATAAAAGAAACCAAAGGGCTTCCTAAGTGGCAGGAGCAGCAGGCAGAGGGCAAACATGTGTCCCCTGGGCGTACTTGCTGCCCTTGGGCTGCTCCTCCGGTATCTGAGAGGGGACTGCAGGTGTAGAACTATGAGCACTCATGTGCAGTAACTAGGTAGTCCCTTCTTCATCTCAGGGGCTGTGTTCCAAGACCCTCCGCAGATGCCTGAAAACATGGATAATACTGAATCCTATATATACTATGAGTTTTCCTATACATACAGACCTATGATAAAATTTAATTTATAAATTAGGCACAGTAAGAGATTAAACATCAGTAACTGATAATAAAATACAACAATTTTGCAAGATATTGTAATGAAATTGTGATCTCTCAGCAAACTAGCACACATTTTTTCCCCTTCTTCACATTTTCATAGATAGATTTAGTACCATAGATTTTAGCAACCTCAGCATATGATTTGTTTTTCCTCAAAGAAAGCACTTTAGCCTCAGTCAGTATGCCTCAGTTGGTTGGTCATCTTCCCAGGCACTGAAAGGTTGCTGGTTCAATTCCCCAGTCAGGGCACATGCCCCAGTTGCAGGCTCCATAGCCGATCAGTGAGTCACTCTCACATCAATATTTCTCTCTCTCTTCCTTCTTTCTCTAAAAAAATCAATTAAAAAATCTAAAAAATAAAAAAAGAAAGCACTTTATGACTCCGTGTTGGCATATCTGAATTGCCAGCATCACTGCTCTTGTGCTTTGGGGCTATCCTATCTAATAAAGAGGGAATATGGAAATTGACTGTCACTCCACGACAAAGATGGTGGCGACCACAGGCAATAAGGAGGCAATATGCAAATTGAGGGTCACTCCGCAACAAAGATGGTGGTGGCCAGGCCGGGACGCTTGTGTCATCACCACAGCGACGACACAGGCGTTCCGCCACGCCCTGTCCACAGAGGGCCTGTGGGCAGCGTGCAGGAGTGGAGGTGTTGAGTGGCCAGGGAGGGGCGGGATGCCTGGCTTCGTTGTCAAGGTGATGAAGGCAGGCGTCCCGCCCCACCCCGGACGCTCTGGGCCAGTGGGCAGTGCATGCAGGCGCTCCGGGTCGGTGGGCAGCTCCGGGCTGGTGGGCAGCACGCTCTGGGCTGGTGGGTAGCTCCAGGCTGGTGGGCAGCACGCTCTGGGCTGGTGGGCAGCTCCGGGCTGGTGGGCAGCTCCGGGCCGGTGAGCAGCACGCTCTGGGCTGGTGGGCAGCTCCAGGCTGGTGGGCAGCTCCGGGCCGGTGAGCAGCACGCTCTGGGCTGGTGGGCAGCTCCGGGCCGGTGAGCAGCACGCTCTGGGCTGGTGGGCAGCTCCGGGCCGGTGGGCAGCATGCTCTGGGCCAGTGGGCAGTGCATGCAGGCGCTCCGGGTCGGTGGGCAGCTCCGGGCCGGTGGGCAGCACGCTTTGGGCTGGTGGGCAGCTCCGGGCTGGTGGGCAGCACGCTCTGGGCTGGTGGGCAGCTCCGGGCTGGTGGGCAGCATGCTCTGGGCCAGTGGGCAGTGCATGCAGATGCTCCGGGCCGGTGGGCAGCACGCTTTGGGCTGGTGGGCAGCTCCAGGCTGGTGGGCAGCTCCGGGCCGGTGAGCAGCACGCTCTGGGCTGGTGGGCAGCTCCGGGCCGGTGGGCAGCACGCTTTGGGCTGGTGGGCAGCTCTGGGCTGGTGGGCAGCTCCGGGCCGGTGAGCAGCACGCTCTGGGCTGGTGGGCAGCTCTGGGCCGGTGGGCAGCTCCGGGCCGGTGGGCAGCTCTGGGCTGGTGGGCAGCTCCGGGCCAGTGGGCAGCTCCGGGCTGGTGGGCAGCTCTGGGCTGGTGGGCAGCACGCGCAGGCTTGGAGTGGCCAGTGAGCAGCACATGCACAGAGCCTCTGGGCGGGGGAGGTGGGCTGGTGGAAGGCGGCCTCTACTCCCCACACGGCAGCAGTGGCAGCCATGAGTGCGCCAAGCAGAGCCTGTGGGCTGAGCTGAAGTAGCGCCTGCAGGCCATCAGCACCGAGAAGTGGCTGTGCAAGTCCCGCCTCCTGGCCCAGAAGGTGCGCGATTGCAGGGACAGCCACTGTGGCAGGCCAGATTGACGTCCTCCTGGCTGCGCCACAGAGGTTTGCAGATCTGTGCAGCCACAGGCCTCCAGTGCGTGCATCCTCTCCTCACCCCCTGGCGTGCGAACGTTCCCCAGCGCGCTGTCACCCACGCGTGCCTGCAACAGTCCCGGACCATGGCGCACGCAAGTACCCCCTCTTCCCTCCACCGTACTTCCATCAACCCCAGCATGCTTACATCTCCCACAGGATGTGTGCACGTCCCCTCCGGCATGCTCACGTCCTTTGGAGAGTGTCTGGGTGTTCTGGGTGCTGAGGCTGGGTGCCTGTGAGATGACAATGAGAGGGTGGAGTGGTGATGCCCTGTTCCCGTGGAGGCCAGTGCAGTGACAAGATCACCTCTGTGGGGCTAATGGAGGTGCTGGGGTGGGAGCAGGTGTGGACAGACACACCTGGTGGGCACAGGGGCCCTCGCTGAGGTGCCTTTGGTCAGCATTCAAGATCGGGAACCCATCTTGGAGGCAAGGAGTTCCGTCCTCTCAGTAAAATGGTGGGATAGTCAGGGTGACCACAGAGGAGGAATGTGTACTTTGGGTGCTGGCACCCATGAGCGAAGGCTGCCCTGACTGAGCCTCGCTAGCTTGGGGCCTAGCACACTCCTGCCGGGCAGCGGGTGTCAGGATGTGCTTTTCTGAGTTAATGAGAGAAAACATTGATTCTCCTGCTGCCCGTGAAGGTGGAAAGTGAAGTGGGGAGACATGTGGCGAGTGAGGGAGGTTCCCTGTCTGGGGGTTCCAAATCTGCCATTGGTTCCTTTCACTGCTGATTAGAGATATACAGGGTGTCCCTCCCAAATGTATACACACTTTGAATACCTACTAATTACAATGGGTTTAAGCATGAAAAGAAAGAAACAACAATGGAGCTGTCATCTGTTAAAAGTGCGGGCACAAACTGGCAGTCAGACATTCCCTGAGGGGTCCCGGATTGGAGTGGGTGCAGGCCGGACTGAGGGTCCCCTTGCCCCCCGTGCATGAATTTTGTGCACCAGGCCTCTAGTCCTATATAATAAAATGGTAATATGCAATTTGACCCTAACGGAAGAATGACAGGGAATGACCAGTTGCTATGATGCACACTGACCACCAAGGGGCAGACACTCAATGCAGGAGCTGCCCCCTGGTGGTCAGTGTGCTTCCACAGGGGGAGTGCCGCTCAGCCAGAAGCCGACTCATGGCTGGCCAATACAGCAGCAGTGTTGGGAGCCTCTCCCGCCTCCACAGGAGCACTAAGGATGTCCAACTAACAGCATAGGCCCGCTCCCCTAAGCCATTAGTTGGACATCCCCTGAGGGCTCCCGGGCTGCCAGAGGGATGTCTGACTGCCAGCTTAAGCCTGATCCCCCAGGGAGTGGACCTAAGCCGGCAGGTGGACATCCCCCGAGGGCTCCTGAGTAGTCAGACATCCCTCAAGGGGTACCAGACCATGAGAGGGTGCAGGCCAGGCTGAGGGACCCCCTCCTCCAAGTGCACAAATTTTCATGCACCGGGCCTCTAGTTATTAACTAAATTAAGGGTGACTTTGAACACTAGCTCTGTGATATTTATCATGTCAGTCAATCTGATAACCCAGTCAGCTACCAAGTGACTAAGCAGTGGGGACAAAAGGATGGTTCACTTCCTGGGCTGGACAGCAGATTTCATCAGGCTACTCAGAATGGCACAAAATTAAAACTTACAATAGTTGTTTATTTCTGAAATTTTCCATTTAATACCTTTGGACCATGACAGACCAAGGCTAACTGAAATCAAGAAAAACAAAACCACCGATAAAGGAGATACTTGGCTGCAACCTGCTTTCAGACCTGGCTGCTCTGTTTCTGTTTTGTCTTGGTTTTGGTTTTATGCCTCCATTCACTTTAGGTCCTTTGAAAGAGATACAACAGATAAATGCAATCAGCGACATCCAAAATGATGACTGCCTCAAGCCTTGGAAACTGCCTTACATGGACTTGAGTTTTGGATTTTAAAATTTAAATTGGGTAGCCAATGGTTAAGGCTAAAAATAGCACACCGTACACATAGAGATAATTGCAGTTAACACACCAATTTCATACCCATGGCTTCATGTAATTTTCACAACGCCCTTGGGAGGCTAGGAGAGCATATTTTATGTTTTTATAGTGTGCTGTTTAGTTGCAAAGGTTGTGGGTTTTAGAGTCAAACAACCTTAGATTTAAAGTTCATCGTTACCTTGTACTAGTGTGTACCTCTGGGAATATTACTATACATCTGTAGTAGTTAATTTTATGTGTCAAGCTGACTGGATCCATAGATGCCCAGATATCTGGTAAAGCATGTCTTCTGGGTGTGTCTGTGAGGATGTTTTCAGAGGAGATTAGCATTTAATCAGTTGGTGAGATAAAGTAGGTGGTCCTCCCTAGGTGGGTGTGTGTCATCTCATCAGCTAAAGCCTGCAGAGAACAAAAAGGGGGAGGGAGGAGGAACTTTTCCCTTCTTCTGCCTCCTTTCTTGAACTGATACCTCTCATCTCATCTTCTCCTGCCCTCAGGCTGAGATTTATATCTATGTCTTCCCCAGTTCCCAGGCTTTAGGACTTGGGCTAACTTACAGCTCTGGCTTTCCTGAATCTCCAACTTGTGGACAGCAGATCCTGAGACCTCTCAGCCTCCATCATCACACAGTCAGCTCCTCATCATAAATCCCCTTTTATAATCTATTAATTCTGTTTCTCTGAAGACCCCTGACTAACACAACATTCTCCATCTCTTTCTCTCCATTTCATTCTCTAGAAAATGGACATTAAGACCATGAATAAGGATGTTGTGAGCATTAAGTGACTAAAGACATTTCATGAGTAAATGTGGATACTTCCAGATAGTAAAGATGCTGGGGATTATGGAAGAAAAATTATTTGGGGGTGAGAGCTATGTTAAACCATAACTCTGACCATGGAAACGTGGATATATCACAGACCATTGTGAATTACCCTTTCTTTATTTACAAAATTGGGCCTGGTCCTTAACTATCATGGCTTGTATGAAGATTAAATGATGTAACACATTTGAAAGTCTGCTCTCTGGTAGGAAGTGCTTCCTACCAGAGAGTAATAATAGGTTCCTTCATCTTTTAATAAGTCTCCTTTTATTTTTCATCTGTAAAATGGAGATAATACCTTGCTTGTCAGTCTCATGAATTTATTTTTGAGGTCAAAGTAGATGACCAATATGCTTTAATAACATTTTTAAGTGCTTAGTTTACATCAAGATTTAATACTTATCTGATGAGGTTTTCTACTCTCTGTCAAACCATTCATTAGAAAATCTTGTTGACTCTCTTTACAAAATTTTCCAAAGGTTTGGACACTTTACTTTCCCCTATGCTGCTCAAATGCCTGCCATCTTTGCCCTGGGTGACTATTCCTACAAGTACCTCCCACAGGCCCTTCTTATCTCTACAGTGAGGGTTAGCCTCATACATTATTGTCCATGTAATGTCATACCTTTGTTCAAACCGTTAAAAGATTCTGTGTTTCACCCAGAAAAAGAAAGAGGCTTGCAATGCAATACTTTAAGTGATCTGTCCCCCTCACAATCAGTTAGGTCATTAACTTTCTGGTCTTATTAATTAGTTCTCCCTTTGCTGATTCCCTTTCATTTTTGTCTGCCTCGTTGCTATTCTTTGAATGTGTCAGCTGGACTTCTTTAAACCATTTATAAGGGCTACTCCCACTAACTGGGCGTGACTTTCCTCAGATATTAACACAGTTAACCCCTCAACTCCTTCAGGTTTTCACTCAAAGGTCACCACTTCAACCACACTATTTGGAATGACAACCCTCTTCATCCTGCTTTAAAGTCTGCTCCACATTTTTGTCCATTATACTTATCAACTTATAATATATTATACCATTCATTTATATGGAATGTCTGTTTCATGCTCTGTCTCATCCCATGGGAATATAAGTTCCATTAAAGATCTAAATTTTGTTTAATAATGAATTCCTAGCTTGCTATCAATAAATATTTGTTGAATTAAAGTGAATTGAAACAGAAGTTCCATTTTCTTTTAATTCAATTTGCAGATTATTGTCAAAGGTTCAGTACCTCCAATGGCATCATGCACACACAGAATCATGATCAGACCATTATCACTTATATTTGCTACATTAATTCTTGGTCCTTAGAGAAACAGCCTATACCCTGTAACTATAGCTGCTGTCCACAATCCCTTAGCATCTCTTGAGAGAAATAGAAACATAGAACTGACTTTTTAGATCTTTTTTTTCCCTGATAAAAAATGCATTGCTCCATGGCTGAGTGCACTTAATTTTCTTATATATTAGCAGCCAATGCCTGCATCCCATATGAAGGTAAAAACCATATGCCAGGTAGTTATATATACTTGGAGAATGGTCCCCAAAATTGCAAGCTAGTCTGTATTAAGGATGCTAAGTTATCAAATTCCATTGACAGAAATGTATTGAATATTTTTAAAAGAAAGTAGACATATGAATCCTCCATATAAAAATAGTCTCATATATTACAGTTTTTAATAACTAAAAATCAAGCACATCTTCAGCTATACTTTAGCATTTGTATTAATGATGATTGTTTGTGAAACACTGACTTGAAAAGCATGCAGTTTTTCCATATCAGGATATAGAGCATCAGAGTTTTGCCATATCAGGATATAGAGCATCAGAGGTGTTCAGAGTGAAAAATAATGTAAAATAAATGGCTGTGGTGGATAAAGTTAGGAGGTGCCCTTTTAGCCATGAAGTTCTTAGGTGTGGATTATAGGTTGAAAATGTCAAAATAGGCTGATTATGAGACTCTAAACTACTTAGGGTGCAAAGAACAAGACAGAGGCTGAGGACAGTGACACTGGAAGGCATTAAATGTAGGGATGTGATGGGATATGGAAGCAGCAGAAGGTATTCTGACAGCTTCTTTATTTTTCATTTTTCTTCATTTTTATTCACATCTCACAGTGATACTTCCATTTAGAGTCACTTCTTCCCTGTTTGTCTTCTCCTCTCCCCTTTGTTCTGGTTCTATTGTGTGTATGTTTGTGTGAGTGTGAGTTTGTGCTTAGGTGAACACGTGTGTGTAAAGATGGAAATGGTGAGAAAGACCAAGGTTGAAAACAGGAAGAAATAGGAAATATTGACTGATTTATGAAGCCATGACAAAATTTTTAATTAATATATCTTGATTTCTTCCTCTATGTTTCCTTTTTCCCATTTTCTTCTCTTTCTACTTTCTCAGGACCAATCTGATTTTTCTCCATAATAGTAGAGAAAGGTGAACACCATTGATATAACAGCATGTCATTTCATCCCAAGAAGAAATAATTTCAGTGAATAATTTTCAGATACATTGGAGAAATAGCTTGCTTCAATTACTTACATTGTCTTAGACCAACATTATTTCAGAAGAAAGATCAAGTCAGACATGATAGAAAAAATAAACTACCTTTTTGTTTACTGTTTATATCAGGTAAAACTATCCTTAGGCCATTATTTATTTATTACTATATTTTTTAAAATTGATTTCAGAGAGGAAGGGAGAGAGATAGAATTATCAATGATGAGAGAGAATCATTGATCGGCTATAACTTCCTGGTCCATAGGTTGATGCGCAGCCACTAAGCCATGCAGTCTTGGTCTTAGGCCACTTTTTAGAAGTAACCACAGGTATTAGGGAAAACTGTTATCTCAGGGCAGCCACAGGTGATTCAGTTGATAGAGGAAGGAGAGGGTTACAAGTTTTCCTTGTGCATATGGGTCACTGTTCACATTTTATTTGAGGCCGAAGCTCAGAGAGTCTGGAATTGCCTCACTAAAGGCAGCAGTGCCATAGAACTGTCAGTATAACATGCATAGGTCTGTATATGAAGATGAGCGGAAGACATAAGTCATCTTCACATGGGACTTGTCTTACCATCGGCAAAAGACCTTAATAATATTTGTGGACATATTGTCTTAATTATCTAAAATGAGACTTTGTTTCATTTTACTCATTTTTCTGCAAATGTTTGGAGAGAAAAAAAAAAGGAAAATGGTAACACATGAGAGAAGGACAGAGAACAAATACAAACATGCCCTTACTCAAAAAAGATTCTGATTAGACATTTTGATTAAAGATGTAATAAACAGATGGTGGAATCCATATATCGGAGAATTCTCAACAGTTCAAGTGACTGTAGGGCACGTATTTATGAAGTAATATAGCAAAGCATCCCTAAATGTCATCTTTCCTAAAAAGAAAGAGCAGCATTCTCATTGCCATGGCAATTTCAAGAGGGTGGGCATACAGAAAATAAAACTAGGTTGTGTATTAGAAAGCTGAGATGAGGTTCCCAGATCTCCATGAGAAAAGACAATTTCTAAGAAGGAGATTAGAGGGATGATGAAAAGACATGTTATACATCAACCACAGCCAGGTATTTTTCAACTCCTCTCAATAGGAAAATTAAACCATGTGGATTTGAAAATTAAGGTGATGGCTCAAATATTATGCAGTCTTGACACATCCACATTTCAAAACGTAATTAAGGGACTGTCAACATATAATGCAAAATGCAAAACATGATGCATTACTCTGAACGTTCCTCTCTGAAGGTGTGCAAACTCTTTTCAGAATTCAGAACAACATTTTAAAATGAGATGGAGCTTTGCTTACAAACATATACAGGACAGTATTTATAAATATCTGATGGGGGATTATGCCTTTTGATGTCCCACACCTCACTACAAATTGTTGCCTCACCCAGAGGATTTGTTTTAATGAGAAAGAGTAATTTAGTTCTGGAATTTATTTACAAATTTTGATAAGAAAGCCAATAATAAATTTTTAAAAAGGATTTAGTATTTTAGTGCACATTTTTTTCTGTATGTGTGAAATAACATTACTACCAGTTCTTTAAGCCAACTAATACTTTGCAAAGTAATGACTTTCTTTAAGAACATCTTTGAGGATTTATTAGAAGTCAAAACTCACTTACCCCATCTGTTTATCTCTTTCAGATTATAAATGTGTGTGTGCATATATGAATACTACATATGTAATTATTTTCTTCACATAGTTCTAGTACATTTATACACCATGTAATTTAAATATTAGCTCATAGAAACCATGCCAATAAGTACAAGATTAAAATCATGGATTTGATTGTAGCTTAGAACAACAAAATTATCTTTTTCCATAGTCACTTAAACTTAAATTGCCCCCTCTTCTCTAATGACTGAGCATATGCTATATCCTAGGTAGTTATTATTATTTACATGCATTGATATTAAACTTTATCCCATTTTCTTCATCAAGTATAATTTAATCTAAGTTTCAAGCAAACTACCTGCTCAGCCTCTTCTAATAGCAGGCAGAACAAGAAATCTAAATCAAGCCATTTTTACTACAAAGCCTACAGTTGT
Source organism: Plecotus auritus (assembly GCF_963455305.1). Taxonomy (NCBI): domain Eukaryota; kingdom Metazoa; phylum Chordata; class Mammalia; order Chiroptera; family Vespertilionidae; genus Plecotus; species Plecotus auritus. The sequence goes on along the minus strand of NC_137770.1, from coordinate 19,356,315 downwards.
ACTTTGGACTACACTGTGTCTGAAAACTGTTGGTCATAGGTAAGATTGTACCAAATTTAGAATTAAACAAGAAATTATTTTTATATTTCTTCAGTCCTATATAATAAAGAGCTAATATGCTAATTAGACTGAACAGCAGAAGGACCATCCCAACGACCTTCTGGAGGAAGCCGGGGCTGCGAGGGCTGAGCCCCGTGCACAAATTTCGTGCACCAGGCCTCTTGTTAGTAAAATAAAATTCAGAACCCATGTGTTAGATAAAGATTGTGGTTCAAGGTAGTAGACTGAGAAAATAAGGCCTTCTTTGCTTCCTAAGACACCATTTAAATAACCCAAATGTATATAAACAACTAAAAGCATAAGAGAAGGAGTCATCCTCAGATACAAGAATACAATCTCCCTGCAACATCGGAGATACTCATTAAATAAAGATAATAAATAAAGGAGCCTCGAAAACTTGCAGAAGGGCCTGAAGCAGATATATGTGCTGATTTGCTCTGTGGTATGTCAAGAGGCCCCAGGTTGAGAATGGGGGATGAGAGAGGGCTAAAGGGATACAGTTGAAAATAGGAAACACAGGTATCACCCACTTTTTAAAAGTTTTTACATCACTTTTATGAAAGATCTTTGTTAGTACCTGTGTTAATTAACCTAAAGAAATCCATAGAGGATTTTTGCTTTTATAAAGAAAGGTGAAAAGAGGGTGAAGCATTTGTTTTGCATGAGTCATTAGAGAGTCATGGTGTACCTGGAACAGTAAGAGTGGTCCTGCCAAGCCCTTCCCCGGAACCACACTCAGTATCTCAGCATAAAGCCTCCAGAACTTTGAACTGTATCTGTGAGCATCTGTGCTTTATCTTGATTTATTTTGTGCATGTGTTAGTAACATGTGTCTGAAGGTATCAGAAAAGCCTAAAAGAGCTTGTATAGATAATACACCTTAGCATAAAACTGGACTGAAGTGTTTTGATAGTGGTGAATGAAATAAAAAGGTTGTGTGTGTTTTAAACTTGCCTGCCTTCATCATTTGTACTATTTAAATGCAGAGAGAAGAAAATCTTGAAAGCTGCCAAAGTTACTATTGGTTCTGCTAGTAGCAAAGTGGTCTGTTTTTGTTGGCATTCAATACCATAAAATGCAAATTCTATTGGTTGAATGGATTGGTGGATGTACAAAGTGTGAAGTGTATTTATCATGTCATTCCTGTTTTAACCATATGTTAGTATTATTTTAGGTTTTATGTGTTATTTGGTACATTTTTAAGGGGGCTTTGAATGCTTAAATATTTTTCCATATAAATTAATGGAAAAGGTAGAGAGAGAAAGCATTTCCATGCATTTTGTAAACCTGACAGAGACATTTTGAATGGTTTCATAGGAACATTCAACTTTCAGATAGCAGGAGAAACCTGTAATTGAGAGTCTATATGTGGACTATGCAGGGATGGGGAATTTCCAGCCCGCAGGCCATATAAGGTCTGAGAAGTCATTTGGTGTGCGTCTGCCAGGCATTAGGGGTGAGTTAATGAGTTAAATGTTTGACTAGACATAGAAGGCTAATTTTTAAGTTGATAATTTTGTATGGTTCACCAATGATGTTATAAAATATCCAAATGGCCCTTGGCAGAAAAAAGGTGTCTCACCCTGAAGAGCAATCCTTTCCATCTTCACCATCCCAGACACATTTTGCCAAGGGACCAACAGTCAGTTTACCATTACAAGGCAAAACCAAAGGTTTCCCATTTCAATAAATTGCCCAAATGTTTTTGGAGAGATCTAGGTCTTTAAGAATAGGGAGTGATGTTCCAGAATGTAAAGTGCTGAGGTCTCTAGTCTAAACAGATGAGAAAGATGAAGGGGAGATGGGGGAGGGAAGTTAAAGAAAACAAGAGAAAGTGTGAGACACAGATGACTGATCAGTGATATTTGACCACAGGAGTTTTACAAAGAGAAAAAGAAATGGAGGTGAGACAATAATGAAAATGATATTTCTAGGACATTCCCAGAGATAATGATGACACAAATGATATATTGAAAGCACCCATTATAAGTCAGATAAATGGGGAAATATTCAAGAATCTTTAGAATACAAGGAAATAACGAAGAAACGATTTTAAAAGTTACTAGATGGAAAAATAATTTCATACAAAGGGATAAAAGTCAGAAGCTTGCATTATGTTTGGTTTTTAACTGGGAGCAAGAGTGAGTGCCGGAAAAAGAATAGGGAAACACCCTCCAAGTTTTGAGGAAGAATCATTTTGAAACTAGATTCCATAATAAAGCTAGTAAAGCAGTTCTGAGTGATGACAAAACCCTATGTTTCAGACATGAAGAGACACAGTTTTAGATTTAATGAATATTTTTTGAGTAACTACTATGTGTGAAGGATTCATGTAGGCACTGAAGATGGAGTAGTGACTAAGCCAGGCAAGGTCCCAGCTTAATGAATCGCACCTTCTAGAGGCAGGGGATAAAGGAACAAAAACAAACAAAAACAGTAATGGATTAAAGAGAAAACAACCCCTCAAGTTTTGTATTGATGAAAATATCAATGCCAAAAGCTTTGCCTGGGATCATGGCTAATCTTAGATTAACCTCCTGGTTCTATTTATAACTATCTAAAATCAGAGAAGTCAAAATGTCTCTGTCAGGTTTACAAAATGCATGGAAATGCTTTCTCTCTCTACCTTTTCTCCTTTGCTTCTTTTTCATGTTCAATTTCTCTGAATCTGTGAGAATTGAAGTACTGTAAAGTCTTTCTTCCATTAGTCTCTCATTTTGTAGCCCATTACACAGCTGCTCTAGACTTTTTGCTACCATTCTCTTTGGAACAAATCCTGGGGTAACAATTGACTTTATAACTAAACCACTTATGTGTTACCATTTCTCTCCCTGAATTTAACCATGCTACGCTAACTATGAGTTTTTCTTCAATTCATTATTTCATCTTTAACATAATTTAAGATCTATTATTTTTTTCTAAAGATTAATTTCTTTTTCTAACTCCCCATAGCAATTCTTTCCCATCTCAGAGTCCCTTTGCTATTTTGGGTAATGCTTGCCTTTCTGCTCCCTGCTGGGATTCATAATTGTTACTTGGCAGATGAATCCTAGCATGCCTAATCATTGCTTCCAACTTTCCACAATCCAATTAGCAAACAACAGTAGTGCAGGGGGTGCGTCTCAAGCAAACCTCAGAGCCGTCCTCCATGAGTTTTCAAATTTACAGTGACTCACTATAATTATAGTTTTTCATAATTAAAAAACAGTTGTGTCTATGGATGGTTTAATCATGATATTATATTATCCTTATGCCTTTGAACATACTAAGGAGCACTTACCTAACTCAGCAAATACTTGCCAGAGATGAGTTGATGGAATTCTTAATATTACAAGCAAAGACACATTTGATTCAAGGAAGATGGAAATAACAGAGGGCTAATAGTTACCAAAAACCTTTGCAAAGAGCACCCTAACAGAAAGTAACTTACCAAATAAGGCATGTAATAATGGAAGGTTATCAGATTTATTTTTCTCTTCCCTACATCACACTGCTACTGATGTGTTAGAAGTTCTTCTTTAAACATAACAATCTGACGTATCCTTCTCAGATTTTCCTGAGGGTTTTATAGGTAGGGCAGAGTTTTGGGGGCAGTTTAATTTCTCTGTGTCAAGGTCTACTCTTCAAGCTTTTTATGTTATACTAGAGGCCCGATGCATGAAAATTCGTGCAGGAGTAGGCCTTCCTTCCCTGGCTGCAGGAACCAGCTTCCCTCTGGCAACTGGGACCAGGGCTTCCCTCCTCGGGCCACTGGCAGGCACCCGGGACCCAGGCTGGTGTCCTTCCTCTGGCCGCCTGCAGGCACCTGGGACCTGGGCCAGCTTCCCTCGAACCACTCACAGGCACCTGGGACCCAGGCTGGCTTCCCTCAGGCCACCCACAGGCAACTGGGACCAGGGCCAGCTTCCATAGGGCTGCCCGCAGGCACCCGGGACCTGGACTGGCTTCCCTCTGGCCCCAGCTTCGTCAGGAGGGACATCCAGAATGACGTCAGAAGATGTCCAGTCTAATTAGCATATTCCCCTTTCGTTATTATAGATCTGACAGGGATACAATGTGGCATATTGTGAAGTCCTAGGCAGGGAGGTGGGGAAACCCAGGTGGGCATCCTCACTGTGCCCTTGACAGTGGGGCATATAACCATTGGACAAATGACTGGTATAGTCAGCTGGAGGTCCCCTATATAAGGATTATATTGTCTGCTTTGTCTTTATGGGGACTGAAGCAAATGTGAGTAAAGTTCATTGACACTATTATGTAGTCAATAATTGTAATTTTATTATTGGAGGCTTGTTGTTAGAGAACAGAGGTTTTAAGAAAAGAAGGGAGGAAATTTATTAAGGTTTTGCATCATTGCTCTTTTACTTGACAGTAAAAAGATTCTTAAAGAGTTAAAGAATTGAAGAACTGTGGATTACTATATCTAGGAAACACATCCGGAGTTTCACTGTGTCCCATAAAAACTTGCTATTTTTCACTTGGGACTAACCTTGTTAAATTTTCCTAAAGAGGGAAGTCTCTATTTGTAATTACCAATATTGATATGGGTTAATGTGGATTCAGTGCAAACTCAATCAAAATCTCAGAGGTAATTTTTTTTATATTGGTGAACTGATTCTAAAGTTTTCATAATGAGGCAAGAGACCCAGAACAGTCCACACAATACTGAAGTGAAGATGAAAGTTGAAAGAGTGGCATTATCTGATTCAAGACTTGCTATAAAGCTCTAATAATTAAGCCAGTATGGTTTTTGCAAAAGAATAAATAGCTCAGTGGAAAAGAATAGAGAACCCAGAAATAGACCAGCCCAAATATAGTCAAGAGATCTTTGAGAAAAGAGCAAAGGCAATATAATAGAGCAAAAAATAGTCACTTCAGCTAATAGTGCTGGAAAAACTGGATAGCCACATGCAAAATAATGACTCTAGATTTATTACTCTTTCCAAATATGTTATACCCTTTCCAAAAATTAACTCAAAATACATCACAGACCTAAATGTAAAGCACAAAACTGGAAAACTCCTAGAAGATAACATAAGAGAAAATCTACATGGCCTTGAGTATGGCAATGACTTTTTTAGATAGACTACCAAATGCATGATGGATGGAAGAAAAAATGGATAAGCTAGACTTCGTTGCAATTAACAAACTTTTACTCTTTGAAGGACAATATCAAGGGGGTGAGATGAGCCACAGATTGGGCAAAAATATTTGCAAAAGACACACTTGATAAGGACTGTTACTCAAAATATACAATCACTCTTGAAACCCAAATATAAAACAACCGAATTAAAAATGGAGCAAAGATTTTAATAGACACTTCATCAAAGAAGATATGCAAAAAAATAACATATAAAAATATTCTCCACATCATATATCCTCAGGGAAATGCAAATTAAGACAATAATGAAATACCACTACAGACCTATTCTCATGGCCAAAATTTGGAAAATTGATAATAACAAGTGCTGATGAGGATGTGGAGCAATAAGAACTCTTCATTGCTGGTGGGAATACAAAATGTTATAGCACTTTAGAAGACAGTTTGGCACTTTCTAACAAAAGTAAACATTTCCTTACCACACAATACAGCAATTTTTCTCATTGATATTTATCCAATGAAGTAGAAGACTTATACCTATGCAAAAACCTGCATGCAGATGTTTATATTAACTTTATTCATAACTACCAAAACTTGGAAGCAGCCAAGATGCCCTCCAGTAAGTGAATGGATAAATAAATCATGGTACATCCAAACAATGAAATATTATTCAGCACTAATAAATCAGCTGTCAAGAATTAAGTTATCAAGCCATGGAAACACTGGGAGGAACCTTAAGTGAATTTTGCTAATAAGTGAAAGAGGCCAATCTGAAAAGGCTGCACACTGTATGATTCCCACATGAAATTTAATTTGGTGTCCAAATATATGGTAATGCATACATGTTTTTGACATGCTATACCTGATTTTATGGGTTGCATATACCAGGTATGAGTTTATTTGTGCTAAATTGTGAATTACTTCCCAGGTAAATGAAGACAATATTGACACTGTGTCAGAATGAATAATTATGGAGCAAAGTACAAAATTAGTTAAATTCTATGCTTGTTTAGAGATACGCCATCTCTAAATAGATATTTTAAATAAGTAAATTAATATATTATTTTAATTTATTAAGTTTATATTCACTAGTTTGTGTGTGAGGACATGATTGGACTGACATAGTGATAAGCTGACTGGCATTTGTGTGTGTATACTATGCTCAAGACACTGGAATAAACACTTGACATGGATTAACTCATTCAATCTCATGATAACCTATGAGTTAGGTTAAATTATCATCTTCATTTACAGATGAAATCATTGAAGCTTTATGTCACTCTTATCCTTTATAATATTTTATCATATTATCTGATTAATTTTCTCCCTTTACTGTGATGGAAGTACCTTGGAAATAGGTCCCAATCATTGTGTTTCTGGCACATATTACAGAGCCACGGACAGTGTATATGTTCAAGACATATTTTTAAAATTATTTATTCATTTCATAGTTTGCTAAGAATTTTAGTTTGATATCACTGTTGATGGATTAATATTACTGCTTAATATATAGTCACCTTCTCCCAAAACCTTGAATAAAGGGTTGGTAATTTTGGAGGCTATATTAACTTTTTATGGCCACAGGCTAGCATTTATTGACTTGAACAAGTTATTAATTAAAAGACTTCCAGCTTACATTTATAACCTTTGATGGTTTCCAATTTTATTTTCTCATATTATGATATATTTCATATACTATATCTCTGGTATTAACTATGTGAAAAAATTTTAGTGATAGAGGACCTGGATGATGTTACATTGACCCTTTGAATAAATGTATACCATGCTTTCTTGAGGTGAGCTGGGCAATCACAAGGGCTGGGGAGAAACAAATGTTACACTGACTCTAGCCACCATTCTCAGAGGTACTTCGGATTGTGAAGTATACTGATCATAAGGCAAGTGTCCTTAGGATTCTTCCAGAGTGAGACTCAGGCAATGTTGATATTTAGGACATATTTCCTCAAGACCAATTAATTGTGCCTACCATGCCTACCTCCTACTGTGAACAAATTGGCCCCTGTGATTCAGAAGTAACTTTAAGCACCATCAATGAGGTAACCTAATACTATGGAAAAAATGTAAAGCTAAATTAGAACCTGCGTTTCTGTCTCAGCCTGGTGCTGAGAGCTTATTTAATGTTAGAAAAGAGTACACATATCTTCATCTATAAATATAAAAAGTCTTGCCTTAACTATCTCAGACTTTTTTTTGTGTTTAGCAATGAAATAATGTCAGAGCTTTACATTTTACATAAGCTATCAAGCATCATCCAAGGGTAAGACGTTTTTCTTTTCTTTTCATTTTTAGTAATTATCTATCAGTTCAACGAACAGGTCTTAGCACAGAACAACCGAGGACAATTACAAGGAAACAGAGAATCAGGGAATGGGTGGGGGTGAGGTGGTGGTGACTTGGAGGGTGGCTGTGGATGAGGAAGAAAAGGGAATAGAAAACACATAACCCTACCCTGTTTGGCTCAATGGATAGAGAATCAGCCTGCTGACCCAAGGGTCCTGGGTTCAATTCCAGTCGAGGTCACGTACCTTGGTTGCAGGCTCCTGCCCTACCCAAGCCCTGGTCAGTGCTAATGCAACCAATCGATGTGTTTCTCTCACATTGATATTTTGATATTTCTCTCTGTCTTCCCCTCTCTCTTCCACTCTGTCTAAAAATTAATGGAAAATTATCCTCGGTAAGGATTAAAAAATAATAATAATAAAATAAAATACATAGATATGACATCAGGAACTTTGTTTCATTTTTCTGAGAACTTGGACTTTACATTAACCCTTTATGAGGAAAGGGCCAGTATGTAGAAAAGAAATAAAAATCCAAGGGGATGTCTCTTTGACACCTTCTTAATATCTTCAGTTAGCACTTCTAAATTCTTCATTGCAACATTTCAGGTGCCCAATATGCCCCTTTCATTATAATTAACTCCAAAGTTTTAAAAAGGCAGCATGTTTGGAAGGATTATTAAATACTTGGAAACTTTCTAAGGTTAGTTGCCAATTACAGAGGATGTCCTTAGAATAAAATGTTTTTTAAAAAGCTGTCCATTTCTTATTTATAGAGCTGTTTGAACATAACCCAGGCAGGTCAGGATATGTTGACCTCTACTCAGGATATTCTCTGAGGATAGAAACAATGTCAGCCACCCCGCAGAGGAGAAATAAATAGAAACAGTCACTTACATTTCAAAGGAGAGAATGAGTTGTGGTTTTCCACTCAGTTGATAGAACTCTGGCTGTGGCTAGTTGGAAGAAATAAACTTGCTATTGAATAAACATCTAGTATGGTTTGCTAGATATCCACATTCTAAATGCCTTAAATGCCTAGTCACTATGTTTAGAATTTTCATATATTAAAAGAACTCATGCCAATCACTATTAACATTTTCTGTGTTTTTTTTTTTTTTTTTTTTTTTTTTTTCTGGAAATGGTCTCTGAATATATAGACACTTGTAGATAGGAACAGGTAGTCCATACTCATTTTTACTTCTCTTTCCACTTATGAAAAAACCATCCCTATTAAGCGTATTCCACAAATTCAGATTTTCGAGAAATGTTGCTTTATTTGTTAACATTTCCACTTCTGTCTAATTTAGAACATCCATTCTGCCTGGTTGCAGAAACAAGATCTTTGTAAATGTAGGAACTGTCCATTGTTTCCCCTGAAGTGGCATCTCAGGGCTGTGGGAGGTGTTTGGCCTGAGATGTGGGGAGGGAGTAGGCGCTGGTCTTTCTTCATCCTATGTGCACTACCATGCTGCCTACCATCGGAGACATATCATCCCCACAGGACACTGCTCAGCTATCTCTCATTACTGTTTACCAGGCCTTTCTGAGTCTGGCTCTATGTATCTCCTGAGGCACAGAAAGCATTTTCTGATTTGCCATGCTACTTTGGTGTGGCCAGTGATCACTAATGCTAAGATACATTTTCTGTTCTACACTTGAACTCACTAGAAAGTATTCCATTGATTCATGGACCATGCTGGAGCTTGCAGAGGTTTGTCTCTGCTACGTCTGTTCAGATATATCATGCAACCGTTCTTTCTACTGCTCCTTAGCCACTCCAGGTGAGCATATGTGATGGTAGGATGGAGAGGCTGAGATGTCAATGTTTTACTCACTTTCCCTGGGAACTGAGACTCAGGTCTTGTCTCGTGGTTAACCCCAGCTACCTTGCGGTTCTGTAATTCCATGAAGGATGGGTAGTGGATTAGAGTAAAAGAGTGAGAGTCTTTCTAACTCAAAATAATTTGCGTCTCTTTGTTATTCTCATGGCTCTTGGGAAGGGGGCCATATGTCTTGGCATTTTAATTGACTTCTTAGTTTCTTGTGTCCTCCCATCCCTGAACCATGGAAGCAGCCTGTCTTACAACCTACATCTCAGAAAGGTAGGGGACATAGGAAATTTGGTGGGGGGAGGTGGAGAAAGGGATGCTGCATGTATAAGATAACAAAAGAATACGTGTCCACAATTGTATGTTGGAGAGCTTTTCATAGATATACTATTTTAAAGTAATAAACAGTATTGTATTATTTGTGCATACCATATTTTATGTATTTAATTATTTTTTATTGAAGGGAATTTAGTTAATTTCATTATTTTTGCTGATATTAAAGACACAAGAAAAGCTCTGTATACTTATCTTTTCCACATATGTAAATATATCATTCTAGTTAAATGATTCCTAGATATGGAATTCCTGGTTCAATAGATAAATCCATTCTACATTTTAATTTATTGCCAAATTGCCCACCAAAAAAGTTTCATTAATTTAAAACCCCATTAACAAAGTGTCACCTAATATTATTTTAATGCATATTTCATACTACTGAATTTATTAATGCTTTCTGAAGTTCACATAAAAATTTTGATTTTTTAAATTTAATTTAGGGATAATTTGGACATATACTAGAAATATAAATAATGGTAAGAGTGTTCGCATTTTGCAATGAATTTCCCTACATAGTCTCTTTTTCTGTGTTAGAAAATATGTAAAATTTCTTTTATAGATTAACAAGCATAAAGTCTAATATGCTGGGAGCTACTCTATTGTTTTAGCATATAGACAGGGTCTGGATCAATGAATATCTGTTAAATAAATAAATGAATGAATAACTCATAAAATTAATAAACAAATTTCTCCACTTTGATTTCCAGATAGTTATAAAAACTAAAAGCACTGATGATTTTACTTCTCTTTATAGTTATCTGTGTGGACATACCTGCCTAAGCAATGAGCTTTTTAGCGTTCTCTTTGTGGTCACCTTTATTAAATCAAATTAAGTTGAAAACTTCAGAAAACATTTGAGCAGGAGAGATGAAGAGTGTTGGCGAATGAGACAAAGCACAGAATTAAAAGTCATTCATTAAACTCACCTCTCACTGAAACCAGTTTGGCTCAGTGGATAGAGCGTCAGCCTGCGGACTGAAAGGTCCCAGGTTTGATTCCAGTCAAGGGCATGTACCTTGGTTGCAGGCATATCCCCAGTAGGAGGTGTGCAGGAGGCAGCTGATTGATGTTTCTCTCTCATCGATGTTTCTAACTCTCTATCCCTCTCCCTTCCTCTCTGTAAAATATCAATAAAGTATATTTTTTAAAAATAAATAAACTCACCTCTCATTCTTGAATATGTTCTACTGATTACATGGCAGAAAGTAGCTGCTGGGGTATTCTATTTTATTTTAGGAGATTGAAAACTGTTAACCAAAGCTGTTTATGTTTATTAAGGAGTTGGGTTTTAATGCCTGTAGAGAGACAAGGAAGATCCCAACACCTAATTGAGCTAGAGTAGGTTATTAACACTGAGCATGTATGAAGCCAGGACACTCAAAATGCCTTCTGGTACAGAATATTTATCTTATTCAGGCTGGGGTTATACTTATCCTGAAATTGAAGTATGAACTACCCAAACCAAAAACTTTACCTATAAAAATAAATTTAAGTGGTCCCTGGCCAATCACAAGCCTGGAGTGCTCATCAGAAACAGAAATAAAATCAGTTTAAATCCTTAATTACTGACACACAGATAAAGCCCCAGTGAGGATGAGCTGAGTTGAACTCACTTTCCAAGTGAGGAAGTGAAGCAAGTCTGAGTATGAGTCAGGAGCTCCAATAAGCAGTGGGAAGAACCTCAAACAATAGAACTGGAGCTGAGGGACTATAAAATAAGCATATTACAATGAGGGATGTATGAAAGGAAAGATTTAAAAACTTTAGCCAAGAGCAAAACATTTTCAAAATAAAATGGTAGAAATTTTAAAGAAGCAAATAGAATTTCTATAAATAAAACATTAATATTTTCTAATGTTTAAAATAATTTTAAATGACTTTAAAATAATCTGAAGAAGAGATTAGTGTTCTCGAAGACCATACTGAGGAAATTCTACAGAGTGAAGCATAGGAGATAAAGAGATGAAAACTATAAAAATATTTATGGTATCTGGATAATCAGGTTTCTTATCAATTCATAGTTCATTTTTTATGCGTTACAAAAGAAAAATTCAGAAAGAAAGCAGGAGAGGTAAAATTGAAGTGATAATTCATGAGAAATTTCTAGATTTGATGAAGATAATCCTTAATCCCCAAGACTATAGGTAATTTCCAGAAGGATAAATATATGCCTAACACATACTTAGTGTATTTGTTATCTATTGCTGTTATAGAAAACCAGAGAAGAACCAAGCAATACTTAGAGAGATGGAGTTACATTTATTATGCGTGGGTCCAGAGGAAAAAGTCTCTCAAATTCTGGGCCCCAACATGGAGGAATTTTCCCTGTTTATATGTTTTTACCTTCTTTGTCTCCCAAATATGGGGTGTTTCCGGCCCCCTTTGCAAATTCTTAAAGAGCCCCTATGTGCTGGGACCTTGAGACCTCAACCAAAGGCTTGGCCTGGTGCCAGCACTGATAATTTCATCTGGGGAAAGTTTAATGGCCTCTCTGAAGTGGGAGTAGTCTTATTTTCCTTATTATTTAAGCAAACAAGCATTTACAGAAGCCAAATAGCAGGGTTAAAATTTCAAACAGCAGTTTTTATATAAGATGAATGCTTCATTGTTATGTAACAAATTACCCCAGGTTATCCCAAATCTTAGTGGCTTGAAATAATAACACTTAGTTTCACATAGTTTTTGTAAATCTGAAATTGTGAGCTTGTTCTGGCTAAAGGTCTTTTAAAAGGTTGCAGTTATGATGTCAACCAAAACCACAGACATCTGAATGAAGGCTTATGTGGGGCAGGATCCCCTTTGAATCTGGTTTGTTCATGTGACTGCAAGTTCTGCTCCACCAGACCTCTTCCAGGCATGCCTGTGAATACTCATGAGATGTGGGCTGACTTACTGTAGAACAATGATCCAATCAGAAGAAGAGAGATGGGAGCTGCTTACTTTTTAATCATCTAATTTCAGAAGTCAAGTGGCATCATTTATACAATATTCCAGCAGATAGAATTCAGACACAAAGTCTACTCCATGTTCAAAGAAATGTCAAAAAACTTGCAGACATTTTAAAATCACTGCAACTCACCAAAACAAACCAAAGACCACATACCAAGATACGTTAATAAAATATAAGTATACATAAAAATAATTGACAGCCATCCTTGAAAGAGAGAATAACAGTTGGAAGGCAATTAAATAATATTTTCAAAGAGTTAAGGAAATATAACTGCTAATATAGAGTTCTAAAACTAGTTAAACTATGATCCCAGAATGAGTAAATAATCCAAAAGTTTCAACAGAAAATAAGCTGAAATAGTTTACATAATAGGCCTTTTCTGAAAATAGTAAGGAAGTACGAGAGAAGAAGAAAATTAAAATTAGGAAAGGATCACACACACACACAATATATGATTATATCGGGATACTTACAGGGTGTTCAAACCTAACTAATGGTAGTTGCTAACTGGTTATGTGTCAAACTAAAGGAAAATTAAATATAAAAATAAAAGAAGAAAAAAGGGAATGTTTGCCCTAGCTGGTTTGGCTGAGTGGATAGAGCGTCGCCTGTGGACTGAAGGGTCCCAGGTTCGATTCCAGTCAAGAGCACATGCCCAGGTTGAGGGCTTGATCCCCAGTCGGGGGCATGCAGGAGCAGCCAGTCAATGATTCTCTTTCATAGTTGATGTTTCTATCTCTCTCCTTTCTATCTCTCTCCTCTCTGAAATCAAACATATATATATATGAACACACACACACACACACACACACACTCACACACACACACACACATCCACTAGTGGCCCGGTGCATGAAATTCATGTATTGGGGGGAGGCGTGTCCCTCAGCCTGGCCTGCACCCTCTCCAATCTGGGACCCCTCAGGGGATAACCAGCAGTTGGACATCCCTCTCACAATCCAGAACTGCTGGCTCCTAACTGTTCGCCTGCCTGCATGATTGCCCCTAACTGCTTCTGGCTGCCAGCCTGATCGTCCCTAACTGCTCCCTGTTGGCTTGATTGCCCCTAACCACCTCTGCCTCTGCCTCAGCCCCACACCCGGAACCCAGGATTCCCTCCTCCAGCTGACCACAGGCACCTGGGATCCCGGCGTCCCTCCCTCTGGTCATCCATAGGCACCCGGGACCCCAGCCGGCTTCCCCCAGGCCAGCTGCAGCCACAGGGGATGGTGGGCAGGTGGCTTCGCCTGGGCTGCAGCCACAAGTGCTGGCGCCTGGGACTGTGGGGTGAGAGGCTTCTCTGTCTTCCCTGGGATGCAGTGTGGGCGACTTCTCTGGCTGGCTGCGGCCTAGGATCACGGGGCAGGTGGCTTCTTCATCTCCCAGGCCACACCCAGCCTCAGGCACTGGCACCCGGTTTCTCCGTCTCCCCCAGGACATGGGCAGGCAGACGTGAGGCTTCTGGAGCTGGCTGCAGCCTGGGATCATGGGGCAGGCAGCTTCTTCATCTCCCGGGCCTCAGCTAGCCTCAGGCACTGGCGCCCGACTTCTCCAACTCCCACAGACCAGGCGCAGCTGGGGGGCGGTGCTACTGCTAACTTTGTCAGGTTAATTTGCATACTCACTCCTGATTGTCTGGTGGGCATAGTGGAGGTATGGTCAATTTGCATCTTTTTCTTTTATTATTGTGTGTGTGTGTGTGTGTGTGTGTGTGTGTGTGTGTATGTATATATTTTTTTTTAAAGGGAATGCTTAAAGTTAAAGCCTTCTGAGATTTTGGCATTGTGTGGAGATGGCTAATGATTTTTATTTTGGGTAAACCCAATGAAATAGTTCAAACAGAATATAGATATTGCAAATTGTTTAGAAAGAAAAAGGAATAACACACTTATTTGCAAGAAAGGGTGTCATGAACAAAAGCATATAAAAATGCTATAGAAAACACAAAATAAGGAGGAAACACATACTAACATATAATTATCACAATTGATAGAGGCTGACTGAATGTGTAAATTCAAAGAAAATCACAGAATAGACAGTCTCCATTTATAAATGTCACAACTAAACTCAATGAACAAAAAGGTAAGAAATAAAATGATTAAAGATAGATTATATATTAAACAATAGAAAACTGGATAAGTGGCCTGGCCGGCATGACTCAGTGGTTGAGCATTGATCTATGAACCAGCATATGCCTGGGTTGTGGGCTCAATCCCCTGTGTGGGGCATGCAGGAGGCAGCTGATCAATGATTCTCTCTCATCATTGATGTGTGTGTCTCTCGCTCTCTCTCCCTTCCATTCTGAAATCAATAAAATATATATAAAAAGAAAATTGGATAAGTGGTAGTAATTTCAGAAATAATTCAACTTTAATACAAAATGTTTATTTGCCAAAGATGATTGCTATGTGATAGTCAAAAGTTTAATTCATCAGCCAACTATAAGATCCTAAACTTGCATTACTTATTTAAATAATCACCAATTAAAGCTAAAACATTTTTCAAAATTACCAAGAAAAATTGACAAATTGTCATACTAGGGGATTTCATTACTTCTCAGTAATCAGTAGTAAAAAATTAATAAAACCATAGAATATTTAAATAAGATAATTAAGAAACTTAAACATATGTATACTCAAGCACGGAATAATTACATGCTATATATTTTGTCAAACTACATATTGGAAACTTTATAAAAATTGACCAAGTATCATCCTATATAATAAAAGCCTAGGTGGTGTCATGCCCTTGCATAATGTAGTCACAAGATGGCTGAGCACACAGTGGAGGTGGGGCTTGGTGGCTGCTCTGTATGGTGAGGCCTGGGGGTCCCACAGCTCTGTGCAGTGCAGAGGAGGCCAGTCCCGGCATCTCCGCCACCTCACACAGAGGAGACGGGTCCTGGCAGAGGAGGTGGGTCATGGCAGGGGAGGGCAGTAGTCAGTGATCAGGCCAGCAGGGAGGGCAGTTGTGGGTGACCAGGCTGGCAAGGGAGGGCCATTGTGGGTGACCAGGCCTATAGGAGAGAGCAGTTGGGGGGGACCAGGCCTGCAGGGGAGGGCAGTTAGGGGCAATCAGGCTGGCAGGGGAGCAGTTAGGCATCAATCAGGCTGGCAGGCAGAAGCAGTTAGGGGCAATCAGGAAGGCAGTCAGGAAAGCAGTTGGGAGCCAACAGTCCTATATTGTGAGAGGGATGTCCAACTGCCTGTTTAGGTTCGATGCTACTGGGATCAGGCCTAAACAGGCAGTTGGACATCCCTTGAGGGGTACTAGGTAGTAGAGGGTGCAGGCTGGGCTGAGGGACACACCCCCACCCCCCGTGCACAAATTTCATGCACCAGGCCTCTAGTTATATATGAAAGGATATCCAAATGGGAGCAAACACACATAGGAACCTGCCAATATTATTAATAGTCAGAAGAATGCAAATTAAAACAGCAAAGGAATATTTTCATCTCATAAGACTGTCAAAAATTCAACATAGATACACCAGGAACCACGTACAAAATTTTTCTTTTCAGTATTGTTTATGATAAAAAACATTAAAAATTAATTTTTGAATATACAAAGAAATTGTTTTTAATGTATGATGACTGTCATTGAAGACTGGATCAATCAACTTGGAGCAGCAATGCACAGAGCATACATATCTAAAGTTCTAAATGCCACTAGTCAGTAAGATGTGTTAAATTGTAAGGTGTACATATATTCTATTAAATTTTCATGGAATATTAAGATTTACGCATGGTCATTTGACAAATCTGTATTTACATTTTATATAGCACTATGTATGTAGGCTACATATGATATGAAGGATTATAATTTGATACTTTGTCTGAAGTCATTTAGTTTTTTTATTAGAATCATACCTTTTCGAGGGAAAAAAAATGGTGGCAGAATAGACAGACGTGTCCCTAGCCTTGTCCCGGAGCAGATAGAAAGAACAGCTGAGGGTTGCATGGGGAGTGTCTGTTGGTGAGTTAAGAGACAGCTATACTCCAGGAGAAGGTGGGGGACTGCTGGGCGGGGCTCCCCTGACCAGCAGCCCCCACTGCTGCTGGGTTCCCTCCCAGAGCCACTGGCTTGGATGTGGAGACCGCACCATCTTGAAGGGGAAAGTGGATGTTATGGGAAGCCTGAAAATCTACAACTGCGGCACTCACCAAACAGCTTCAAACCCCAGAGCACTGGTCCCCAATTGGCACAAACACGCGGATTCGGGGGAGCTCTACACTCCACCACGGAAAGGTCAGATTTCGCCTGGGATAAGGTGAGGTCTCTGATCCCGGCAGGACAGAGAAATGTGTGCACTGCAGGAGCTGGAGGACCGGGGGGAGTCTGCGCCTAGAAAAATCCATGACTGTTGGGGCTGGCGTGATCCGTGAATGTGGAAGGGGGTCCTCAGAGCTGCTAGCAGAGGGGATCTCTAAAAAGCAACCCATTTTGATCTGACGCAGAAGGACAGCCTAAAAATTTTAAAAGTGTGCTGGCTGCTTGGACACGGGGAGGAAGGACTGTGCAGACTTGTGCGCAGCCCTGGAGTTCGCACACTTGCACTTTCTCCTCTTTAAATCCTTGCTTCTGATTGCTGAGCCCAGTGCATGGGATCACCCAGTTGGGGACACCCTAGGAGACTGCAGGGGAAAGTTGTTTTTCTGAAACCTGGGGATTGAAACAGGGAGTGACAGTCGGAGAACCAGCTCTGGGGCAGTCCACTCCCACAAACCGGTATTGAGGGGAGGGCACAGGGAATGCAGGATCTAAGCACTGGCTAGAGAGGACGTATAGATCCGGAGGTCAATCCAGAAACACTGCCACCCAGGGGTTGAATCACAAATTGACTCTTGTGTAATCACAAATAAAGGACTACAAGAAAGTAAGACACACTGCCTGCTTAAAAATCAGGACTGGCTTACAACACTGAGGAGCAGTGGAATGCAGGGAACTGCAATACTGTCCTGACTGGGAAACAGGCGTGCCAAACAGAACAATAGAGGAAGTGAATGACCTTCACTACTGCACATTTTACTTTTATTTATTTTTTATTTTTTTCATCTTTTACTTAAGAAACTAATTTTATTATTTTTTCCTCACTTGATTTTACCTTTTTTATTATTACATTTTTATTTTCAATAAGTATTATTACTACTACTATTTTACCTTTTTTTAAAAGTGTCATTTTATTTTCTCTTTATTTGACTTTGAGATTAGTGTTCTACATTCTATTTTCATTAGCATCATTCTACTCTATCTCAACTCTACCTTTATGCCATCACTCTCTTCCTAACTTTTCCCCTTTTGTTGTCCTGTTTCTCTTACCCTTCTCCTGCTTTAGATTTTCCCTATTCTTTCTTTTTACCCCCAGTTAAAATTTCACCCTACTTATATATCTAATTTCCAATCCCCTGCTCTGAGTTCATACACACCTCCCTCTTCTCTGTCTTCACTATCCAAAAAATTGTTTTCCTCTCTGTCCTTTTGTTGTTGTTTGCATGAATGTAGATTATATCAATTTTTTTATGTTTGTTTGTGCGATTGGTTTGCTTATTTTTTTTTTGTTTTTTTGTTTGCTTTGTTTTGGTTTGTTTTTTGTTTTGTTTTCCCTCACCTCACTTGATATTAGTGGTTGTTTGTAGTTTGTATTCATCTCCAGGTACTTGTTGATGGCATTTTCTGGGATTAGTGACTGTTCTATTGGAGTTTTCTCCCCATATATATATTTTGTCCCCCTTTTCTTTCTTATTTTCTTTTTTTTCTCTCTTACTTTTTTTTTCCTTTTCCCAATTTCATTTTGGCACTCCTTTTTTTCCCTCTCTTTTTCATTTTCTTCTATGCCTAATTTGCCTTTCTCTAGTGGTCACCTTTATTTGGGGTTATTAATATCATGAATACATTTCTGTTCAGTGCCTTGTGTGTTGTATTTTGTTCCTTTAAATCAATGCAGGAGAGAGAGAACTATATAAACAGACACCTGAAGAAGGGAGACCATGGGGAGACAAAGAAACAGCCCCTACATGAAAGAAAAGCAGGCATCACCAGAAAAGGAAGTAAATGAAATGGAGACAAGCAACCTGTCAGAGAAAAAATTCAGAGAAATGGTCATAAGGTGGCTGAAAAGAATGGAAGACAAATTTGACAATATGAGTAAGAACCAAGAGGAAATGAAGAAGAACCAAGAAGAAATGAAAAATGACATTGCTGCTGTAAAGAACTCAATAGAAAGCATCAAGAGTAGACTAGAAGGAGCAGAGGACTGCATCAGTGAGCTAGAAGACAAGGTTGGAAAAAATGCACAAGTAGAGCAGCTTCTAGAAAAAAAAAAATTAAAAAGCAGGAGGAGAGCCTAAGGGAACTTTGGGACAACATGAAACAAGCAAACATCCGCATAATAGGGGTTCCAGAAGAAAAGGACACTGAGCAAGGAATAGAAAACCTCTTTGAAGAAATAATGACAGAAAACTTCCCTGATATAGGGAAGAAAAAACCCCACACAAATCCAAGAAGCTCACAGAGTCCCAAGCAAAATGAACCCCAAAAGACTGATGCAAAGGCACATTATAATTAAATTGGCAAACACCAACGACAAAGTAGAAATCTTAAAAGTGGCCAGAGAGAGACAGAAAGTTACCTACAAAGGAACCCCCATCAGACTATCAACTGATTTCTCAACAGAAACAAATCAGGCTAGAAGGGAATGGAATGAAATATACAAAGTCATGCAAAGGAAGGGTCTGAATCCAAGAATACTGTACCCAGCAAGCCTATCAATCAAAAATGAAGGTGAAATCAGGAGCTTCACAGACAAAAAAGGACTAAGGGAATTTATCACCACCAAACCAGCAATGCAAGAAATGCTAAAGGGTCTGCTGTAAAAAAAAAAAAAAAAAAAAAGGAAAAAGAAAGAAAGAAATAGGAAGCGAAGAAGGAACACAGGGGTAAAGAATAAAAATGGCGACAAATAAGTACCTATCAATAATAATTTTAAATGTAAATGGATTAAATGCCCCAATCAAAAGACATAGGGTAACGGATTGGATAAGAAAACATGACCCATATATCTGCTGTCTACAAGAAACCCACCTCAGAAAAAAAGACGCACACAGACTGAGGGTGAAGGGATGGAAAAAGGTTTTTCAGGTGAATGGAAATGAAAAAAAAAAAGCTGGGGTAGCAATACTTATATCTGACAAATTAGATCTCAAAGTGAAGGACATAATAAGAGATAAGGAAGGCCACTTCATAATACTAAAGGGAGCAATCCAACAAGAAGAAATAACTCTGGTAAACACATATGCACCCAATACAGGAGCACCCAAATACATAAAAATACTCCTGGAGGATATCAAAGGAGAGATTGACAACAATACAAACATAGTAGGAGACTTTAATACCCCACTATCACCATTGGACAAATCCTCTAAACAAAAAATCAGCAAAGAAACATCAATCCTAAATGACTCACTAGACCAGATGGAATTAATTCACATCTTCAGAACATTTCACCCCAAAGCCACAGAATATACATTCTTTTCAAGTGCACATGGGTCATTTTCAAAGATAGACCATATGTTGGGTCATAGGCAAAGTCTCTTCAAATTCAAGAAGATATAAATCATATCAAGCATCTTCTCAGATCACAGTGGCATAAAACTGGAAATCAACTACAATAAAAGCAATCCAAAAAAGTCAAACACATGGAGACTAAACAGCATGCTATTAAACAATGACTGGGTTACCAGAGAGATCAAGAAAGAAATAAAAAACATCATGGCAACAAATGACAATGAAAACAGAACACTACAAAATCTATGGGATGCAACAAAAGCAGTCTTGAGAGGGAAGTTCATAGATCTACAAGCCTACTACAAAAAACAAGAAACAATGGAAATAAATTACCTAACCCTACAACTCAAAGAGTTAGAAAGAGAGCAACAAGAGAAGCCCAGTGTAAGCAGAAGGAAGGAAATAATAAAGATCAGAGCGGAGATAAATGACATTGAGACCAAAAAACAATACAAAAGATGAACAAAACCAAGAGCTGGTTCTTTGAAAGGATAAACAAGATTGATGAACCTCTAGCCAGGTTCACCAAGAAGCAAAGAGGGAGGACCCAGATAAACAAAATCAGAAATGAAAGAGGTGAAATAACAACAGACCCCAACGAAATACAAAGGATTGTTAAAAAATACTATGGACAACTCTATTCCAACAAACTGGACAACCTGGAGGAAATGGACATATTCCTAGAAAAATATAATCTTCCAAAACTCAATCAGGAAGAATCTACACATCTCAATAGGCCAATAACTATGAAAGAAATTGAAGCAGTCATCAAAAAGCTTCCAGCAAACAAAAGCCCGGGGCCAGATAGTTTCACAGGGGAGTTTTACCAAACATTCAAGGAAGAACTAAAACCTATCCTCCTCAGACTATTGCAAAAAATTCAAGAGGAAGGAACACTTCCAAGCTCCTTCTATGAAGCCAGCATCACCCTAATACCAAAACCAGATAAAGATGACACAATGAAAGAGAATTACAGGCCACTATCCCTCATGAACATAGATGCCAAAATCCTCAACAAAATTCTAGCAAATCAGATCCAGCACTACATCAGAAAGATCATGCACCATGACCAAGTAGGATTTATCACAGGAATGCAAGGATGGTACAATATCCGCAAATCAATAAATGTGATACATCACATAAACAAATTGAGAGATAAAAATCACATAGTCATATCAATTGATGCAGAAAAAAGCATTTGACAAAATCCAACACCCTTTCTTGATAAAAACTCTTAACAAGGTGGGAATAGAAGGATCATACCTCAACATAATAAAAGCTATATATGATAAACAGCTAACATCATACTCAATGGGCAAAAACTAAAACCATTTCCCCTAAGAACAGGAACAAGACATGGTTGCCCACTCTCACCACTCCTGTTCCACATAGTACTGGAAGTATTAGCCATTGCAATTTGACAAGAAGAAGAAATAAAAGGCATCCAAATTGGAAAAGAAGTAAAGCTGTCCTTATTTGCAGATGACATGATATTGTACATAAAAAACCCGAAAGACTCCATCAAAAAACTAATAGACTTAATAAATGAATTTGGCAATGTAGCAGGATACAAAATTAACGCCAAGTAATCTATGGCATTTCTATACACCAATAATGAATGTACAGAATGAGAGACTAAAAAAGCAATCCCATTTACAATCGCACCAAAAAAAAAAGTAAGATACCTAGGAATAAACTTAACTAAGGAGGTAAAAGACCTATACGTGGAAAACTACAGGACACTGAAAAAAGATAGAGGAAGACGTAAACAGATGAAGAACATACCATGTTCATGGATTGGGAGAATCAACATCATTAAAATGTCCATACTACCCTAAGCAATCTATAGATTCAATGCACTCCCCATTAAAATACCAATGGCATATTTCACAGACCTAGAAAGAACTCTCCAAAAATTCACCTGGAATAAAAAAAGACCCTGAATAGCCACAGCAATCATGAGAAAGAAGAACAAAGTAGGTGGGATCTCAATACCAGATTTCAAGCTGTATTACAAAGCCACTGTTCTCAAAACTGTCTGGTACTGGCACAAGAACAGACATATAGATCAATGGAATAGAATAAAGAACCCAGAAATCAACCCAAATCATTATGCTCAATTAATATTTGACAAAGGAGGCATGGACATACAATGGAGTCAAGATAGTCTCTTCAATAAATGGTGTTGGGAAAATTGGACAGATACATGCAAAAAAATGAAACTAGACCACCAACTTACACCATACACAAAAATAAACTCAAAATGGATCAAGGACTTAAACATGCAATGAGAAACCATAAAAATACTAGAGGAATCCACAGCCAGAAAAATCTCTGACATATTCCGAAGCAATTTCTTCACTGATACTGCTCATAGGGCAATGGAAACTAAAGAGAAAATAAACAAATGGGACTACATCAAAATTAAAAGCTTTTGCACAGCAAAGGAGACCATCAATAAAACGACAAGGAAGCCCACTGCATGGGAGAACATATTTGCCAATGATATCAAAGATAAGGGTTTAATCTCCAACATTTACAGGGAACTCATGCAGCTTAACAAAAAGAAGATAAACAACCCAATCAAAAAATGGGCAACTGATCTAAATAGACACTTTTCGAAAGAAGACAGAAGTAAGGCCAAGAGACATATGAAAACCTGCTCAAAGTCACTAATCATCAGAGAGATGCAAATCAAAACAACAATGTGGTACCATCTCACACCTGTCAGAATAGCTATTATCAACATTTAACAAACGATAAATGCTGGCAAGGATGTGGAGAAAAAGGAACCCTCATGCACTGCTGGTGGGAATGCAGACTGGTGCAGCCACTGTGGAGAACAGTATGGAGTTTTCTCAAAAAACTAAAAATTGAACTCCCATTTGACCCAGTGATCCCACTTCTAGGAATAAATCCCAAGAAACTAGAAACATGAATCAGAAAGGATATATGCACCCCTATGTTCACAGCAGCACAATTCACCATAGCTAAGATTTGGAAACAGCCTAAGTGCCCATCAGCAGATGAGTGGATTAAAAAACTGTGGTACATCTACACAATGGAATACTATGCTGCGGTAAAAAAGGAGTTCTTACCATTTGCAATAACATGGGTGGAGATGGAGAGCATTATGCTAAGTGAAATAAGCCAGGCAGAGAAAGATAAATATCACATGATCTCACTCATTTGTGGAATATAATGAACAACATAAACGGATGAACAAAAATAGATCCAGAGACAGAGAAACAGCAATCAGAATGTCAAACCTCAGGGAAGGTAGGGGAGAGTGGGGGGAAGGGGGAGAGATCAACCAAAAGGATTTATATGTATGCATATAAGCCTAATCAATGGACACAGACAACAGGAGGGTGGGGTCATGAAGGGGAGTTGGGGGGTAATGGGGGAATAAGGACACATATGTAATACCTTAATTAATAAATAAATTAAAAAAAAAGAATCGAGGAGGAGTATTCTGCCGATGAAGAGTTAGGAGATGATTTGTTTCCAGAATAATATGCATACTATGTGTTATTTATTAGAGGGAAAAAATGCCTTACAGGATAACATTCATGTTAAACATTGGACTAAATATACAAACTTTAATTTTGTACACTTTCAAAGCTTTAAGTAAATGTATTCTGCTCTATGAAAAAAAAAGAATCATACCTTTTCAATTTCATGGCAATAGTCATTTTTATAAGTTAAGTTACAATTGTTTTTATGTGCCTTATATTCCTAACAATTGTGCTCTACAAATCAGTAACAGGTTTGCCCTCAGATTTTGTCTTATTCTCCAAAGCACGTAGGAAACAGTAGATATTAAAAAAAAAAGTTGTTAAATAAAATCTTATAATGTATTTGGATTATTTGCAAGTGAAAGCCTTTTTTTCTGTGATGTGATGAATGCTTTTTACTAGTGCAGGAGATTAAGAAAACCTAATAAAATGTCGCATCAATAAGTCAAGTCCTATGGAGATAGTAAAAATGAGAGAGGCCCAATTTCCAATTGAAGTAGAGACATAAATGGCTTTCTTGCTTTTCTCCTGTTCATCTTACTTATCAGACAGAATTTCTGGAGGACTTAGAACACCTCTCTGTACTTTTCTATCATTATCAACATGTCATAGGATCTTCTCTGAGATTTAGCCTTCAGGAGTTATCATTAGGGAGAGTGTGATAATAATTTTTGCCTTGCTAATGTGCCCTAATCTTTTTCTTACCCAACTGCACATTGTATTTATGGTCCACAAAATTTCCATTTGAGAATTTTTTCAGGGTTTAAAATAGCTTTGTTTTAACAGAATTTTGAGGGAATGTTATAATATTAAAGTATTCTGAAACTTCAGAAGCGGTGAAAAGTAGTTTGGTAAATCTATTTAATGTATTATCAATTTTTCTTATTCTCCTTCCACTACCACAAAGAAAAGTAGGTTATTTTTTTATAAATTCAGTCTTAAGTAGGTTTAATAAATGACTTATAAAATTATTGCTTTGCTAGACAAGGAAGATAGAAGATTCCAGGAAAGAAACATGCTTTTTCCAATCTAACAAAATATGACAATATTTTTCTATTCTCATAATGTCCATACCTCTCCATTTAGCATAGATAATCTATTGCCTTTCCTCATACAGACTATGCAATGGTCCAATTGTGAAGAATTGATTTCCTTTTCCTTTTAGTTCTTTAGTTTTAAAAACACATATATTGGTTGTGATATTAAACAAAAATATTTTATGTTGATAAAATTGTCAAAGTGTTGAATTACTATATCAGTGTCTTCTAAAGTTTTTATATTATTACATTTTGAAAAATAATTGAATAAAACACCATAATCACTGGTTGCTAAGACAAAACTTAATCTTAAAGACCATAAAAAATTTATCCTAGATATTACAATATTCTTGTTCATAATATTTGTAAACACAGTTTTGTTGTTGTTGCTGTTTTTTAAAATATATTTTATTGATTTTTTGCAGAGAGGAAGGGAGAGGGTTAGAGAGTTAGAAACATTGATGAAAGAGGAAAATTGATCAGCTGCCTCCTGCACACCCCCTATTGGGGATGTGCCCACAACCAAGGTACATGCCCTTGACTGGAATCAAACCTGGGACCCTTCAGTCCGCAGGCAGCCACTCTATCCACTGAGCCAAACGAGATAGGGCCAGTTTTGTTTCTTAAAATAAATTTCAACTTACTTGTCTAACCCCCACAATTTTGAGAGGCTTAACATAATCATCATTTCATCATTCATCAATAAAAAGAATAATATTTTTCTTACCATATTTAAGTCTCATGTGTCATTTATCCAAAGTCATCTCACTATATTACTTGTCCAAATCATCATGGAATGTATCATTCTATTCTGAAATCACCTGTTCATAAGCATTCTCTGGATTTTGGAATTTTGTTCCTCAAATTAAGCTATTTGAGAGCAACATTCATGTTATATTTCCCTTGGAGTCCTTACCACCTGGAATACTAAAGATGTTTCTATAAAATCCTGAGAAAACATGTTACTTCTCCAGAAATGTGTCTTCTAATTCTCCAGTAATAAAATTTAGTGTTTTGTAATATAGCAAGATTTGTAAGAGTCAAGAACATGCCTTCAATATTTTCCAGTCCTATAATTGTCTTCTTTACAATATTGGAAATCATTTAATTAAAAGGTTTCTAAGAGAACTTAATTATGAGAAGGTGATTACAAATAGGGCCTGAACTTTGAGGAAACCATGTGTCAATGATACCAGAAAAGGAAAAAATTTTCTGTGTTTCAGATCATTTACAGAATCAGAGTGCCCTGTTCTCCAGCAGGGTGAAGGAAGTAAACTGGGAAAAAAGAGGGGGACATCTGTAATACTTTCAACACTAGAAATACATTTAAAAAATGATAATTTTTTTAAAAAAGAAAACAAACAAAAATAACAAGCCCAGGCACTCTGATTTCTAATTGTACAGAACAGAACTACTAATATTAGAAAATATTTATTAAAAACCAGTCATGGGAGGCTTCAACTGTTATCTATGTGAATCAGAGTAAGTTTTTGTATTAACTTCATAGGGAAATAGACTACAAAAGAAGTGAAGAAAAAATCTTGCACGTGTCTTAATAGGAGGTGTTTTGATTGCAAGGATATTGAATAAGTATTTCTGTGAAAATATTTTCAAACACATCGACACTGATACAACTGGTCTTTGAAAATTAAGAAGTTCACCATAATGTCCATTAGAATTGAAATGTGCATGCAATAATAGCACACATCATAAAACTGCATATATAGAATAGGATCACAGAATTCAATAGTAAACCTTTCTTTCTATAATACTCATTGCAGAGAAAATTAAGCCTTTTCTCTGAGTGAGATGTAGTAGGATTGCATGTGGCCCCTCATTTCTCTGTTTCACTGCAGAAAACTTAAAAATTCAGCTAAGAATGAGGTGTTTGTAACTCTAGTTGTCAACACGTGGGCATTTATTTTATTTCATGCAAAAGACACTGCAACATTAAATTAATTGATTTTATAACATATTTAGGTATAACATCTAGAATAATTTCAAGATATTTTTTCTAGATTGTACGTTTTAGTTTGTAATCCTTTACACCCCAATTTCATCTTTATGTATCTTTCTCATTCAATAACTCTTTTATTAATGTGTCCACCACAGTTCAAGGATACAATTACTTTTTTTTTTTTTTTTTTTTTTTTTTTTTACTCTCACATATTTTTGTCATCACTTGTTCCTTTAAGGCAGATAGATCAATGATACATTAACCACAAGGGAATGGAAGTGGTCAATATTTTTCATTCAATTGACAACCAAAAATCCAAAGGGAAAAAGTACTTCCCAGAATATGCTAAACTGTTTTACGCCACTGTATGCTTTTATAGCATTATGATTATAAGCAGAACTCTACTGTCAGATCATTTAGGATTGAATCCGAATCATGCCAATTAATGCTTGCATGGCATTGAGTAATTTACTTATTTTATCTATCCCTCACTTTTCTCATCTTTAAAATAAATAATCTATAATCTCCTAAGGATAGTAACGATGGCATTATGTTGTTTTGAGTATTAAATAAGTTAATATATATTAACCATTTAGAATAGTGGCTGTTGTATAATAAGCTCCTAATAATTCTCCGCTATTACTAGCTTACCTTTGCTTTCAGTAGCCCCTACTGTATGCACTGTCCTAGCTTGCACATTGTCACTGTGTAAGCAGCTATGATCTGGGACCATGCTTTTTCTATGTTTGTATTTTCAACACCTCGTCTTAGTCCGGTAACAGCCACTTAGGAAATACATGTTTCAGATGCAACCCCATTGCCTGTACCAACCTACAGTCACCTATTCATCTATCATGCCAAGAAGATTGTATAACTTCTCCCTTTGTGCCTACCGGATTTGCCACATGACTCTCTCACAGTACTTTCAGTTCTTGATGACACTGATATGTTTGGCTGGTATTAGCTACCTATTGTTATGCAGCAAATTATCACAAAATTAGGAGCTTAAGCCAACACAAATTTGTTACTTGTCAGTTTCTGCATGTCAGTAGTCCAGGTACAGGTTAGCTGAGTCCTTTACTTAAAGTTTCACACAGTAAAATGAAGATGTTAACTGTGGCTGCAACCTCACCAGAGACTCAGAATTCTCTTCTAAGCTCATTGTTTTCTGGCAGATTTATTTCCATGACACTGCATGACTAAGGTCCCCTGTCCTTGCTAGTTCTTGGAGACAGACTGCTCTTAGGCTCCTCCTCTCACAGCATTTGTTTACTCTTTCACGGCCCTCAGAAAAGTGCCTGCTGCTGCCTTTTGTCTCCTTTAACTAATTAGGTCAGGCCCACCAAGGATTATCTCCTTTGATTCACTTAAAGTCAACTGATTAAGGGCCTTGATTACATCTGCATTTTTTTTTTTTTTTGCCAATTAACATGATACAAACATGGGAGTGATATCCCAATATATTGACAGATCCAGCCTGCATTCAAAAGACAGGGTTTATATAGTATGTGTATAATCTTGGAGATCTTAAAATTCTGCTTACCACAGCCAGTATCCTGTCAACTAATGAAATGGATGGTTCATAGCCCATTCTTTCTCTATTTCCATCACCTAGTATAGTGTCCAATGAATACTTGTTAAACAAAAGAAAAAAGAACATTAATTGAATGTATGAATGAATGAATAAATATTATACTGATGGTAATTTGCCAATGTAAAAATAAAAAGAAGTAAGTACCTAAGTTTTTTTGTTGCCAAGATACATTGAAACAACTAACTTTGCATAGATTAGGGACTTTGAAACAATGGTAAAAATGGTCATTTCATTTTGATTTTTTTCTTGGATCCTTGATGGTTTTGAGCAGCTTTCAGGGTCTTATGTGACCCCATAAATAAAAACTAGTCAACATTTTTATAAATTCTCTAAATAAATATTTACTAGAATTAGTGTGTGTGTTTTTTTTTTCCAATTTATTATCATTGTTTGAAAACCTCCAGAGGTGGCTGGGGTCCAGTTGGATTCCCATCAGGGTATGAGACCCAGACATGGGTTTTGATAGGTGAGTTTACAGAAATAAATATAAGAAAAGTCTGAATTGAACACACTGAATATGACTTTGTTGGTAATTTAAAATAGGAAAGGACCAGTTGAATCATATACATGTTATGAACTACCACAACTTATACTGGGTATATAGGGCAAGTGGCTGGAATCAAACTTACTAGTTTGAATTTTTCCTAAATGCAAAAGAGCTGTTTTAAAGGTTTCATTTTAAAATAGTCAGAATAACATACACACATAAGGAGAACAGAAGATTTTAACTCCCGAGTTGTTCTAATTGGCTTCGGGAGAGTTCAGGAAAATGCTAACCCCCTTTCAGTTTGCCCCTTTCCTTGAGACATTTCTTTTGATCTGATTCAGAGGTCAGGGTCACTGCTATTGCTTTATATTTCCAGGAACATTCTAAATCTAAGTACTGGAGACATAGACCAAACCAATTTGAAACAATGCTAAGAAAAACAATAGCGCTGTAAAACAAATAAAAGAAAGGGCTATAGTGCATAAAAGTATCTTTTGTTCATGCTTTTGCATACTTTTTCTGCATAATTGGCAATTAACCTTCATTATCCCCCAAGTTCTTTACCTCCAAACAGCTTTCCTTTCTGAAGGAGGATGGGGAGAGGGAGGCACAGTTCTGTGGGTGTTTTTTTTTTTTTTGATGTGCCCCCATTTTGGCCTTTTTAAAGTTTGCAGGGTGAGTATAATTAGTATTTCCATTGAAGAATGTGTATTATGAGTTTATGCATATTAATTTGCATTTAGAAAAAGCCACTTGAGTAAAAATCAATTTACAAGAAAGGTATAGTTTGCACCATGGCTAGGCTCTTGATCAGCAAGATTTTAAGGAGGGGTAGCCATGAGGCTGCCTGAATATTTTTTTAGAATTGTGAATATTTAGAGATCTAGACTGCATAGTGTCTTATTCCCCTTTACTTATTTGAGAATTTTGCTTCCAGTAAACTCAACACTACTAGTACATGGCAAATAAGTACATCAAAGTTTGTTAAAAATCCTGTAAAATTATTTTATTTCTCAGGCCTTCCCTTGGAACCTTAGTAAATCTGGTTTAGAATAGATTTTTAAATAAGCTTGGAAGCTTAAAGCAGTAATCTTTAGTTATCTCAATAATGCATATATGGGGTTAATCCCATTTCCAAGTAATTCTTGAAATGATTACTTAATCTGTATTTTGAAACTGCTTTGGCAAACAGAGAAATACAAGTTTGAGGCACATGGTAACTGGGAGACCTCTTACTAATAATACAGCTTATTGTGTTGGGACTTTTTTCCTTTTCTGGAATTTCTCATGACTAAAGCAGTACTTTTGAACACTAGCTGCACATTAAATCACTTTCCTTTTTTTTTTTTTAAAGCAATGCCCATACCTAATGTTCACACCCTACCAATTAAATAATACATTCTAGAAATCGGCCCAGTTATTGCTATTTATTTTTATTTTTTTAGTTTTCCAGATGCTCTAATTTAAAGAGAGGTTTTATTATCATTGGAATCAAAAGCATGATTCTCACATAAGCACACACATAACTGAAAATCACATTATAATCCAAATGACAACTTTCAGGTAATACTTTTATTAATAATAACTGTAACATTTAATAAAATGTCAAATGAATATTCAGTGAATCCAATAAGACATTGGGAGAAAAAGACAAGGTTTTGCAGCCTTAAGAGTGAGGCAAGTCCAGAACAGAGTTGAGGCTCAAATGCCTGGGTTTATGCTCAAATGCTTTTCTACATTTATCCAAATGCAATCACTCACTGCAAATAAAACTCAGTGGAAAACTGCAGAGGTCCACAAAAAGAGATGCAGATCTCTTTGAGCTCTGGCCTTCATACTGGGACACACACACTTCCGAAAGTACACAGAGACTTTCCAAGCAGACAGTCTTGGAAAATCATTGCCCAGGTCCTCGGCTTTCATTGTACTCTTCCCTAAAATGTGTCTTCCAGAGAGTGATCTCTGCACTAGCTGCTTCTCTGGTATCACTTCCACTCTTATTTAACAAGAGACCACGGCCTTTCACCTATTCTGAATCTTGCTTCCATGTTTTCACAGTGTGTTGACCTGGTGTGTAAAATACCGAGCATCAAAACACAAAACAAAACACACACACACACACACACACACACACACACACACACACACACACACTGCACTATTCAAGAATGCAGAGCTTCCTGAGAGTCCCTGAAAGTAGAGCAAGGAGATATTCTAGAAGAAATAGTAACTAGTTGTATCCCAGAAACACACTCATGGCAAGACTGTCTCTCTCTTTGATCTCTCCATCCATCTATCTCTTTTTATATTTTGAGGTGAGATAATTGTCATAGAATTTGTATTACTTAATTTTTTGGATTGGAATTGAAAACCCTCACAGGTCATAATTCTTACAAAGTCTGAGCTGACTGATGTCTTGATAATGGGGTCTCACTTACTGTTGGAAGTATATGGCAGCAGACATTCCCGGAAACTGAATTAGCTGAATCAGGCCCGTTAAATTTTTATGAAAATAAATGTAAATTATATGTGCATATGTAATTCATGAGAAATTACATATTTTATTAATATTAATCTCATGAAAACCATTAAAAAGCCAATCTAAAGATGTAAGGAATACATAGTTTTACCAAAAAATATAGACTACTGATCTAGCTCATGTTACCGTGGGGGACTGATGGGAATGGAATTTTGGAGTTTTAATAAAATGTATAAATAAATCCAAATGAGATGGATTTTTGTTAAATGAAAGAATGTTTTGAGCTTTGAGCTGGCTGCAGAATGTCTAGTGTATTACTGATCTACATGGATGGGGCAGTGAAAATTTAAAAAATGTAAACCAATCTCTTTATTCTAGTTGCATCTGCAAGGAAAAACAAACTAACATCAGAGCTCATTTCCCTTAGTGAATGCCTGTAAGAATAGGTTTACTAGTATGTGATAGCAATTGAGGCAGACTACTGCCCTGAGAGCTTCCTTGGTATTTTTCTGCCTCCATGGAGAGAGTGAGCCAACCCAAGGGGGCTATGCCCTGTTGGAGAAGATTTCAAAATCCATCAGTTAGGCCCTAACCAGTTTGCCTCAATGAATAGACCATCAACCTGTGGACTGAAGGGTCCAGGGTTTGATTCTGGACAAGGGCATGTATCTAGGTTGCAGGCTCGATCCTTGGCCTTGGTCAGGGTGCATGTGGGAGGCAACCAATCGATGTGTCACTCTCACATCTATGTTTCTCTCTCTCTGTCTCTCCCTCCACCCTTCCTCTCTCTCTAAAAGCAATGGAATAATATCTCCAGGTGAGGATTATCAAAATATAAAAATAAAAATAAATCCATCAATTAAAGTGATCAGTTTTTACCACAGGTAGCATCATCTCAGAAATCATAGTTTGACACCAAATGTCTCTATGTATCAGTGTCTACCAGAGGAATTTGCCCATATTTAGACCCCAGAGCAGCTCCTCCTGTTCTAATAGCATCCATACTATTTAACTAATGGAACTATTCAATTCAGGTTTCTCAAAGTATGGCTCATTTTTTTTCTGTGAACTCTCTTATGTGCTTGCCTTTTTAAAAACTTAGTTCTTTAACTTTCTGAGCTTAGCTGATGCTGTAGCTAATAGGCTTAATAAGATAACACATGACATATTTCTATGTTTTTGCCGCCTCCCCCTCCCCCTTCTAATGCAGAACCCCAGCTTCTTGCAAAGTCATATCTTTCTTCTTCCACCCAAATTTCTGTGGCACTTCAACCTGTCTCTCATTTGTGCTTAAACCATCTGGGTGCTAACCCACTGTGTCAGGTAACTCGGGGACTTTATTGCCACTTCTTCGTAGACATCCTTAGCATCCATGGAACACCACCCATTTGCTGGGCATGGCTGTCCTTCCCGCTCTAGAAAAACCAGCCATGCCCAGGAAATGCTGGGCAGCGGTGGTGCCCTGTTCAAACAGGCAACATTGGCTTTTACTGGACACTCTGTTCCTGAGGGGTCTACTAGCTCTTGCTCAACACGTTTGTATTGAAGATCTTAAGTGCCAGTGCTGGGATTTTCTTCAGAAGTTGGGTGACTTTCTTTCTCCCCTTTCGTTAACATTATTAGAACTGTTTCCAGGTACTTGCATAATTTTAGAGAAATAGTAATTTTCTTTTATTTACTTTCTTCCCCTTCCACGTCTGTGGGGCTGGGTCAGGATACACATTGGAGCAATAAATATGAGGCTCTATACAGAGCCTTCCCTGCTCCCCAGTAGTCCCTAAGAAGGAGTGCTCATGATGTAGCTTCCTCAGTCCTTGCAAATTGACTAAGAGGTAAGGCTTGCTGCTGGAAGACTGATAGGCACATACTTCCGAGGCTCAGTGGTATTCAAAAATTTGGTATACAGTGGGAAGCCCATGACATTCATGAAAAATCTAGAATAGTTGATGGTATTTGGGCTCACCCAAATTTTGTTTCTTTCCTTCACCACTCACACTTTTCTACTACAAGTTAAAAATATTTTAGGAAAAAAACTTTCAAAATGAAGTGCTCATATAACTGCATTATTTCTAACAGCAAACAGCAAATACCACGTAAATGTGTGACTATAACTCAATGGTTAGTTTTGACAAGAAATGATACAATTTTATCTTTTAAAAGGATGTAAGCTCACTTTTTAAAAATAATATGAACATACATAGGCTATGATTCTAAGTAATAAAGTGGGATACTGAATTATCAATATGTTATGACGTCTAGTCTAGTACATACATAAAGAAAAGCCTGAATGAAAACATGTTCCAGTTATTAACATGGGTTTTACTGAGTGGTGAGATAACAGCTGCTGTTATCTTCTTTGTACTTGAGAATATTTCCCAAAAATTACAGAAAGAAGGCACATAATTTTTTATATCGGAGAATGACTAATTTGATTAAATAGAGATCCTAAAAGCAGTCTATTTGCTCTAAGAGGAGAAATTTTTCTGATGGTAAGTTCCTAGGAAGTCTTTTCTGTCAGCTATTGACTGCTGCCTGCCCTTCAGATGTCTTTAGGACAAGCACAGAGGATATATTATTTATTATTATTATTATTATTTTTTAATCCTAACCTGAGGATATTTTTCCACTGATTTTTTATTTTTTTAGAGAGAGTGTAAGAGATGGGGGAAGACAGAGAGAAACATTGATGTGAGAGGAACATATCAATTGGTTACCTCTTGCACATGCCCTGACCAGAGCCCCGGGCCGGGGAGGAGCATGCAACCTAGATATGTGCCCTGGACCAGAATCAAACCTGGGACCCTTTGGTCCGCAGGCTGACACTCTATCCACTGAGCCAAACCAGCTAGGGCGGGGATATAATATTTTAAAGTTCTCATTCCCCTAGTCCATGCTTGATTTGAGAGAGAAAGGAGCTTCTTCCTAGGTTCCTCAAAACTCTTGCTTCAGCTAATAAGCTGTTTTTTCTAAAGGACTTGCTATTCCATTAGTCATGATTAGAGGTTTTCTTGGTTCCTACATACCTCATTATTACTTCTAAATAAACTGCCATCACTGAGGTACAATATTTTACAATTAGAGCTTGCTTGATTTATCTTTTTCTTTTCTACAATAACCCTTAATTCAAGGACATTTGAACTATCAACTAATTATACCCACCTGGAGAAGGAGGCTTATTCTCATATTGAAATCCAGCTCCTGAATCTAATAAAGTCTGTCTTTTCTTCAATAAATAATTGATAACTGTAGTTGGAGAGATGCATGTTTCAGTGATCTTGGTCAAGTAGCACAATTATACTTGGCTGCCAAATGTGATCAATGTAAACCTGCCTGTCCAAGGTCTGATCAAAGACTCATTGACAGGTTACATGGTCCTCTGAGCCCATCCTCACCTCCCAAGTGTATACAGTGAAGTCTCTTCCTCATTCTTCCCTTTCATCCTTCTTCTCAGAAATCCATCTATTTATAATAGGTCTTAAATCATTATTAATTTATCTCAGAAGCTCTCAATGTCTGAGACTTAGAAGCAAAATAATTTCTTGCTAAGAAAACCATACTGCATAATAGTGGGTTTAGATTAATACCACAGTTTTGTAGCCAAAGTTCCAAAATGATCGAACACTAACTAGAATTCACTAACTACAATTAAAAATGGCATCAGTTTGTAAATAGTTATCATTTTCTTATCAGAATGATTAAAATATGTTAGATCAAACAATACACTGTCTCAATCAAATGATAACATATATTTTTGTTGTGTTTTTAGTAGTGCAAGGAATGTAGAAAAAGTGAATTTTTGCTTTTGAAACTTAAGGTCCTTATCTATATGTGGGATTTGCATATGGTCTATGGAGTGAAAGCTTTCTGTGGCTGCCTGGAGAAAAAGGGCAGAAGTGGAAGATGGTATGGATATTGTTCTTTAGCCTATATAGGAGAAATAGATGTAACTGCTCATAGAAAGAAAGAAACTTCTGAAATAAATTAAGGTTTGACTTTTCTCTAGAATCCATTTAAGACTTAGAGAATAAGCCGTATGGAATGACACAACACTGCTTGCTGGAGAGGGTGATTCTGTTCCTTTATGCATGAGACCCAGCATCACAGTGAAAATGGAAAATATCATAGCAGCTCTGGTATTGCAGCTATGGTAGCACTGGGAATCAGTCCTCTAGACAGGAAGACAAATAATGTTCCCAGGAAGAGCAGCAGCAATTATATTGTGCCAACAGGGGAAATGACATGGGCCACTGTAGTTGGCCAAAGCTTGTGTGAGATAAGCCAGGGCTTCTCAAAAACACATGGTGATGTTTCATCTTCATGGACATTTGACATCTTGTGGTATCTGACATAAAGACCTCATTCTTATCCGTAGATTCCTGAGGCTGGTGGATATTAATCATCTACAAATATCTGCTAAAAACTTGATTTGCTCAATCTTCATAGTCCTTTAACAAATGTAGTTATGATTCTAATATTAATACAAATTAATTATCTCAAAGAGATCAATAAATTGCCCATTCTCACCCAGCCAGCAGATGGTAGGTCACAAATATTTTCACATATTAGATTTTTGCTTGAAAACTTTATCTAAATTAAAGACAAGATGCTATATTTCTAAATTCTAGGATTATATCTAGGATTTATTCAGGTCCCTTCAATCTCCATATAGAGTAGCAATGATGATTGTCATGTACTTAAGTAAAACATTCATATATTCTCAAGGTCAAACCAAGAAACCAATTAAATGTAGGGAGTGAGGAATTGCACGTGTAGTTTAGCTGAAACATAGGACACCTGATAGTCACTCCTATTTTTCACCGTGCTTCACCAGCCATATTATGGAATTACAAGAGGCTTGATGCACGAAATTCATACAAGGGGCTTGGCCCTCACAGCTACAGCAGTTTGCCTCGACCTTTGCAGCCCCGGCTTTGTCCAGAAGGTCATCTGGAAGGACTTCTGGAAAGATGTCTGGAAGGTGGTTGGGCTGTCTGGTCTAATTAGCATATTATGCTTTTATTATTATAGATGCTCTATTCATGCTGGTGCCTCTGATTTTCAGTACTTGGTTCACTGCCAAGTCCCGTGAGACTGACTCTCTAGGGAAGCACTTTTACTTCCCACAAATATAGCAATTCTACCTTTAAAAAAAAAGTATAATTATATGATTCTGAGCCAGGGCCAGAAATTACTTGTCATTCTGAGATAATGCAATCTTGTCCTTCCATTCCAGGTTGTCTAGTTTGGAATACACAAATTATAATTTTTAAAATATTTTATTTCTCAGTTTTGTTGACACTTGACCAATTTATTAAAGTTATCACCAAAGATTTCCAGAATATTTGAGGAAATATTTAAATCTCTACATTAAAAATTATATATCCAGAGTGTAATGGTATCTTACATTTGCCAAATGTTCATAAGGAACTCTCTTGAGAAAAGCTTTCCAAAGAATAAACAATAAGGGCAAAACAATAAGGGCAATTTTAGAATATGTTAAGCTAGATGTGTAGCCAATGCTTATATTTATAAATCTATGAAATATACTTGGTTGAAAAGACTATTTGTAGGTTATTAGTTGAAAATCACTAGCTGAGTTTTGGGAATTCCAGGAACATACGAAGAAACACAGGGACTCTGGTAGGATTCAGGTTATTCTCTGTATGGGACAATTGTTAAATCTGTGCCTGTGGAATGGAATTGAATATTGCAGTCCAACTTTGGTCCTAGTGGTTACAGCATAATTAGAGTCAAGAACTTTCACAAGAGGTAGCACTAAAATTAACTTCCATGTTTCTTCTATGCTTGAAATTGGAGTATGATGGGACTCTAAAGGAAAAACAAATACCAGACAGCACAAACACCCGTAAAGCAGAATATATCCACAAATAATAATTAGAAATTAAAAAAAAAAAGTAATCTTAAGGTAATTCTCTTTTAAAAAAATAAAAATTTTCCATTTGGCCCTTGGAAAACTCCAGTAGCGGGACAACTTGTCATTGTCTCAGGTCTGCCCTTTTAGGTCACCTAGAAGTAGGGTTTCTTCTTTAATTCCTTTCCTTTTTCTATAACTCAGGGAAGATAGTTGATGCTTCAACAGTTTTAATAATTTCCAAAGCTCCTCTTAACACAAAGTGAAAGAAAGCACAGGGAAGGCAATT
The DNA here is from genome assembly GCF_963455305.1 of Plecotus auritus. NCBI lineage: Eukaryota > Metazoa > Chordata > Mammalia > Chiroptera > Vespertilionidae > Plecotus > Plecotus auritus. The sequence goes on along the minus strand of NC_137770.1, from coordinate 19,318,940 downwards.
CATTGCACACTTCAGAATGAGGCAACAAAGTGCTGTTATCTTCCTGAGGTGTCATGGATCTGTCACCAGGTTGCTTGTGTGATAGAAATTCTCTGAATTTGGAGGAATGTAGAACCCTTCAACTCTAATTAATAAAGTACTCACAGATCCAATGTAATTTAATGTCATTGGAAAGAAAGAGAACAATACTGATGACTTGAAATATATTTTTTGCCATTACCATAAAAAATGTGGGATATTTCTTATGTGCACTTTCCTACTTCCTAAAATAATAAATAACCTTTGAAATCACTGAAAAGCCCAAAATGAAAAAAAAAGTTCATAATATCATTACCTAGAGGGAAATATTTATAACATTTTATAGTTTTTCCTCAGTCTTTTGCTATTGTAACTCTGTGTAGATATAAGCTCCATGTAGATAAGCCATTGTGCAATGGCTTGTATGTAAGAAAACTAAAATATTATCTACTGTGCATGCTTTTTTTGTATTCTATCTTCTTTGTTTACAAAGAGGACTAGTTAAATGAATATTAGTTGATCACATCATTTTTAATGGATGCTAATTGACCCTCATGCCGTCGCAAAGATGGCAGCACCCACAGCCAATAAGGAGGGAATATGCTAATTGATGGCCCCGCCCTCAAAGATGGAGGTGCCCATAACCAATAAGGAGGGAATATGCTAACTGACTGCCCCACCCTCAAAGATGGTGGCACCCACAGCCAATAAGGGGGGGGTATGCTAATTGGCTGCCACACCCTCAAAGATGGTGGTGCCCACAGCTACAAGATGGCAGGACCCAGTCCCCTCAGTCCCGCAGCTGCCCAGGGCGGGCCTGAGGTTCAGGCAAGCCTTGGATGTTGGCTGCCCAGCCACCCAGGGCCAGCCCAAGGGACTACCAAATGACTGAACAAGTAGGCTGCATGGGGCGACCAGGCTGGCAGGAGGGTTAGTGAGATATGACCAAACGACTGAACAGCAGGCTGCGTAGGGTGACCAGGCTGGCGGGGGGGCTGTGAGGGGTGACTAGGCTGGCAGGGGGGGCAGTTGGGGGCAACCAGGCCAGCAGGGGGGGCAGTTGGGGGCAACCAGGCTGGCAGGGGGGGCAGTTGGGGGCAATTAGGCTGGCAGGGGGGATAGTGAGGGGTGACCAGGCCAGCGGGGGTGAGGTGGGGGGGCAGTTAGGAGCCAACAGGCTGGCAGGGAGGGGGGTGTTGGGGACGACCTGGCCAGCAGTGGGGGGCAGTTAAGGGCGACCAGGTAGGTGAGCGATTAGGAGCCAGCAATCCAGGATTGTGAGAGGGATGTCTGACTGTCAGTCTAGACAATCAGACATCCCCCGAGGGGTCCTGGATTGGAGAGGGTGCAGTCTGGGCTGAGGGGACACCCCTCCCCATGCATGAATTTTGTGCACTGGGCCTCTAGTAGTAAGATAAACTATAATGAGCATCCTTCCTTTCTCTGATGCCAAAATTATTTTTATAAATGTTAAATTTAAATATTATAGTAAGTCAAGCAGAAATCAGCCATGCTCAATTTCAGTAGGAATGCCTCAGGAATATGTTCACTATCAATTTGTTGATCAATTTGCTTCCTCTATCAATATTTAGTAACTGATTATTTGCTGATCTACTTTGCTACTTGGGGGTATCAACTATGTTTCTTCAGCTCACCATTATATCAGAAGCATCCCTTATAGTATATGGTACATTGAAATGGCTCAATACTTACTACTGATAAAGGGAGAAAAACAGACTAAATTTCATGAGATAATAAAAATATGACAATAAGACAATGTTTCAAAGGTAAAATCACATATATTAAGACTTTTTCCAGACATTATAGCATTTAAATACATGATTATTTTAACACAAGTCAATGATGTATTATAATTCATTTTATAGATGATGAAGCATAATTAAATAAGTTAAATAACTTGCTCAAATGTACAGAAGCACTATATAGCAGATTCATGGTGTAGCATACAGTTATCTATTTCTAAGTACACATTCTAAATGATTATGCTGTACCAGTAGTTTGTAATTGTATTAGCATACCTATTCCAAACTGTATTCAAAGTGCCGCAAAAGATCTAAATTGATATTGCTTACACAATGTTTCTATATGCAAATAATTTTCATAAGTAACTAATTAAATAAAGCTAAACAAAATTTTCTAATAAGGAACCCTGGAGGCATTTCCTACATTATGGTGCAAAGCAAACAATCATTCCTTCTCTGCACCTACCTTCCTGCCCCCCCCCAACCCTGCACAACCCTCCTTCACAAGATGTGCTATAATGACACCATTACACATCTTATTGAATTTATATTCTTTGGGAAATATGTTTTGCTCTACAAGACTAGAGATTTAACAAAAACAAAATATTATCTTTCTTTTTTGCATTTTTTTCTCCCTCCCTATGTAATTTTCTTAAAACTTCTTTCACCAGTGCATAAGGGTATATGATTTAAGACTCTAACTGCAGTTATGACCACACATGAGATCTTCAAACAGTCCCACTGAGGGTCTCTATAGTTTTTCATTTCGCATTAACATATTAAGGTTGCAAAATTTACATAATATAAAACCCAGAGCCACATGGGTGGAATTAGCAGAAACAGCAAGTGTATAAATCATATCTCAAATTAACATATTTAGGTTTGCTTTATTTGCACATATGTTAGAGGATGAGCATCAATACCCCTAGAGGAGCCAGTTTCACACTATGCAGTGTAAAAATCATGGGATTTCAATGTCTTGGGTTACTTGCTCCCACTGCAAGGCTTTAGGTTGCCTCTGTACTCTCCTAAGGTTTTCCACTAGATTTTTCTCTGACAAGAGCTTATGTCAACAAATTAATCAACAGAATTGGCCAAGGAGGTATCTTGTTAAAAAAAAATCATGCATATGCACAAGGTGACCCATGGACCTAGACGAAGCAATGTATAGAACATTGAAAGCATATACCTCAAGATTAAAATTGTGAAGCCTTTTATCCTTGCCTGTATCTCCAGAAGATGTGTGTGTGTGTGTGTGTGTGTGTGTGTGTGTGTGTGTATGTGTGTGTGTGCCGGGGGTGGGGGGAGGCTAACAAGTAGAAAGGCTTAGTCAAGATATCCTAGGTAATTTTATATTAAATTAAGTTCATGTTGACTAATCCTATAAACATAAGTTATTAAACAAGCTACCTGTGATTGGTTTCCACACATTACGGCAAAACTAGCGGAGTGAATGTAACACAGATCGTTGTCAGTTCTTAGAAATCTATGGTTTGACCTCCATATGTCTACTAGTCTAAGAAGACCTGGGAGAGGCAGTTCTGGTACTAAAGTAACCTCTCTCTGGATGGCTTCATGGTCTTGTAAATGGGCTACGAGGCTAGGACCACCTCCACCTTCTCTCCTGGGAAGGCTTCAGGTGGGTGACTCACTCTTGCCCCTCTAAGCAGCTAACTAAAACTTCTGTTGCTGAGAACTGTTTGTCTCTTCCCACAGACTAGCAAGGTAGAGAACTCTCCTAACATGAGCTTGATGCCCTGTCCTGACACTCCCAAAGCGTTTTACACTCCAAAGCCTTGATGTGAATGTGTTGTTGCATGTGTTTACCATGTCTCTTCCAGGGGACGACGATGTCTTTACTACATTCTTTTCTAGCACCTAATACAGTGCCTGGCACCAAGCATGCTCTCTTTTGAGTAAACTGTGAGCATCCCTTTGCATCTCCTTATATGTTCCTTGGAAACACTGTGAATGCCACACATGATGCTTCCTGAGCAGTATTAGAGAGCTCTAAGTATTTAACAATGATATTATGCAGTATGTTCTCCAGCTAAATTTTCTTAATGTCATTTGTTTACTATTAAAATACCATCACGCTTCGCTATTCTTGCATTGCCAAACTATATCATTAAACTTTCAACTATAAACTGTTGTTTACCTGGTGCTACAAAATATACTGTAAGTTTTTTTATGGGCAGGGTCAGGAATTTATACTCTACTTTCTTCCCCCATTTGAGTTGTACCATGTTAAATCCATAGCAGGATTTTTATTTGATAATTGATTGTTCAATCCTATGTAATGGAATAGCTTTCATTTTTCTCATAAATATAAATATCATCCAAATTATGTGTCCTTCTTGAATAATGAAGACTCTTTAGGTTTGATGTTAACAAAGGAAAAGTGGCTTTGGTATGAACATGTATCTTAAGATTCCAAAATCCCCATCTATCTTACTGAGTCAAAACAGCCATAAACAGAAAGCTACTTTTTTAACTAAAATTTGCTGAATTACTTATTACAGAAAAATATTGCTAATTGTCTTCATTTCTGCAAAAACAATCTCATTAGCAACAATGTTATTGTGTAATTACCTAGAAATCTACCTATAAATACTGAAATGTGAAGACTTTAATATTCTTCTAATTTGCTTCCCTAATTATGGTAAATATCATTAGCTGCAATTTCACATACTCAGACCTTTAAGGTAATTATATGGCAGTAAGTCTCATCTTTATTTTGGCATTACTTACCAGAAATCAATGTGGTGAGTGAATATGAACAGGTGTAGATGCAATCTTATAGACTGTATTTGTATTACGAAAGAACAAGTATTTTAAGGGTCTCATAGTATTAAATTACACTTTATGTATACAGAGGACAGATACTGCTTACATACAAAAGAACCAAGAACCAGGATGAAAACAAAAAGTGGATTATGAGCAACCCAAATAGAAGCCCCATATTTTTACATGTGAAAATCACCCTTGAAGACAATCAGCAAGTCTATTCACACAATTGTAAAAGCACTGTTGTTTTTGGTCCTAGTCACACTAAATCAAGAATACCACAGCACAATGGGCATTAGTGCCAATGGAATCAGATGAATCAACAGGAGAAAAAAAAATTCCAACTGGCAGGCAGACGTCCAGTTGGGAGATCATAATATAAGACAGTGTTAGGTACATGTTCCCAAGAAGGGCTATTTAGCACTTAGAGAAAATTAAATCCAGGTATAATAACTGGTCCTTTATTCTTGAGAAAAGACCACACACTTGCCAAATGGTAACAAACAATCACTAAGAATGTAATTTTGCAGTTTAAGGAGAGATTTTATTCTATGCTCAGGGCCAATGGTCAACATCCGCTGTGATTGAATATGTCCATTTCCCTGCCACTTTTTGAAGAGTCTTTAGCATTATCACTGAATGCATTAAGTATTTTAATGTTTACATAAAATCGTTTAAGCTTTATAAAAAATCTTTACTGTAGTTTCTCTTTCGGTGGCAAATAGAAATATACACCGAGTGGCCAGATTATTATGATCTCTGAACGCAAAATAATCTGGCCACTCAGTGTGTGTGTGTGTGTGTGTGTGTGTGTGTGTGTGTGTGTGTGTGTGTATTAGAGGCCCGGTGAATGAATTTGTGCATGGGTGGGGTCCAGCCATCCTGGCCAGGGGGAGGGGACATGGGTGGTTGGCCGCCCGCCTGCCTGCTGGTGGAACTCCTGGTGGAGGGGACAATTTGCATATTCGCCTTTTATTATATAGGATATACAATGAGTGGCCAGATTATTATGCGTTCAGAGATCATAATAATCTGGCCACTCAGTGTATATTAAGCAGATTATCTTTGTTCTCATGCTTGTCATTCCAAATTTCACATAGGGTGACAGGATCTTTTCTAACCCAGGAAAAGGGAGTCTGTCCCTCATATGTGTTGTATCAGAGATGGATGCTCTCCAAAGACCTGTGCTACCATTATATTAGCAGAATGTTTGCTAAGGGCTGGCTGCCCAGCCAAGGACAGCATTTCCTTGTCCCTGCTTTCATTTCTTTCCCTCTCCCTTCCTCACCCCCTCGGTCTAGCTCCCTCCTTTGTGATACTTCCAGGCTGAAATGTAAGCAAATGAGCTTGCTCCCTCTCACCATATTCCTATGCCTTATTCACATGCCCAAATGCATAGGGTACAACAGAAATGATGCTGTTGTGATAACCTGATTATTATTTACCAGGAAAGTATTAAAGGGAAGGATAGACATGACATTTATACAGCTTTGCTAAAAGGCTGCATTTAACACTCTTCAAGTTTGTTCCCTGCTGATCAGTGGGGGAGGGGCTGGACAAAGGCAGTTTGGACGCATGCCCAGTAAGGTCTGAGTGATGTGGGAAGGTGCTTTCCAGTCAGTCACACCAGGAATATATTAGTGGCCAGGATGGGTGTGGCCACTGCAAGGGCAAGAAACCTGAATATAAACAAAGGACGTTTCCTCTCTCACTCTCTTAAGCAATGGGGCTCCTGACTCCTGTTGCAGGGGGTACGCTCCGCTATACCCACATGGCTCACGGCCATGTGGAACTCCACACAATGGACCAAAGGACTTGAATTAGCTTGGATGCTGAACCACACCTGCATGCAACATGGAACAGAAGCTCTGGACACTGGACCTTCTTTTGGCTCTTCTGGAACCCCAGCTGCCTCTCTTTCAGGATTGGTTAAGGGGCAGGGAACTTTGCAACCTGAGGAATGTAATTCCATGCAAATAAAGCCTTTTTCTACATCTCATTCTCCCATGGGGGCTTCTGAAAATTCTTATTTCAGTGGTACCCCTTGAACCTCGCTCTCATGAGCGATGGGGAAATTTGATCCTGCAGTAACAGAAGTATTGGTACATCCTTGAGACACAGATAGAAAGAGCCTGGATCCCTGAATCTCCATGTGGAAAACCAACTGCCACCCAGAAATGAAGCCCTGTGCTATAACATGTGAGCGAGCAATATGTTCTGTTGTGTGGGCCCTGTAAGCTTGGAATTTAACCCACAAGGTTTGGGATTTATTGCTTAATTTAACTGGTGTATTATTAATACAAGTTATATTTAATTAGACAGCAAACTTTTTTTAGAAGCTGCCAGTGGGGCTTCTCCTAAGCAATTTGCTAGGACCAGGGTACATGCCTATGCCCATGAGAAGGTAAACAGGGTTTAAGATTTTTTTATTTAGCACCAGGAAGTAGGCTAGGGATAGCACATTTCTACTAATCTGGATAGCTTCAGTCTCTCCAATATCAAGTTTGTGTAACCTTGGTTTTGTATAGAGCATGGTCTAGATTTCAATTATCCTGCACAGCATCTTCTCAGCTGCAATCACTGGAAAAAGTGAGAATAAGCTATAGAGCATCCTCTTTATATTAGTCTTTATTTTTTTGCAGATCTGGTCAAATCAACCCTGAATTTTTAACTTTCACAAGTCCTAGTGCTCCCCCCATTAAAAAATGTCAGATATTATTCCAATTCTGTCATTCCCTAGCTGTGACTTTATGAACATGTTATGAAAGTTCTCAGGATTCTGTCTTCACCTGTTCAATGGGAGAATTTGATCAAATTTTCTTTAAATTGTCTTCCTGTTACAAGCAATAGATGATATGTTTTATAAGTATAAATATGTGTGTATTTATATATAAAATATATAAATATCAACCCCCCTTTAAATTAATATAACATTGATAGATGTCATCTAGCTATTTATTGTTCTGCTCTAAATATTCTTGGATAATTGTGTAGTTGGTTCTTATTTCTTATTTCTTCTTTTTCTCACTTATTCCAATCTTAATCAGAGTCAAATGCTAAACTTCCATGGCATTCACATGTGCCTTTCCAACAATGTGAAGTTTTGGTCAAGATTAAGAATAATATTGTATGCCTACACACATATTTATATGCCACCAGACTGGGCTCACACACACATATTTGTTGAAAGTATTTGCTCTTTCTCTTCTGTCTTAAAGTAGAACATTTTAAGGAGGACCAAATAAAGTTATTTACTTTGTCATGAAAAAGATTAAATTATGTGAAAGCTCACTTAGGAAATTAAATTACCAGAACACCTTGTTCTCTAAGCAACAAAATATACCTTTTTTAAAATTTGTAATTGGTTTTCAGTTTGTAATACTTGGACCTATTTGCATCGGGCTCTCCAGAAATACTTTGCGCTATTTAAATGGCCAAATCCAATAAAACTCCATTGTTGAGCTCTTGAGAAAATAAAATGCCTACTTCTTATAGCATAGAAATGAGAATGTGATTGTTTTCTAAGAATGAAAAACTTTGAGCAACTGCCTCAAGCACAATTCAGTTTCGTATTTAATAGGTAACTCAACTGAAACTGAAGTAGCTACCCAAGGTAAACCATTGTTATAACATCAAGAAGAGCACACGATAGTTTTCAGTGACTACGCTCTCATTGAAAACTCTGGAGAAGGAAACAGTGAAGTGGTAGTAAATAAAAAAAGGAATTAGCATGAAAAAGTATGAACTGCTTGAATATTTTCTTTTGACTATTAAAAATGAATTATTTGGTAACTTCTTGTAGGTTGTTGATTAAAATGACATTATAACAGCCCTCGCCATTGTGGCTCAGTTTGTTGGGTGTCATAAAGGTTGCCTATAAGATTCCAGGTCAGGGAACATGCCCAGATTGTGAGCTGGATCTCCAGTAGGGGGTATGCAGGAGGCAGCTGATGGATGTTTCACTCTCTTATTGATGTTTCTCTCTCTCTTTCCCTCCTTCCTTTCCTCTCTCTCTAAAAATCAATAAAAATCTTTAAAAAATGACAATATTTGACCTTCAATTCTGAATGATAGCTTTGTTGGGTAGAGTAACCTTGGTTGTATGTTCTTACTATTCATCACTTTGAATATTTCTTGCCACTCCCTTCTGACTTGCATAGTTTCTGTTGAGAAATCAGCTGACAGTCGTATGGGTGCTCCCTTGTAGGTAACTGTTTTTCTCTTGCTGCTTTTAATATTCTCTCTTTGTCTTTTGTTTTTGGCATTTTAATTATGATGTGTCTTGGTGGGTCCTCTTTGGATTCCTTTTGTTTGGGGTTCTCTGCGCTTCCTGGACTTGTAGGTCTATTTCTTTCACCAGGTAGGGGAAGTTTTCTGTCATCATTTCTTCAAATAAGTTTTCAATATTTTGCTCTCTCTCTTCTTCTGGCACACCCATAATTTGGATGTTGGTATGCTTGAAGTTGTCCCAGAGGCTCCTTACACTATCTTCATATTTTTGGATTCTTTTTTCTTTTCCGGTTGGGTGTTCTTTGCTTCTTCGTATTTCAAATCTTTGACTTGATTCTTGCGATCCTCTAGTCTGCTGTTGGATCTCTGTATATTATTCTTTATTCCAGTCAGTGTATACTTAATTTCTAGTTGGTCTTTTTTCATATCCTCGAGGGTCTCACTAAATTTATCAGCGGTTTCTAGAAGATTCTTGAGTAACCTTATAACCGTGGTTTTGAACTCTATATCCAGTAGTTTGCTTTCCTCCATTTCTGTCATTTGTGACCTGTTTTTTTGTCTCCCAATTTTGGCTGCTTCCCTGTGTTGATAGAGTGGCTTTGTGTGCTAGGTGTCCTATAGGGCCCAGTGGCTCAGCCTCCCCAATTACCTGAGGTGGACACTCTTGGTGCACCCCTTTGTGGTCTGTGAAGGTCAGATAAAGAGCTTCACAGATAAGAAAAAGCAAAAGGAGTTCATCATTGCCAAACCAGTATTATATGAAATGCTGCAAGGTATTATTTAAGAAGAGGAAAAAGAAGAAAAAGGAAAAGATAAAAATTATGAACAACAAATACATATCTATCAACAAGTGAATCTAAAAATCAAGTGAATAAAAAATCTGATGAACAGAATAAACTGGTGAATATAATAGAATCAGGGGCATAGAAAGGGAGTGGACTGACAATTATCAGGGCAAAGGGGGGTTGGGGGGTGCAGAAAGAGACTGGACAAAGGTCGTACACCTATGGATGAGGACAGTGGCGGGGGGGGGGGGGAGGTAAGGGCAGAGGGTGGGGTGGGAACTTGGTGGAGGGGAGCTATGGGGGGAAAAAGAGGAACAACTGTAATAATCTGAACAATAAAGATTCATTAAAAAATTAAAAATGACAATATTATGAGATTTTATCAGTAGTCATGACTCCAATGCGATTTGCCTATTAGCATTGGAAGGTGTGAAAGGGCCATCTATTTGAGAACATTTTGTGTAAATTGCACTTAGCATCACTTCTGTTCAATGGCTGGCTCTTCTCACTACAAAAAATATCAGCTAAATTAGGTCGTGTTGCCTTTCTTCCTGCTGTATTTCCTGAGATTGGAATAGTGTCTTCATAGTAAGACCTCAATAAATGTTTATTAAGAAAAGCAGTATATTTCTGGTTTGCCAAGTAATAACAAATGCATTTAAACTACCATAATCCATAAAAATGTTGGTCATAAAATTACTGATGAAAGATTATGAAAGGTATAAAAAACTTTTTGGGATTCTGAAAATTTTGACTATCTTCCTTTTGGTGATGATGGTCATGAGTGTAAATATGTCATAACATTAAGTTGTATATTTAAAATATGTGTTATTTATTGTATGCCAATTATACCTCAACACAACTGTTAAAAATAAGACTAGAAAATATTGTAGAACAAAATATCAAATAAATTAATTGAATTGCTTTGGGAAATTATCACCAAATTTTTCTTATTTTATGTTTTTCTCATTTATCAAATAAACCACTATCATATTGGTGTTTTCGATCAGTGGGTTAAATTTTAGAGTCTCTAAAAGAGTGATTCCAACTCAGGGACCTTTTCTTCACCCAGGGACCCTTGCTTCAGTGCCAGTGAGTGTAACTATTAAATGGCAAAATATCTCAACTTACATGAGTCAAGTTCATTTTATATAAAATAGGTTATGCTAAAGAATATGAAGTATCTTGAAATTTCTCTAGATACTAGTTTCTCTTCATGCTTTGAATTGTTAGAAATCCATATACATTATGACATTAATGCTTTCATACTATGTGTTAAAACAAAGAGCAGTGCTTTGTAAGAAGAGTGTAAACAAGGTCTTAGGTATGAATTTTCACTTGTTACTCCCTGTCTTGTTTGAACATCAAGTTTACAACTCCTTATTGTCATAATTATTCATTATTATAATTACAGTGGTTCATGGGATAGATAAGCCCAAACAGAATAATGAAAAAAAATTGCTCACATTTGATTTTAGAATACTGTGGAAGCAAGGAAAATACGTTTTGATTAAAAATGGAAATTCACATGTGGACAATCACAATTAGCTCTGTGTCTAAGCTAACATAGGGTTCCTACCCTAATGTTGAGCTTATTGAGTTAACTAATGAAGCAGCAATGAGAGAGTCTTAGAATATCAAAAGCATATTTAAGACTTTATTAAAGAGACTCGGGAACAAAAAAAATGCACAAATTTTCATATTTCCAGATTCCCTTAATACAATATTATATGCCTAATGAAAACCACTTCCACAAGTCAAATCATTCAGTAAGTTTTCAACAAAGAAGAAACGATAAATTTATTTTATTTTATTTCATACACAATGCTAGGCCCCGAGGATATAAAATGGAGTAATATGTACTTCCTGCCATGATTTCTTGGTTGAGCATTCTGATGCTATTATTCAAGAGAGGATAATGATTTAGTCTCTCTATCATGAAAGGTGAATTTTTATGTAACTAAGAGTTTTTGTCTTGATTTTTACACTATTGTCTTTATGTAGTGTGTCCACATTTGTATAATGATAATAAGTACATGTACAAAACTCATAACTGTGAACAGACTTTCTCTATAAACTCCTACAAACCATAAAAGGACCTACGTTTTGTGGGCATTAAGACACTTATTAATAAGCACACAGTTCCAGAGTACTCTTTCATGGTAGGTACTGTACTGGTTTTTCAGATGTGAAAGTTGGCGATTGTTCACAGCATTTAAAGTCACAGGATCAGGAATCAGACTACTCAGGTTTATTTCCAGGGCAGTAGTTTTCTACCTTTGTGATTAGAAAGAAGTAACTTCATCTTCCCTAGTCTCTGTTTCCTCTTAGGTAACTTTCCCTCTTCACAGAGCTGTTGGAAAATATAAATAAGACAATGAGAATAATACCCTTAACAGAGGGTCTGAATTAAACATCAGCCCTCCTAATGAACACTAAGTATTGGAGGCCTAGGGGTCAGCGAAGGTGTCACGCACACCCTTCCCTGTTTTAAGCAGCATCCAGCATCCTTTTAGGGAATCCTTTAGGTGGGTGTCCTTCTGCAGCAGCGATGGGTCTCTGTGGGCCCTTTCAGCAGACTGTGTTCTGACTGGCACACCAGGGATAAGGCATGGCCCATGTGAACAGGCTTTCTCTATAAACTCCTACCAACCCACAAAATGGCCTAGGATTTGTGGGCATGAGTGTGTGGCGGGTATTTTATTGGTCTAAGCAGGTCAAACAGATTTTTTTCCCAGCTTGCCCAAAAAGCCAAGTAGAGAATAAGGGGCAGGAACAGTGGGCCAAATGGATGGTTGGAATGTCCATTGCTAGGGCTCGTCCCTGAACAGAACCCATGGCTCTAATTTTAGAACATACATAATTTTCTTTTTCCCACCTTTTAGAGACCCTTTTGTCTTCCTTCGTTTTTATCCTGGGAACATCCTGTATTCTTCAAGTAAAACCCCTTTTAGATTAATTTAGCCAGAATTGGTTTCTTTACAATGCAAAGATTAAATAATAGTCCCAGTTCACACGGCTACAGTTTTTCATGGTTTATCATTAAATGAAAGCTAAGTTTAAACAGATGGAACCTTAGTTTGACTTTTAAAAGAGGTGAATTGTAAGTAAATTGTATTTGATTTAGATATCTCCTCCACAAGAAACTGCTCTGATCAAGGTCACTAATTCTATTTCAGGTTTTGCTTTGATTCTACTTCATTGACTCCACTTGAAGAATATCTCCACAATTATTTTTCTTTTTTTTTTTAAGAGTTTTTTTTTTTATTGTTTGAAGTATTACAAATAGCAGTACATATGTCTCTTTTTTTTTGCCCCATTGACATCCCTCCGGCCTCCCCTACCCCCCAGCACATGCCTTTACCTGCCGCCCCCCCGCCCCGTCCCCAGTGTCTTGTATCCATTGTATGCATGCGTACAAGTCCTTCGGTTGATCTCTTACAGCACCCCCACAACCTCCCCTGCCTTCCCGCTGTAGTTTGACAGTCTGTTCAATGCTTCTTTGCCTCTGTATCTATTTTTTCCCCATTTCTTTCGTTTAAAAAATCTTGCCTCTGCAGACTAGAAATAAACATATAATAACAAAAAATGTTTGAGTCCCAATTTCAATGTCCAACAGTTCTGAGTCCCGTTTCAATGTCAAACAGTTCCTTATGTGTACATGTCAGCAATGATATCTGGATGGTGGGCACATGGTGGCAATGCAGGTCCGACCCTCTCTGGTTTGGTCCTAGGCAACATGCTGCGATGCACAGCTGCTGACTGCTAGCGTGGCAAAGCGTCATCAGTGTCTTCCATCTCTGGACTGTTTCTCCTCTTGTCTTCGTGGTTGGAGCAGACCTGTCAATTCCTCTCTGTTGCAGGAATCCACATGGTCTTGGAGTTGTTTTCTGAAAATATACAAACATATTCTCGACCAAAAGTTAATAAAGGAATCTTTTCTATATAATTGATTTGGGATCCTTTTTATTTTTGCCCAAACACTTTTCCTTTGTCTTATTTAGACACCATGTATGTTTTTCATGGGTGTCTTGCTGTTAACATTACAAATGAAAATTAATTTTGTAAAGTAAAAATTTTCTAGATGTAATTTACTTATAGGATATTTTCCCTTACATGATATTACCCTACTACCCTCCCTTTTTTGATTAATGGAGGCTTTTGTAAATTTTATAATGCAGTCTTGATAACTTTAAATTTTAATATTTTGCACAAAAATATGACTGCTTTAGGTTCATTGCATGTTCAGAAATTTTACCATGGGATGAACTACCAATAGAAATTTTAGTTACTACTTTAGGAACAGCTTTTTGTCCAGTACAATTAAATTTTCTTGAATATTCACTTATTTCAATTAACCTATTTAATTTAATCTGAAAACTTGATTCTTATTTTACTGTCAAATTTAATACTCTACCAACAATCATAGTATACCCTGTAAATATTAGTGGAAAGGACTATTGGCATTCTTGAGTAGGCCCTGAGCATTCCTGGTGCTAGGCTGGATTTAGATATAGGGCAGCTGCTGTTGTCCAAGTCTCTGTCTGTTACCTGGGTCCCAATCTGAGCTGGGCCAAGTCACTGTTTGTCACAATTATTTTTCTTAAGAAATATATATTTCTTTTCAAGACAATTAATTGTTCAGAAATAATGTACTGAAAACCTTCCAAGCAAATTCCTTTTATTTCCATTACTGTTGTTGGACCTTGGTAATAAGCATAAACATTAGACTAGAGTTGGGCTTCATGGGTGGTTTTTTATTTATTTATATTTTTGCCATTTCTTCATCTGTTATGCCCATGCAGTGTGGCGCAATTGCAGGCATTCTGTTAACCATGAAGTCAGAGTCCCGGTTATTTGCTAATGAACTGATACTGACTTCATTTTCTGCAAGCTGGCAATGCTTTAGAAGTCGTTGTTACCTCATTTTCAAAATGAGCGCCAATGAACCTTCTCTGCTGCAGATATGGCAAACAAACAAACAAAAAATCAATTTAAAAATCTAATTGGTGTAATAACACCTGGTTTTAAATTACTAGCCTGGCTTGAGGCCAAGTGCTCCTTACCCTCTAGAGATCTGACTGTAGGCTTCTTTCCAGATAGGACTGCCCTGGGGTAGGTGAATAAGAAACCCATGGGGAGAAGCAGTAGATCTGCATTTCCTAGCACCACCTCAGGTCACTGGGTTTTGATTCTACTGTGTGATTCAATTATGTAAATATTTTTGAAAGCCTATTAAATAAAAATGTGAGGAAATAGTAGGGTAATGTTTTTTGTTGTTGTTTGTTCATTCTTTCCCTCCAACCTCCTCTGTCCTGGCAAAAATGTTGTCTGATTTGTCATGTGTTTATTCAGAGAAATTATCTAGATAATAATATAGAATAGAAAGAAGGCTAAACACCAACCTATGAAATTATGTAATTTTTTCAAGACATATTTGTATTGATTTCAGAGGGGGAGGAGAGGGAGAGATAGAAACATCAATGATGAGAATCATTGATCAGCTGCCTCCTGCAGGCCCTCTACTGCAGATCTAGCCCACAACCCAAGCATGTACCCTAACCAGGATTCAAACCCTGACCTCCTAGTTCATAGGCCAATGCTCAACCACACCAGCTGGGCAAAATGATCTAGTTTTTACTTGTGTTACATGCACATTTGAGAACTCTACATGGCACTTCTTGAAGTCAATGCTTCTCCTAAAGTGCCACTTGAGGTTAGGGTAGGTGATGCCCTTAGTGAAGATCAGAATCACCAGGGCCTTAGAAATAAACTATTATGTTTGACATTGGACCTTAGAAACAGTCTTGAAATCTTTCCAGGTGAATTCTCTGCTTCTCTCTACAGAATTGAAGAACAATCTGTTAAGAAACTTTAATTCTTCCTGTAATGATAACTTGAGGGGTTATAAAATACAAAGTGGGCAAATTAAGCCTGAGAAGCTAGGTCACATGCTTGAGGTCATATCTTACTGAGAAGCTCGGTCAGCTCACAATCCTATGAGTTAATAAGTATTATTTAATTCCTCTGAGCTTCCATTTCTCATCTGTAAAGTGGAGAATAAAGTCTACTCTGGTGGACATTTTTGGGAATTAAGTGAAACATTTATAAAGAACCTACAATTATATCTGGCTCATAGATGTGCTTGTAGTAATTTTTCCCACAGTCTCACAATTGAAAAAGGAGAAGAACCAGGAGATCACTATTTGATTCCCGGTCAGGGCACATGCCTGGGTTGCAGGTTTGATCCCCAGTGTGGCAACCGATCAATGATTCTTTCCATCACTGATGTTTCTATCTCTATCTCCCTCTTCCTTCCTCTCTGAAATCAATACAAATATATTAAAAGTAATAATAAATAAATAAAATAATAGAAAATCTATATGAATATTTCCAATATATTAAAATAGTTCTTTTAGTAATAATCCTAACATTGTAACTTTTATTGAGGATGGTGTTTTCAACTTAAAAAAAACTCCCAATCACAGTCATGTACTAAATTAAATTGCCATCTGCTCATCTGAAGATACATACATAAATGAAAGTCAAGGATAGGACAGTGTTAATGGAACCTGACAAGTAAATTATTAACTTGTCAGTCTTCTTTAAAAAGAAGAATATTAGCATATTTTTCTGATCAGTTAGATAAAACTTTTTCTGTGCAAATAACTCATAATTTGGTTGTAATGCAAGTATGAGTCTGTACACACCTCTTTTGCTTTTGTACTAAAGTTGGATTTAGAAAATAGAATGATTTCAATTATTCAGCACTACAGTTGTCCTCAGATCTTCACAATTGTTATAACTCAAGACCCAAACAGAGTGAAAAAAGAGTCCTCAGCTCCGAAGAAATTGTAAAGATAGTAACAAGTATTCAATGGACAGATAACAGGAAAAGAGTAGGATGAACATGAGACAGCTGGCATGTGGCAAGGCAGAAGCTGAGAAATGAGTTCCATCAAAATGAAAGATGAAAAATATGATACATTTCATAGTTACCTATTTTTGCTTTGAAGTTTGGATGGGGAATGCTGCCGTCTTTTTGGTCACATTAGGGTGCAGTGAATAGATATTCATCTGTAAGTTGATATTACCATTCCTTTAGCAATGTTGTAAGAGGCACTGCTGGCTAGTAATTGAGAATGCAAGCTCTTGAATGTGGATGAAAAACTGTATTAAAAGCCATTTCTTTTCATTCTGGATGTTTTCCATTAGTTGAACATGACTATTTTTTGTATTATTTTTATTTGTTGTTGATACTATTACAGATGCATAACCGATAGAACATGACTATTTATTTCTTTATTTCAGTTTTTATATCTGGAAATTAAAGAAGTCTACATCATATGGAATCACCTTCCTATGATTAAAAAAAAGACAAATAGAACATTTAAAGTGTTTAAAATCCAGTGGCTGGTAGACAATATGAGCGCAATAAGTAATTGAATCATTGTTTATTGAATTTTTACCATCTACTAGGTACCATATCTAAAATTTTATATGATTTATGTCATTTATCTTTTATATATTTGGCTTGGTAGAATATACTTTTCTTTTAAAGAGAAGAAACCAGAGAAGCAGTCAACATCCATAATTTGCCCAAGTTTCTCCAGAAGTGGTAGAACTTTAAACCACTATCTCTGGAAGTTATTGGACCCATAGGGTTCTGACCTTCAAGTCTTAGCACTACCATTTCCTTTATTCCCCATGGCCTTGCTGCAATTCCATCCTGCCTGTCTCATTTTAAAGATTTACTGCTCTTTCTGCAGCCATTATTACACATTATTTAAAACCACTTTATAAAACTTTTCTGTGGCGTTTTCTACACATTTGTCTTCTCCTCCAGACACTTTACTGATTACCCTAAAGAGAGAAAATCAGTCATAAAATATTTACATTGCCACTTCACTCAGCACAGAAATAATATGCAAGTGCATTATTACAGCTTCTAAATAAAAAGCAAAATAATACAGCATAGGTTATATTGTGCTACACAGAAATTCAGATTAGGATTTACATCTAGTGCATCATTCAATCTTTAGTGTCTAGACTATTTAAATGATTGAGGAAACTTCCCATTTAACTAAATGGGGAAATAACCCCAATGAATTATAAAGAATTTTACTTTATTCAAGACTTTTTAATGAAAGGATTGTTTATAAAATGTCTTTGCCCATTAAAATTTTTCTCATTTTTCCATTAACTGACATATGACTCTAAATAACTAAAATTTCTGAAAATAGGAAAAAAAAATCCCTTGTATCAAACAGTACTTGTTCTTGTTCAGGTATAATAATTTGGATTTACAGTGAAATTGATTAATTTCTCAAGTTGCAGTTTTCTCCCTACATTGAAGTTGAGTTAGTAAATAAAGTTCTTGTAATAAAAATAGAGGAAACAGGGCCTTTGACCTAACCAATCCAATTTTAGATTTGGATTACACCACTTGCATGAAGCTGTTCTTTTGTGTAGAGAGCTGTCACAATGATTGGACTTTATTTTGGAAAAAGCCAGATGTTTAGATCATCTACAGCAGCAAAGAATCACAGTAGAAATATGTTCATATGTCTGTGTATGTGAGAGAGAAAAGCTCTCTTTAAATAGCTATTTTCCAACCAATTAATTAATAAGCATTTATTTACTACATGCTCTATACAAAACACTGATAAATGTTATTGCATATTGCATAGTTATAGAATAGTTGGTGCAATATAAACTTACACTAAAGGTGCAAAAACTTGAATAAAAATGTATAAACACAAAATATTACAGTTTTAAAATGAAGGCGGTGGTAGCATTTAGCATGATTGCTTTCCTAATTGACAGTGTCAACAAACTTTAATGGGGGTTCAAAAGGGGACACTATTTTTGGCATTATGTTTTACGAAGAAGACCTGAATTTTTTGCCCCTGTCCTTGGTCATAGCCACATCTTCCCAGAGGTTGCAGGTAATCTTCTCAGTTGCTGCTTCTCTGCTTCACATGAAGTCTTCTAATCTATTCTGTCCTTCTCTCTCTCTCTTTCTTAATCCTGCCATTCTTCTCTGCCTGTCCCCATGAATTTGACACCTTGGATCTTCTTAGCTTTCCAGCATTGGGACCACCCCTGATAGGCTGCTTTTGCTTTGCACAGTGCCCATTCTGTAAGGCCTTTATGGATCTGTCACAGGTACATTCTTTCTTTGCCTCTTTCTCTAAATTACATGCTTCCCTTTGAAAATGAAATAATTCCCTGACCCTGGGTAAAATGATCTGGGATCAGACATATTTCCCTGGTCATGTCTTATAGCCTACTAACAACACCAAGCCAAACTAGTTTAGCTGCTTGATCCAGAAAATACCAGCTGGTGGAAGATCAGACTCAGTCCAGTAACCAGTTTAATATTCAGGACTAATGACTAAGCCTTTTCCTCAAACAATGCTTTTCAAGACTCTCATCCCACTTTGCCCATCAATAAGTCTTACTCTAGTCCAACCATTTCTCCACTTTCCAAGACACACATTAAAAACATTCAGCTCAGGGCTGAAAAGTAAATTTCTTTACTTTTGAAATACTAAGACTCTGTCAAGGTGGTATTCTTCATTACTACAGTAGACCCAATAAATAGTTTTTTTTGGAGAGTAAGTAGTCAATACTTTCTAAATGAGGTTTCCTTTCTAATTCTATACACTTTTCAGCCTCTAATTTGATCTCAGGTAGCATTGTAACCAGTAATTCAAGCAGTAAAAATTTGAATGTTCATAAAGTAATCACATCCTATAAGGCAATATGGAGGAAAGAGAAAGAACAATAAATGTTAAGAGGATTCTAAAATCCATAACCAACTGCAGATTCTGGTTTTAAGACTGAACTCTTTAGTTCTAAGTCTAAAATTACAAGTTTCCCTATGGAATCTTTCATGAGCATTATTACTTCTTGAATTTAATATGTAACTGTAGTCATAATATACCAGACATAAATCCAAGAGTCTTACATATATTGTTATATTTTATCTTTACAACAAACCTTTAAGGGTTTTATTTTTCCCCATTTTAAGATTAAGCAAGCTAAATCACAGAAAGATTAAGTAACTTGAGTTTAGGCACAAAAATAGTAATTGTCATAGCCAGGAATAAACTCCAGGTGGTGTCATTCATAAGAACTGAGACTTTAAGCCTTTATGGTATACTACCTTCTTGAAAGGTATGAAGTTCTGGTTTGCCTTAAAGTGGCATATGAACACAAAGAGTGTGACCACATTTAAAATATTCACCAGATGCACCGGATGGATGACAAATGATTTATTGTTTTTATATTATGAATTTAAATATAATTTGCCCAGCTGGCATGGCTCAATGGTTGAGTATGGCCTATGAACCAGGAGGTCATGCTTTGATTCCTGGTCAGGGCACATGTCCAAGTTGTAGGCTCGATCCCCAGTAGGGAGCAGGCAGAAGGCAGTTGAGCAATGATTTTCTCTCATCATTGATGTTTCTATCTCTTTCTCCCTCTCCCTTTCTCTCTCTGAAATCAATAAGAACATATTAAAAATAAACATAATTTAATAGTTCTCACTGTTATCAATTGTGCATGCTACTATCCTATATAATCCTATATAACAAAAGGCTAATATGCAAATTGACCGAACAGTGGGAAGACTGGTTGCTATCATGCACACTGACTACCATGTGGCAGACACTCAACGTAGGAGCTTTTCCCAGCCCACAGGCCTGATAGCCCGATTGGGGCCTGCCAGCCAACTTCTCAGTCCCTTCTCCCAGCAGGCAGGCTCCTATTGCCCAATGGGACACAGGAAACCAGGGGTGGGTGTCAGCGGATGCAGGTGGTGCCAGGTCAAGGCCCCCACCCTGCCTGTCACCCCACACACAGAGGGCAATCTGTGGCGGGGGGCGGGGCTGGTGAGTGAGTGGGAATGGCCAACCTCTCGGTCCCTCCCCTCGGCCAGCAGGCTCTGATTGCCTAATGGTGAACGGGGAAGCAGGAGTGGGCGGTGGCACCTGGGGAAGATGGCCCTGATCCCAGGCCAGACCTAGGGACCATACATGTGCACAAATTTCATGTGCCAGGCCTCTAGTCTTGTATAACTTTATGTAAAATGCACAAGCATCTTTTGTTTGAAAATCCTAAATATATCCATATATTAACACCATCTAACATTTTGTTTTTATATTTCCATGTCAAATTTGAGTGGTTTAAAATGAAAGTAATACCTAATCTATTTTTAAACTCTTGATTATAGTCATAACCATAAATTGCTTATTTTTTTAAAAAGTACAAGGATAATAAAAATGACTAGAATGGATATAACAAAATTATTTTTGTCACTCTGTCCTCATTTCAGAGTCTTCCCTGATGTTATTTTGATTTAATTGTCCTTATGTGTATGTTACTAGACATGATGGATTAAAAAATAAACCACAGTTATGATTAAGGTTTGACAAGGTGGCTTATAATTAGTATTAATAAATTTGAATATACAGTATGATCATAATTTAATATATGGAATTGCATTTTTGAAGTAGGAATATCCTCTGGTATTTAAAATTTTTTGAATTGTACTTTTCTTTCAGTTTACATTAATTATTTGGTAAGAGCAACATAATCCATTTTAGGAGCATTAACATAACCTCTAATCATAAGATAATGCTCATGTCCTCTTCTCTATGGTATTGTAATATCTCCTAACTTATTTTCTTGCCTCTAGTTTTTCTGAAATTCTCTCTACATTGGTGTCAAACTGATTTTTTTACAACATAAGAACAATATTAAACCCCTTTTAAAAACCATCCACTGACAAAAAAGTAAAATTTAAATTTCATGGCATGACCTCTAATTTCCTCCACATTTGAACAATAACTGCCTGGTATTAAAACCATTCAGGATTACTTCCTTTGTCTAAATTAATGTATTTATTTTGTGTCCTTGCACTTTGCTCCCATTATTCCTTTAGCTTGACATTTGTTGTAATCTCTAGTACTCTATACCTTTTATCTTCAAAGTCTACTACCATTGAAAGCTTGATGATATCTACCTAGTCAAAATTAGATGTTTGGTGTTCCTTAGACCTTTTAACATCTCTTCACTGAACATGTGATTTTTGTTTGTTTGTTTTCTTGACCTATATTATTTACATAACCACTCTTTACTCTTGAAGACAGGAAAATATTTTGTTCATTTTACATCAAAGACAAGTAACCACAGTGCCTTCAAAAATTGGTGTTTTTATAAAAGTTAAATTGTATTGAATGATGGATTCTCATTTATTTATTATTTCTCAGGATTCTATGTGAATAGTATGGCTTGTACTATTTTGGAAAAAAAATGACTAACCCCAAAGAGTTTAAAAATTTTGTACTATTAAAAAAGATATATAAACTAAAATGTTTTATTTAACTTCACTTAAATAAAAAAGTAAGAAAAATTAGAACGTAGTTTCTAAAGATAAGTGTAGAAGAATAAAGCATGCTTTATTTTTTCAATAAAAGTTTAATATGAGAAATATAATTTTAAAAGTTTCAGCATGTTATTATAATTCCAATAAAGAAGGCCAAATATCAAAGTTAGAATATTTACTTTTATGACAAAGAAAAAGAAAAGTTTGGTTGTGATAAATAATTAAGCATGTAATATAAATGAAAGCAACTACAATATGTGTAAGTTCTAACAAATTTTATACAAATGTTATGGATCATGAATTCATATGACTATTTATTCAGAAAATTTAGAAATAAACTAAAATGTACTTAAAATAATATATATATATATATATACATATATATATATATATATGTGTGTGTGTGTGTGTGTGTGTGTAATATAACACTGAAGGAAATAATAAAAATAGTACTGGTATTAATATTTGAAAATTAAATCAAAATTTATAGTAATCAATATTAAAAATGGGCTAACTCCAGGAAGCCCCAAACAATGGCAGCAGCCTAAATACATGCCCTTCCCCAAATCCATCACAAATAAAACATAAGCATCAAAAACAACACACATGAAACCACCAAAAAGCCAAGATTTTGTCTTCTAAATGCCCATTTTTCCAAGAAAGGAAACCAGGGCTCCTAGATAAGTGGCTGACTCTCTGTGGGGGAAAGGCAAATGAAAAGTGAGCCTGAACCATCCTCTGGTTTCAGAAAATAAGGAAGTGCTTCAGAAATGATGAACAAGTGTCAAAGACACATTTGCTTCTTGCCAAACTGAAGCAATAAGCCATTGGATTTAACTTCATACATGGGGCAATAACAGCAGCAACAAAACAGACAGAATATATGAACTAATGACTTCAAGTCAGTGGACTTGAGGAAATGAAGAACAGGGACCCCTGAGAGATGGGAATAAAATAAGGTTGAGTACTATACAATTGCTTCTGCATTCAACTTTGAGGTACTTTGCAGATCATAGCTGAGGAAGGGGACGGGGGTGAAGCTTAGACTGAGCTCACAAGGCTCCTAGAGTTAAAGGTTATGCCACTGAGAGTCAAGGGCAGTTAAGATGGCTAGAGTTTACAAGGCAGAGTACTGCCGATGGATCTATCTGAGGGTTGGGGCATGCATTCAATATACCAGCAGTACACAAGTGTTCCCAGCTTTGTCTTTCTGTTGAGTTCTCTCTTTTTTTTGTTTTGTTTTGTTTTTGTGTGTGTGTTTGTTTGCTTGCTTTCTGTTCTTGCACATGGACTCACATTCAGCCAGGAATGCATGCATGACTTTCCAGGCTAAGTGTGTATGCATCCTTGTTCACGTCCACAGCCTTCCAGACTGCCCCGTTGAGTTTTGGACTAGTCTGCCAGTTTCTTGCTTTTCCTAATCAGGATGGCAGCCTGAGGATAGCTGCAGCATTGGCCTCGGCCATTCATTTTGCATTGTTATTGCTATGGTTTCCCACACCCAGGGCCATGGAGTTCTACTGCTCACTCCAATTGCCATCAGCCCCTTCCTTCACCAAACTGGTTTTCAGAGCACTGCGTTGTCAATGTGGAGATTGGTAGGCGGGTATCAGGAGAGTATGGAGTAGCCACCAGTGAATGCTGTACAGATTTTCACTCTTCTTACCTTCATTCCAGTTATTTGTCTTGAATAATTCCTTTCAACTTGTTATTTACCTCAATTCTAAGACCTGTTTTTGGTCATTTCATCTAGTTTGACCATTGATTTGTGAAGAGGGGTATTTTTAAAAAATATATTTTTTTATGATTTCAGAGAGAAATGGAGAGAGAGAGAGAGAGAGAGAGAGAGAGAGAGAGCTAGAAACATCAATGGTGAGAAAGAATCATTGATAGGCTGCCTCCTGCACACCCCCTACTAGGGATCCAACTGCAACCCAGGCATGTGCTCTGATCGAGAATTGAACTGTGACTTCCTGGTTCATAGGTCATTGCTCAACCACTGAGCAACACCAACTGGGCAAGAGAAGAATTTGTGTGTGTCTCTCTCTCAGTCATTCTGTAATTCTTTTGTTAGAGTCACTGTCCGCTAGCTGCAAACCCCTGGCTGCCATTTTTAGTCAGCATTGATAATAAAATCATGATGGGAAACCTGAGAAGCCCTTAATTAGGAGAAAGCCAACCATCAAATTATTTATAATAAAGGTTTCATGTGTACAGCTGGAGAGGCATCATATGAATCTCTAGATGTCTGTTCTTTTTAGTCTCAGCTCAGCTCCAAACAATGTGTGTGGGCATAGGTCCTTCACTTTCTATCCAATCTCAATTTCCTTTTATAGAACAAATATAAACATTTCCTCATACAAAACAGAGGTGTTTGCCTAGATTTTTAACAAGCTTTTATCTTAGGAAGTCTATGGTCTCATGAGAAAATAGATAGAATGTCATTTTTCACAACCAATATTTAGAAAGACTAAAGTAAATGGGGCTGATGTATAAATAGTCTCTAACCTAGGGAGGCAGAAAATGGGAATGAATTCCTATTGCTCCATGGGAATATTGATAATGCAATCAATGTTTAATTTGAGATGCATGTTGGTTATACATAACTAGCCTTAGATGTCAATTATGAGAAAGGGGTACTTACCAGAAATCTTTATATTCAAGACATTATATAATTGGGTGGGAGAGTATGAGAAAAGTGCTGGGATTATATCTCAGATATAATGACATTGAGCTGGCAGGAGATAGGCTAATATATCTTTTGAATATTGAAACTCAGTGCTCCCCAGGCTGGATATTGTGCGGTGCGAACATCATTAAGTTGAACAATGTCCTCCAAAATTTTCCTTAAATGATTTTAATTTCCTTAATTAAAATGACTAAATATAAAATTGCATGAGGGTTAAAAGGTCAAATGCTTGCTCTATTTTAAGAAGTGTAACACTACTCAAATTGAGTGATTTATTATAAAGGAAAGTAAATTTAATTATTCATTTGAGGAAACTGCAAAAAATTATCTTTGGTATTTATAGTCACTCTTAAATACTGGCATTTGATACCAAATTTGCCCTAGCATTGGTCCCTGGATTGTGATATAGTGTACTGTATAAATATAATTTTTTTTCTGGATGCCCAATACTGGGAAAAAAAAAATCAAGGTTTCCTAATCACTCCAAAATGGTCATCATAAAAAATAATTAATATTTGCATATGTTTATATTCTCTGTTATTTCTCTAAGCACTACTTTCTGCAGTAAAGAGAAACAATGTCAATATGTAGAAATGTACCATAAGCATAAAATACACATGGAATTAATACAAATCAATGGATCAAGTGAACAGATCATCCTAAAATATTATTTCAGTAAACATTCAAACAATTAGTCATTGGGTTCCTAACACATGTTTATTAATGGGCAAGTTGCTACATAGCACTAATAATAAATAAATAATACAAGAGTTTAGCTATTTATACTTTAGTTAAAATCATGTTAAGATTGTATAGTTTATTGTTTTCTGTACATTGATTTTAATGTGCATACTAATTCTCTGGGGATTTGTTAAAATGAAATTCTAATTTAGTAGATATGGGGTAGGATCTGAGATTTAGCATTTCCAATAAGCTGCCAGGTGATGCTAATGCTGTTGATTCACGAACCAGACTTTGAGAAACAAGAGCGAGAGAACATCTTCCATGTTCTTAAGCAAAAGGTCTCAAGACATTTAGAATGCATATATTGATGATCATATTTGTGTATAAAATTTTTCTTATACCATATTCTTAATAAATGAATGTTTTAGGAAGATTATACAGAAAATAAGTAACAATAAATTATACATCCTTGTGCTTTATTTTTTTATGATTTACTAATTATATATTTGTTTAGCTGTAGTCTTTCCAAGTTAGAAAGCACATTTTATTGTTATTTGTATCTCATACTTATGTTTTATTCTCCATCAACTAACCCATCCTACATAATAAAAGGCTAATATACTAATCGACCGAACGGTGGAATGACCGGTCACTATGATGTGCACTGACCACAGTGGGAGCACCACTCAGCCAGAAGCCAGGCTCATGGCTGTCAAGTGCAAGGGAGGTGGTGCTAAGAGTGTCCAACTGCTGGCTTAATCGGACATCCTCTAAGGGCTCCTGTTCTGTGAGAGGGTGCAGGCCGGGCTGAGGGACCCCCCTGAGTGCACAAATTTTGTGCACCGGACCTCTAGTTGTTTTATTAATGAGCAACAAATGCAGAGGTGTCTCCTTTGCCAAAACATGCCTGACAAATCCGACTTAAACTAGAAATGTTGGAAGGGACATTAAATAAGCCAAGTTCAAAGAAATTATTTTTCTTTCAAAAATAAATCAATCTGGCCTAATAAGTCATTAAGAAATGTAAAAAATAGAGTTTTTTTTTCCTATTTGAAATTAAAAACATTAAAAAGCTTTAAAAACTTGGGACATGTATCCCCTTTAATGTTTGTCGCATGAGTTCCTTACAGATCACGAGAATTCTCGTGTTTTCATATTACACAGTATTTTACAAAGTATCATACTTTAAAAAGATATTAGCTTGTAAGAACATGTGATAAATATCTTCAAAATACAATGGGTATTTAATTTTAAGGTGTGCCTTTAACATAAAGTAAAACGTTTTTTGTACTCATTCAATAGAAACTTCTCTGGCCACTGGGTAAAGCTAGCAATAAAACTACTGCTCCACAATGTATTAAGATTGGTATTTCTGCTGAACACTAATTTTGTTTGTTTGTTATTACTTGGGCTGTTTTCTTCTACTTTTTTTCTGGAAATATTTTAATAATAGTCTGAATCCACTCAGTCTTGGCTTTTGCCTTTAACTCTCACCTTTTATCCTCCCTTTTTACTGGCTTGGGCACTTGACTATGGTATTCCAAATCCTAAATATCACCAGACTATTTATGAATGGATTCTTCTCTTAGATTTCATCTTGGTATGAAATATTAGGATAGCTGATATACTGAAGGAAAAAAATGAAAATCAAAACTTCATTAGAGTTAGTTTCTCTCTAGGGGTTGGCAATCACTTCAAAATTGGTAATCATTGCAAATGACTAAAATGTTACTCTTAAATTGATTATAAACAACAGGAAGTCATGGGGCAGCTTCCCTGATGAATGACTTCACTTTACCTCCCACCCAACCAAGAGTGAGAGGAGATGTGTGTTCAGCATTCCTTTCCTGGCAGAAAGGCAGACTCCACACTTCAGCCCCCGTGTGAAGATCTTAGTAAGAGAGTCAGGTGGAGGGCTTGAAAAATGCACAGTATCACCATCTGGATTGGAATAAGTGGTACTGAGAGAAATCCATTTTCTTTAAGAAAAAGATGGAGGGACACTGTCTGGAAAATCAATATATTTTTATAGCATTAGGTACTCAAATTACCTGTGTCAAGTTTTCAACAGAGTCTCATACATTCAGATGGATGCAATTAAAATGTTGTGGTTCAGTATGCAAGATGAAGGAAACAAGAGGAAAATATTAAGTCAGGAGATAGAACAGTCTGGTCATAAGGGAAGAAAAAACTCATTGTTGGGGTGGAGATTGGTTCCCCCAGGCAAAAAGGTAATTTTTATTGTTTGTGTAGATCTAACAAGGCGTTGAAATCCATGATTATGTGAAAAAATCTGCTGGGTTTAATAAAATTCTAACCCATAGTAGTAAAAGAATGCATACACAGAAAAATTATTCTGTCAATCACCAAAATATGTAACGCTATTATCTGCTTCAAGTGGAAAGAGAAGAGCAAAGGATCAGATCAGCATGAGCAACCTGTGTTACTTTGGATGCAGTAAATGACAAAGGGTTATAAGAAAAAAACGTAATTGGTATTTCAGGTGAAAGCCATGTGTTTTCTTCCTCTAAGCAAAAAACACACATAGAGGTTAGACCAATCTGACAGAATTAGGTCAGCAACTGCCTTGCCTCAAATGTCTGCAGGGTCACTTGGATGATATTAACCAGTAAAGTAGGCCAAATATATATGAAGGTTTTGTTCTCATAGGAAGTTATCTGTAGGAATGTTACCCAGTTCCATACTACTCATTGTTTAGGAGTAGACATGAGATGATCTACTTTGTGAACATCCTCTCTGTATAATCTCCACCACTGGAGTGTGGGCAGGACTGTGAAGAGGATGAATTTTACACCATAATTAGACTATGTTTTATGTCAAAGTGAAGGGATTTGTCAGGTATTAGTCCCAACTGAATTGATTATGAGTTAATTAAAATTGAGATAATCTTAGGTGGGCCAGATCTAATAAGATGAGCCCTTCAAAAGAAATGGGCTTTTCTTGAAGTCAGAGAGACATGAAGTAGGTAAGAAATCTGCTGGATTTGAAAAACAAACAAACAAATAAATAACAACCAGCTAAGACGTGAGAGGGTCTATAGAGAGGTCATGTGGCAAGGTGCTGTGGGCAGTATTAAGAAGCTGAGAGTGATGCCCCACTAATAGCAAGCAAGCAAAATGGAACCTCTGTCCTATAACTACCAGGGATTAAATTCTGCCACCAACCTGAAGCAGCGGCATGAGACGATTGATCCTCAGAGGATAGCCAAGCCATGCAGACATATTGATTTCAGCCCTGTAAGGCCCTGAACAAGAACCCAGCTAATATTTGTAGACTCCTGATCTATAGAATCTAGGAGATAATAAATGTTTTAAGCTTCATAATGGTACCATCATTTTGAAAGAGAGTTTAGCAATGTCTTAACAGGGTGAACATAATTTTACCATGCAATCCATCAATTTTACTTCTTGCAATTCTCTCAAGTGATATGAAAATATACATCCACATAAAAATTGTATGCAATGTTCATAGCATATTTATTCAAGTTGCTATAAAGGGAAAGTAACCAAGGTGTCCTTCCATAGGCGAATGGGTAAACAAACTGTGGTGCATCCCTATGATGGAATATTATTCATCAATAGGAAGAAATGAGTTATCAAGCAATGAAAAGATATGAAACAACCTTAAATGCATATTCCTAAGTGAAAAAGCCAAATACTGTATGATTTAAAATATAATACAGTGGTTCAGTGGTTGAATGTTGACCTCAGAACCAGGAGGTCATAGTTTGATTCCTGGTCAGGACATATGCCTGGGTTGCTGGCTCGATACCTAGTAGGGGGCAGGTAGGAGGTGGCTGATCAATGAATCTCATCATTGATGTTTCTAGCTCTCTTTCCCTCTACCTTCCTCTCTAAAAATCAATAAAAATATATTTTAAAAATAAAAATTAATAAATTCTGGAAAAGGCAACAATCTAGAGACAGTAAAAAGAGCAATGGTTCCCAGAGGCTTAGCGGAGAGAAGGAGAGATAAATAGATGAAGCACAACAATTCTTAGGGCAGTGAAACCTTTCTTCATTTTATTGTAATAATGAGTACATGACTATGCATTTGTAAAAACCCAAAGACATAGAACTGTGCAATGCAAAGGATGAACCTTAGCTTAACCTATAGACTTTAGTTAATAATAATGTTTTAATATCGATCCATCAATTGTATTAAATGTACCTCACCAATGCAAGATGACAATAATAAGGGATATTGTGCACATAGCTGGGTATATGTGAACTGTATTATCTGTATTATCTGCTCAAATTCTCTGTAAATCTAAAATTGTTCTAAAAGCAAAGTCTACTAATTTCATAGAGGAAGGGGAGGGGAGAGAGAGATAGAAACATCAATGATCAGAGAGAATTATTGATCTGTTGCTCCTGCATGCCACGCCCACACTGGGGATTGAGTTTGCAACCTGGGCATGTTCCCTGACCTGGAATCAAACCTTGACCTCCTGATTCATAGGTCAATGCTCAACTACTGAGCATACTGGCTGGGTGAAAATCTACTAATTTTGAAATATAATGTAAATGAAATATAGCATCTGAAACATAACTGAATTTTGGCCTCAGCAAGAGGGCATGGTGAGTCATTGGCAAACTCCTTCAACTAGTGCTCCTGTTCCTTCACTCTGGAATTTTTGACCAGTGTGTCAAGATATTCTGATTTCTCAGGAAAAGCAAGAATACAATGGATTTCTATGTACAATACTAGAGGCCCAATGCATAAAAATTTGTGCAAGAGTAGGCCTTCCTTCCCCTGGCTTCTAGCTCTGGCTTCCCTCTGGCACCTGGGACCCGCGCTTCTCTCTTCTGGCCACTGGCAGGCACCCAGGACCCAGGCTGGCTTCCCTTGGGCCTCCCGCAGGCACCCAGGACCCGGGCTGGCTTCCCTCTGGCCCTGGCTTCATCAGCTTCATCAGGAAGGACGTCTGGAGTGACATCCAGAAGATGTCTGGTCTAATTAGCATATTACCCTTTTACTATTATAGATTCTGATTTTGAAATATTGGAAATAAATGCAATTAAACTCTTAAAAACATTATTTTGGAGCTAGATTTAAGCCCAATCCAGTATCTTTTTCTTTTGATTATAGAAAACCCACTGGGCCTGGCCCGCATGGCTCATTGGTTGAATGTCCATCTATGAACCAGGGATCATGGTTCATTCAACTCCTGGTCAGGTCATATGCCCAGGCTGTGGGCTTGGTCCCCAGTGGGAGGCATGCAGGAGGCCCATCAGTGATCCTTTCTCATCATTGATGTTTCTATCTCTCTAACCCTCTCGCTTCTTCTCTGAAATCAATAAAAATGTATTACTAAAGAAAAAAAAGAAAACTGATTGGCAAAATGGAAATAAATTAACGAATGGCTGTGGCAGATTTTATCTGGTGTGGTGCACTCTACAAGTAAACATTTTAAAATAAATAAATGCATCCCGTGTCAGTGCCCTGTCTGATATAGGCCAATTCCCTATAAGTTGATCACCTTTAAAGCAAGGATGCAAGGATGCTGTCTGGGGTATTTTCTTTTTGGGTCGTTCAAAAAAATCTAATTTAGTGACAATGAACCCTTTTCCTAAGTACAGGATATGCTCATCCTCTGTCACACAAGTTACAAATTACACCATTAAAAAGATATGTTGTAGCTGTGTTAGTCAAATGGTAAGTATACTGCAGACTAAGGAGACATTTTCAGAATGAATGGTGGCCTTTAAATCCCTTGATGTCCATCTTAGCATCAGTTAAGCAATAGTGCTTTAGTGTGGCCTCCTCACTGCATTTTCTGGCCACAGAGCTAACAGCAGAGAAGTCAAGTCTGAATTAATATAAAATACAAATTGCAGACTAATCTCAAAGAGATAAAATTTTCTTCCAAACACATAAAGAAATTGCAAGCACTAAAGCAAAGAGTAGTGCTTAAGTGAGATTCTTTGCCCATTTGCTGTGGAAGACAGATAAACATGAATTACAGAAAGTCATGCACCATAACTTGTCTGATTATAATAAATGATTCTTAAAGTTTTGAAAATATATACTATACTTGATTACACCTTAAACATGTACTTATATAAATACAAGTAATTCTAAGTGATTAACAATCTCTAAAATGCTTATAATTAATTTGATACCTAAAAAATGTTTACTGAACATTTACTGAGATTTATAGATAATGTGACAATAAGATGTAGTTCCTTCTCTCAAGAAACTTATATTTTACAAAAGAAACGGACCTGTTCACAGTTACATTAGGACAGAAGTTGAATAAAAACATGCATTGGGGACCCCCAAAAGTGGAGAGACTAATTCCAAAATGAGATGCAAGAGGGATTTTTTTAAGGAGGAGGTAAGATTTACTAATAATCTGCAGTAAAAAAACAATGTTTTTTTTTTTAACAGAGGAGCTAGGGAATAAACACAGTAATGGTATAGAATTTGGAATATACAGACAAAGCTTTGTGTCCTAGAGAGATAATAAGTTTGGTGAAGATGAAAAGGTCCAGTCAGAATAAATAAAATAAAATTTTATGTTGTTTCAAAGTAGCCTTCCTATCTAATAAAAGAGAAACATGCAAATTGACTGTACCTCTGCTACGCCCACAAGCTATGCCCACCAGCCAATCAGGAGCGAGTATGCAAATTAACCCAACAAATATGGCGGCAGCCACGGAGCTGGAGCAAGCAGGAGGCTTGGGTTGCCCCCGGCAATGGAGGAAGCTAAGCTTCCCCCGCCTTGGCCTGCCCTGGCCTCCGCTCAAGGCTACTAAGTTTCAATTATAGAAGATAAATAAATCCTAGATACCAGGGCCTCCTCTTGTGTTGCCAGGGGGTGTGGCCGGCCTGCAAACCACCACAGGCCCCTCGCCCAGGCTGCCCCATGCCCCAAGGGAACCCCCACCCTGATCCAGGACAGCCTTCAGGGCAAACCAGCCGGCACCCACCCATGCACTAGGCCTCTATCCTATCTAATAAAAGAGTAATGTGCAAATTGACCATCACTCCAACACACAAGATGGCTGCCACAAGATGGCCAGCAGGGGAGGGCAGTTAGGGGTGACCAGGCCTGCAGGGGAGGGCAGTTAGAGGTGACCAGGACTGCAGGGGAGGGCAGTTAGTGGCAATCAGGCTGGCAGGGGAGTGGTTAGGGGGTGATCAGGCTGGCAGGCAGAAGTGGTTAGGGGCAATCAGGAAGGTAGGCAAGAGAGCAGTTGAGAGCCAACAGTCCTGGATTGTGAAAGGGATGTCCCAGATTGGAGAGGGTGCAGGCTGGGCTGAGGGACACCCCCCCTCCCCGTGCATGAATTTCGTGCACTGGGCCTCTAGTCTTCTATAAAATAAAATCTAATTTTTAGCGTAAAATTTCAGTCATTCCTGATACCTACTAGATCTTAGTCAATTCGTTTATGTATATATGTGTATTTCCAGAGACCTTACCATAATTAAAGTACATGATAAATTTTTTAAAGTTTATCTTTATTGTTGAAAGTCTTACAGATATCCCCTTTTTTCTGCATTGACCCCTTCTAACCTGCACCAGCACCTGCCCCAGGCCTACACCACCCTATTGTCTGTGTCCATGGATTATGCATATATGCATACAAGTTCTTTGGTTAATCTCTTCCCACGCACCGAACCCCACCTTCCCTCTGAATTTCAAGTCTGTTCCATGCTTCTATGTCTCTGGATCTATTTTGTTCATCAGTTTATTTTGTTTTTTAGATTCCACATATGAGTGAGATCGTGTGATACTTATCTTTCTCTGACTGGCTTATTTCCCTTAGCATAATACTCTAACAATAATTTTCAGGAATATGAAACTAAGATGATGATTGCTGGGAAGTAGTGGGTTTAGATCCATTACAGAATTTTGAATAACACCTGTGTCACCAAAATCTAAACCCCAAAAAAGAAATTGTTATTTTTAGGTGCACAAGAAACTTAAGAAATTATTTCATCATAATCATTGGCAAGGTCCTAGCTGTACCTGAAGCTCAGGACCCCAAAACTGGAGCCCATGAATAGAGGGAAATGGTTCTTGGGCAGTGTATGGATTAATCAGATGTGGACATATTTGTGAAGATTAGGATGGTCTCCTTACTTTCTCACCATTGTACCACTTGGGTGCTAAAATTAATATTATGACAAACACAAAAAATGTCTCTGGATGCACATCAATAGTAAGTGCCTCTTAGGTGTGATGTTGAATGCTTGTGCTATGTTTCTGCCCATGAACTGACAAGCATGAGTAAATAAGAAAAAAATTGATAAAATATACATGGAAGACACAAACACATTTTATTATAAAATAAATATATGTTAATAATCTCTAATAAACTGTATGAGCTTTATCTTGAGGATATGAGCTTAATTATTAAAAGAAATGACATTTATGAACTATGTAAATTGATATCCAATTAACTTGCTGCAGCTATATTATTAAATGCCAATTAAGTATATTAACATTCCTTACAATTTCATATATCAATATGAATTTAACTGTACCTTTACTGCCATTGTAATTTTGAGTTAATTACACAGCTAGATGATTTATCTTTTGCATAATTATTAAGCCTTAATGTCTGTTCTTCAAAAAAAATAAAATTGATAGCTTTATGAACTCTGAAGATAAGTCCCCAAAGTATCACTAATCTCTCATCTTTGTAACAAATCTTTATTCTGAAGGAAAATACAGACTGCACATAGTTTGTGATAGTTGGACAGCGGTTTTAATTCTTCATGTGACATAAAATATGAAACAACTACATAATGTTCCTGAAAGACATTACTAGGCATTTCAAATTATTTTATTTTCTATCATGATTTTGGTTAATGACTGTCGACTGTCAAATTATAAAGTGATTCCTGACAACTGAAATGTTTCTTAATAAGACAGGCTAAGAAGTAGCCTATTAGAACACAAATATTTTAGAACCTTTTGGTGAGATGTGTTTTCTTTTGCTTTGACAGTTCCCTGAATATCTAGCATAGTAAGAGGCACTTACCAAGTTTGAAGTAGTTGAAGAGACCTTGGGCTTTGTAGTCAGATAGTTTGGGGTTCAGTCTTTCTCTCAGTTGCTATGTCTTTGGTCATAGAAATCAATGATACTGATGGCATTCGACCTATTTGCTCATTAGTAAAATGTGGATTGTAACAAATTCTGCATATGTTTAGGCTGTATATTAAATTTAATTAAATGTATATATGCATGAAAACATAACACTATGAATAACATGCATGGAAGTCCATATTCAGGAAAACCTAACATTTATTCATACCATTTGTATATATTTAATTTTTGAAGCAACTTTATTGATTTGTACAAACCACGAACCTACTGCCAAATAATCTTATATGATTTATACATGGGATGGATCTCAGGGCATTATTAGTCTTGGAAGAGGGGAATAAAAAGCATGTGAAAGACAATTTGGTTATTTAAGCTTGGGCATGGTCAGCCATTCATATCTGTGGGTTCTACATTTGGGGATTCAACCAACTACAGATGGAAAATAATCAGAAAATAAAAGTGACATTTTTGCTGACATGCACTAGTTCATTAGATTTCCAATAGCTGCATCTCTACTGAACATGTGCAGACTTTTTCTTGCCACTATTCCATAAATAATACAGTGTAACAACTATTTACATAATATTTAATTGTGTTACTAGTAGGTATTCTAAGCAATCTATCTAGAGATGACAAAATATACAGGAGGATGTAGGTAGGTTATATGAAAATACTATATCATTTTATATAAGGACTTGAGCATTTGAGATTTTGATATCTGCAGGGGATTCTGGAATCAATTCTCAGAGCACACAGAGGGATGACTGGAGGACATTGAGGGATGAGCGTATATATAGGACAATTGCCTTGTTTTATTTACCTTATGAAAATAACATTATAATGTTTAATAGTTAGTTCTATATTTATATAAGGAAAACCTCTTAGAAATATATTTACTTGTGGATCAAGTCTCAATGCATTGATGGTTCTAAGTCCAAATTATTGAGAACAGGGATGCCAGAAAAGCAATCCTGACTCCATTCTGACCTCAGCCATTCAGTGGAGACATGCGTTTTGGCTGTGGCACCTTTTGTTTTTCTGCTTTAGTTCCACATGGGTTCTCAGCAAACATGCCCTATTTATCACTCCATTGCTGTGTGATATATTTAGATGGTACATTTCAAGTGGAAAGGCATCACTTTTTCTCTGGGCTGCTTCCATGAACTCCTCCCAGTGCCAATACTCTCATCTTCTCAGCCTTCACATTGTGGCCTTGTTGCAAGACCGAGCGAAAGCCAGACTCCCTCTCTGCTCCTTTCCTTGCCTAAGCAGTGATGATCTCTTCCCTCCTTGACAGTTCCCCTTGTGTCTTTGTTAATCTGTGGCCATTTAAGACGTCTATAAAATCTCCAATAAAAACCACCAATAAAGCCATCAGATGTCAGGTATGATAATAAATGTCTTAGGAAACAAAATCACCCTCCGGAAATAGAAGGAAACCTAAAATCCTTGCCTATGTGCTTCCAATGGAAAATGTTCCCTCTGACTTGCCATTATTTATAGCTCCATTAATGGTGAAAATAGCACTAAAGTAAATGTCTTCTTTGTTAGTGACTATTCGTGTGCATGTAAGAACCTCAAACAGAACGATTCTAGATGGTGGTTGGAGATAGTGGGTCATAGGGAATTGATGTAGAAGGCTGAGACAGGGTTCTACCTGTAGCTACATAAGAGTTCTGTTAAGCTCTGGGTCTGACTGATAAGGTTGAACAATTGTCACCACTAGAGGAAATTTATGGAAATTAGTTGAACAATTCCAGTGTGGCTCTGGAATATAAAAATTACAATTTGTACAGATGGTGACCCTTTTCAGTCAACTAAGCAATGAAAATAAAGCTGCTGCTACTTGTCAGAAAGCCAGCAGTTGGATAAAAAAGCCCTTGTAGTCAGTCCCAGAGACCACATGGCAGTGGGTGGTAAGCTGAAGCCTGAGTTGAAAACTGATAGATTTTATTTTCTAGGATTCATATTTTATTTCTCTCCAGGGTCCTTAATTTAGATAGGAATTTCAAGGGACTCTCCCATTTCATAACTGCAAAAGACACCCGTGAAAAGAGGGGACAATTCGTTCTAATGATTGCTTTCATCCATTGACTACTCTTCAGGCATTTTTCATGTTCATAGTTCACGAATCAGCTCAGCAATGTCTGCATTTTTTTGCAGTGATTTTACAAGTGAGAAGACTATCCCTGAGAGACTAATCACTTATCCAGAGACCCATTTGTCCCTCAAGCTTGTATTCCTTGAGCTATACCATACTGCTCATGAATTAGCTGACTAACCTCTGAGTTCATCTTTTCCACATCATCACAGATCTCATTCTTATTAACATATAACCTCAAATCCCCACAATTCTCTTGCATAATTATTTTAATACCTTCTTCTGGAAGAGTCTGTATAAGTTTAGTCACTTAAAAGTATTTCCTTCTGTGTTTTCAGGAATATCATGTGGTTGTTTTTATAGTCTACGAGTCCTCTAGTTATCTGGTTTTGAAGTATTCTACCTGGTAACATGATTCTACTAGAATTAGTACAAAATGAACATATGAATGCTGTGGCAATTTAGCATAATCCTCTGTGTCTAATAGTGCATGCATGGTATGGGATGGTGAAGTAAACACTTACTGTCTCAAATACTCCAAGTTTCTCTGTTCCTGTGCTTGAATATGTTTCAGGAGTGGAAATTGTCATGCATTTTGCATTTTGCTTTTCTTTTCTCTAACTTGCTTTTGCCTTTTTTCCCCATGGAGAGCATAGACATGTAAGAGTAACAAGTCCTCTAAATTCTTGGTATATATTTAGGAATAATTATAACAATGGTACTTATGACAGCAAGAAGTTTTAATTTAGGTAACTATCCTTTTAAATGTGTTTAATTGAAACATCCCTGAAAACACTGTATCTTTAATAAAAACAACAACAAATATAATGTCCCCTTAAAACTACCAATAACTTGCTCAACTTATGCTGCAAGATTTATTCAAATTTTCAGCATGGTCTTCTCTCTTACTATTCATTCTTTTTTAAATAATTTATATAGAAGTTCAATTAGTAAACTCTTCAAATATTTCTCTTAAAATAAAAGTTTTTTTTTTTTTTTTTTAAGTAGTCTTAGTGGCATGTTCCACATTTCTCAACAATGCTAGCATGTCTATACTATTATAGGCTGGTATCTAGTTTTTTTTTTTTTTTTTTTGTGCTCCAGTGATCTAAATAAACTTCCTATCTTGCTAAAGTCATAAACAAAGGCTTTATTTCTTTTTTATTGATGCTTTTTATCTACTGCAAGAAGCATTGCTGATCCTGTGGAATGGCTTATAGTAATGTAGTTTATTTGATCTCAGGCCACCACCTTTTTTTTCTAAAAATTATTTCTTGTCCCCACTGAATCATGCAGTCACTCCTGTTCTTCTTAGTTTGCTATTCTGACACATTCCTGGGGGCCAGTCTTCCTGCATTTACAGATATAATATTTTGGGCAGGGGATTAAGTTCAGGAGATAATCTTGTCATCATAGTAGAGGCAGCTGATAAAATCTCCTCCCATAATTTTCCTATAGATTAGGAAGAGGTTTTATAGTTTTCATCTGAGTCTTAATGGGGTTTGTGAATAAAAATGGGCTGAAATAATCTCTTATGTAGGTACTTTGGTACATAATAAACAGTCACTATTTAATAATGAAAACATAAAGCTTTCAGAAGGTAGTATAGGAGAATATCCTCATGAGTTGGCATGGCAAATATTTCTTAAACAGAATACTGTTAAAAAACAATAAATGTTTCATACATTTTCTATCATTAGAATTCAGAATTTCCTTTCACCAAAAGACACCATGAAGAGAAAGAAAATGCAAAGCAGTAAAAGAGGTAATCAATACACATATCTGACTAAGGACTTGTATCTTGAATATATAAAGAATCTCAGCAAAACAATAGGGAAAGACAAACATGTTAGGAAAAAATATATAACAAAAATAGATAATTCCCAAAAGAATATATCAAATTATCAGTAAGCATATGCAAAGATTTTTTTTAAATATATTTTATTGATATTTTACAGAGAGGAAGGGAGAGGGATAGAGAGCTAGAAACATCAATGAGAGAGAAACACCGATCAGTTGCCTCCTGCACACCTCCCACTGGGGATGTGCCCGCAACCCAGGTACATGCCCTTGACCGGAATCGAACCCGGGACCCTTCAGTCCGCAGGCCGATGCTCTATCCACTGAGCCAAACCGGTTTTGGCCATATGCAAAGTTTTAAAATAATTTTTCATTAGGGAAATGCAAATTAAAATCTCAATGAGATACCACTTATACTCACCAAAATGACTGGAAACAAATAAACAAACTGACAAGTGCTGACTAGCATGTTGAGCAAATGCAATTATATTATTAATAGAAATATTAATTGTTATAAACACCTCACAAAACTTGTTTTCAATATCTATTAAAATAACACATGTGCCCTAACATTCTACACAAACACACACATAGAGATGCTAGGTTACTGTGTGTGTGTGAATCGGTAATATCCACATTTGTACATCAAAAGAAATGAATAAAAATACATATGGTAGCTTTAATCACAACAAAGCCCAAGTTGGGTTAAAAGCTTTCAATATTCATCAATAGATTGCATCGATAAACAGGGGTGGAGTCTTATAAGGAACTAGTGGCCTGGTGCATGAATTCGTGTACATTGAAAGAAAATTAGAAGAAATATTTTAATATTGCTATTCACCCTTTATAATAGAAGTGTCAACCAAATTCATGATCAGCAATGACAGATCAAAACACACGTGTGCAATTGGCACCAGCGAGAGAGCTTTATATGTATTGCACATGCATGAGTCAACTTAGCCTTTTATAGATAAAGAATAAACTTGCTTAATTAGACCTGCTTTCTGACTTAACTAATCTTTTTCCAGCCCAATGAAGCACCCAAACTTCTCATTCAGGTAATTGTCAGCAACACAGCAGTAAATATCAACACGAAGCAGATTATTATTGTAGATCACACAGGGAGAACAAAGGGTAAAATATTTAACTGCAGCAGTGTTTGACTATATTCTGTGCAATGAGAAAGCCTGAAGTCATTTGCAAGGTCCACCATTTCTTACTTCTTTTCAGTCGGGTCAAGTTTCTAAGCTTTCTAAATCTCCGTTTTCCAGCTAATGAAAAGAAAATAGGATTCCAGCTAGTCTCCTATCTACCTACTCCAGGACTTCTGTGAGAATCAAATGAGATGAGGCAGGGGAAAACGCTTCACAGACATTTGGTTATAGTGTGAAATGTTTCCACCTCCCTATAAAGTAAGTCACCTTTCTGGGCTGAAGAAACTGCAAGGAGTCTAGTTGCTAGGGAGAGGAAGCCAGGCGTTGCTATGTGATGTCATTACCTGAATAGTCAGACACTTAGCATATTAGCCTTTTATATATAGATACTGTACACTAAGGAAAACAACAAACTATTGTTACTTGCCCAAACAGAGATGACTTACACACATATGATTATGAGTGAAAGAAGTCATTCACAAAGTAGTTCACACTGCTGATGTCTATTCTATGTATTGCTCTAAAGCAAGAAAATCAATCTACAATGGTAAAAGTCACAATAGTGATCACTTTCCTGTGAGTGGGTAATGGCTATGAGAGGGCATGAGGCGGGGCTGCAGGCAATGTTTTTCCTCTGAATTGGGTGGAAGTTATCTGGATTTGCAGGTGCATATTCTGTAAAAATTAATTAAGCTGTGCAAGAGTTACCTGTGTACTTTTGTGTTGTACTCTAATAAAATGAAATGAAAAAATACTCAAAACTAGACACATAAAAATTATATCTAACAGGGAGAATAGGATATTACCCAAGGGAATAACATTTTTCTTATCTTTGTAATTGTTCTATGAATAGGACCAAATGACCAAAAACACTCTTCTAGTTACATCTTGTAAATACCATTTTGAGAAAAACATATATATTCATCATGGTTCATTCTGTCATTTACTTTCATATTGATTATTATCAAGTTTCCTGATCTGTAAAGTTGTATAAAATAATATAAATGTTATTACATTCTTTAGAAGGTTTAATCAAATAATGCAATGAAAATGCATATCACAGTGCATAGTACATAGCACTCACATACATTGGATATTGTTTTTATCATCATCATCATTATTTTTTTTCTTAGGTTGTTATTGTAGGCACTCAGCAGATTTTGTCCAATATATATTTTAAAGGTTCATTTTTAATTTTAAAAAACTGTGTTATTTTCTTGGTTCTTCTCTAATTTTTATAGATTTCCATTTCCATTTGTTGGGAGAAACAATTTGGAAGTTATTTTGTGTTATGTAAAACATAATGGAAATGAAACAAAATATATTATAAGTATATGACTGTAAAATATACATATTTTTTAAATCAGCAAAACAATTATATATATATATATTTTTTAATGTATTTTATTGATTTTTTTACAGAGAGGAAGGGAGAGGAATAGACAGCCAGAAACATCGATCAGCTGCCTCCTACACACCCCCCACTGGGGATGCGCCTGCAACCAAGACACATGCCCTTGACCGGAATCGAACCTGGGACCCTTCAGCCTGCAGTCCGACGCTCTATCCACTGAGCCAACTGGTCAGGGCTATATATTTTTATTTCTCTAAAAATATAAGCAACCTTTGGACTAAGACCAACCAATTATTTAGAATAAGTCAATAATATATATACTTGGAGCATTTGAAATTTCATGACAATCAATTCAAATGTTTATCCTATGAGACTATTTTGGTCAACCTTTCTGGCTATATTAGTCTTTACATTTAGAAGAAAAGAAAAACAATAACTCACCTGTAGTAACATAATTCACTTTCTAGCATCTGGATACTTGGAGAATCAGTTGCATTTTGTAAAATGGAATGTCCTTGGAGTCCAATTAGTATCCTTTATTCATTTAAGAGGGATTTTTAGTATTGAAAGGAGAAGTAGAGATATAATCTAATTGTCATCCCTTGTTTTTTGGGGTAACTGGGCATGGGATAGAGAGAAAACCAGAACCCAAGTCTCCTGACTTCGGGTTCCTTGATCTTTTCATTGTTATTTGTTTGAAATAGACTAGCTCACAGATCTTTGTTTTTAGCAAACTGTGGTGATCATAATACAAACTTGCAGGCTCAAACCACTATATTCCACTTTTACTTTCAACCATGAATTAGCCTAGAGCTATACAAACATTAGGGTTGTTAATCACTAGCATAGTCCCAACCATCTCCTCTTATGAGGGCATCTCATTATCAGAAGGTTTAGCTAGTGACAATTTGGATGATGGTTTTCTTCCTGGGGGAAAGTCAACGACATTGAAATGGAATATTTCATATAGTTTCCTGAGCTTTGTTTTGTTTGTGGCATTTCTGTGCTAGAGAAAATAGAAAGATCTCCAAAATAAATCCATTATGCAGTAGGCAATGAAGGAAGAAAGCCACTTTTTTCTGTAATCACAGTTCTTTCTAAAGTCATCCAGTCCCTATAAATGAGATACTAAAGTGACTGCACATTGGTTCCTGAAGTTCCCTGGAGTTTAAAGTGTATTAATGGCTATTGGATTCAGAATAAATAAATTGGATGGAAAAATCATTAAGTGAGTTCTATTTTCCAAATATCAATTTGGTTTCTAAGCATTCCCATAACTTACCCTTAATTTCTAGCTTGAAGCTTCTAAGAAAAATAGTTGAAATTTGGGGCATCATTTATTTCTCCTCTCTTATAATAATGGGATATGACTGCTGTGGGTGAGTTTATTGAATTTGGCATTAGAAGTTGATTAATCTCTTAATAAACTAAATATTTTAGTTGGAATGGTTGGTGAATAGACCCTTTCTTATCTTTATTGAATTCAGTAATATCATATGAATCCCAGTTCTCTCAACTAGGATTTAACATTGAGAATTAGTGAGCAGAGCTGCTGAACACAAGTATATCTGGGATTAATGATTATTTTTTTTGTTTTCAGTTTACATACACTAGCACATTTATGTTTTGCAACATCACAAACAACAAAGTGAGAAATGCCAGATCACATTTTAAAAATATGTAGTCAGTATATGGTTACACACATGCAAGTGTGTGGGTCTTAGGAGTGGCCTACTGAAAAAAAAATTTGTATAATTAAATCACCTTTTCACAGAAATGGAAGCAATTAATTGGCAAGAGTGACAA
This sequence comes from Plecotus auritus, assembly GCF_963455305.1. Lineage (NCBI taxonomy): Eukaryota > Metazoa > Chordata > Mammalia > Chiroptera > Vespertilionidae > Plecotus > Plecotus auritus. The sequence goes on along the minus strand of NC_137770.1, from coordinate 19,276,292 downwards.
AAAGATAAACTTCAGCATGGGCAGCATGGCTCAGTAGTTGAGTGTCAACCTATGAATTAGGAGATCACGGTTCAATTCCTGGTCAGGGCAAATGCCTGGTTGCTGGCTCAATCCGCAGTGTGAGGTGTGCAGGAAGCAGCCAATCAATGATTTCCTCCCATCATTGATGTTTCTCTCTCTCTCTCTCTCGCTCTCTCTCCCTCTCTGAAATCAATAAAAATATATTTTAAAATATATCTAGAGTGTATATCTAACTATATTTAGATTATATATCTACTGCCATTTCAATACTAAAAACTTCAGCACACAACAATAAAAGACCAAAAATTCACTCTCACAGGTCGTCTTATAAAGTGGTCAAAATATTCACAAAAGTGTAAGTTTCTACATTCAACAAGCAGTGTAGCTTTTTTTTTTTTTAATTTAAATTCTTTATTGTTTAAAGTATTACATAAGTCTCCTTTTTCCCCCATTGACTTTCTGGCCATTCCTACCCTAGAACATGCCCTCACTGCCCACCCCCTCCCCATTTGTGTCCATTGGTTATGCTCCTATGCATGCATACAAATCCTTTGGTTGATCTCTTGACCCCCTTACCCCCTGCCTTCCCTCATAGGTTGGACAGTCTGTTAGATGCTTCTAGGACTGGTTCTATTTTTGTTCATCAGTTTATGCTATTCATTACATTCCACAAATGAGTGAGATCATGTGATATTTATCTTTCTCTGCTTGGCTTATTTCACTTAGCATAATGCTCTCCAGGTCCATCCATGCTATTGTGAATGGTAAGGATTCCTTCATTTTTACAGCAGCGTAGTATTCCATTGTGTAGATGCACCAGTTTTCTAAACCACTCATCTGCTGATGGGCACTTAGGCTGTTTCCAAATCTTAGCTATTGTAAATCGTGCTATTATGACCATAGGGGTGCATACATTGGGAAACCATAAAAATCCTAGAAGAAGCCATAGGCAGCAAAATATCAGACATTTGTTGTAGCAATATCTTTACTGATACAGTTCCTAAGGCAATGGAAACTAAGGAGAAAATAAACAAATGGTACTACATCAAAATAAAAAGCTTCTGCACAGTGAAAGAAACCATCAACAAAACAACAAGAAAGCCCACTGCATGGGAGAACATATTTGAAAATTTTTCTATATATATAAAAGGCTAATATGCAAAGTGTTCCCTCAGGAGTTTTATTGGGAGACGGGGAGTTCAATGGCTCACTACTATTATGACGTGCGCTGACCACCAGAGACGAAGGAAAGGCCGGGCAGGCAGCCAGCTGCTGGGAAAGGGAGGCCCTGGCTGGCAGCCAGAAGGCCCTGATGAGCCCTAATCACCGGCCAAGCCTAGGGACCCTACCCATGCATGAATTTCAAGCAACAGGCCTCTAGTATCTGATAATGTTTTATTCTCCAAAATTTATAGGGAACTCATACAACTTAACAAAAAGAAGATAAACAACCCAATCAAAAAATGGGCAAAGGACCTAAATAGACACTTTTTGAAAGAGGACATACAGAATGCCATGAGACATATGAAAACATGCTCAAAGTCACTAATCATCAGAGAGATGCAAATCAAGACAACAATGAGGGACCATCTCACACCTGTCAGAATGGTTATCATCAACAAGTCAACAAACAACAAGTGCTGGAGAGGATGTAGAGAAAAACGAACCCCTGTGCACTGCTGGTGGGAATGCAGACTGATGTAGCCATTGTGGAAAACAGTATGGTGTTTCCTCAAAAAATTAAAAATGGAACTTCCATTTGACCCAGTAATCCCACTTCTAGGAATATATCCCAAGAAAACAGAAACACCAATCAGAAAGGATATAGCTTTTTCTGGTAGTTCATTTCTTTAGCTCAAATCTCCTATTTTTCTTCTTAGGCAAATTATGAAACAACTAGAGGCCCAGTGCATGAAATTTGTGCATGGGGGGGTGGGGGGAGGGCTGTCCCTCAGCCCAGCCTGCACCCTGTCCAATCCGGGACCCCTCGGGTGATGTCTGACTGCCAGTTTAGGCCTGATCCTGTGACATCCCTCTCACAATTCAAGACTGCTGGCTTCTAACTGCTCCCCTGCCAGCCTGATTGCCCCCAACTGCCCCCTTGCTGGCCTGGTCACCCCATGCAGCCTGCTGTTCAGTCATTTGGTCATCCTTCACTAACCCCCCTGCCAGCCTGGTCGCCCCATGCAGCCTAACAGCCTGCTAGCCTGCTATTTGGTTGTTACTGTGATGACATCCCAGACAATTTGCATATTCCTCTATTATTAGTATAGATAGAATCATAGACTATACAAGTATTGGGACATTTTCTTTTATTAAAAATGTGTTTTAGATTATATACTTAGAAAGACTTCTAGAACTTAAATTATTCTGTCAGTTCCAAAATAGGAAATCTTGACTTACTAATATTCCAAGTGATTTCTGAAACGTTTTGCCTTGTTTGTAATCTAAGGTGAGGTTTATAAACCCACATGGCTTACATAAATATACAAGTTAGGTTTGCACAATGAGGAGCAGAGTGAAGATCAAAATGGAGTCACTATAGTCAAGACGTTAAATGACTAAGTAGACAGAGGTATGAGGAAGCAATTTGGGAACATAAATTTCTGAACTTTCCAGTTTTGTGCCATTGCCTAATTTATGCTTTTGGGGCACAAGACTATGCCTTAGTCTGTATCAGGCACTGCAATAGGACCTAGTTAAAGCTTTTATTGATTGAATGAATGGATACATTATTACGATCAATATTCATATTGAAGCACAGATAAAAAGAAAAACAAAAACAACTTTACCTCTGTGTGAGGCAAGAGAATTGCTTAGGATGGATTAAATACTAATAAATAAATAAATACATAAATAAATAAATAAAAATTCAAACTAGGCTCAGCTGAAATAAAATAAAGGACAATTATTTGAATAATTTGAAAATAATTTAGTTCATTCAGTGAAGTCTATGAGAGAGCAATACACAGTGACTTTCTTGTGTAAGGTGAAAGATCAGGGCCATGGGGAATGTGCTGGGTATTGAGAGGTTAATGAAAAATGGTGACCTGCAGTTAAATGGCCATAGTTCAGCCACTGTCTGAATATCTAGATATTCCAAATTCTCTAGGCACTTGTATGCATTCTTTTAGCAAATTGCATTTTTAACAATAAATAATGTTCATTTGAGCCTAGAGATTTGATGGTGATACCAGGTATTTTTAAAAAATATGTATTCAGTTTAAAAAGTGAGATATAGAATATCTGTCTTTCCAGTACCTGTGTTTTTCAGTGTTCAAAATGCTTGTGGTTATTTTCTTATAAAAAAAGTTACATTTAAACAGAAATGAATAAAATTGTAGAGAAGAAAAATTGCCACAAGGTTAAAAAGTTAGGAAAAAGCTGAAGGAAACCGACATGTCTGCCCAAAAACATGGAGAAAAGCCTTTTGGGGACCCATAATAAATGAACATAGGTGATTAAATTTAATTCAGTCATTGATGGTTCCCCGAGGCCAAGGCTACCTCTCAGTATATAAAATATATAACTCTGTGTTGGCTTAAACATCCACTGCCAGGCTATAGGAAACACACTCAATTCTACCTCTGACCATCTTTCACATGAGAATTTGTTAAAGACTGACCTTCCTTTTGGTCTGTAGTTCAGATTGCCTGTTTCTCTTCTATCATCATTGTATTTTTCCCCCCAGAAATGGTAATTTTGAAGGGCCAGTGATGAGGCACATTGCTTCACTATTCTTTCATTATTGTGACTTCTCAGTGGTCGGCAAACTCATTAGTCAACAGAGCCAAATATCAACAGTACAACGATTGAAATTTCTTTTGAGAGCCAAATTTTTTAAACTTAAACTTCTTCTAATGCCACTTCTTCAAAATAGACTCGCCCAGGCCGTGGCATTTTGTGGAAGAACCACACTCAAGGGGCCAAAGAGCTGCATGTGGCTCGCGAGCCACAGTTTGCCGACCACGGTTTAGGTGAACTGAGAAGGGTCTTTTGTAACAGGTTAAAACTACATAACAATATGACATGCCATTCTTTCATTCAGCTAACACTTTTATTCTTCTTTTATTTTTATTTTTTAATCTTTATTGTTAAAAGTATTAGGTATGTCCTGCTTGTCCCCCATTGACCTCTCCCAGCCTACCCTTGCCCCCCAGCCCAGGCCTTCACCCCCCTATTGTCTGTGCCCATTGATTATGCTTATATACATTCAAGTTCATTGGTTGATCTCTACCCACCCACCCACCCTCCACACTTTTTGAGCTCCTGCTATATGCCAGGACATAGAGATATAGGGCTGACTAAGGTAGCAACTGTACCTGAGGCAAGCTTACATTTCAGAGAGAAGAGTGACATGAAAATATATATATATATAATGTAAAAGTTTTCTCTGTCCATGGCAGAATCTGACAACCAACCACAAGAATGCCCAGAGACTGAGTTGCTTGTTTGGTTTCATTTTGCTTTTGTTCATTGTTTTTCTACAGAGTAGTGGTGTAAAAAGATTAAAGATTTTACACTGCCTAGGTAGATCGGAAACCTAAATGTTTATATCATTATCCAGTTAGTATCACTAAGAGATAAGGATGCTTAATATACCACTGATTTTCAAATTATGATGAGGAGGACAATGCTTTAGACTGACATGGTCTGTGGAGGCACACTTAATTTCTTGGGATTAAATAGTTTTTAAAGATGACAGGAACAATTACCTACTCCTGCAGACTGATTAATTGATAATTGCCTAAACACTCTTTCATAAACATCAACATTAGAACCCCCCTCTTTTAAAAGATTTATAAGATCAGAATTTCCAAATTGAATTGTTAATCTATAATTGTTTTTTAAATAGTCATGAAAACTTCATTATAATTGCAAATATCTGAATATAAAATTAATTTAATTCATCTGAATCAGTGGTTCTCAACCTTTCTAATGCCATGACCCTTTAATACAGTTCCTCATGTGTGGTGACCCCCAACCATAAAATTATTTTCGTTGCTACTTCACAACTGTAACTTTGCTACTGTTAATGAATCATAATGTAAATACCTGTGTTTTCTGATGGGCTTAGGCGACCCTGCTATTGGTTCTCAACCTGTGGGTCGCAACCCACAGGTTGAGAACCGCTGCTGTAGAGCCTAAGACCATCGGAAAATAATTTTATGGTTGGGGGTCACCACAACATGAGGAACTGTATTAAAGGGTCGCGGCATTAGAAAGGTTGAGAACCACTGAGAATGTATCAAAATTGTTACATGTTTGAATTTGCATATATTAAATCCCTCTTTCCCTTGCCTTTTGGCCATGTGTTATAGATACAGATTAAATTTTCTCTGAATCTTATGCATTTTGGCAATATAAAAAGTTCATATCAAAAAAGCAAATTGTGGCTCAGATGATCCACAATTTCAGCCCTTATTCATGGTGCCTCCATTTATATATCAAATATGAAATACTAGAGGCCTGGTTCATGAATTTGTGCACTTTGAAAAGGAATTAATTAGAAGAAATATTTTAATATCTCTATTCTCCCTTTCTCTATAATAGAGGTGTCAACCAAATTCACAATTGACAATGACACCAGCGAGAGCTTTACATATATAGATAAACTTGCTTAATTAGACCCACTTTCTGATTTAGCTAAACTTTTTTCAAAAAATATATTTCTTTATTGATTTCAGAGAGGAAGGAAGAGGGAGAGAGAGATAGAAACATCAATGATGAGAGAGAATCATTGATCGGCTGCCTCCTGCATGCCCCCAACTGGGGATGAAGCCCACAACCTGGGCATGTGCCCTTGGCTGGAATCGAACCTGGGACCCTTCAGTCCACAGGCCAACACTCTATCCACTGAGCCAAACTGGCCAGGACTTAGCTAAACTTATTTCAGCCCAGTGAAGCTCCTCAATTTCTCTTTCAGGTAACTGTCAGCAACACAGCAGTAATATCAACACAAAGCAGATTATTATTATAGATCACACAGGGAGAACAAAGGGTAAAATATTTAATTGCAGCAGTGTTTGACTATATTCTGCACAGTGAGAAAACCTGAAGTTGTTTTCAAGATCCACCATTTCTTACTTGTTTTCAGTCAGGTCAGGTTTCTAAGCTTTCTAAATCTCCGTTTTTTGGCTAATGAAAAGAAAATGGGATTCTACCAAGGCTCCTATCTACCTACTCCAGGACTTCTGTGAGGATCAAATGAGATGAGGTAGGGGAAAATGCTTCACAGATATTTGGTTAAAGCGTAAAATGAATCCACCTGGTTATAAAGCAAATTGTGTTCCTGGGCTGGAGAAACTGTAAGGAGGCTAGTCGTTAGGGAGAGGAAGCTGGGCATTACTATGTCATTACCCGGCGCTCACAGCCACCATTTCTGGGCTGGGCTGGGCTGGGTTGTGGGCCACATTTTGTGCCATGGGATCTTGGCAGCATCAGCTATAATTTGGTGGGGCATTGCTCAAGGGTGGTGGCGGAGCCTGTATCCCACTTAGGGGAAGCTGAGTGTTGCTTTGTGGGCTCCAGGTCCATGGTGCCATTTCTCTGTGTGCATCACAGCAGCTCCTACATTTAGATTCTGCCACCTGGTGGTCAGTGTACATTATAAAAACCAGTTGGATGGTCAGGCACTTAGCATATTAGCATATATATATATATATATATATATATATATATATATATATATTTACACACACTAATAAAAGAGAAACATGCAAATTGACCGTCCCTCTGCAATGCCCATCAGCCAATCAGGAATTAGTATGCAAATTAACCCAACAAAGATGGCAGCAGTCATGGAGCTGGAATGAGCAGGAGGCTTGGGTTGCTCCCGGCGACGGAGGAAGCCAAGCTTCCCGTCTGCCCTGGTCTGTGCTCAAGGAGGGGCTGGGAGCCTGGGTCACCAGGGGGCATGGCCAGCCTAAAAATGGCCTTCAGCCCCTTACCCAGGCTGGCCACACCCTCATGGGGTGAGGGTCCCCACTGGGTGGTTTGGCAGCCTGCAAACAGCCATCAGCCCCTCACTCAGGCTGACCAGGCACCCCAGCAGGGACCCCCCCACCCTGAAGGGGATGTGGCCAGCTTGAAAACAGCCCTCAGCCCCTCACCCAGGCTGGTCAGGCCTCCCCCAGCAGGGACCCTCACCCCATGGGGGTGTGGCTGCCCTGCAAACCACCACAGGCTCCTCACCCAGACTGCCCCATGCCCCAAGGGAACCCCCACCCTGATTTGGGACACCCTTCAGGGCAAACCAGCCAGCCCCCACCCGTGCACCAGGTCTTTATCTATACTAATAAAAGGGTAATATGCTAATTAGACTGGGAGACCTTCCAGGAGACCTTCCAGACGTTCTGGACAAAGCCATGGTGGTGGGGCCGACGAGGTAGAGGCAAATAGGGGAGGGCAGTTGTGGATGATCAGGCCAGGATGGGATGGCAGTTATGGGTGATGGGGAGGGCCATTGGGGGTGATCATGCCGGCGAGGAGGGGTCAGTTGGGTGTGAGCAGGCTTTCAGTGGAGGTCAGTTGGGGGTGATCAGGACAGCGGGGCGCAGTTTGGGGTGAGCAGGCCAGCAGGGGGGCAGTTGGGTGTGAGCACGCTGGCACGGTGGGCAGTTGGGAGTGATCAGGCTGGCAGGCAGAGTGGTTAGGGGAAATCAGGCAGGCAGACAGGTGAGTGGTTAGGAGCCAGCAGTCCCGGATTGCGAGAGGGATGTCTGACTGCCAGTTTAGGCCCGATCCCTGTAAACTGGCAGTAGGACATCCTTCGAGGGGTCCCAGATTGGAGAGGGTGCAGACCAAGCTGAGGGACACACACCCCCCCATGCACGAATTTTGTGCACTGGGCCATATATATATATGTGTGTGTGTGTGTGTGTGTGTGTGTGTGTGTGTGTGTGTGTGTGTGTGTATATATATACACACACATATATATATATACATATATATATATGTATATATATATATAATTTTTAAGGTGTTCTTTAGCAGTATAAATTACCATATATTTTATATTTTAAAAATGATTATAATAAACCCTCAAAATCATATCATGATATTAATTTAAATCATTGCTCTCAAGTCTGATTTAATTTCTCACACAGGGATCTCTACAGAGCAATAAATCACATTTTTATATTTATTCATATAATTGTCACTTTGGTCTAACATTTTAGCTCAATGCTATATTCTATTCCTGGTGCTTAGCTTAGTTCTGTGTTTCATAAAATCTCTTCTTTGTTCTACATTTATAACAAAGGGTAGAATATAAATGCCCTTCAAAACTGCTTCCATATTTTATCTTAAAATGTTTCCTATCAACTCTTTCTCTCCTTGACACTGCTATTAATTCAATCACCCCTTTTTGGATTTACAAAAAATACTGATATGTTACTGTTATGGAAAAAATATGAGGCTCACCATCGAGTGATGAAAGGAATATTTTATCACCCTGCCTAGGGCAGAAGAGAGTTAAGACACTGGAGAGTGAGGTTGAGGGTAAGAAAACCTTTGAACTGCGCCTGCCTCATTTCAGGAAAGCAAAGTCTCTGCATGTTGCTTATTGGCTGGCAATATCTGAGTGTGTCCATAGGCAAGTACGGAGCTGTCTGTAGATAGTCTTCTGAATATATGGTGTGTCCATGTGGAATTATGCCATCCAGTTGTCTAAACAAGATTATTATGGCCAGGAGATTAGATAGCCAGCTTTAGTCTGGTCTACTTCTTTCACATAAAGTCAATGAAATCAAGTGTTCAATTGATCATGTGATTTTTCTTGTTGCTCCAAACAATTTTGTTTCATGCATTCATTCTTTGAGCAATAGATTCATTACCATAATTAGATGCATTTTGGAAAAAAATATGTATCTTAATACATAACTCACTTAGTTCAAATGTATAGCAATCAAATATGAATGAATATAAGATACTCAAACTATTTCTTTACATCCATAATCTTGAATATGAAAAAAAAATGAGTTGCTTTTTTTACTACCCTCCCCTCTACTTCCCTTGCAATTGAATTAAGTAAAATTTAATTTGCTCTAGGTGCACCAGTCTTTCTCAGCCTCAATGCTATTGACATTTGGGGCCAGTGCTTTTTGTTGTTATGGTGGCTGTCTTGTGTATGATAGGATATTTCACAGCATCCTTAGTCTCTACCCAATAGATGCCAGTAGCAACACCTCACTCTCAGTTCCCACAATAAAAAATAATAATAAAAAAATAAAAAAATAAAGAAGTCTCCAGACATTTTTAAATGTACCTTGAGAAGCAAAATTACTTTTAGTTGAGCATTGCTGTGCTAAGCTGATAAAAATATGAATTCTTCATCACTATTTGATTTTCCTTCTGTCTCCTGCAGGGTTTTGCAAAGGTCCCAAAAACTTAAGAGTAAACCATTTTAAAAGACATATGTAGTTACGGGTGGTCATCATTAACACATTTCTATGAACTCCCTTCAAATTCAGTGACTCTGCTTTGGGGCCATGGGGAGGGGGAGGGGGCAGAGCAAGCCTAGGGTCCTTTGCCCCAGTCCTACTCCACAGGTATTACCCTGAGTCCTGTCCTCCCACACAATAGCCAAGAAGTCTCTGAGATGAACAAACTGCAAGCCCCCTCATCTGTGAAAGCCTGTCTTTTTTTTCTGATTCTTGCTCTTCAGGATTTGACTTTTCCCTACTCCGTCCTCCTCCTAAATAGTTTGCTCTTATTATCTTAGCAACAGGTATACATTTAGAGATGAGGTATAAGGGCAGTTGTAAGCAAGCATTTTCCACTTGCACATTCTGAAAGCAAAGGATTATAAGGGATATATCATCAATGATTTAGAATGGGAAGGAGGGAAAAATACAGAGAACACAGTTTATAGAACTTGCAAAATTTGAAACTGGAACAGAAATCTTTGGCTCAAGAGACTGTATGCAGTCCCAAGGCAACTGCGAGTTTCATATACTCAAATTGTGTCTTCATCTGTATTGGACACAAGCCTCTTTCCTCCTTCTAGTTGGCAGGTTTCTTAAAAAAAAACAAGCTTCTATAGCAGTCCATTGAGTAATATGAAGACAGTGGATTTCCCTTCTACTCAAAAGTTGTATTTGTTGTTGTTAATGTGAAACACATTTTGAAAACTCTGATGTTAATGAGACAAGAAAGCAACAGGGTTGGATATGCATGTTGGAGCTAGCCTGCCAGGTTACAACATCCAGTTCTGCCCTCATGCAACTTAAGTTAATTTCTCTGTGATTCAGTTTTCTTTACTAGACGAGTAAAACTAAACTACCTTCTTATAAAGAAGCTTGACAATTAAATGAGTTAATATATGGAAATTTTAGAATGGTGCCATTAGTCAGTACTCCATAAGTATAAGTTATTAACTATATATTATTATAAAGGATTATGCCCTTTTAAAATTAATTAGGCCATCATGAAGGACTAGAGAAAAGGCAGATAGAGGAAAGGTCACCGGAATGACTTGGAGGAATGTCCTTGCAGGGGTCCTCAAACTTTTTAAACAGGGGGCCAGTTCACTGTCCCTCAGACCATTGGAGGGCCAGACTATAGTTTTTTTTAAAAAAAAACAAACTATGAACAAATTCCTATGCGCACTGCAGGCCCGGGACGAATGGGCTGCTAAGCAGGACAGGCAGCGGCACCCGGCGGGCGGGATAAATGTCCTCGGCGGGCCGCATGTGGCCCGCGGGCCGTAGTTTGAGGACCCCTGCCTCAGAGGGTACTTAGAATCTATCCATACCTCTCTGCCCAAACCTCTCCCTGGCTCCATTAAGTCAAACCCTGGTTTATGTCTCTATCTAATCCACCATTTTACTGGCTTGATGTGTCAGAAGTGAAATGCACCTAATACACAACATCTAGCTTAGCTTTAGTAGAGGCTGACCTCAGATAAACCCAATACCTATTTCTTCTTGACCTCATTCTAATCAAATGCCAATACTAGCTATTCCTTGGGCCTTCGGGCTGGCGGCTAAGAAGTTAGAAACAACAAATACTTAGGATCTAGTTAAAGATGTTTGGGAAAAAAGAAACCTTCTAAACTGCATTTCACTCAGATTTTTCAAACCTTATTTCACCAATGAATTCTTTTCTACATTGTTCATCAAGGGAATATTAACATCTTGTGGTACTGTGGTTCTAAGGAATGGGTCAGGGACATGCATTCTCATGTACCCATTTACGCTGACTAATGGGACACACTCTGGTCTCTGGTCATTTCTGTGAATCTATGGGTTACCCTTTTATTAGCTTTCTGCCAACCCGTGCTTGTTATGATTTTATCTCATGACACATTATTAAGTTGTCTCCACTGGTTTCACATGGTATAATAATATCCAGTCTTACTCACTGCTTTTCCAGGTATGTCTCCTGAGTCAGAGCAGGAGCCACCTTACCTGCCTCACACATACTGTCTTTCTTTAGCTAATTGTGTGCCTCTTTCCTCTCTTACTTGTATCTACCTCTGCCATGAAGGACATTTGGAGACAATTAGCGCTTCACTATTTAATCGCTTTGACTTTAATAATGGTTGACCATGAAAGGTTCGTATTAAATTAGAACTAAATACTAATGGGCCTTTTTGAAGCTAATGAGTTGCTTGGCCTCAAGAGAAGAAAATGAAAATACTGCTGGTTTTGAGAAAAAATGTTCAGCAATTTCAGCACTCCTTATTTAAAGATGAGATGGAAATAGTTCAAATGTACTCATTCTTGAGATATTTCAGGATGTAAGTTTTTTAGTAGCTCCCTTCTAGTCAAAGTCCATTTGCTTTGAATGGGGATCAGCCTCTTGGGCATGTAACCCAGACTGCCAAATCAGAGTACCAGACCCTCCCAATCACATTGGGTATTTTGGGATGTAACATATGATGGAAACCAAATCAATGAAAGTCAGCTCTGGGATTTTGCTGGGAACCTATTTCAAAATAAATATTCTATTTTGCTGGAGTTGCTCAATAGATAGATACAAATAACATATTTAATGCTTGAACCCATTCTGTGTGAAAGCTTGATCAATGTGAAACCAATTTTGGGTAGCGGGCGTAGCCAAAAGATCTAAAGATCTAAAGGGACTAGGTGTTAAAGATATTGTTTGAACTTTAATATGAAGCTATACCTCAAAAGAACTATTACCTGGACTGATCCAGTAAGTTTCCTTTTGGGTTAAACTAATGTTTAAGTGAATCTTTTGTCATTTGCAAATAAAAATTACCTCACTATACAGATTCTAATGTACACAATTTATGGTAAGCCACATCGTTAAATACAAAGTAACAGGACAATCAGGCAAAACTTTTAAGACAAGGAAAGAGTAATATTTACCTGTAAAAGCACCTTCTGAAAGAGGTGTCTTTTTCTAATTATATCTTGGCCTGTATTACCCACTAGCATATCCATGCCATTAGATAACATGTAAGTTTTGATATGGAAGGGCTGTTGTGCATCTTTGCTCCCTCCTCTTCTGCAAGAAAATTACTATACTGGAACCGGGCCAGTGTGTCTCAGTGGTTGAGCATTGACCTAAGAACCAGAGGCCACAGTTTAATTCCCAGTCAGAGCATAAGCCCAGGTTCCAGGCTAGATCCCTGGTGTGGGGCGTGCAGGAGGCAGCCGATCAATGATTCTCTCTCATCATTGATGTTTCTGTCTCTCCCTCTTCCTTTTTCTCTGAAATTAATAAAAGTATTTAAAAATTATTGGGCTGGATTATAAAAGGAAAGTCTTTAGAATTGAATTGGATCCTGGAAACTAATTTAGGTATAAATAAAATACATATTATCAATGGAACTATAGAAAACGAGGCAGAGCTAGGGAAAGAGGTTAGCAATAAGACATTCACAAAAATGCAAATACACAGACACACACACTCCACAAGTGAGCAAAAGTCACATTCCATCTTGTTTTCTTCTTTATTCTTCAAGTTAATCCCTGTCCATTTTTGCACTCATCATAGAAAAAGATACTGAAATATAAATAATAATCCAATTATTGACTGCAAATATGTACAAAAATACAATTTCTTGATAAATAAAAAGAGAAAAGCACTTACCCATAAAGAGAGAGTTCACTAAGGTATAAGAGTGGCCTTGTCATCTTGTCTTCATCATCATTATCACATCACCATCATCATCAATTATCATCAGTCATCTTGCTCAAGAAATATGCATTTGGCTACATGATGAATTTCAAGTGCTCAAAGTTGCTATTTGGAATAAAAATGCAAGAATGTAAATGGAATAAAGAACTATTTTTATTAATTAATTTTAGCTCCTATTCCTCAAAAAGCAAATATTACAATGGACATCATGGACTTGGGCTTTGTCAGGCGTTAAGAAGGTATCACTTAGAGACTTTCTCTTGTGATTCTCTTTTTTTTTTTTTTTTTTTTTTTTTTTTTTTTTTTAAATCTGTAACTTTTATTAAAAGTGACACACCATTTTGGGCAAGTGAAAGAAAGAAAACAGCAGCATACATTTTCAGCTTTAACATTAATCTTTTAGACTATCCCTGGCCTTTTTTCTGGCCAAAATGAAAGAAATCTTCAAATCCACTGTGAAGCCTTTCTTAGGCTGAGAAAAGTCTCTGATACCTTTTCAAAGCAGCTTAGTGCCAAGCATCTTTGAGTATCCTCTAAGAGTCTGTTTGCAATTTATTAGGAAACGTTCTTTAAATTTCCTCTGACCATACCCAATGACTTCCCATTTTACACAGTTCCTCACTGCTCACTGACCTTTAGCATAACAGATAAAGTTCTTTCAGCACCTGACCATCTATAAAACCAAATTTAGATGAGACAAAGCATCCTCAAAGCTGGATTATCTGACTCCCAGACTAGTTTAATTTCCTAGCATCTTCAGCTGCCTTCCAAAGAATTTAGCCAGGCCTGACATTTCTACATTCCAAACTGCCAACCTCTAATGATCTCTCCCATCTCTAAACTGCTTTAACACATTACCTATACTAATGTGTTTATTTTATTTTATTTTTTTTTTTATTTTTTTTTTCCAAATTTTTATTAAGGTATTATATGTGTACATATCTTATCATTGCCCCCCACCCCCACCCCACTCCCATATATGCCCTCACCCCCCAATGTTTTGCATCCGTTGGTTACTCTTATATACATGCATATAAGTCCTTCAGTTGATCTCTTATTTCCCCCACCTCTCCCTAACCTTACCACTGTAATTTGACAGTCTGTTTGATGCTTTACTGCCTCTGTAACTATCTTTTTGTTCATCAGTTTATAATGTTTTTCATTATCCCCAAATGAGTGGGATCATGTGGTATTTTTCTTTCATTGACTGGCTTATTTCACTTAGCATAATGTTCTCTAATTCCATCCAAGTGCCTACAAATGGTAGTAATTCCTTCTTTTTTACGGCAGCATAGTATTCCATTGTGTAGATGTACCATAGTTTTCTGATCCAGTCATCTGCTGATGGGCATTTAGGCTGTTTCCAAATCTTAGCTATTGTAAATTGTGCTGCTATGAACATAGGGGTGCATATATCCTTTCTGATTGGTGTTTCTGGTTTCTTAGGATATATTCCTAGGAGTGGGATTACTGGGTCAAATGGGAGTTCCATTTTCAGTTTTTTGAGGAAACTCCATACTGTTCTCCACAGTGGCTGCACCAGTCTGCATTCCCACCAGCAGTGCACGAGGGTTCCTTTTTCTCCGCATCCTCGCCAACACTTGTCGTTTGTTGATTTGTTGATGATAGCCATTCTGACAGGTGTGAGATGGTATCGCATTGTTGTTTTGATTTGCATCTCTCGGATAATTAGTGACTTTGAGCATGTTTTCATGTGTCTCTTGGCCTTCCTTCTGTCTTCTTTCGAAAAGCTTCTATTTAGGTCCGTTGCCCATTTTTTTATTGGATCATTTATCTTCCTTTTATTAAGTTGTATAAGCTGCCTGTAGATGTTGGAAATTAAACCTTTATCAGTGATACCATTTGCAAATATGTTCTCCCATACAGTGGGGTTTCTTGTTGTTTTGTTGATGGTTTCTTTTGCTGTGCAAAAGCTTTTTATTTTGATGTAGTCCCATTTGTTTATTTTCTGTTTGGCTTCCATTACCCTAGGGGCAGTATCACTGAAAAAGTTCTTTTGGCATATGTCTGAGATTTTGCTGCCTGTGGATTCCTCTAGTATTTTTATGGTTTCCCGTCTTATATTTAAGTCCTGTACCCA
The DNA here is from genome assembly GCF_963455305.1 of Plecotus auritus. NCBI lineage: Eukaryota > Metazoa > Chordata > Mammalia > Chiroptera > Vespertilionidae > Plecotus > Plecotus auritus. Next base: position 19,261,057 of record NC_137770.1, on the reverse strand, counting down.
TTTTGAGTTTATTTTTGTGTATGGTGTAAGTTGGTGATCTAGTTTCATTTTTTTGCATGTATCTGTCCAATTTTCCCAACACCATTTATTAAAGAGACTGTCTTGACTCCATTGTATGCTCATGCCTCCTTTGTCAAATATTAAATGCGCATATTGGTTTGGGTCGATATCTGGATTCTCTATTCTGTTCCATTGATCTATATGTCTGTTCTTGTGCCAGTACCAGGCTGTTTTGATGACAGTGGCTTTGTAATACAGCTTGAAATCTGGTATTGAGATCCCTCCTACTTTATTCTTCTTTCTCAGGATTGCTGTGGCTATTCGGGGTCTTTTTTTATTCCAGATGAATTTTTGGAGAGTTCTTTCTAGGTCTGTGAAATACGCCGTTGGTATTTTAATGGGGAGTGCATTGAATCTATAGATTGCTTTGGGTAGTATGGACATTTTGATGATGTTGATTCTACCAATCCATGAACATGGTATGTTCTTCCATCTGTTTACATCTTCCTCTATCTCTTTTTTCAGTGTCCTGTAGTTTTCCGCATATAGGTCTTTTACCTCCTTGGTTAGGTTTATTCCTAAGTATCTTAATTTTTTTGGTGCGATGGAAAATGGGATTGCTTTTTTAGTCTCTCTTTCTGTAAGTTCATTGTTGGTGTATAGAAATGCCATAGATTTCTTGGTGTTAATTTTGTATCCTGCTACATTGCCGAATTCATTTATTAAGTCGGTTAGTTTTTTGATGGAGTCTTTCGGGTTTTTTATGTACAATATCATGTCATCTGCAAATAAGGACAGCTTTACTTCTTCTTTTCCAATTTGGATGCCTTTTATTTCTTCTTCTTGTCTAATTGCAGTGGCTAATACTTCCAGTACTATGTCAAACAGGAGTGGTGAGAGTGGGCATCCCTGTCTTGTTCCTGTTCTTAGGGGAAATGGTTTTAGTTTTTGCCCATTGAGTATGATGTTAGCTGTGGGTTTATCATATATAGCTTTTATGATGTTGAGGTATGATCCTTCTATTCCCACCTTGTTGAGAGTTTTTATCAAGAAAGGGTGTTGGATTTTGTCAAATGCTTTTTCTGCATCAATTGATATGACTATGTGATTTTTATCTCTCAATTTGTTTATGTGATGTATCACATTTATTGATTTGCGGATATTGAACCATCCTTGCATTCCTGGGATAAACCCTACTTGGTCATGGTGTATGATCTTTCTGATGTACTGCTGGATCCTATTTGCTAGAATTTTGTTGAGGATTTTGGCATCTACATTCATGAGGGATATTGGCCTGTAATTCTCTTTCATTGTGTTGTCTTTATCTGGTTTTGGTATTAGGGTGATGCTGGCTTCATAGAAGGAGCTGGGAAGTGTTCCTTCCTCTTGAATTTTTTGGAATAGTCTGAGGAGGATAGGTTTTAGTTCTTCCTTGAATGTTTGGTAGAACTCTCCAGTGAAGCCGTCTGGCCCCGGGCTTTTGTTTGCCGGAAGCTCTTTGATGACTGCTTCAATTTCTTCCATAGTTACTGGCATGTTGAGCTGTTTAGATTCTTCCTGATTGAGTTTTGGAAGGTTATATTTTTCTAGGAATATGTCCATTTCCTCCAGGTTGTCCAGTTTGTTGGAATAGAGTTGTTCGTAGTATTTTTTAACAATCCTTTGTATTTCGGCGGGATCTGTTGTTATTTCACCTCTTTCATTTCTGATCTTGTTTATTTGGGTCCTCTCCCTTTGCTTCTTGGTGAGCCTGGCTAGAGGTTCATCAATCTTGTTTATCCTTTCAAAGAACCAGCTCTTGGTTTTGTTGATCTTTTGTATTGTTTCTTTGGTCTCTATGTCGTTTATCTGTGCTCTGATCTTTATTATTTCCTTCCTTCTGCTTACACTGGGCTTTTCTTGTTGCTCTTTTTCTAACTCTTTGAGTTGTTGGGTTAGGTAATTTATTACCCCTGTTTCTTGTTTTTTGAGGTAGGCTTGTAGAGCTATGAACTTCCCTCTCAAGACTGCTTTCGCTGTGTCCCATAGATTTTGGATTGTAGTGTTTTCATTGTCATTTGTTGTCATGATGTTTTTTATTTCTTCTTTGATCTCTCTGGTAACCCAGTCATGGTTTAATAGCATGCTGTTTAGTCTCCATGTGTTTGATTTCTTTGGGTTGTTTTTATTGTAGTTGATTTCCAGTTTTATGCCACTGTGGTCTGAGAAGATGCTTGATATGATTTCTATCTTCTTGAATTTGAAGAGACTTTGCCTATGTCCCAACATATGGTCTATCTTTGAAAATGACCCATGTGCGCTTGAGAAGAATGTATATTCTGTGGCTTTGGGGTGAAATGTTCTGAAGATGTCAATTAATTCCATCTGGTCTAGTGAGTCATTTAGGATTGATGTTTCTTTGCTGATGTTTTGTTTAGAGGATTTGTCCAATGGTGATAGTGGGGTATTAAAGTCTCCTACTATGATTGTATTGCTGTCAATGTCTCCCTTGATATCTTCCAGGAGTTTTTTTATGTATTTGGGTGCTCCTGTATTGGGTGCATATATGTTTACCAGAGTTATTTCTTCTTGTTGGATTGCTCCCTTTAGTATTATGAAATGGCCTTCCTTATCTCTTGTTATGTCCTTCAGTTTGAGATCTAATTTGTCAGAAATAAGTATTGCTACCCCAGCTTTTTTTTCAGTTCCATTTGCCTGGAAAACCTTTTTCCATCCCTTCACCCTCAGTCTGTGTGCGTCTTTTTTTCTGAGGTGGGTTTCTTGTAGACAGCAGATATATGGGTCGTGTTTTCTTATCCAATCTGTTACCCTATGTCTTTTGATTGGGGCATTTAATCCATTTACATTTAAAGTTATTATTGATAGGTACTTATTTGTCGCCATTCCTATTCTTTACCCCTGTGTTACTTCTTCGCTTCCTGTTTCTTTCTTTCTTTTTTTTTTTTTTTTTTACAGTAGACCCTTTAGCATTTCTTGCATTGCTGGTTTGGTGGTAATAAATTCCCTTAGTCCTTTTTTGTCTGTGAAGCTCCTGATTTCACCTTCAATTTTGATTGACAGCCTTGCTGGGTACAGTATTCTTGGATTCAGCCCCCTCCTTTGCATGACTTTGTATATTTCATTCCATTCCCTTCTGGCCTGATGAGTTTCTGTTGAGAAATCAGTTGCTAGTCTGATGGGGGTTCCTTTGTATGTAACTTTCTGTCTCTCTCTTGCTGCTTTTAAGATTCTTACTTTGTCGTTGGTGTTTGCCAATTTAATTATAATGTGCCTTGGCGTCGGTCTTTTGGGGTTCATTTTGCTTGGGACTCTGTGAGCTTCTTGGATTTGTGTGGGTTTTTTCTTCCCTATATCTGGGAAATTTTCTGTCATTATTTCTTCAAAGAGGTTTTCTATTCCTTGCTCAGCTTCCTTTCCTTCTGGAACCCCTATTATGCGGATGTTGTTTTGTTTCGTGTTGTCCCAAAGTTCCCTTAGACTCTCCTCCTGCCTTTTAATTTTTTTTTCTAGAAGTTGCTTTTCTTGGGTATTTTTTTCCATCTTGTCTTCTAGCTCACTGATGCGGTCCTCTGCTTCTTCTAGTCTACTCTTGATGCTTTCTATTGAGTTCTTTACAGCAGCGATGTCATTTTTCATTTCTTCTTGGTTCTTCTTCATTTCCTCTTGGTTCTTGCTCATATTGTCGAATTTGTCTTCCATTCTTTTCAGCCACCTTATGACCATTTCTCTGAATTCTTTTTCTGGAAGGTTGCTTGCCTCCATTTCGTTTACTTCCTTTTCTGGTGATGCCTGCTTTTCTTTCATATGCGGGCTGCTTCTTTGTCTTCCCATGGTCTCTCTTCTCTGGGTGTCTGGTTATGTAGTTCTCTCTCTCCTGGGTTGATTTAAAGGCACAAAATACAGCACTACCAGGTACAACTCACAAGGTACTGAACAGGAATGTATTCACGATATTAATAACCTCCAATAAAGGTGACCACCAGAGAAAGGCAAATTAGGTGATAGGAGAGAAAGAAGAAGAGGAAAAAAGAAAGAAAGAAAGAAAAAAAGAAAAAAGGAGTGTGAAAATGAAATTGGGAAAAGGGAAAGTAAAGAGAAAAAAAAAAAGTAAGAGAGACAAGAAAGTGACTAAGAGAGAAAGGGGAACAGACTATATATATTGGGGATAAAACTCCAATAGAACAATCACTAATCCCAGCAAATGCCAGCAACAAGTGCCTGGGGATTAATACAAACTACAACACCAACTAATATGGATTGAGGCAAGGGAAAGCTGAAGCACAAAACAAACAAAAAAATAAACAAAAGAAGAATAAGCAAAACAATCTCACAAAAACAGCATATAAATTGGATATAATCTACATTCAAGCAAACAACAACAAAAGGACAGAGAGAAGGACAAGTTTATGGATAGCTCAACCAGCGAAGGGAGAGGTGTATGTGGACTTGGAGCAGGGGATTAGAGATTAGATATGTAAGTAGGGTGAAATTTTAACAGGGGGTAAACAGAAAGAATAGGGAAAATCTAAAGCAGTAAAAGGGTAAGACAAACAGGACACTGAAAAGGGGGAGGTTAGGAAGAGAGTGATGGCCTAAAGGTAGAGTTGAGATAGAGTAAAACGATGCTAAAGGAAAGATAAAAAATAGAATGTAGAACCCTAATCCCAAAATAAAATGAAGAGAAAATAAAATGACACTTTAAAAAAAAAAAAAAAAAAAGATAAAATAGCAGTAGTAATAATACGGATTGAAAATAAAAATGTAATCATTAAAAAGGTAAAATCAAGTGATGAAAAAAGAAAAAAAAGTTTCTTGATTAAAAGATGCAAAAAATGAAAATAAAAAAAAAATAAAAAAATAAAAAAATAAAAGGTAAAAATAAAATGTGAAGTAGTGAAGGTCATTCACTTCCTCTGTTTTTCTGTTTGGCACGCCTGTTTCTCAGTCCAGACAGTATTGCAGTTCCCTGCGATCCACTGCTCTTCGGTGTTGTAAGCCAGTCCTGATTTTAAGCAGGCGGTGTGTCTTAATTTCTCGTATTCCTTTATTTTTGATTACGCAAGAGTCAATTTGTGATTCAGCCCCTGGGTGGCAGTGTTTCTGGATTGACTTCCGGGTCTATCTATGGCCTCTCTAGGCAGTGTTAGAGCCTTCTTTCCCTGTGGCACTCGCCACCTGTGGGCGTGGTCTGCCTCAGAGCTGACTCTCTGATGGTCATTCCCCGCTCCAATCCCCAGGTTCCAGAAAAACAACTTTCCCCTGCAGTCTCCCAGGGTGTCCCCAACTGGGTGATCCTATGTATTGGGCTTAGTAATCAGAAGCAAGGATTTGAAGAGGAAAAAGCCCAAGTGTGCGAACTCCAGGACTGCGAGTAAACCCAGGCACAAAGGGAGCGCACGGGCTGCGCGTAAGTCTGGACAGCCTGAAATTCTTAGGGTGTCCCTGCACTTCAGATCAAAATGGGTTGCTTTTTAGAGTGCCCTTCTCTTAGCAGCTCTGAGGACCCCTTTCCACAATCACAGATCACGCCAGCCCCTACAGCCACGGATTTTTCTAGGCACAGACTTCCCTGGTCCTCCAGCTCCCGCAAAACGCGCGTTCCTCTCTCCCGCCGGGACCAGAGACCTCACCTTATCCCAGGCGAAATCTGACCTTTCCGTGGTGGAGTGTAGAGCTCCTCTGAACCCGTGTGCTTGCGCCAGTTGGGGAGCGTTGTTCTGGGGCTCGCAGCTGTTCCTGGGGTGCCGCAGTTGTGGATTCTCAGGCTTCAGATAAGCTCCACTTTCCGGATCAAGATGGCGCAGACTCCGCGTCCAAGCCCGCAGCCTTGTGATTCTCTTTTAACTGATTCATACTCATAAACATAATTTCCCACCAGTTATATGCATGTAGTTTCTCCCTCTCTAGTAATCAAATGCATATCAATAGCATTAAAATAACATTTTTTCTTAGACTAATACACATCAAACAGACTGATGGCAGAATTGAAAAGATTTGATGGAACATATTCTCACATACTATTAATAAGGGTGTAAATGTCACTTTTTATAGAGAGCAATCTGGAATTATTTATCGATTTAAAAATGGACATGCTCATTGATCCAGCCATTTCTCTTCTAGAAAAAAAAAAAGTGTAATATCTATGAGCTAGAAATTTATTGCAGTATTGTTTATAATTGCAAAAAAAAGGAACCAAAATAATCTCCATGTTACTAAATCCAAATAATTTCACCATGAGCTCATAAATTTAACTCCTCAGAAGTGATTAACAGTGTTGTTATTTATAACCTTGAAAGTCTTACTCTAATTCTATGTTGTTCCGCCTTCCCCTTTGGCTATCACTCTGTCTCCTTTTCAGGATTACCTTTATCCAGTGGGGAGACAAGGGCCAGACTGCTCTGCCACTCTGGATACATGACCTTCAGGATAGCACGCACTTGCTCGCCTCAGTGCTTCCTTAGCTAAAATGTATAACAATGTATACATGGACTGTCCCAATAAATATAAGCTCTATTATCATTTTCTTATGAAGCATGTTGAAATTCTCCAAGACTAGCTCTTTTTCTCTTTATCTCTTGTAAAATCTCTTAATGTCCATTGCTTCAGTGTTTGCAGTGGAGCTGTTGAAAGTGAAGTGGTCATGGACTGACATAGTGCAGCTACACAGACCTAGCATCCCACCCTAGGTCTAAGGGGTAATAGGAAGAAACATGTACCATACCAGGCTCAGAAGGAGGGGAGGGAGGGGCCATAAGTATTAGTAGCCAGTATTATGTAGCCAGTTTACAATAATCCTCAGGGAAGAAACAGAAAATGAATACTCTGACATCACTCTCCTCCCTCTCTCACATTTCTTACCAGTACTCCCCTTTGGTTAAATCCAAGTAAAAAATGGGCCAAAACAGTCCCTTTCTGGAATTCATTCATATCAGCCTCCAGGAGCACAGAGCAGGGGGAGTAGGGGTGGAGATTGGATCTGGAACAGATGGATTATTTTCAGCACAATCCTTTGTCTCTCTGCTTGCTAGTACATTTCCTGAAATATCCTCATTTGAATGAGTAAATGAAGTAGCACATTCCTCAAGGACATCTTTTATTTTATTTTTTAATCTTCATTGCTGCATCTTTTATCCTTTGTTTAATCTATTCTCTTATTTGTCCTAGATTACTGCAAAAGCTTTGCAGTCTTTCTGTTTTTCCTGCGTATACTCAGGACTCCTTCCTTTCTTTCTGTCTCTCTGTCTTTCTCCCTCTCCCTCTCTCCTCCACTCTACTTCCCTCGCCCCCTCATCTTCTTTCCCCAGAGAGGGAGATTTGTAAAATGCAAATTAATTCTGATACCTCTTTGACTAACAACTTCTCAATTGTCTTAGTTTTCTATTGCTGCATAAGTAATTACCAGAAACAGTGATAAAAATAAATCTCATTGATTATCTCATAGTTCTGTAGGTCCACAGTCTTGGTAGACTCAACTGGGTTCTTTGCTCAGCCTCTCCAAGGCCAAATCCAAGGTGAGGTTAAGCTGAGATCTTATCTGGAGATTCTAGGAAACAAACAATTTTAAAGCTCATGCCTGCTAGTTTATTGAATTCAGTTTATTGAATCTTTCAGCATCATTTCACATAAAATTCTGCATTTTTCTGTGTGTGTTGGCTACACATGTCAAACTCTCTCAGGGTCTCTACTGGGTCTCCACTTCTTAAATATCAGTTCTATATCCCTTTATTAATATTTCTTTATTCTCCAACCACCCTTCCCCACATACAGTTCAATAATGTTTCTGATATGTATTTGAACTTGTACACAGAAAATGGTTTTGGAAAATATACTCTAAACTATTAGAGGTTATCAGCATAGTGGGTTTATTGACAATTTTTCTATTGGTATAGGCTTTTTCATGTCCGATCTGTTTTTTAAGCAAACTGTACTTTTACAATCAGATATATGCTGATTTTATTTTAAGTATTAAAAAAGTCAACATATACCAATTGCCCCAACATTTGTGAATCAGCAATAATTAGAAATATTGTATAACTTTTAATATTTTTGTTTATTTTATCCAGCTACCAGCAAGTTCAGTGATATGTATATAGTGAAAGTTAATAGATTAATGTTGATAAACGATCCAAATGCCAGTCACTCTGATATTAGTTTTTCTACAATCTTAAACATAAAAACATGTCTCTTATTTATTTTTAATCTTTGCCCAAGAACATGTTTTTATTGATTTTTATAGAGAGAAAAAGAGAGAGAGAGAAAGAGAGAGAGAGAGAGAAACATCAATGTGAGAGAAAAATATTGATCAGTTGCTTCCTGTACACTCCCGGACAGGGGAACAAACCCAAAATCTAGGTATGTGACTGGGAATGAAACTTGCAACCTTTAGGAGTATGGACGATGCTCCAATTAACTGAGCCACCAACCAGGGCATGCCTTTTGTCTTAAATATCTGTTTTTGTTATTTATTATCATAATTACATATTGACCATCAATAAGCTCAAGTCATAGTATCTTAGAAGCTCTTGTGTAAACAAGTTGACATGCTTGAAATTTTAATAAACTTTATACCATGGTTTTATGTAACCATGTGGGGCTTTATTATAGAGAACTTAATATTAGTTGACACAAAAACTTTGAAAATTAAATAAAACCTGCAGAGATAAACCCATACCACATTAGATTTTACAAAGTTTTCTGGCCATTAAAATTTTCTCTTTTGTTACCAAATCTTGTAAAGATAGTTAACTTTTTCTTTGTGAAGTTGTATAATAGAAAGTTTTTATAGATCTTCTTTAAAGGATAAGAGAGAGGAATAGGTGGGAGGAGGAAGTTACAATTTTAGTTTCTCATTTCTTTGTCAGTCTTATTACATACCCATAATAGAAAACTGCAGCTCAAGCAAAATACATTTCAATAGCTGGATCTAATGAGAAAGAGCTAATGGTGAAAAAATAGAAATCTCAAATACACAGTGGAATCTGACATAATCCTGACATATTTGACATATGCTTATTTATAGAATCAGAATGAAATTTGAAAAGTATTTGAATTTGAAAGGACAATAAGATTTTACAACTTTTTATTATGCCTCCATATAACTCCTCTCTCTCTCTCTTTCTCTCTCTCTCTCTCTCTTACACACACACACACATACACACACACACACACACACTACAGGATAACTTTTCTTAATGTTCTATACTCAGATTTTTTTTAAGAGAACATTTATCAAGTGGGTCCAATGTGCTAGGTATTGGGCCAGTTCCCCAGATATGGCGATATGATCCCAATGCACACAGTTTACAATCTAGTTAGTGTTCAGCAATTGCATACATTTATTAACTCATCATGCCAATCTTATCAGTAGGTTTTTGTATTCATCCACTTTTCCTTGGATGACTAACTAGTTCAAGGTAACTTCAATAATTGTCAGTTGTCTCCCAACTCAAGTCTTTCTGGAGATATAAAAGTTTTGAGGTTCACATTTTTTCCTGTTGATTTATTTCCCATCTCCCATATATGATTAACTTAAACAGAAAATTATTTTAAGGCCTAAAGTTTGTTTTGTTGGTTCAGTTCTTTTAATACTTTGTATAGAAAATATTGTGATTTACGTGTCTAGAAGGTAATATTTGCTCTTATCCCCTCATTTATTCATTCTTTTATTAAGCACTTACGTAAGACAAGTTTTACAGCAAGATAAATCCTATCTAATAAAAGAGTAATATGCAAATTAACCATCACTCTGCTACACTTACAAGCCATGCCTGCCAGCCAATCAGGAGTGAGTATGCAAATTAACCCAACCAAGATGTCTGCGAACAGGAGGCTTGGGTTGCCCCCAGCGATGGAGGAAGCATGCTTTCTGCACACGCTGGCCAGCCCAGTCCTCCAATCAAGGCTAAAAAGTTTCAATTATAGAAGATAAATAAATCCCAGACACCAGGGCCTCAGCATGGGTTGCCTGGGGGCGTGGCTGACCTGAAAACAACCACAGGCTCCTCACCCAGGCCACCCCATGCTCCAAGGGAACCCCCACCCTGATCCGGGACACCCTTCAGGGCAAACCAGCTGGCCCCCACCCGTGCACCAGGCCTCTATGCTATCTAATAAAAGAGTAATATGCAAATTGACCATCACTCCAACACACAAGATGGCTGCCCCCATGTGGTCAAAGATGGTTGCCCCCATGTGGACACAAGATGGCCTCAACAAGATGGCCAGCAGGGGAGGGCAGCTGGGAGGGACCAGGCCTGCAGGGGAAGATGGTTAGGGGTGACCAGGCTGGCAGGGGAGCAGTTAGGCATCAATCAGTCTGGCAGGGGCGTGGTTAGGGGGTGATCAGGCTGGCAGGCAGAATTGGTTAGGGGCAATCAGGAAGGCAGGCAGGCGAGCAGTTGGGAGCCAGCAGTCCTAGATTGTGAGAGGGATGTCCGACTGCCTGTTTAGGCCCAGTCCCACCGGGATCGGGCCTAAATGGGCAGTCGGACATCCTTTGAGGAGTCCCTGATTAGAGAGGGTATAGGCTGGGCTGAGGGACACCCACCTCCGTGCACGAATTTCATGCACCAGGCCTCTAGTGGAATTATAAGTTGCTAAAGTTCAGATGTTTGCTATGAAGAGAGTGGCAAAGTAAGGGAAACATGCATAACCCAGATGTCCATCACTGCCACCCTGCTCTTCATAACATTTTTTTTGAAATTCAGATTAAATTCAGAACCCTGTATTTTTATTTCTTTGACAGGGCAACTCTAATTTTAAACTCATTTGTTGTTCTCATCAGTCTTTTCCCTGAGGGCCTCCTTATGAAAGCATTTTCTCAAATTGTTGTTTTCCTCTTTTATAGATTAAAATAAATATTAGCATCTCCCATTTAATTAGATAAGTAAAGTTATTGCATTATATGCATATTCAATTAATGGTTTATTTCCCTTTGTTTTTAGTTATAGAAAAAGTCTCTTCTAAATTGGAGAAGTAGGTGAAGCCTAGATCTAATTTTCTTTCTTTCTTTCTTTCTTTCTTTCTTTCTTTCTTTCTTTCTTTCTTTCTTTCTATTTTTGCATGTCACTGGGACTCCTTCCCCTTGACTGCTCTCCCCTCTGTTCCCAGCCCTCCCAACCCCAAAACACAGTACACATTCATCCTTCCTTCATCCAATGTGCCTGGTGCTTTACAACTTATCCCTATGACTATATCAACAATTTTTCTCAGAGACAACATGACACTCTTTTCAATCTATATGGGACCTTATTATTTTTATACCTATACCTGAATTTTTTCCAAAAAGATAGTCATATAATATGAACTACTTCTCCACAAACCTGAGGAATGCATCTACTATTATTAATTGACCCATAAGTCTAAGCATTTTCTTTCGGGCTAGTTTAGATTGATGGTGGAGCAATCAACAACACATTATCTTTGCCTTTTCTAGAAGTGGAATTTGCTGGCCTCCTCTTTAGAATATCTCACACATAGAAAATTTTCTTAACTATGCACCTTTAGTGCACACTCTGAAATCGAATTCTCTGCAGTCAACTAAAAATCAAAGAAATAAGCAATCAAAAAACAGAAACAAAGACAAAAAAACAAAACAAAACAAAAAACCCAAACTGTCTGCTCTATTATCTCTCAAATATTTCAATTTGTGTGGTGTGGGGTGAGGATAGGGAGGGGAGGTTCTTATTCTGTGACTATCTGCATGTTGAGTTTTTACCTGAGAGGTCGATCCATCAACCTTTATACTGATGAATGCTATGTGAGATATTAATGGAAGTTTGCAGAAAATTGTGTTTGTGATTTTTCATATACTGCAAGGCAGCATTTCACTTAAAGATAGTGGCTTTCTATTTCACTTATATATGAAATCTAAAAAAAAAAAACAAAAACAAAAAAACAAACAAAACAGAAATAGACTCATAGATTTAGAGACAAGCTGATAGTTGCCAGAGGGGAAAGGGGCGAGGGAATGTGAAAAGGAGAAAGGGAATAAGAGGAACAAATTTCCAGTTATAAAATAAATAAGTCATGAGAATGCAATGTATAGCACAGAGAATATAGTCAATATTGTAATAATTTTGTGCAGTGACAAATGCCTATTAGACTTGTGGTGATCACTTCGGTAGATATATAGAGATATAACTATGTTGTACAACTAAAACTAATCTATTAGTCATAAAATAAAATGGAGATTTACAATGTAAAAGATAGTGGCTTTCACGTCTCACACTTGCCTGACACATTTTTTATGTGCTTGTAGCTATATACAGGCTTCTTTCTATTTTTTTATTTTTAAATTTTATTTTTAAAATTATTTTTAATTTATTTTATTTTTCATTACCATTTATCCCCTCTCTGTCCTCTTCCACCACAGCTAACTAACCATAGGAGTTAAGCAGAATACAGGCATTAAAGATCAATACATGTCTTAAAGAAAGAAGTTCAAATTTTCAAGAGAGAAATTCATTAAGCAAGTCTTTGCATAATTATACATTTTTAGGAGAATAGATGTGTCTGGAGAATGTGTGATAATTGCAGAGACTTAGCTAACTCATTTCCTGTAGACTTTTCCCAATAAACTTCTTTTTACACATATTTTCTCCCCTTTCATCTCAAATCGGTTGTGTTAAGTTTGCTTTAAAGATTTTATATTTTGTTCTTTTCTGGTAACTCAAGACTGGAAGTGGACTGGGCTGCATAACAATAACTCATCCAATGGCATGGGCTTTCCAATAATAAATGACCACTTAGTGTGCACAAGGTTAAAATCCTCTCTCAGGGACCTTGTGGAGGATGGTTCTCCGTGTCAGGAATAAAGGTATTTTTTTTCTGAAAATGAATTATTATCATGTCTGTGGACTTTGGGTGGCCTATTATTATTAAAGATCAGATGATCTGGATTCCTTTTGAATGTTCTGAGAGCTCAAAAGTATATGAATGCAAGGAGTTTGTGGTATCAATGAAACCAGAGCCCTGATTCTGGGAAGCAGTATTGATTGGCAGATTTCTCATGATTCTTAGCAAAAAATGCACGCCCCAAAACAAAAACTACTTTCTATGTGATTTCTAGTGTTATAGTTGTTTCTTTATTTTAAATATATTTTATTGATTTCAGAGAGGAAGGGGAAGGTAGAAACATAAATGATGAGAGAGAATCATTGATCGGCTGCCTCCTGCACAATTGGGGATTGAGCCCACAACCATGCATGTGCCCTGACTGGGAATCAAATATGACCTCCTGGTTCATAGGTCGATGCTCAACCACTGAGCCACAGCTGCCAGGGTAGTTGTTTCTCTTAAAGCATTTTTTACCAGGTGAAGCTGATATATTAAATATCAACACCAATAATTTGATATTTATTTCTATAAAAGCATTCAGGATCATTCCAAAGTAGGCAAGGCTGATTATCACAGTATCCAGCAAGTAGAACTTTCCTTCTTCTGCACACCACACCAGTTCAGATATTTTTGTCAATTTCAGAAGTCTAAATATTTCATTTACTTCCTCTTACTTAAAATTCCTCTTTGAGCAGCATCCAAGATCTTGTATATTATTAATGCCATAAACATTTATCAAGAACTTAACAAAAATACATCTCAAAATATGTTATTTTGCAAAAAAGGTAAGTTGTGAAATTATATCATTTACAGAGTTTTAAAAATATACAAAACAGATGTATACATAATGTCAGGGTAAAATAGGCATAAATGTGATAATAGCAATTTCAGAATAGTTCTTACAGGAGGTAAAAAGAGATATGGTGACAGGGGAACATAGGAAACAAGATATTTTACTTACCTGAAATGTTTATTTCTAAAATAAGAAGGAAGAGCTCTAGCTGGTTTGGCTCAGTGGACAGAGTGTTGGCCTACAGATTGAAGGGTTCCCAGTTTAAGGAAGAAAGGAAAAAAAGAAGAAGGAAGTGAGGGACGGAGTGGAAAAAAGAAAAGAAAGAAGAAAAGCAAATAATGTTAACAAGATGTTATATCTGTTAAAAGTAGATAGTTGAGCCCTAACTGTTTGGCTCAGTGGATAGAGTGTCGCCTGCAGACTGAAGGGTCCCAGGTTTGATCCCGGTCAAGGGCATGTATCTTGGTTGCGGGCGCATCCCCAGTGGAGAGTGTGCAGGAGGCAGCTGAATCGATGTTTCTCTCTCATCAATGTTTCTAGCTCTCTATCCCTCTCTAAAAAATCAATAAAATATATTTTTAAAAAAGTAGGTAGTTGAGCGCATGAGTTAGATATATATTTATACAAAATTATATGAAATATGAGAAAAATGTAGTTTATTCTATGAGGAAATTGCATTTTTAGGGGATAGCTGCTTCAGGTAGAGTAAAGATATAGATCAAACATTCAGAGGAAAGACTAAGGATATAGGGTAGGTGGCATGCTAGTGATTATAATATTTTCTGAAAATTCAGCCATTGTAATCTCTCAAGACAGAAGTATGTATTCACCAAACACATTTGGCAAACAAACAAACCAAGAAACAAAAAATCCTGCCTGAGAAAATGAGTGTACGGTGCAGTAAAATCAAACTACTTGATCTTAATTCTTTACTTTCTAAACTCAGTTGAGTCTAGAAAAATCTACTCCCAAAATATTCATAAGCAAATAGTAATAGAAATCTATTAGACCTGGAAAGCCACTGGAAAGTTTTAGAAGGTAAACCACATCACTTCATAACCTGTCTCATCTAATGGAATTACTTCACATATTAAGTGGGGATAATGCTAATACATTGCTAGCTACATTTTATTGAATGCTATGCTAAGTACATTGCATACATTATCTTTTTATAATACTTCTAAACTCACCAGGAATATACAATCATTCTAATTCACAAAGGAGACAAAATGAGGTAGGAGCTCATCCCCAAGATGGCAAAGCTAGTGGGACCCAGAGGTAGGATTTGAACCCATGTCTTTCTGACACTAAGCCCAAACTTAATGCTATTCTATACCACATTTTATTCTCTAAAGCAAGATTAGTAAAAGATAACTGTCCAATATAGGTAATTAAATCAATTCTGGAAACTATTTTCACTGACCTTTCATTGGAGCAATCAGATATAAAGTTATACTGCTAGAAAATTATGTTAATGAAATTGTCTGATAACTTTGCAAGGAAAATGAGAGAAGTACATTATAACTAATGAAAATTTCCTCCCTGGCTCTTCTTCCCTTTAACAATTTTAATATTGTTTTAAAAGTACCCTTTTTCTGTAAGTATTTCAGCAATCACTGGCTAAAAGTAATATAGTTCTGACTGAACCTCTGATAAGAAAATAGTAATATTCCCCAAACTGAGGGAACTTTTCCAGGAGCACCAGCTATGAAGAAAATCTGTCAATAGACATAATTAAGGACTAATTATCTTAATGAAAAAAGTAAACAAAACTAAGAGACAATAGATTTTCTCTCCCAAAGTCTCTATAAATATAAATTGTGGTCCATTATGTGATCCTTTCTTTCCAACTTGTATAACTTGATAATGTTGGCACAGTCATGGCATCACTAAAAGAAACCTGATGGCACACATACTTAGTTTCCTTTAAAAACCATTGCAATATTTTGTCAGGGCTTAATTTCTTCATGTAACTGCACAACATAGGTAGGTAGAGTCTGTGTTGAGAAGTCAAAGGAGGTAGAGAAAAGCCACCGCAGAGGGTCTTAGCAGCAATGTTTACATTTACACCTTATACAGAAACTACATAGAATGCCTAAATGAACAACTCATCCAGTGAGCAACAATGTTATAGCGAGGCCCAGATATTTCACTCCAGGGAACCTGGAGATGAAGACAATTTGGTTCAAAATAACACTGACTGCAAAAGTAAGATCAAGAACTTGAGCTACTCAAAACAAGCCTGTCCTAAGTGAATTCCAAATGTCAGTCCTTATAACTCAGTCATGGCCAAAGGCAATCAATTCCTTAAGAAGAGTGAGTGGTGAACAGTTCTTCAGACCTGGAAATAGACACATGATCTGTCCTTTATAACAGCAATGCAGTCAGAGTGGTCTTAGTATTAGTAATAATAATGACATTCACCAAGGATGCTTTTTAAGTGAAAAACAAATGTGTCAAGTTCAAAAATATTATCTTTAATAACTTTAATCTTCTGGGATTAGACAAGAATACTGAAAATGTATGATTCTACAACCTGGGGATTTACTATTGATTATGCTTTTTAATCTTCTGTGGCCCAATTTCTTTGGAGTACTCTATCTGTTCCTAAACTTTCAGCCCCAGAGAGTTGTAAATGTTATGAAGGGAGCACTTTATTTGATTTTGGCAACACAGAAACCATTGCTCTTCTGTAATTCATAAGCATTAATTTTTTCTGCTTACTTGAAAAAGTGGCTGCTACAATGAGGAAACAAATTCTCTGGTTAGAAAGAGCTGCATAGTAAGTTAAACTTCTTATTATTAACATACTATTAAAATGTATTCTGAGGCAACATTCTGATCTTCAACTAAAATCTGGGTCCATAAATTGGTTCAATGAGATAATAAAGGGCAAATTAATGGCAAAGATATGGCGAAAATCTGCCTAAATAAAAATAAAATGTTGGTGTGAACTTTATAATTGTTTGCACTTCTAATTTTGCCTGATGATTAATTTCCCAAACATATTAATGTACCATTATGTACAATTTTGGTGTCCACCCAAAATTCATATGTTGAAGCCCTAATACAATAGTATTTGGAGATGGGGTCTTTCAGAGCTTAATTAGGGTTACATGGAGGTCAAGAGGGTGAAAACCTCAAGAATTAGTGCCCTTTAAAAAAAAGAAAACACTGGCTGGTGTGGCTTACTTGGTTAGGCATAGTCCCAGGCACTGAAAGGTTGCTGGTTTGATTTTCGGTCAGGGTACATGCCTGGGTTGCCAGCTTGATCCCTGGTAGGGGTGTGCAGGAGGTAGCTGATCTATGTTTCACTCTCCAATTGATGTCTCTCTCTCTCTCTTTCTCTCTTTTCATCCCTCTCTCTCTAAAAATCAATTTAAAAAAAATTAGTGCCCTTAGAAGGACAGAGACCAGAGAGCATGTTCTCGTATCCATGAACATGCATCAAAGAAATGCCATGTGAACACACAGGGAGAAGTTTGCCATCTGCAAGCAAGGAAGAGAGCTCGCACCAGAACCTGACCATACTGGCACCCTGAACTCGGATTTTCAGACTCTAATACTATGAGAAAATAAATATCTATTGTGTAAACCATCCAGTCCATGGTAATATTATGGCAGTCTACACAGTCTAAGATATGTCCTTAAGGGGATAAAAAGAGTTAACTAAAACAACTATATATTTAAATACCAGTAGCCAGCCCTGCACACGAATCCGTGTGCCAGTAGCTTGCTGCCACCCTCCAGCAGCCCTCCACCCACTGCCCCGCCCTCCTGTAGCTCCCCCTGCACCCATCCCCCTGCCCCCCCTCATAGCTTGCTGCCCTGCCCCCTCCTGTAGCTCTCCGAAGCCCACTTGTAGCTCACTGCCCCACCCTCCTGCTGATCTGTGATCTGGTCCTTATGTGGTCGGTTGTTACACTTCACGGCATAATGACCATTTGCATATTACATCTTTATTATATAGGATGTGGCTATCAGATAATTGCAACTGGGTTTACTTACTTGTGGGTGCTTGGAGTACATTTGTTGCTGCTAAAACTTCACCTTTCCCTTTCTCTCAGATCACCTCCCCATATTATTACTTTAGTTTCTGGTTTCTGACCCACTTTTATCCCCAGATCTCAGAGGTTTTAGCATATCATAGGCTTATAAATTTAAGTAGCCTTCATATTTAGGTAATTTAGATGTGCTTTATTAGATTAAAAATTTAAACCATTATGTAATCAGAGGAAATAGTCCCCTTAGACCCACCACAAAGCTGTTTGCCTTACTGAAGAAATATTATAAAGTATATCTAAGCATTGAGTAATCAGCTTGAAAATCCAAGCTATAGATGTGTGCCTATAGCTTTGTGTGTATACCTTGGAACCTCTGCTGATGGATTCCATAAAGTGTGTCTCAGTGAAATAAAGGAAAATATCACAGCCCAGATTCAGTAAGAAATCTTGGCTACTACATCAATTCAATGACTTGTTTTAAAAATAAAAATCAAGACCCTATTGCCAAAGTTGAACAATGACTATTTAATTAACAGGGTGTGATCAGAAAAATCTGTAGGAATAAAGAGAGAAAGTGAGATGTTCTCCTTTAAGGCATCCAGAAGGAAGAGTTGCTTCTGAATACATGCTGATAGAAATGGATCCTTAAGAAGAATATTGCAAAGAGCAGTCATTTGGAGGTATTTTGAGTTCCAGTCAATTCTTAATATTAGAATTCAGAGGAATTATAGGAATTCATGATTAACATATTACCTAATAATGGACAAACATGTAAATTGACTGTACTTCCGCTACGCCCTCAGCCAATCAGAGTGAGTATGCAAATTAGAAGGCCAAAGATGGTGCCGCCCAGCTGCTCCAGGCGGGCCAGGACGCCTACTGTGAGAGGGAGGGTGGAGGTGAAGGGATCTACAGGAGTGGAGTGCCACAGCGAAGACAAGACTGCAGACTCTGGAGTCTGAAGTGAAGACGAAGACAGCAGTCTGCAGTGAAGCAGTGAAGATGAAGATGGCAGACTCTGGCCGGAGCGAAGGCCTGGGTCCCAGGTGCTGGATGAAAACCAGTGCTGGAAGCCAAGGGAAGGAAGGCCTATTGCATGAATCTCTTTGTGCAATGGGCCTCTAGTAATAATATATTTGGAATAGACTCAAATTGAAGGGTCAAAAAATAATTATCCACTAGTAAATATAAACTTTGTTTCTAGCAAGAACCACAGAGCAACTTAATATTAATGAGTATTGAAAAACATGTTTATTTTAATAAAAAGATCAAATAGTAAATGTACTGGAATAAAGCTGATTTTAAACATTAATTTCACCCTAGCCTAATCAATGATAAGAGAATAGGCAACATAATTTTATTTAAGTAGAGAGAAACTGATCTAAGGTAAAATCAATGGTGTTCAAATTGTGAGCAACAATAGAACGTGTGGAAAAGTAACACTTGTTTCACTGTTATACAGAAATGATTTTAATAAATATATTAAGCCCATGTTATTAGTAATAACAATTTATATAGCTGTTGAATTATTTTATTTTTATTGAATTTCATTTTATAAGAACAGAAAAGGATATATCTTATGGAAGTTTTATTTAAATTTAATTCATTTCTTATGGGATTACAGGGAAATGGATTGCTTTTTGAAACAATATTAACAAAATGAATGAATCAGTCAAATCTTTTATTGTTTATAAAACATCAAACAATCAAATAAATTTTAGATGACATTTTAACAAATAAATGCAAAATTAAAATTGGTGAATGGTTGCAATAGTATATGATTACCTTGTTGCGAAATTTTATAAAGGACAAGAAGAACATAATGGGTATACTTGGGATTATTATGTTAATTATGCAGTGAAAGTTGAGACTATGTCAAAAGAGTCCAGTATAAGACACAGCCAAATCCATGAGATTTTCCATAGAAAATCTATGTATAAGAAGTGTAAATGTACAAGAAGAAGTGTAAATGTACAATAAGTATTATTGCATGAATATTTGTCCAGAGGATAATCAATTTTTGTAATTATGGTTTTGCATACATTTGCATTCTAGACTCACAGTGATATATATGTTCAAATGAAAAAAAATTAATTTCAATTTAGATTATTTTCTTAAATTTGTTTGCTTGCAATATAATTTTTTAAGATTGTGTACAACCATATTTTATGTAGTCACATAATAACGGCTGTGTCATTTCTTAGAGATAGGTACTTCGTGTTGTACATTTTAGTGATGGTGACTTCCTTCTCTAGTAGTCAAATCTAAAGAATTTTATTTAATTCCATCTGCAGTTACATGTTCAGATTAAAACAAATTAGATTCTTTAATTTTATGTTTTATGATCATATGTGCTTTTTGAATATATGTTGTTAACAATGAAGAATTTATTTGGATTGTTCTAGGACAGGAGACCTTTAATCCACAACTCTTTTACCATATGCTTCACTTACCAGATATACGTACATCAGCTCTATGATTTCAGAGAAAAGTCCTCATAGGTGACATAAGTAGAAGAATATAATAAATGGTACTATAAAAGGAAAAAAAAATGAGGTACTCTTACCTTATATTTTATGTTAATTTAAAACCACTTAAAAAACATATTTTTGACTATAAAAATTAAGGTTAACTTTGTCAGAATAATTTGGGTTGCAAGCCTCTTTATGGAGGATAGAGTACAATCTCTTAGTTTCACAAATTGGAATACCTAGCTTCTTAATCACTCTTAGTCTTTTTAGTATTTTGTCAACTTTGCACATTCTAGAAAATATAAACCACGTCAATCAACTGGAAAATCACTTTAAGTGATATAAAAACCATTAGAAGCACACTTCTAATACCATGGTAAAAGGTATGATCTATAAATAGGACATGCTTTTGAATTATTGATGGCATTAAAAATACATAATCTATCAGACTATGATGGGATGTTTAAATCGTTTTAATTTGGCTGGGAAATCTTTTTATTTTAACATTACATTTTCTTTTCAGTAGGTCCCACTGAGTCTTAGGTAGGAAGTGTGTCATGAAGAAATAGACAGAAATATAACCATAGCATAGCAGTGCTAATTGCTTCTTCATACCTAGAAAGGAATTAAAAGAGAGTTTTGCACAACTGGGTTTTTTAAGTTAGTGTCAGATTACCCTGTAATAATAAAATAGAAAAATATTGCACTTAAAATTACTGCAACATTGAGAAATATTCTGCAATAAGTAATAACATTTTTAATACAAGTATTGGCCATCAAATCCAGCAGAGACCATGGACAGGGACCATCTCTATCAGAGTCATCTGGATTGATGATTAAAATGACAGATGCTTGCCCTAACCGGTTTGGCTCAGTGGATAGAGCGTCGGCCTGCAGACTCAAGGGTCCCAGGTTCGATTCTGGTCAAGGGCATGTACCTTGGTTGCGGGCACATACCCGGTGGGGAGTGTGCAGGAGGCAGCTGATCGATGTTTCTAACTTTCTGTCCCTCTCCCTTCCTCTCTGTAAAAAATCAATAAAATATATTTTAAAAAAATGACAGATGCTTAGAACTCTCTCAAATTGTCAATACACCTAATGAATCAGAATCCCTTTAGAAAAGAACCTGGAAATCTGTATTTTAAAAGTTTCTTTGGTAAACCATATGACCTCAAAATGTGTGAGCAAATGCTGGAATTAGAAAAAGGTGTTCCCGGCCATATTTGGTTTAGGATTTACTAATGAGGAATACAGGGAAGCTTCTATAAGAACACTGTACCACAGTAGCTATAATTTGTGCATAGCATTTTGTTCATATTCATGCAGAAGGGAGTTTCTTCTCATATCATGGCATGTATTAAGTCCACCATGCTACTCCTAGCAGACAAACTGAGGTTTAAAGCTTAGTCAAGCTTATTTTCTCATGCCTGTCTCCACTACACATAAACTCAATTATTCACTCAATAATCATGGATTAAACACCTAGTGTATGCCAATCTCACCTTGATCACAACAATTACACATAATCATGAGAAAAGTTAATTCTTTAAGCATAAGGTACACTACTAGTCACTAAATATTGAACAGATTATTTTTTTCCCTCAGGATGTAAAAGTGAAAGAGTAATTTAAAAATTGTCTTTAAGCCAATGGTGCAATGCTGGGTATATACAGAATAAAGAACCACTCTTGGTTTTCTCTTTACCCTGGATAGGATAATTAAAATTATAGGTAAAAATTGAAGGACACTTTTATTTTTTTAAAAATATATTTTATTGATTTTTTACAGAGAGAAAGGGAGAGGGATAGAGAGTGAGAAACATCAATGAGAGAGAAACATCGATCAGCTGCCTCCTGCACACCTCCTACTGGGGATGTGCCTGCAACCAAGGTACATGCCCTTGACCAGAATCGAACTTGGGACCTTTCAGTCTGCATGCCGACGCTCTATCCACTGAGCAACACCGGTTAGGGCAGGACACTTTTAGATATTCCTGGAGAACAACAAAAGCTAACGATAGGGTATGGTCTCTGGAATATGAAAGAAATGAAAAAATATATATATTGATGACATGATCTTTCTCTGTAATTGAGGACTAAGGCTAAATTCTTCTTCTTTACAAACTTTTCTGTGTGACTCTGCATAAAACTAGCTATTTTGATATATTGTACCCAAATCTAAAGGGCTTAGGAAAAAAAGAGTATTCGTTTAAAAATAGTTAAAAATTTTCTGGTATTTATGTGAAATGATTAGGAGGACTTATAAAATCTTTTGGTTCACTTTTTTTTTTTTTTTACTATTATGTGATTCAAATATAAGGTATATAGCATGAACTACTGATAGCTCTGGAATGCAAAAGATTAACCTCATTGTTAGGACATTATAGTTGATAAGATGTGATGCTATGACCTCATTTTCTATGTTTTAATTTGGTGTGTTAAATACTCAACTTAATCCAAGATCTTTTGACAGCTATGTTTGTTATTCCTTGATGTGAACAGAAATTCTGGCATTTTAATCCAGGTACCTTTCTCAGGAGTTGGCTAGGGCCTTTATTCCTGAAGGTCCATAAAATGCATTAAATCCTGGGTTTGATTTAAAGCTCCAAAGTTTAAAATAAAGTGTGAGACTCTCACTGCTGGGGAGCTTCTCAGCATGAGCAAAATGTAGTAAAAGAATGGATGAACCACAAAGGGTTCCAAAGCTTAGCGTCAGTAAGTATGCATGATTTTGGATTCTTATTCTAACTTCTTTATTTTGGAAATTTCCCAAGAACAGTGTCTCCTGGGAGATTACCAGCATTTGCTAGCTCAGTAGTGGTGAGAAAAATCACAGGAATCCTATTGCCATGTGACCTTGGCCGTGAGCTCAAATTGTCATCACCACAAAGTTTTTCCAGCGCGTTTTCAGTTCATGGTGACTCAGGTTTCAAGTTTGTTCATGATTCTGAATATGATTCAAGAGTCTTTGGTGAGAATTTCTTTTCCACTAATACGATGTGTCTTTTTACCATGCCTGCCTTCTCAGTAGGAACTGTTCTGTCAGACATCCAACAAAATCATTTTTTAATCACACTTGCAATGTCTTCCAGTAGTTGGGGAATAGCAGTCACTGGAGTGATTGACTTCAAGGTGAAGGAAAAAATCAAGGCTCTGCCTCCCTTATAGAAACCATGGGGTACATTCCTTCCATAATGATATTTTCAGATTGTTCTGCACTTGTTAATAACACTGGTTCACATGAGGCATATACACTAGGTAGCCTTGCTCCAACCGATAACATGTATTCTTCTCCACATGGCATTCAATAGTCCAGCATCTTAATTCTTTTCTTTCTACTGGTAACCTGTAATCCAGACTTGCTGTGAGTAAAAGAAGTGAGTAAATAAATAAATAAAAATAAAAATAGATCTTCAATCAATCTCTTTGCAAAGGTTTGCTTTGATAGTTTAATTACATGTAACAAACATAGTTAGATGCACGATATAGACAACAGATTAAGTAGAGATAACTCATTTTTCATGTGAGCTTGAATTAAGAAATATGAGCATGAACGATAGATATATAGAGTATATAGAAAATAAAACTTACCTGGCAAACTTTGATTCAGTGAAATTTGGCATAAGAAAGA
This sequence comes from Plecotus auritus, assembly GCF_963455305.1. Lineage (NCBI taxonomy): Eukaryota > Metazoa > Chordata > Mammalia > Chiroptera > Vespertilionidae > Plecotus > Plecotus auritus. Next base: position 19,237,322 of record NC_137770.1, on the reverse strand, counting down.
CCTGAAATAAGTAAAAGCAAAATAAAAAATAATAATAACTCTTAAAATATCTATTATTATTCTAGACACTGACTCTTTACTGACATTACTACCTCATGTTGGTATTCTGTGAAAGAGAACTAGTGACTTCAGAAGGCCAACTCTGCCCAGGCATAGTGAGAAAGGAAGAGGCTGAGGAAGCAGATCAGATCAAAGGAGGAGGAGAGGTTCCAGGGAACTACTGAGCCTTAGGATATCTCAGGACATTGGAAACCCCAGAGAGGACACAAACTCTGAAGTCCACAGCATGGGGAGCACACTACATTCATGTTTTTCATTATTTTTTCACAACATCCTGGCAGTGTGCATTCTAACAAATATTGAGGTTCTTAAGTGAACAATAACTTGGAGTTTGCAATAGAGGAGTAAGCGAGTGCTATGTAACTCATATAGCTACTGTTGGATGCCAGGATAGTTATATTTAATTTCAGAAATGTAAAAAATCAGTAAGGTTAAATGTCAATTAAAATCCACACTTCAGTTTTACAAATATAATTATTTATATACTTATCTATTTATTTATTTGATGCACTGTTTAAGCATAACCTGTTAGTCTCCATTGTATGTCAATAACAGACTTTACAATTATATCATCATGGCTTTTTACACTTATAATTCCTATAACTCCAGCATTAACTTTTACATATGTATCTAGTTTTGGAAGCAGAAAATAACATTTAGTTGTACTATTGACTCACCCATAGCTTAGGATTCATAAATTACTGACTCCTTTGTGAAGACTTTATAGTAAAATCTGCTAAGGCAATATCTATCTAGGACCCATGAATTCTGAAATGAAGAGGGGAATGGGGAATGGGGAGGGGAGAGGTTTCACAGACATGCAAGGGAACTTACACAGTGGGTTGGACTTAGAGGTACATAGGAAAGTAAGGATTCAAGTAAGTCCTAGTACCCACCTGATGGCTCTTGGAGCCGCCTCCTCTCCCAGGCAGCTGTCAGTCATAATATATTCTTCCTTATGCATTTATAAGGATTCCTTAGCAGAAAAGGCTAATGCTTAAGTTCAAACAGGGTGTTCCTTATTAGCTGAACTTTGGAATATGAGGCAGCAAAAGGTCTGAAGTCATGAACTTAAAGTCAACTCCTTAAATCATGTGGGCACAAAATATTCTGGCCATCACAGCAGTTCAAACTCACCGAGCAGTAACTCACCAAGTCAGGTTTTTAATTACCTCAAAAACTTGGATCAACACTGAATTCTATCAAATGCAAAATGAATGTACATTAATCACAGAATGTTTTAGTCACATGGCCTCTTTCATCCCAGAGAACTCCAAAACTCCTGGGTCTGTTTCTCATCACACTTAACCTAAGGAAAAGGGATGGCAAGTAGCTTTGAAGAGATTGAATGGGAGAAGATTGGGTGTTTAATTCAGACTGAGCTACACATTCATTGCAGAAAGCAAGCACTTCTTTTTATTGGGTCTCATTTCTAGAGCTGCTGCATTATTTTGTCCCTGGTGACGAAACAGTGGCTGATAGCTTATTTTTAAGTCCACTAAAGTCCTGGGCTCAAAATAAGTCTTGAGAAGAACTTCTAACACCCACCTAATAGGAGATTTGATACTGAAAAAAATGTGGTAGTTTTTGTAATGGAAAATTTATGAATATTTTTATAATTACTGAATAATTGGTTTATTAATATCCCTGATTTGGGAAAGCAAGCCCACGGGACCCTTTCACTCATGGTACTGATGATTTAGACTAAACAGACCAGAAACCTTTTCTGCTCCTCAAACCAAGATATTGCCAAAATTTCCTCCACCTCTTCCTCTTCCCCATGGAAAATTGTGCCAAAGGAAGAACTGAAGTCATAATAGAAACATGGCATTTTCCCAAAGCATCAATTTTCTATTAATAACCATTCTAAGATAAACTTACATGAAAACAGCAATTTTCAAACTATGCTCCCTAGACCTTTATATGCTTGAAGATTTATTTCAAGCCTCTTGCAAATAACAAAATATTTTTCCCCCATTGGAATCAAGTTCTCTGAGATGCTTCTGAAACACTTTTATTATTCTATATATTGGGAATTATATTTAAGATTTTATTTTAAATAATTTTATCTGCTAAATGTTTTTAAACTATTCTATTAAAAATATGCATGTGATGATATTTATAAATAAAATGAGATTTGAAATAAATTGTGTACTTAGTAACTTATCTCTAACATAATTAGCCTATCCTTCATTACTTTTTATCATTCTGAGTGAGACCTGGCTTGAACAAATTATTTCTTGTCTAAAAGCAGGATTAAAGCTATGATTCTATAGTAAATTCAGGGATAAAAGAGAGGATTGGCTGTTATTTATTCTGAAAGAGTTAGTGGACCCTTACTCTGATCTAGGCCCCATTCTTGGCTAGGGTTGGCTCAGTGTCTGTTTGCTAGTGGATCTCAGGCTATGGACAGAGATATAAATGTAAATAAATGCATCTGTGACAATCTCTCGCTAATCACTCAGGCATGATGAAATTTATCTTTCTAAGTTTAAGTCAAACTTAATTTAATTTTTACTTCAGATCTGGCTCCCCTGGAAATGTGGTAACTTCATAGTGCTCAGTTGACCTTCTCTTTCCTTGGGTTTCTTACTTGCTTTGGTAACTTATTTCCAGGATGTTGGGCAGGGGACAGGTCCATCAATTACTCCATATTTCACCCACCCGCACAGGCAGGTGAAAGAACATCCATTTCATTCAAGTGTGAGAATTTTCCACACAGATTTTGTTAAATTGTCCCTTGTTGCTATTATCAAGGGCCCATTTGGCAAAGCAGTTTTCTCTGTTCATTTTGTGTCTCTCCTGGGTGCACTAGGGTTTGGTTTAGGATGCTCAAAAAACACAGAGATCAGCTGCTAATTGGGATAAAGATTAAGTGACAGGGGCAGGAATTAAAAGTAAATAACAGCTGAAGTAGATAGCAATTGGCTAAGTAGTTTATTAATGTTACCTTAACATAAGAAACTGCAATGGAGTGATGTGAGAGCTAAAAACCAAAATGGTCAAGACAAGAGTCACACACACACACACACACACACACACACACACACACACACACACACACACAATCAGCATTCATGAGTGCAGAGGAGAAAGGTAATGCTCAGAGAAGGCTTCCCAGAGCAAGAGTAAATGCCCATTGATGTCCACTGGTTCTGGAACTTTTACTCTAGCTGTATTCCTCTTGGTTTGATGTGGCTACATCATACCTTCTTGCCCAAAATTTTTTACAGAGAAATTCATTCTCAAGAGAAAAATCTTACTAGACCTCTTAGCCTTTCTACTATAGAAAGTGTAAAATATTATACTTTCTGAAAAATGTTCTCATGGATTTTTTCTATTGATGTGGCAAGGTGTAGCTAGAAGAACATGGGGTTTGGAATCAGGTACATATCATAAGTTGAAATCCTAACTTACTTGTTTAGTAACTGGAGAATCTAACATAAGTTAATTAATTTTTCTGAGATTCAACTTTCTCATCTATAATATTTGGGTGAGAATAAAAAATAGGATGGTTGTTAGGACTCTATATAAAAAACAAACAAACAAACATTAAGCCCAGCTGGCATGGCTCAGTAGTTGAGCATCAACCTATGAACCAGGAGGTGACTGTCAGGGCATATGCCAGAGTTGCAGGCTCCATCCCCAGTATGAGGTGCACAGGAGGCAGCTGATCAATGATTCTCTCTCATCATTGATATTTCTATCCCTCTCTCCCTTTCCCTTCCTCTCTGAAATCAATAAAAATATATTTTAAAAAAAACTTAATCCATTGCTTAACATAGTACTAAAAATGGAAGTTTAGTATTATGGGTAAGAATAATGATATGAAAAATAATACTTCCCTAATCAGAAGGTACTCTATGAATGTGAATCATTTTGGGTATTATTAATTTGTTAAAGAAACCACAATCAATCTAATTATTTTATGACCTCATAGTATCATAAAACTGGAGAGGATCCAAATCTCTCACCTTTAGTAGTAATTCTATTAATTAATAGGCTTTTTTTTTTTATACCTCGAAGTAATCCAAAATTTTAAGTGCAGAATGAATTAGCTATTTTTCACACTTGGAATGTTTGACTTTTAGCCTTTTAGCTGAATGATCAGTAAAATGTAATTATGTTTAATTTAGAGGAAAATATAACAGGTTTCTCATTTTTGGAGAATATATCATTCAGCAGTTCTACTCAGAATTTAATCACACACAAGGTATATTTTATAAAAATATAAACATAAAAAACAGACAACAATGCCAATATTTTTTACTTTATGTATATAAAACAATATTTATCTTAATCAATACCTAGTATAACACTTAAACACCAGGCCTTATCATAGATGGCTATAATTAATCTCAAATTAAATACCTTTTAATGGATGGGGCCATAGACCAATACCTTAGAACAGTGGTCGGCAAACTCATTAGTCAACAGAGCCAAATATCAACAGTACAACGACTGAAATTTCTTTTGAGAGCCGAAAACCGACTTCTGTGCATGGGCCACAAAGTTTCAATCGCACTGTATGTGCACCCGCACATGGTATTTTGTGGAAGAGCCACACTCAAGGGACCAAAGAGCCACATGTGGCTCGCGAGCCGCAGTTTGCTGACCACTGCCTTAGAAGATGAGAATAATTGAAAGGACTTTAAATTATTCACATGATAACCTTAGACTAAGAACCCTAGAAATCTTCTAGTTGATCTATTTTTTTCCCAAAAAAAATTTCCCAGCCGTTGCTAATTAAAAAACAAACACAATCAGGTCCATCCACCTAATGAGCTGGTGGATATGATAAAGAGGGTAAGGCTGGTTAAAGATAACAAACTCAGTTGTAAGATAACCATGGTCTGAGAAGCTAAGTAATGTATAACAAGGTCACTAGAGTTGATAACATTCTATGGTTTATAATTGAAATTTGCTGAGAATAGAAATTAAGCATTCTCACACAAAAGGTAAACATATGAAGTGGTAGATTTATGATCTCAATTATGGGAATTCTTTCACAATGCATATGTATATCAAGTCATCATGTTGTACACTTTAAATATTTTATAATTTTAGCTGTCAATTGAAAATCAATAAAATTGAAAAACAAGTTGTTTACGAAAATTATGGTAGGAAAGACACTCAAGGAAAAAGATCTATTTTGAGCTAAACTTAGATAAATTTTGAGAAGAATATTTTAAAACTTCTGTTGAATTGAGACCTGAAAGAAACTGGTTACAACTGAACAATTTTAAATCTAAAAGTTAATTTTTATATTCTAACCCTGAGAAACACCATATTGAATTCTTACAGACTATACTTTTGAAGGCAGTAAAGACATTATTGAAATAGTTCATCCTTCAATGGATCCAGTCATTCATGATGTATATATTATGTTTTTTCAAAACATTCTTAAATTAAACTTTCATCTTTGTGTTTTCTTTTCTCATGACTGATAAATTGAATTTGACATTCTTTAAATTAATTATAATTTAGTATGAGTTTAGTTTTTTTGGTCAAATGGCATTATAATCTATTTACCATAAGATCAATTTTCTGGTTGAATGATTAAACTTTGAAAAACACAAACTATTTTGTCCAATAGTAAAAGTCTGTATATTTAAAGAGAACATGCTATTTGCAATTATTTTTCAGTTATATTTGGACAACCTACTAACATTTCATCACTTAGCTTTTTGGATGTCTGCTCCAGTCTGATTTCTTTCCCAATAACCTCCAAGAAATCACCTTTATTAGTATTCGCAGTGCCTATATGTTGCCAAGCCCAGTGACACAGTGACCAATTCTCAGTCATCTTACTAGTACTTGCTTTGTCTTCAAGAGTTGACCATGCTCTCCTTCTTTAAATACTATTTGTTATTCTTTATTAATTTGGATTTTAGGTCACCACCCTCTCTCAGCTTTCTTCCTAACTCACAGACCACTTTGTATTAGTCTATATTGCAGAAATCCTTTGTGTGTGTGTGTGTGTGTGTGTGTGTGTGTGTTTGCAATCTTTAAATGTTGTAGTGCTTCAGGGTGTAGGACTTGGACATCACTTTGTATTTTTTATACTAATTTTTCATAGAATGTGTACCTTTAAAAATATCAAAGACTTGTAAATTTTAATGTCCTGTTTGGACTTCTATATTCACTGGTCTAACTACCTGCTTGACATTCTTATTTAGATCTAGTAAGCATCTGAATCTTAATATGGCTAAAGCCTAAAATGTGATATTTCCACTCATACCAGTTCTTTTCCCAATTTTTTTTTGGAAAATGACATTGTCTCAAAATATATTCCAAATAAATCCTCTCACTTTCACTGCTACTACCCCAACCAAGCCACCAACTATCATCTCTTTCCTTGATTATGAAATAGTCTCCTAATTCGTCTTACTTCTGCCACTTTTGTTTCTACTCATAGTTCATTATTTCATACAATAGTCAGTGTGGCTATTTTAATATGTCTTTGTTCTAAATATCTTAAACTATTTCAATTCCTTTCAATGAACTATTCTCCTCTATAGATCTGCTTCACTTAATTTCCATTCCTTGTTCTTTTTTCTTTTACCCACTATATTTAAACCACTTGGCTTATTTCCTACTCTTCAAGCATGCTAACCATGTATACAACTCTTCTTGAAAATTTCTTTTGAAGAGTCCAGCTGATCCAAAATGGTCACTCCTACTTATTCTCTATTTACATAAGCAGACTACTTATCACAACTTGCATCATCTTATTACATACTTGTTTATAATATTTTATTTATTTTATTATCTGTCTTCTTCATAAAAAAGAAGGAAAAAGATTGAACCACATATTCCTATAGGAATGACTGAATGACAGACTAATTTAATAAGTGGATGAATAATGAATCGTCATCTATCTTTAATCTCTTTTCCATCTAACTAGTTTTCTTCTTGTAAGTCAATCATTTGAAGCCTCATTTTAATAATCTAATCTTATACCTTGAGAGTCAGGCAACTTAAGAGAAAGATGGGCACAACCATTTACAGTAACTAGTCTTATGTGACATAATAAATAGTAGTGCTACTGCTATAGAAATAACAATCTGTCCACTATGGTTTTCAAAGGACTTTTAAAATATTGTCCACTTTAGCAAGAAAGATTACTAGAAAATGTATTGTCCCAAGATAGCATACTCATTTTGTAAAGAAAAACTTTAATGTGATAAGCTTTAATGTGCCTTGATAGAATTTTTGAGGTTTAAAGATGGTTTTTTAAAATAATTTTTAGTTATTTTCCCAGTGCACTGAGGAGTATTTGCTAAGAGTTAATTAAAAAGTGTTAAGTACAAGTATCTGAATAAAACAGTTTCCATATCTAGTTAGCTTCCAAGAACTTTTACACTTTTGGCATAAATCAACTGTGATAGAATATGTTTATCATGGTACTAGTATAGGAACCTTCAATATTACCTGGAAAGAATTACTGAAAATTAAATATCAAGTTGTCATTAAGTCTCTCATAAATACAACTTACCGGGAGAAATGTGATAATATTAGGTAAGCACTATCTGTGAAATTGACATTAGAGAAATTAACAAGATAATTTCTAGACATCATTATCAGTAAGAATGAGTATTAGGAAATTAAGTGAAATCTCTTATATTTTAAACTTCCAGAAAGCAGAAACAAATGAAAAGATTCCTTGTACAACCTTACTTATCTGTCCAATGATAATCCTGTTTCTTTTATTATAATTTTCTACAAGGAGTATCTGCAGATTTAATCTTTTCTGCAAAAGCTAGTGCTATTAATTCTTTATAAATGACATTATTTGAAACTCTGGACTTCACATTACTTTCATTTGCTGCCAAACCACAGGGCCACAGCTCTTATGTAAAACCACTGAAAAATTTTTTTGCAATTTCATTCCTTGATGGCATATGTTAAAATGCAAAAAGACAGGCATATCTCAAAACATATATGTGTATTTGAGACCATCTATATTACCACTCATCTTTTTTCCCTACCCAATTACAAGCTTATTATATTCACAAAGACACAAAGCTTTAAGTAAATTAGCTCATCAAGATGATTTTGATTTGCCAGTATCCATATTGCAACCACAGTGAATTTTCTGAGTCAATCTCATGGAAAAAAAAAATGTTTCCCTCATATGTGTTTTATCTTTCCTAGATGATTCAAGACTAAATAAAGTCTGACCTTTATTTAAACTAATTATATTATGGGGTAGACTAGGTATAATTTTTGGCTGCTCAATTAAGAAAGAGATTGCATTTCTAAAATGCACAATTGTCTTGTAGAAATCTAGAGTTTGCACAGAGCTAATAAGAGAATCCTCTGGCCACTTTCTGCTAAGTGATATAAAATACAGAAATACTAGCATCTACTAGTAGATGTCAGAGCTGACCTTTGGGTACTCTAGCCTGAAACCATAGAACACTATATATACTCTTTACCCAGCTGGTGTGGCTCAGTGTTTGAGCACCGAACTATGACCCAGGTGAACCAGAGGTCACAGTTCAATTCCTGATCAGGGCACATGCCCAGGTTCTTGGCTGAATTCCCAGCAAGGGTTGCAGGAAGCAGCTGATCAATGATACTCTCTCATCATTGATATTTCTATCCTTCTCTCCCTCTTCCGTCCTCTTTGAAATGAATAATAAAAGTATATTTTTCAAAAAAAAGAGTATATGCTTTTGATAACATCTGTCTTTTATCAGTAGTTACTAATAAACTCTGTCTATTTAATTTTAAATGTTTCCAGGTTTTTTAAAAATAAAATATTTATTCTAGATGAAATATGCAATTATAAATGTATTCGGATATAAGGGGTTTTATTTTCACTTAATGAAGAATCCATTTCTCAGTAAGCTAATGTGCCTTTTATTTGTGGGAGTTTATCGAGGAGCTGTTTCTGTCCCGTATAATGCAGTTTATTTTACACAGCCAGTTAGCCTTCACTGGCTGATTGCAGTCATTTCTTTTTCCTGGGTACCCTTGTAAGTCTTTGATATTATGGAACCACACTGACTGGTGCCACAGGGGAAACTTTTGTAAATCTCTGATATAAGATATTCTGCATGGGATGAAAGGGATTCCCCAGAAGTGGATTTTAAATCCCTTTTAGACATTTTCTGCTGACTGTTAATTCTACGCTCATCATTTTACCCATGACTATTATGGAACATACTTCCATAGAAGATTTTGTGGATGATTTTTAACACCTGCACATGCATAGATTGACACACTGTCCCAATTATTAGGGTCTGTATTTTAATTGTTTGCTTGTTAGTGTTTTCGGTTAGTTTTTCCTGATTCACTTGAATTCTTATCCTAGTTTATTCCTTTTAAACAATTATGTATTTCTCCTGTAATGCAACCTGCTATACTATTAGTTGATGGACTTATGACAATGGATAAAGTGTATATAACTCTATGTTCCATTTCTACTGTGATTAGATTAATAGTAAAAGTAACTAAATTAATGCCGAAACCGGTTTGGCTCAGTGGATAGAGTGTCGGCCTGCGGACTGAAAGGTCCCGGGTTCGATTCCGGTCAAGGGCATGTACCTTGGTTGCGGGCACATCCCCAGTGGGAGGTGTGCAGGAGGCAGCTGATCGATGTTTCCCTCTCATCGATGTTTCTAACTCTCTATCCCTCTCCCTTCCTCTCTGTGAAATATCAATAAAATATATTTTTTAAAAAAAAGTAACTAAATTAATTGATTACAACTATTATAAAAATATTAAAGAAACATTTAAAATTCCATTTTACAATTTTTATTTTAAATAATGGTGTGTGTTGCCTGTTATGATTATGGTTTTGTATGACCAAATACAAAACATTAAATGAATTTATTTAATATGCTTAAAGAAAATATTAAAAATTATATTAAATGTACAATGAATACACTATTGTTATAAGCAAAATTTTGCTCCCCCTAAAATTCATACTCTGAAACTCTAAACCCAGTAGCTTAGAATATGACTCTATTTGGAAATAGAGCTGTATAGAGATAATTAAGTTAAAATGAAGCCATTAGGGTGGGCCCTGGTTCAATCTGAAGGTGTCCTTATAAGAAGAGGCAATTTAGACACACAAAGAAATACCAGAAATGAATGCACACAAAGAAATTACTATGTGAGGGCACAGCAGGAAATCAACTATTTGCAAGCCAAGAACAGAAGCCTCAGAAGAAACCATGTCTGCCAACACACTAACCTTACAATTCTAACCTTCAGAACTATGAAAAAGTAAATTTGTATTATTTAAGCTATCCAGTTTATGGTATTTTATTATGCCAGCCTGAGCAAATATATAATATAAAAATGAGCAAACATATTAAAAATTAAGTAAAAATTTAGTATGAAAAGCAAATTACTTAAAGCAAATTAATTGACATTAGAACTTTAATTAGCTATGATACTCTCAAAAAGCAAAAATTTGCCCTGTAAGATATCAAAATTTATCTGAAAGCCTTAAAAATTCACAGTCTCTGCAGGCATAGTGAAATAGACTGAAGTAGTAGTACATATAGCATACTACATACCAGAGGTAGGGTAACCATTTATCCCAGTTTTCTTTGGACAGTCCAGCTTACATGTGTTATCTTAATGTCTCACTTAGCTTAGTGATTAGCAATCCAAAAACTGTTAGTTTGAATCATAAATTATATGACTGAATCTCTACATTGTCACATTGTGGATCTTTGAGGAAAGGGAGAAATAATTAATAAACATGACTGGCCAAAATGATTCACCCTAAAGAAAAAAAAGTTAAATTAGATGCCTATTCATGTCATATTCTAAATTTAATTGAAACAAATATTGTGAAAACAATTCAGCATTACATACAGAAGGGTCAATGGAACATATGATTGTGTATCAAAGCCTATGTCCTGACTCTCAACCCAGAAGAAGGATATCCTATCTAATCCTATCTAATAAAAGAGTAATATGCAAATTAACCATCACTCCACTACACCCACAAGCCACACCCACAAGCCAATCAGGAGGGAATATGCAAATAAGCCCAACCAAGATGGCTACGGCCACAGAGAAAAGGAGGGAGGCTTGGGTTTCCCAGGCAATGGAGGAAGCCAAGCTTTCCACCTGCCCTTGCGGGCCCAGACCTCCACTCAAGGCTACAAAGTTTCAATGATAGAAGATACAAAAAACCAAACAGAAATGGCAGCAGCCACGGAGCTGGAAAGAGCAGGAGGCTAGGGTTGCCAGCAGCGATGGAGGAAGCCAAGCTTCTGCAGCCCTGTCCGGCCCAGGCCTCGCTTAAGGCTACAAAGTTTCAATTATAGAAGATACATAAATCCCAACAGAAATGGCTGCCACCATGGAGCAAGCAGAAGGCTTGGCTATGCTCCAGGCTACAAAGTTTCAATTGTAGAAGATAAATAAACCCCAGATACCAGGGCCTCCGATTGGGTTGCCAGGGGGCGTGGCCGGCCTGAAAACCACCACAGGCCCCTTGCCCAGGCCACCCCACACCCCAAGGGAATCCCTACCCTGATCCAGGACACCCTTCAGGGCAAACCAGCTGGCACCCACCCATGCACCAGGCCTCTATTCTATCTAATAAAAGAGTAATATGCAGATTGACCATCATTCCAACACACAAGATGGCTTCCCCCATGTGGTCAAAGATCCTGCCCCCATGTGGACACAAGATGGCCACCACAAGATGGCCAGCACAGAGGGCAGTTGTGAGGGACCAGGCCTGCAAGGGAGGACAGTTGTGGGTGATCAGGCCAGGGGAGGGCAGTTAGGGGTGACCAAGCTGGCAGAGGAGGGAAGTTGGGGGCGACCAGGCATGCAGGGAAAGGCATTTGGGAGGGACCCAGGCCTGCAGGGGAAAGCAGTTGGGCGGGAACAGGGCTGCAGGGGAGGGCAGTTGGGGGTGACCAGGCCTGCAGGGGAGGACAGCTAGGGGTGACACACTGGGATCGGGCCTAAACGGGCAGTCGGACATCCCTCGAGGGGTCCCAGATTGGAGAGGGTGCAGGCTGGGCTGAGGGACACCCCCCGCCCCATGCACAAATTTCATGCACCGGGCCTTTAGTAAAAGAATAATATGCAAATTGACCATCACTCCAACACACAAGATGGCCGCCCCCATGTGGTCAAAGATGGTTGCTCTCATGTGGACACAAGATGGCCACCAGAAGATGGCCAGCAGGGTAGGGCAGTTGAGAAGGACCAGGCCTGCAAGGGAGGGCAGTTGGGGGCAATCAGGACTGCAGGGGAGGACAGTTAGGGGTGACCAGGCAAGCAAGGGAGGGCAGTTAGGGGTGACCAGGCTGGCAAGAGAGGGCAGTTAGGAGTGACCGGGCCAGCAGGGGAGGGCAGTTGGGGGTGACCAGGCCTGCAGGGGAGGACAGTTAGGGGTGACCAGACCTGCAGGCGATGGCAGTTAGGGGTGACCAGGCCTGCAGAGTAGGGCAGTTAGGGGCAATTGGGCCTGCAGGGGAGCAGTTAGGCATCAATCAGGCTTGCAGGGGAGTGGTTAGGGGGTGATCAGGCTGGGAGGCAGAAGCAGTTAGGGGCAATCAGGCAGGCAGGCAGGCGAGCACTTGGGAACCAGGAGTTCTGGATTGTGAGAGGGATGTCCGACTGCCTATTTAGGCCCAGTCCCACCGGGATCAGGCCTAAATGGGCAGTTGGACATCCCTCAAGGAGTCCCTGATTAGAGAGGGTACAGGCTGAGCTGAGGGACACCCACACTGTGCATGAATTTCATGCACCAGGTCTCTAGTCTATATATATAAAACCCTAATATGCAAATAGACCAAACGTCAGAACAACTGTAAAATCAAACAACCAGTTGTTATAACATGTGCTGACCACCAGGGGGCGTGTGCAGAACATAGCGGGCATCAGCCATGACGGGATAGTGGAGCAGGTGAGGGGGGACCAGACCAAGGTGGGGCGCTGGTCGTTGTTATTGGGGTGAATCTCTGGTGGTTACTCAAAATTCTTTGCTCCTGCATGCCTCAGTCCCACCCAGCACTCGCAACTGCTGCCAGTGCCAATTCCACTTGCACCTGTTGCCGGTGCTGGAGCTGCCACTCACACCCACTGCCAGCACCCAGCACTGACCCCAGTCACCCCTGAGGGCTTCTCCACTTCCCCCTGATCCTGAGGGGTGAAGAGGGCAGCAGCCGCCCATTGTACCTGCTGCTGGTGCTGGCCCCAATCGCTCCATGCATTCAGCGGGTGCGAGCGGGGTTGGCACCATTAGTGTGTGGGAGCGGCAGCAGCAGGAGCAGGGCTGCCGGCAGACAGGGGACTGGGGCCCGTGGCTAGAGGGGTTGGGCAAAGGCACAGAGGAAGGGCCAAGACCTGCCCCTGTGCCCACCGCAGCCTCACGACCCACAGTTCCTTTCAAGGTGCATGAATTCGTGCACTGGACCCCCAGTTTTTTTTTATAATTGGGCTTCTGGAAGAGGCACTATATTCTAATGGTCTGTTAAGTGGGGGACATCTTTTGCAATTGAACCTTCCGGAGACAGCACTGTCTCCCCCCACCCGCCTTATTTTTAAATTTTCAGAAAAGGGCCTAATGTGCTAATAGTGGACTTGATGGGACTTAGTCCTAGGTATTACCCTCTGAGATCACTTTAATTCTTAGTGATACTCTTTTCTTTATTGACTCACATTTTATTCACTGTTCTCTAGAGTACTAAATAATTTTCATATATGTCAGTACCTTATCATTATCTCCATGTTATTTTAATATTCTGGTCACTTAGGCCAAAGTGCATGCTCTTAGGATAGTGCTATCATCCTATATAATAAAACTAGAAGATTCGTGCAATAGGCCTTCCTTCCCCTGGCTGCCAGCACCGGTTTTCCTCTGGCACCCGGGACTCAGGTCTTTGCTCCGCTGCAGCGGAGAAGCCAAGCCTCTTCAGTCTTCAGTCTTCAGTCTTCAGTCTTCGCTTGGCCGTAGCCTTCAGTCTTTGCTCTGCACCTGCGTATGCAAATTAACCTGCCATCTTTGTTGGGTTAGTTTGCATACTCCCTCCTGATTGGCTTGTGGGCATTGCGGAGGTACAGTCAATTTGCATATTTCTCTTTTATTAGTGTAGGTAGTAATATACAAATAGACTGAACTACTGAACAACCAATCAAAGTGTAATATGCTAATGATATGCTAAGACTGCTCAACCACTTGCTATGACATGCACTGATCACCAGGGGGCAGAGGCTCTGACTGGTAGGTTAGCTTGCTGCTGGGGTCTGGTGGATGGGGACTGTGTGAGATGGGCTGGGCATGCCCTGGAGCCCTCCTGTGGTCCCTCCCTGGCCCCAATCATGCACCGGTGGGGTCCCTCAGCCTGGCCTGTGCCTTCTTGCAATTCAAGACCCCTCAGGGGATGTTGGAGAGCTGGTTTCAGCCCAATCCTGCAGGCCACTCCTCGTGGGAGGGTGCCAGATGCAGGGCTCGTGGCTGGCGAGTGCTGCTGCTACAGCTCGAGCCTCTCCCAGTCAGAACCTATTTGGCGGGAGCCTGTGGCAGGCACAGTGGGGACGGGATGAGCGGGAGCAGCAGGTAGGAGCTGCAGGCGGCGTTGGACTGTGGGTTTCAGCCTGATTCCTGCAGGCCACCCAGAGGGATTTCACCCATGCACGAATTCGTGCACCAGGCCTCTAGTCCTATATAATAAAAGCCCAGGGACCATAAAGGTGTAACAACCAGAACAACCACTCGACCAGATGCATTGACCATCTCTCGGTCCCTCCCCCTCCTTGGCCTGTAGGCTTTGATTGCTAGATGGCAACCAGGGAACCAGGGTGTGTGGCAGCGGGGTGGGACTGGGGACTGGCGAGGGGAACCAGGTAGTTGGTGGCAGTGCGGTGGGACTGGGGACTGGTAAGGGGAACCTGGTGGGTGGCAGCGGTGTGGCAGGACTAGGGACTGATGAGCGGGTGGAAGATGGCCCTGATCACAGGCTAAGCCTAGGGACCCTAACTGTGCACGATTTTGTGCGCTAGGCCTCTAGTATAAAAAATAAGATGGGAAATTCTGAAGTCATAACTGCATTCAAAACCTAGATTGATGACTCCAAGCAAATTGCTTTATCTTTTGGAACTTTGATTTCCAAATCTATAAAGCATGGATAATAGTAATAGTCCATAAAGTTTTGGTGATAATTACATTAAATAACTCATTTGAATGCTCACAGTGCCATGCCTCGTACATAATAGTACTTAATAAATATTGGCTCTTACATTTAAGTTCATTTTTATAAAATTAATTTATTATATTCATTTTTTTACTTCCACCAGCAAATATAGGGTTGTTTTCTGATATTTCCATCTATGACAGATGAAATGGTATAATTCATGTATTTATCAGTACAAAGTTGAAAGAGCATCATTGCATCAAATTATAGAATCATAAGAGGAGAACAACCAGAGCTCACAGCACAACTTGCCCTTGTTAAATATTCATAAGCTCACACTGAAGATGATTATTCAACATGTAATTAATATATTTGTTTTACTTGAATTCAGTGTATATTTTAATCATTACACAAAATGATTCTTAAATTGCCCTTACCTGTATCCAAAAAAAGAAAAAAAAAATTCTAATTAGCTGAAAATGTTTATAAAACTTTATATCGATTTTTTATAAATCAAATGCAGACACTTAGAAAAAAATCTAAGCACATTAGTACAAAAGCAACATAAAAAATATATATAATATGAAATGCCATGTGACATACTAAACATATGCTTCTATATGAATACAGTGTTTAACCCATAATACATCTGGCTACCTCATACTTGGATACATTATTTATCATATCACTATTTTCCTCATTAGGTTCATTTGAATCTGACAAAACCTGAATTTTTTTCTCCTTATATTATCAATTACAAAATATCAAAGGTACTGGGTTACTAAAACATTTTTTATTTAAAAACTATTTAATTCTAAACCTGGTACATATATAAGAAAAATGTCTGGAGGAATATGTAGCTGGGACTAGTTTTCTTCAAAGATCCCCTGAGATCTGAGCAATAACCTAAACCCTTGTGAACTACCTCTGAATATGTGATTATATTGAACTTTCTCTGAAAGTAACAGAGACATAGAAAATAACAAAAGTTCCAGAATACACAGAGTGAGTTCATTTGTTAACTCTAAAGACTGGATTTGAATTCTGGCAATCCTTTCCAAATTAGAGAAACGTAGAAACTCTGATGTCAAACTGGGATCATTTTAGGAACACATTCAATTTTTTAAACAAAATGAAGTAATTCAAAACAGAACTCTAAAGTTGTTAATGCAGACTAGCCAACAACTCCCTAAGTGAAGAATTTAGCAAAAATATATGCCTCATAGGATGTGGTTTCTCTGTAAGTTAGCAAGGTTAAGGGGAAACTGAGCCATTGGCCAGTTTCAAAATTGGTCACTTCTGTTGAGCCTTAGTGTGGCAAAAATGTAAAGCATGGAAAGAAGGGTATGGGACCAAGCCTAGAATTATTTACTGTGAAAGCTGGTTTGTTATGAGTTGATCTTCATACTTAACCAGCTCATCACAGTTGCCTCTTCTTCCCATTATCTTTTTCTTTTAGGCAGCTTCTTAGAGAGATGGCATATCACATAAACTAAAAAGAATTCTAGAAATAAAAAACAAAACCATCTATAATATAATAAT
Organism: Plecotus auritus; assembly: GCF_963455305.1. Lineage (NCBI taxonomy): Eukaryota > Metazoa > Chordata > Mammalia > Chiroptera > Vespertilionidae > Plecotus > Plecotus auritus. The sequence goes on along the minus strand of NC_137770.1, from coordinate 19,220,595 downwards.
CCAATAGATTTTCTTTAATCCTATATCTCTTAAAAATCTATACATGTGAAAATACATTTTATATAGTCAAAATAATACTAAACATGATTTTATGTGTTAACTTTTTTAATCTAACAGACGTTCATGTATAATAATGTTTGTTGCCACATCTTATTTTATCACATCCTATATAATAAAAGGCCAGGGACCATAAGCATAATGACCAGAATGACTACTTGACTAGTCGCCATAAGCTGCATTGACCACCACTTGGTCCCTCCCCCCCTGGCCCGCGAGCAGCGGATCCAGGCGGCTCAGAGAGGCTCACGGAGGCTCATGGCAGCTCGCCTGCACACGATTTCATGTGCTGGGCCTCTAGTCTATAATAATAAAAGCATAATATGCTAATTAGACTGGAGAGCCGAACGACCTTCCGGAAGTCCTTCCGGATGTGCTTCTGGATGTCTTTCCAGATGAGATTCAGGACAAAGCTGGGGAAGCAAGGGCTGAGACAAGCCACTGAGGCTGCAAGGGCCGAGCCCCTTGCATGAATTTCGTGAATCGAGCCTCTAGTATTTTTATATTATTATTATTACATATTTGGTGTGTATATGTATAGATATAATAATCTGTAGCAATGAAGTAATACCTTTAAAAGAAAGACTTTCTCTCATTTTTAAATGTTTCATAGAGTATAATTTGATTTACTAGTTTAGGCACTAACATAATAGATATATGTTTTGAAAAATATTTTTCTTCTTTCATATCCCTCCCCCCTTAGGATTATTATTATAAACTAGAGGCCTGGTGCACGAAATTAGTGAACTGGGGGGGAGGGCTGTCCCTCAGCCCAGCCTGTACCCTCTCCAATCTGGGACTCCTCGAGGGATGTCCGACTGTCCGTTTAGGCCCGATCCCGGTGGGCCTGGTCTCCCCTGCAGGCCTGGTCTCTCCCAACGGCCCTCCCCTGCTGGACATCTTGCGGTGGCCATCTTGTGTCCATATGGGGGCAGGATCTTTGACCACATGGGGGCAGCCATCTTGTGTGTTGGAGTGATGGTCAATCTGCATATTACTCTTTCATTAGATAGGATAGAGGCCTGGTGCATGGGTGGGGCCCAGCTGGTTTGCCCTGAAGGGTGTCCTGGATCAGGGTGGGGGTTCCCTTGGGACATGGGGTGGCCTGGGCAAGGGGCCTGTGGTGGTTTGCAGGCCGGCCATGCCCCCTGGCAACCCAAGTGGAGGCCCTGGTATCTGGGGTTTATTTATCTTCTACAATTGAAACTTTGTAGCCTGGAGCGGAGCCAAGCCTTCTGCTTGCTCCGTGGCAGCAGCCATTTCTGTTGGGATGTATGTATCTTCTATAATTGAAACTTTGTAGCCTTAAGCGAGGCCTGGGCCGGACAGGGCTGCAGAAGCTTGGCTTCCTCCATCGCTGCTGGCAACCCTAGCCTCCTGCTCTTTCCAGCTCCATGACTGCCGCCATTTCTGTTTGGGTTTATGTATCTTCTATCATTGAAACTTTGTAGCATTGAGTGGAGGCCTAGGCCAGCAAGGGCAGGTGAGAAGCTTGGCTTCCTCCATTGCCAGGGAAATCCAAGCCTCCCTCCTGCTCTCTGTGGCCGTAGCCATCTTGGTTGGGTTTATTTGCATATTCGCTCCTGATTGGCTGGTGGGTGTGGCTGGTGGGCGTGGCTTGTGGGTGTAGCAGAGTGATGGTTAATTTGCATATTACTCTTTTATTAGATAGGATATCACCGTTGGGGCTATTGGTTTATTTTTTTTCCAAAAAGAAATTTCAAAAATTTAAAACTACTGAATGTGGCAATCATTGTGCAAGGAGCTAGGGACACAACACTCATCAATTCATTGAGGTTCTCACATGTATGGTGTTTACATTCTTGTGTTGAAGATAAACCATAAATTATAAATAAAAGGTATCTTTGCTCCAGATAATAATAAAAAAAAAACACCCATGAAGTCAATTAAGTAGACTAATGGAATAAAGTATATTTGAAAGGGAGTGAAAATTGCAAATTTGGGGGGAAGGCCATGGGGGGTCTTTCTGCGTGAGATATGAATAATTGGGAAGGATACAGAAGGTCCCAGGAAGAGAATTCCAAGGAGAGAGAAGAGCAAGGACCAGATCACATGATAGAGAAAGATGTCTTTTGTTCAAGGCCAGAGTGAGTGAAATAAGGCAAGAGAATAAGGAGATCATAAAGGTTGAACATGGAGGACATTGTCAGTCATGTTAAACTCATTAACAGGATTAAAGAAGAAAAAGGACATGATTGCAATTAACATTCCAAAAGCATATTCTTGCTATTGTGTGGGCAATGGGTATTTTCAGGTAAGGAAAAAAAGAAGAGGGAGCCCAGATTCTCTCATAGTTCTCATTTGAGAAAGAATGATGACTTGAAATAGGAGGTGGGAAGTAGTTATTATGAGAAGTCGAAGGGTTAGAGTTGTACTTTGCAGGTAAAGTCAACTGGACTCAGTGATAAAATACTAGGATCAATGCGTGAAAGAATGAGAAAATGCCAAAGCAATAGAAATCAGAAATCAGCCTGGTCACTTCTAAGAACTCAAGAATATTTTACCAACAGTAAGACATTTTCCTTGCTAAGATAGAAGAAGAAAGAAGAAGAAGAAGAAGAAGAAGAAGAAGAAGAAGAAGAAGAAGAAGAAGAAGAAGAAGAAGAAGAAGAAGAAGAGGAAGAAAGGGAGAGAGGGAGAGAGAGAGAGAGAGAGAGAGAGAGAGAGAGAGAGAGAGAGAGAGAGAAAGGAAGGAAGACAAAACCTTCAATATTTTACTAGTCAGTTTCTTCTATATTCTTCATATTCCAAACTTACCTTAAAAATAAAAGACAATGAGTGTGTATTTTGAAGAATCATTTACTACCTCAAGGCAGCAGTAAGGCATAACTTTTGTTGTCTACTGTGTGGTGTACAGCCACATCAAAACCTGCCTAAACCCTCTTCTGATACCATGAACAGTTATTGAAAATCTATTAATTATAACTCCTACATGCCCAATGTGGTGGAGCAGTGCCCCTCACTAGTCCTCTATCTTTGTCAACAATTGGAAATGTTCTTAACCATTTAAAAAGGGAAGAAATTAGAACTTTTATTAGAATCCCCCAGGAAAAGATTTACTTAACACTGTGTGTGTGTGTGTGTGTGTGTGCAGTATAAATGAGTGTTTGTATTACATATATAGAAGTATATGCATATATATAGCATGGGCATTTTCAAGTATAATTTCTACTTACTATTCATTGAATCAATTGAACATGAAGAGTTATAGAGGATGGAGCTATGACTACAAGAGATAAGAATGTACTGTTAAGCATTCTCAGAGGAAATCCATTAAAATGGGATTGTTTGTTATTGAGTTTATTATCTAAGGGCCTTAGCCCCCAACAATTTCTGTCCATCATGCCAAGTCCCCAGGAAGAAAAAGCAAGAGGTAAGGTTAGAAAAATGCATATATTCTTTACTAGTTTAGGGAACTTGATCTAAAATTTATTCTTCTATTTGACTAAACTAAATTATTTAGTGATATAAAGAATTTTCTTCTTTGGTTGTAGGTAGATCTATAGACTATATGAAAAGCAGTCTTGGAATTTTTATTTTAAGGCTGCTCTCTGATCTTGACCTTTAACTTTGGTTTGATTGTCCCCATTGAAGAAATTGCTCATAATTCCTCTATAATGTTGTAACAACTGATATTATTATTAAACTGTGACCCATCTGAGATATTCTGGGCTTCTCTTTTTCTTCTTTAGAAGAAAAAATAATAGGTATTATTACAGTTATTCCATTAATATCAGTGTTACAGTAATGACCAGGCTAATGGAAACTCAGACTTAATATATATATATATATATATATATATGTATATATGTATATATATCCTATATATATGTATGTATATGTGTATATATATCCTATATATGTGTATATATATATCCTATATATGTATATGTGTGTGTATATATATATATATATATATATATCCTATATAATAAAGAGGTAAGATGCAAATTGACCATCACTCCAACAAAAAAGATGGCCACCCCATGTGGACACAAAATGGCTGCCACAAGATGGCCAGCAGGGGAGGGCAGTTGGAAAGGACAAGGCCTTCAGGGGAGGGCAGTTGAGGGTGGACCAGGCCTACAGGGGAGAGCAGTTGGGGGGGACCAGGCCAGCAGGGGAGGGCAGTTAGGGGTGACTGGGCCAGCAGGGGAGGGCAGTTGGGGGCAACCAGGCATGCAGGGGAGGGCAGTTGCGGGAGATCAGGCTGGCAAGGGAGGGAAGTTAGGGGTGACTGAGCCACCAGGGGAGGGCAGTTAGGGGTAACCAGGAAGGCAGGGGAGGGCAGTTAGGAGCAATTGGGCCAGCAGGGGAGCAGTTAGGTGTAGATCAGGCTGGCAGGGGAGTGGTTAGGGGAGATCAAGCTGGCAGGCAGAATTGGTTAGGGGCAATCAGGAAGGCAGGCAGGCGAGCTGTTGGGAGGCAGCAGTCCTGGATTGTGAGAGGGATGTCCGACTGCCCTTTTAGGCCCAATCCCACCACCAGGATGAGGCCTAAATGGGCAGTCAGACATCCCTCAAAGGGTCCCAGATTGGAGAGGGTGCAGGCTGGCCTGAGCCCCCCCCCCCCCCCATGCACGAATTTCATGCACTGGGCCTCAGATACACACACACACACACACACACACACACACACACACACTAGAGGCCAGGGCATTCTTCCCCAGTTGCCCACAGCTGGCCCCATGCCCTGCCACCACCCACCCCCGGTTCCCCGTTCGCCATCGGGTGATCAGAGCCTGAAGGCTGGGGGAAGAGACTGAGAGGTGGTCAGTGTGCCTCATAGTGACTGTTCCAGTGGTCGTTCTGGTCTTTCTGCCATTAGGGTCAAATTTTCACATTACTCTTTTATTGTATAGGATATATATATATATATATATATATATATATATATAGTCTTGATAAGAACCCAGATCTTTATAATTCATCAGGAATCAATAATTAAAATTGCCCACTCCAAAATATGTTAGCCCCCAAAATACTGTTTTCTTTGTTTACTTAGAAATATCATCTTCTTTTTTCCAAAAATGTGATGCTTCTTCATCTCCACCCCCACCCTTCCCTTAGGAGGCACAATAATTTGATGCTTATGTTGCTGTTCAAATCACTTATTCATTTTTTATGGAATGCTTTGATGTTCCAAATAAATCTCATTATACTGGAGATCAAAGAGGACAATGCCTTTTACCAAAGTATAATACACCAATTAGCATTTCATCTCTAGGGATGAATATATATATAATATATATATTATATATATATTGCTTTAGTGAGTCCTATCAGTGCCTAGAGTGTGCCCAAAATATGTGACTAAGTGGGTGTGACAGTGACAGTGACAGGTGAATAGACCTGAGAATAGTAAAATGTGCTGAGAACAAAAGGTGCTAAAGTTCTATTATTATCATAAAAATGCTTTGTATCATTAATAATACTAATACTAATAACTATTATTAAGCAGCTATTTTATTCCATAGCTTCTTCCTCTTGGAAATATATTGTACACTAAGATAAAATGTTAAAATGGTGAAGCTAATTATAGAGGAAAGTGTCCCGATTATTCCATAAATGGGGCTGGAAATCTAAGTTTAAGAAATTAGATTTCAGTTTGGGAAAGGAGCGCAACAGTTAGGCTGGTTTGAGGTTGTGTAGGTGCATGCTGGCTGCATGCTTTTGGCAGCACAAACTTTCCCTCTGACTGTGTTTGCTTGTAGGAACTGTGGACTCAAGCTGCAATTCTCTCCCCCAGCCCTTGGAGCTGGTTTAGGCATCCCACTATTTTTCACTAAGTTGCGATGGAAGCTTTTGGAGTGTGGTTTTATGATCTGAATTTGGTGTGTGGTTTGATGAATCTTAGTTCAGTTCAGTTATCTGAACTGGGGCCATAATTCCCTTGGGATAGTACAAGAATCTTTACAAATTTGTCATTGCCTGTGTTCTTCCATCTTATATTTTTGAAAGTCCTACAATGCTTCCTCTCAGACTACCATCTGATATGCAAATGAGTATCACAAGACATGCCTTTCTTGGATGATTACTCCCCCTAATTTGACTTGAAAATCCCTAATAGATTTGTACACATTGATTGGTTTTATACTACTAGTGTATGTCCAAAAGGATTTCAGCATAATGTTTGTTACATCTTACATTTAGGCAGGAAGACTCAGTTCCTTGCTGGCTACGGCTGGTTCTTTGCCACCTGGACCTCTCCTTAAGGCCCTTTGAGGATCCCTCCCCCAGACCAAGTGATCCAAGAAACAGAACAGGAAAAGACAAAGTCTTTTCTGATCCAGTCTCAGAAATCTTACAAACAATCTCATCTATCATATTCTATTCATTAAAAGTCAGTCATTAATTCTAGATCTTGTTCAGGGTGAGAAGCATCAGGCTCCACCCTTAGAAGGGAGAAGTATCCAACAATCTGTGTCCAATTTAAAACCACTACATGATAGAAAGCTGGTTCTCCCTTAGAACTGGCTCGTGTAATATACTTGTAGCCTGGAGAGCTACTTCCCTTTCTGTCTTATATTCAGAGTAGAGCATTTATACACCATGGCAGGAGATTTAAATGCATGAGATTATAAATGTCTGGATGTAATAGAAGCAGGGCTCAAGATTCTGTATAGAAATAAAGGTTGACTACATAACAGTTTACCAAATGCTATTTCCAGCACCAAGAAGATATAGTTCAAAAGGCACTTATCTTAGTGTCAAAGGCTGAAATTTAAATATATGCAGCATCTTTTCCTGGTTGGTAAACCTTAGGCAAGGTACATAATCATGCCCCCTACCAGTTGCTTCATTTACTTAAATGAATTCTCATAATAACTGAATAAGGTGTGTAATATTAGCCCCATCTCATAGAAAACAAAATTGAAGCTCAGCATCATTGCAGCTAGAAAGTGGCAGAGTTGATATTCTAATGCGAGTTTTTGATTGATGCCAAAACTGCTTTGCTTTCTCTTATACTCTCTGGGGAACAGAGTATATGTATCAATTACTCAATGAGGTAGCATGAAAGTATTTATAGTATTTTCTTTTTAACAATGTTAGCATCCATAAAAAAATAAAGTCTTATAAGTGCAAGTTTTCTTACTGAGAAGTGATAAATATGTGTTTATATTAATTAACAGAACTTTAAATATCAGTGGTTTCTGAAGATGTTTTTATCTTAAAACTCTAAGTTAGGGTAAGCAACCAAAATACACTATATTACAATTATCCATCCCTATGCATTGTCTTGCTCTGTAATTTCTTATCAAAGATAAGACAGAGGGTAGATTGACTGCATAGTTCTAGAGACATCTTCAGATCAATTGTCAGATCAGGGGCACTCTTGTGTCATTTATACATGCCTTCTTTCTTCAAAACTCAATTCATCTAATATCTTCATTACACTATTGATAGAAAAAAAAGGGTATAGGAAAGATGACCCTTATATAAAGATGCCCTATAATTGCTCACTGTATATTGCTTTGAACCATGTATTTTTTAAAATTTATCTTTATTGTTGAAAGTATTACAAATGTCCCTCTTTTTTCCCCACTGACCCCTTCTAGCCAGCATCCACCCCCTACCCCAGGCCTTCACCACACTATTGTCTCTGTCTATGTATTGAATATAAAATCAAGTTAAATAAAATGAAGTTATATTCAAAATCTTAGAACAAGCATGTCAAACTAAAAGGCTAACATGTGCCAAATAAACAAGGTTTACATTTATGTGGGCTGCAAAAAAACAAAAGCTTCAATTTTCATAGAAACATAGGTTTATTTCAATAGACACATGCTGAATACAAAGGGCTGAAATAAATGAGTAATTGTTAACATAAAATAATAGGACATTTTAATAAAAATTAATATTTTTTTCTTGAACATTAACTCGCCAGACACTGAATAAATGCACAAATTAGTAAGCGTAACACAAATAAACCTATTTTTCTTGTTTTCTGAAAGTGAAATACTTCCTGTTGTGCACACCAAACAAGTCAGTACAAGACTAATGACGTGGCAATCAGCTGCTAAAATATTCACTGCTAGTATTAGTGGAGAGAAATGGTGCTCCTGTGCCTAAGGCGCATAGGGAAATGAATGCAACAGGATTATAGCAATCAGTCATTAGTGGACATTGTAGTTTGTTATTAATAATTAGAGGCTTGGTGCATAAAATTCATGCATGGGTAAGGTCCCTAGGCCTAGCCTGCAATCAGGGCCAATCTGTGGGACGAACTATGGGGCGATCGGGGGAGGGGGCCTGGCTTGCAGCCGCCTTGGCTGGCTTGGGGCCTGCAGGCTGGGGGCAGCTCCTGCACTGAGCTTCTGCCCCCTGGTGGTCAGTGGGCATCATAGCGACTGGTCATTCCACTGTTTGGTCAATTTGCATATTAGGGTTTTATATAGATAGATTATGTATAACAGTATGTTGTAAAAATTAAGTCATGAAATTTTTATTAAAACATTACTTATATACCATGATATTGGACGGGCCACAAAAACATTTGTTGTGGGCCGCATGTGGCCTGTGGGCCATGAGTTTGATATGCTTGTCTTAGAAGGAAACCTGATAATTCGGAATCACCAACTCTGCTTCAAACACTGCAAGGTGATCTGATATTTTGAATTTATTGAATATTTAAGTCACTAACATTTTTTAAAACCCTATTTATCCAGATTGGAAGTCTCAGTTATAGGATTAAATTTTGTCATTGGAATGGGGCATTCCTACAGCACATAAAGATGGATGCCAGTCCCATGAATGCTGACCTATGTCCTTCAGGCTGCAGTTAGTTTATATTAGAGTTTAACAAGTTACAGAACTATTGAGTATTTAATCTGACTATAATTTATGAGATGACAACATATTGAGGATAAAAAAGTAATCAGTTTAAAAGTTCTCCCTTAATATGTAAGAAGGAGGTTGTACACCGGGCAAGCATGAATCACAAGGTAATAAATGTCTTAGAAGATATTAACAAATGTAAATTGCTATATAAATATTAAATAAATTACACCATATTTTAAGGCTCTGAAACATTGAATCACTTTGCGAAAAGACTAAATGTCAAACTAAATAATGCATGTTTATACATATTTCTTCTGTGGACTATTATTACAACTTTAGCAACACTGTTTGCTTTAAAATGTTTATGTCCAGCACACATTCACTTTTGGCATTTTCTACTTCCAGCTTGATTTTCTGTGTTTCAAGCACCAACTTCATTCCTGCAGGAAACAATTGGAAGCTTAAAGCTTCTGTAGCAACTGGTCACTTGCCCTGCTTGGAGAAATTGCTAAAGGAAATTGAGGAATGGGGAGACCCTTGCTACAGGATATGTGTCCTGGAAAAATAGTGTCCCTTAACACTTGTGTAGAAGGAATTGGTCCAACTGAAGTTCAAAGGAAGCCTTAGAGATTAAACATTCATATATTGACAATCTATGTTCAGGGGGTGATATGTGGAAGGAAATATGGAAGGAGGAAGACTGTGCCGGTGAGAAAGTGATTTTAGCCTGAAAATAATGCAAGAATTATACTATTAGTATTAGTAGTTATTGTTGTTGTTATTATCATGATCACTAACATTGTGTACACTTAAATCTTGAGGAAGTCTATGACATAATCTCTTTTGTTTTTAAACCTCCCCCCTAGTGAGGTAGGTTTCTACCCTCACTCTTATAGATGAGGAATTTGTCACTCACAGCAGTGACACTCTGAGATCACTCACTGACTAAGGTTCCACACCAGGTGCCAACAGTGACTCCACGTAAACCTGGATTGGTCTTCCTCCTAAAGACAATCCTACAGATGCCTCACCTGTCTCATGACTGCATCTGTCACATGCTCTTTGAGACAGTTTGCCTCTTGGAGTCATGTTCAGTGTCACCATCCTTAAAGGTCTTCCCCTAGTGTACCTTCTGGGGTACACAGGGTTACCTCACCTGCCAAGTCACTGATGGCCATAGCTTGGCTGTTGGTCACTCGAACACACTGAGTTTGAGTTTTTGTTTCTCCTTGCATCACTTTGTTTGAGCAAACGATATGTTGCTTCATTCAAGGCTGAGAGGGAGTGGAGTGCTTATTTTTTCATTTACATCTGAGTAAATCACCAGGATAGGACTAGGTCTCTGCTGGTGCTTGCAATGCATAGACCTCAGTGAGCGGGGCTTTAGAATGAGAAAAGTCATGAGAGAATGGTGTTATCAGGATCATGATTTTCAGGAAGCAAGAGGAAAGAACTCAGGAAGGAAAGTAAAATGATTATGATCAGGGAGATTTTCTGCAATTTTTCAAAACTTGGCTAAGGGACATCAGCAAGGAAGTTTATGGAGACACACTGAAGGACACGAGAAGATAATTTCTGAACCCAGGAGGACTAGCAAAACAAGGCAGTTCTGAGCAGGAAACTAAGTCAAGAACTTAGTCATTGTTAAAGCCTAGTCCACAAAGGAAATTCCTTATGAATAGAAATCATTTATTCATAAGATATTATCTATTCATAAGAAATAATTGAAGCCATCAGTTCCTAGAAAGAGTATAGACTCAGAGAAATTGTCTTAATGCCCAGCTGTCCATACACAGCTGTTGACTGACTTTTTATAGAATTGACCAAATTGAGGGGGTGGGGGGGGGGGCAGTGTGCTTCATTCACAGATGGAGGCCAGAAAGGGATTAAGTGATTTAGCTTTAGTGAGACAGGTATCAAAGTAAGGCAGTAATGCCATTAAACATCTTGGTGGTAAATTAACTCAATTTCCTAGTTTGACATTTATTAATATTCAGATGCAAACTCTTTGTAAATAACATATCTGAAACTTGTAAGCATTGCTTACAATTTGTATTTCTTAATGGTAAATATTTTGAATTTAAAAACTTGTGTATACATTTCACATGTGAGAATTAGATTCTAAAATGATTATTTCTATTAAAAGTCTTTCACTGTCAGATTGTTGTCTTTGGTTCTAAACTCAAATGCTTTTGTTTTTGTTTTAGTTACATCTTTGCTTACTATATCTTCATCACTAAATAATTAATGTGATTTAGTGAAGGTTAACAAATGATAATGCTAATAAAATGATGATAGCTCTCATTTGAGGATTTTATGTCAATGTGATGAAAAGTGCCTATGTGAATTTAAGCCTCACACAGCCTATTTAGAAGGTTGGCTTTATTAATCCCTAGGGAGATTTCATAAAGTTGTCTGTGGCTATAATAATAAGAAATTATATTGAGACTCAAACTTAGGCTGTCTAACTTAAAAGTCTTATTCTTACCAACTTGCAATATTATGCAATATGGATACATATGCTACTAATTTGAAGTTCCTCGTTGCCCTCCAATTCATTATGCAGGAGTGTGGGAAAAGTCTAGTTTTTTTCTGGAGTGAGAGGGAGGACAATTTTGATTGCCAAGCTGTCCTGTCCTTCCACCTACTCACAAAAGCAATCCGAAATGCAGTTAAAATATTCCCATTGCCTCAACTAAAAACAGATGTAATCCATGGGTTTTTTTATTTTGACATTTTAAATGAAAATGTCTTGTATTTTTAAATTTTCAGTCCTTTTGTTCTTTACAGAAAAACATAACAGAAACATTTGAAGTTTTGAAAAAAATTTCTGTAAGAGCTACAAAGTACTAAAAAGTAGCTGGAAATTTTGCTTTATTTAGAAAATAAATCTTAGCAGTTTAGCCTAAAAAAAAGTAATAAAGTGACTAAACAGGAAGAATAAGATAAGCCTATATAAGTAAGCTGTATTTCACATAATAATTGATTTAGTGCTTTCAAATTAATATGTAAATATTACACTGGTGAACTTGATCTACACTTGCTCAAACAAAGGCTCAATTTAATAATAATACACTTCCTCCAAGGCCTCCTTCCCACTCTCTACCACCCCTACTCTCATAATTTTAGCTGATGTCAGGTTTTTTTTTCCCTCACAGGTGATGCTGAAACCCTCCTGGGACACTGAAACCCGCCTGAAGGACAATCCTAGGGTTCAGTTTTTGGTATAGATTCTTCTGGGATGCTCACAGACCCTACTTGCTTTGTTCTTTGAACCCCATGTCATAACTGTTCTGGGGATTAAAAACAAAAATGCTCACTGTCACTTTATGTCATCATATACTTTAGAGATGACAGATGCCTTAGTCGCAATCAATTCAAATCACTTTATTAAAACATTGAAACACTAGAAAATGACAAGATTTATTGATTTACTCACACACTAATTGCAGCTAGAACCCACACTTCCTGACTCCCAGACAACAATCAAATTCCATTTCCTAAGTTTTTATACTTGAAATTGGTAATCAAAGTTCAGCAATGGAGGTTAATCTAATGACGTTTCAAATGTGTATCCTAAATATTAAGCAAAACAGATTTTATGATGACCTGTGATCTCAAACAGAAGACATAAATATGACAAAATTTTTAGGATTTCTGGCCTACAAGTAGATTATGTTGATTCTTCAGAATTACAAAGAAATGAGATTTTGGAAGAATGTCAAATGACATTAAAAATTTTTTCCTCCACAACAGTGTGAATGTCGGACTTTGTGAAAATATGTAATATATACCATCATATTTTTCTAAATTTCCTCTAAAAAAGAGAATATGACTACAGGCATCTTCTCCCCCACCCCAAAAATATTTCATCTATGGCCAAAACCGGTTTGGCTCAGTGGATAGAGCGTCAGCCTGCGGACTGAAGGGTCCCAGGTTCGATTCCAGTCAAGGGCATGTAGCTTGGTTGCAGGCACATCCCCAGTGGGAGGTGTGCAGGAGGCAGCTGATTGATGTTTCTCTCTCATCGATGTTTCTGACTATCTATCACTCTTCCTTCCTCTCTGTAAAAAATCAATAAAATATATATATAAAAAAAATATTTCATCTATGCATTAGTATTACCACATATATAGTGGCATTAAACAACATAAATTTATTCTCTTATAGTTCTGCAGGCCAGAAGTCCAAGGTTAGTCTCAAGGGCATTGACAGTTCTAGTTCCCTCTAAAGACTCTTGAGGAGAATATATTCATTGCTTTACCTAGCTGGTAGAGGCTGTACACACGTTTTAGCTGTGTCTCCTTCTCCACATCATTCCAACCTCTTGCTTTTCTTCTTTTTGTCACATATCCTACTTCTACTCTGATCCCCCTGCATACTATCTAATAAAATAGTAATATGCAAATTGACCATACCTCCACTACACCCACAAGCCACGCCCACAAGCCATGCCCACCAGCCAATCAGGAGCAGATATGCAAATAAACCCAACCAAGATGGCTGCAGCCACAGAGAGCAGGAGGAAGGCTTGGGTTTCCCTGGCAATGGAGGAAGCCAAGCTTTCTGCCTGCCCTTGCCAGCCTAGGCCTCCACTCAAGGCTAAAAAGTTTCAATGACAGAAGATACATAAATCCAAACAGAAATGGCAGCAGCCACGGAGCTGGAAAGAGCAGGAGGCTAGGGTTGCCCGCGGCGATGGAGGAAGCCAAGCTTCTGCAGCCCTGGTGGGCCCAGGCCTCTGCTTAAGGCTACAAAGTTTCAACTGTAGAAGATAAATAAACCCCAGATACCAGGGACTCCACTTGGGTCACCAGGGGGCATGGCAAGCCTGCAAACCACCACAGGCCCCTCGCCCAGGCCACCCCACGCCCCAAGGGAACCCCCACCCTGATCCAGGACACCTTTCAGGGCAAACCAGCTGGCCCCCACCCGTGCACCAGGCCTCTATCCTATCTAATAAAAGAGTCATACACAGATTGACCATCACTCCAACACACAAGATGGCTACCCCCATGTGGTCAAAGATCCTGCCCCCATGTGGACACAAGATGGCCACCACAAGATGGCCAGCATGGGAGGGCAGTTGGGGGCAATCAAGCCTGCAGGGGAGGGCAGTTAGGGGTGACCAGGCCAGCAGAGGAGGGAAGTTGGGAGCGACCAGGCCTGCAGGGGAGGGCAGTTGGGGGGGACCCAGGCCTGCAGGGGAGGGCAGTTGGGGGGTACCAGGCCTGTAGGGGAGGGCAGTTAGGGGTGACCAGACCTGAAGGGGATGGCAGTTAGGGGTGACCAGGCCTGCAGGGGAGGGTAGTTAGGGGCAAACAGGCTGGCAGGGGAGCAGTTAGGCATCAATCAGGCTGGCAGCGCAGTGGTTAGGGGGTGATCAGGCTGGCAGGCAGAAGCGGTTAGGGACAATCAGGAAGGCAGGCAGGTGGACAGTTGGGAGCCAGTAGTCCTGGATTGTGATAGGGATGTCCGACTGCCCATTTAAGCCCGATCCCGGTGGGGTCGGGCCTAAACGGACAGTCGGACATACCTGGAGGGGTCCCAGATTGGAGTGGGTGCAGGCTGGGCTGAGGGACATCCCCCCCCCCTGCACGAATTTCGTGTACCGGGCCTCTAGTTTCTCTCATAAAAGACTTGGTAATTACACTGAACCTATCATTGGGTGCACCAGAGTAATCTCCCATCTCAAGATCCTTTATGCCTGCAGTGCCTTTGCCATATAAGGTAACATATTCACAGGTTCTTTGCATAGGATGTGTTCATTTTGCAGAAGGTGGTGGGATGGGAAGAGGACCTTATCAGACTACCAAGATCTCCTATGAACCTGATGCTTTAATTTATTTTAGTTATGCTTCATGGACTTCACAAGTATCAATATTTAGAGCTGGTCCAATTCCCTGCTGGAGCCCAGTTGGCCCTCCAAACTACAACACTGCTATGAATGAGTGATAGAATGTGTTGTGACAGGAATCCTTTGGTAAAAGGTCAACAGTAATCCCATAAGCCAATGCATTATGTTAATTGATTGTTAGCAATCAAAATATGTCCATGAACTGAGACATATGAGCATGCATTCTCTCACTGGAAGTTGGTCACTTCCTTAGCTTGTAAAACCGTCTACATTTTCCAAATTCATATAAAAATGTATGCTAACTATACCAGGCAGCAAACAAATAGATGGAAGTGATCATCTTAATGAAAAACCTTAAAACAGGCATTAAATTTCATAGCTGAATATCTTCAAGTGCACATGTTTTAAGTACCAATGTTATTCCTAGAGAAGCATTAGCACAGTTTGTCTTTTATTATTTTTTATGCTCCTTTATTTATATATGTATTTATATTCATATATATATAATATGAAAAGTATAAATGTTCATACTAAATTTTTTGGTTGTTTAAAACACAGGTAAGGAGAACATTTACTGATTACATTTTAACGATGTTTTCTTAAAACGATATGAAATAATATATTTATGAATATGTTCTATGTGAATTTGTCTTTAATTTTCAAGTGTTTTTCAACCTCATCCCACCAGTATATTTGATATTAAACTCCTTTGCCTTGTTTGTAAGTATTTTTTTTCAATTTGAATTATTGAAAACCAAAGGATAAATAATATAGAGTGGTAAAGCTCTCTCTCTCTCTCTCTCATATATATATATATATATATATATATTTAAAATGTAGTTTTAAATCAGAGCAAGGAGGATCAAAATACAGGTCATTAAAGTCATTACTGCAGCTAAATTAGGGGAGAGATTTTCCTATTAAAGAGATTAATAGAATTCTCAAGTTCAAATGTCACTGGTGTAAACAGTCAGAGGAAGAATAGAGAAGTATGGGGATGGTGGGTGGTCCTTAATTCTGATAGACTGGTAGCAGTAAATTCCATGACTTTCCTCTTGTATGTTTGAAAAGAATATGGATTGCAGTAGCTATATAAACCCAGCAGTACCACATACCGATCTATAACAACCACTGTAAAGTGGTGTATGGTCCAATTTAGCTGTGTCTTAGTCCATTATCTCGCTGCATTTAGACTTGAGCTGTGTGAAATGGATAATTGCTGTAATCCTTCACACAATTCAGAAGGAAAGCTCCTTTCAAGAAACACTTTGGCAACAAAAAAGGGTTATTTCAAGCCTGAGTTGAATGCCTAAATATGAACTGACTAAATAATTTGGGTTTTCCAGGAAATTTTTTATTTCCCGTATGATTTTATTCAACAATTCAAAATAATGGTGTGAAACCTACATGCCAGGTCCTATAATCTGGTGACTCTAAGTTGAATCCCTACACATGATAAGCTTATATTCTGGTTGAGAGTATACACGTTTTTAATAAAGGTGATTGCTATTGTGGTTTAATTTTATAAGATATGAACCTCTTCTTATAAATATTGCACATGGAATAAATTGTTCAACCATATGCCCCATTTTTTGTTCAAAAAACAGTTTCACTATAACAACCTTAAAATACATATTACTTTTTGGGAAATAAAATCAGTGCACAGAGGTATCCGTTTCTTCATTTCTCAACATAAAGTTTCTTTGGATCTTTTGTTTTCAAACCAACGTGATTGACTTTTGCATGTTCCAGTGGTCCCTCTAGTACCATTAACACCTTCTTTCATTCCAGATAAAAATCATACAAGGAAATAAAAAAAATTAAGCCCAAATTATACAGTGGACTTTGGAAAAGGATACTTAATAATCCAAATTATAGATAATTGTCCCTCAAAATTTACACTTCATTCTGTCTGTGTTGATTCAGCTTCAAAGCCTGGAAAGGAACCAAATTTTGGTCCAGTCTAAATAACGTTTTGCCAAACTCTTACTGGTTTAGAAAGCCAAGCTTCCACATTTGTTTTTCTTGGGTCATGTATAAATGCTTTCAAATTGTGGTATTTCTCATTGCTAATGAGATAATTTTTCATTAACACAGCTCCCCTTTCTTAATCTAACTCTTATTCAGATATTATCATGCTCAATTTTGTTTTTCAATGGCAGTTACTAACACACCATATAATTAAACAGATCCTAGTTTGTTATTTTTAATAGGTTCACTTGTATGGCCTTTATGATGGCTGGACTCCTGACTACTTCTAGGGAACTTAGCAGAAAGCTAAGAGTTTGACCATTATAGTCATGTTTATTTCTTGAACACAAAGAGACTATTTTAGAAATGGCTTGAGATTTTGTTGAGATTTTAGCAGAGGGTGATTAATGAGGCCATGTGACTTCAATAGCTCCTTCCCAAGTTATAAGAATTTGTCTCTCCCTATTGAGGTCTCTTACCTTAAATTTGTTTCTCTTTCTCCCACTCTCTCTTTATCTTGCTCACTCTCTCTCTCTATCTTTATATCCAGTGGGAATATAATGAATATATTTAGATAAGTGTTGATTTTCAAATTTTGGGACTTATATATAGAGTTGTAGCCAATGGCCTTTAAAACAGTTTCTTGCTAAAGATTATTGAGAACATGTATTTCTTCATGTGAGATTTTTCAATCTTACCCAATTTTCACTTGAATTGTTATGATACATGCATGTTACAGAAATTATTCAACTCACCAAATAGCATTATGGGAGTTATTTAAGTCATTAAAGAAGTTATAACCCTTTGTATTTTAAAAGTATGATTTAAGTTTAAAATATCCAAAATTATTTCAAAAATTTATTTCTTATTTTCGGTGTTTGGTATATAATAGTATCCAATAAATAATTGTTGAACCACTGAATACAACAGGTAATGATGTTAGTGTTAAATGCCACGCATATTCAGAACAGTGAATGCAGAAGGCAGCTTCTCTTCTTTTGTATTGTGAAAAGTTGACATAATTGGAGCCATTTAAAAGTGGAGCTAGAGCCGCCTTTCCAGAAGGACTGCCTTTCACATGTTATTCCTTGAACCTTTGGACCTTTAAAACTAGACCATACCTTTTGATTGGACCAAACTAAAATTGTCTTCC
Source organism: Plecotus auritus (assembly GCF_963455305.1). Taxonomy (NCBI): domain Eukaryota; kingdom Metazoa; phylum Chordata; class Mammalia; order Chiroptera; family Vespertilionidae; genus Plecotus; species Plecotus auritus. The sequence goes on along the minus strand of NC_137770.1, from coordinate 19,202,756 downwards.
CAACAACCGTGTTCAAATCTATTAGGGATGCAGGCATTTTGACCACAAGAACTGTTGAATATGGTTATTCTTATTGAAGGTAGAATCAGTAACCATCCATGTATAGTTACAGAGTAACCCAGTTTATTAACACAAGAGTAACCCAGTTTATTAAATTCCTTTCTTCTATTTATGTATTTATTTTCCTTTTTTTTCATAAAAAATTCTTGGATTCACTGTGAAATTGGGACACAGTTTGAGTCTCTGCCTGCATCTGGACCCTACATTGCAATTCTCTGATCTCAGATAAACACGTGTTGCCTTTCATTTTGGTCTGTTACTTTTAGGTTACCAGTAAGTATATCCCTATCTCTCTGTTTAACATAGACCTGTATCTATTTGATAGTAATTTCTCTTCATGCATGAAAATGGGAGGGTATGAGATTTTCATGACAGATTACTAGTATTAATTGCTCTGCCATATTGAAAACATAGTCATATGTGATTCAATCTCCAGCACTTAATCACATTACTAGCTTTGATTTTTTTGAACAATTGACTGAGTGATGATGTAGACAATCCATGCCAAGAGAAAGGGTAAGACAATCAGAGGTTATTCCAAACTTGTAGCAGGGAAGAACTTCTCTCTGTTTTAAAAAGATTCTAAGAATGGAGAGATAAAGGAGGGGAAAAAAGTGCTAACCAAGCACAAATTTGGAAGCACTAGGCAAGGGAAGAAGATTCCAGAAGACTGGCCATGACTCAAGATGGTTATCAGTCAAAGAGAAAAGTAGAAATTAAATATACAATATAACCAGGAAAACAAGCCAAAAATAATAGCTCATATCTCTGGTGCTAAAAGTACTACTCCGTGAAAGCCAAATAAGGCCACAAGATCCATTCCTGGCATATGGGATACTGTGTTTCATTGCTAGAATGTTTCATCTTCTTTTTCTTCTTCATCATCATCAATTTTTTAAAGTTCTATTATATGAAAGGCACTGCCTTTGGTTAATTTAATTTATTTTTAAATACCACCCTCTAAACACTTTCTGTGGTGCATTATTATGCAAACATTTATTTAAAATATTTGTATCATATATATAGATAATTTTAATGACTCAGTTATGTAACATATCTATCATAACAACAGCCCAAATTTGACCCTAGATCTACCCAAATCCAAATCCTGGTCTTGTCTCTACTAACACAAAATTGGGAGTAAACCAAATCTTTAGTCAAACCTTTTATTACACCAATAATTTTAAGTTATATTACCCTGGAAATATTTGCTGTACAAAATATTGTCTGTAATAAATAAAAGACATAAATATTGTTAAATCATATAAGCTTAGAAAAACTCACATAAATATACTTCTTTTGGAGATTTGTGATGAATATTTATATATCAATGGTCATGAAAAAATTCTGCAGTAAACAAATGTTCACTTTCTTCAACCCATTTGTTTAGGTTATATGAACTTTCAACCTCTGTGGCAAGTTTTGTAGCAAACTTCTTTAATCTTTTTTAATCCCATTATTAAAGTTATATAGCCTTTAAACCTCTATATTAAGTGACATCACAGATAAATTTCTTGGGAAACCCTTTAGGGACTTTATGTAGTACCCAATACAATTTCCGGACACATACTCACTTTCAAAACATGTTTATTTATAAGATTTTAAATTGATTTTTAGAGAGAGAGGAAGGGATGAGCATTGATGTGAGAGCAATAAATTGATCAGCTGTCTCCTGCACACCCTGTATAGGGATACATACATCCTGAGCATGTGCCCTGACCTAGAATGACACCCAACCAACTGAGCCACACTGGCCAGTCAAAACATATTTATTGACTTAGTGAATGAATGAATTAATAAATGAGTTCACTATGAGTAAATTGTAGAAACATACCAGTAAAAGCTTTCCATGGAAGAATAAAAATAAAGCCATTCCTCTCTCTCTCTCTCTCTCTCTCTCTCTCTCTCTCTCTCTCATTTATATTCTTCTGCCATGTTTTTCATAGCTCTTTTCAGATCTAGTACTCCTATACAAATCTGTATTGCCTGATTAATTGTCAAAGCTTCACTGTATAAAACTTCACTGGTACTCTTATAAAATGAACATTCCACATAGGAATTTTTTATTTGACACTCACTAGAATAGGTAATGAGAGGTTGATGAAGAGGTAAAGTCTAATAATGAACTTGAGATTATTCTAGCAAAATAGATTAGATGAGTAGAGTAGTCTTGTTTCCTTGATGTGCCATATGGAAGGGGAACCTCATCATCACCTAAGTGCATGATCAGAGCACAGAAACCTGGCTCTGGGCCAGTCCACCATAAACTATTCACAAATGGTATGATTAAAATTCATGAATGAAATGTTGAACTGCTTCCATATCCTGAAGCAATCAATGCTAAAATTGAGTTTCTTATCACATGTTCTAGAAAAGTTGATTTTAAGGAAACATTTCATTGAGAATATAAAGAGTGACTATTAAAGATGAACTTGAGCTAATTTATATTAAATTCACTTTTTTTTCTGATGGGATTTTTTTTAAGTTAAAATGATTACCCTGATAACATGGTAACTGTCATCAATAAGAATTTATAAATTAAGATAGTGAGGTCTTTAAGACACCTAGACCTATTTGTCTATTCTGATGTATCAGGAAGGCAGGCAGCAAAAGGAAGGTCTTGACCTCTCCACAATCAGATGCTATTTAGATACAAAACAAAACAAAACAAAATTGTGGGGTAGAGGAATGGATAAAGAATAGTTCTGTGATCTATTTTAAGGAATGAAAGGATTCTCTCTTAGTTTGTAAGATACTAAAATTTTGTACTCAAAATTACTCTTTACCAGTAAACATTATGCAATTTAATTACAGTATTTATATTTAGATAACATCCCATATATACTTAATATTTGATAATATAGCTTAACTAATTATAAAGATGACTGAAGTAAATAGGTTAATTAAAATTTCTGAGTTTCTAAAATTAATTTCTATACAAATTATCTCACCTCCTCATCATCCAATTGAGAGCTCTATACCAAAAAAAAATTTATTTTTATAATAATTATACATGCAACAGATTATATAATCCATTGCTCTTTTTAAAACAGTGAAAATTATAATAAAGCAAACATCTCTATATCTACAACAAAGCTTTACAGAAACTTCCAGGTGTCACAATACACCTGACTTTAGTCCCATGACTCTCTTGCCCTTGAACATTCTTTTCTATATCCTAAACAATATATTATTTAGTTTTGGTATATTTTTGGCATTGATAGATAAAAACTAACTTGCTGTGTTATTCTAGACTTTCTCTTTTATTCCAATATTATGTTTGAGTTATCATGTTACCATGTAGTTTCCCAATGATACTCTATTGGTTTCTTTAGTTTTCCACTATTACAAACAATAATAGCATGCACATTTTTGTAAATATCTTCTGCTATACATGTCCAAGAGTTTTGCTAGGGACTACATCTAGAAATTTAATTACTGTTTATGATATCTTCAAATGTGCTAAATAATTCCAAATTCTCTTCTAAAATGTTTGTAATAATTCTCACAAACATTTTTTAGTTTTGTTTATAACGTTTACTTATGATTTCCTCCTAGAATAAGGTATTTTGCCAAAAGTAAGGTACAAATCCAATTTCACACGTTTTTCATATAAGTAAAAAAACTGTACCCAAAGCATTTACTGGTATTTCTCCATGCTTCCCACTGATTTGAAAACTCAATGCTATATCAAGTTTAGTTATGTGAGTGCTTTTATTTCTAGGCTCTTGATTCCGTTTAATTTTTCTTTTTGTTTATCTATGTTCAGGCACTAGTAATTATTTAGTGATATAAAATTCATACGCCACACCATTCATTCATTTAAGGTATAATTAAATGATATTTAGTTTATTCACTAGACTGTATGATCATCACTGTGATCTAATTTAGAACACTATTATCTTTCTTAAAATAAATCACACGTCCATGAGCAATAACTCCCAAACTCTTTCTACATATGACCATCTCTTCCCCTGGCCTAAAAAAATCACTAATCTAATTTATTTATATATAAAGTTCCCTATTTCCTGAATTCCATAGAAATTGAATCACACAATATGGCGTCCTTTATGATAAGTGTCTTTTACTTGAATAATGTATTTAAGGTTGATCCATGTTTTAGCATGCAGCAATATTTCATTCATTTTATTGCTAAGTAATAATTATTTAGATATACTGCCTTTTATTTATCCACTCATCAGTTGGTGGGCATTTGAGCTATTATGAATAACTCAATAAACATTAATTTACAAGTTTTTGTGTGGGTCTTTCTCTTGGATCTATAACTAGGGGTTGGAGTTAGATAGTAGTATTATGTTTAACTGTTTGAAGAACTACCAAACTGTGTATCCTAAGTAACTGTAACATTTTAATATATAATTTGAAACCCCAACAATGCATGATGGTCTTATTTCTCTAATTACTATAATGTTATAATATGCTCTGTTATCTGACAGCAAATTACTCCCAGACTGTTCTTCTCTAGTATTACCTTTACTATTCCTGAAATTTTGCTGTTTAACCTAAATTTTAGAATTAGCTTTATAGGTTCTACAGGGATTCTGATAGAAATTTGGCTAGAATTGAATTATAGATTATTTTAATAGGAAGGAACATAATCATCATATTTTCAAATTATTAAAGAAACTGTATCTCTCAATGTATTAGTTGTTCTTTAATTACTACAAAGCTTTACAACTATTTAAATTAATTTGCATATTTTATAGGATTCTTAATGCATTTTATTATATTTTTAATTACTTTACGTGGTATATATATTTTTAAATATATTTTTATTGATTTCAGAGAGGAAGGGGGAGAGAGAGAGAGAGAAATGTAAGTGATGAGAGAGAATCATTGATTGGCTGCCTCCTGTACACCCACATAAAGGATCTAGCCTGCAACCTGGGCATGTGCCCTTGACTGGAACTGAACTCAGCACCCTTCAGTCCATAGGCAAATGCTCTAATGCTCTATCCACTGAGCCAAACTGGCTAGGGCTAAGTAGTATATTTTTGGATAATTTGCACATCTTCTCCTGTAAGGTTTTAGACTCACATTCACATGAGCCAATTCTTTCATATATCTATAATAATGAAAGCATAATATGTTAAATTAGACTGGACATCCTTCCAGACAACCTACTAGACAAAGCTGGGGCTGCGAGGGAAGCCCGGGTCCTGGGCGCCAGCAGGAAGCCAGTGCTGACAGCCGGGGGAAGGAAGGCCTACTCTTGCACAAATTTTGTGCATTTGGCCTCTGGTATATATATCTTATCTAATAAAAGAGAAACATGAAAATTGACTATACCTCCGCTATGCCCACAAGCCACACCCACCAACCAATCAGGAGTGAGTATGCAAATTAACCCAACCAAGATGGCTATAGCCACGGCATAAGCAGGAGGCTTGGGTTTCCCCAGCAATGGAGGAAGCCAAGCTTCCCGCCTGCTCTGGCCAGCCCTGGCCTCTGCTCAAGGCTACAAAGTTTCAATTATAGAAGATAAATAAATCCCAGATACCAGGGACTCCACTTGGGTCGCCAGGGGGGCATGGTCAGCCTACAAACCACCACAGGCCCCTCGCCCAGGCAACCCCACACCCCAAGGGAACCCCCACCCTGATCCAGGACACCCTTCAGGGCAAACCAGCTGGCCCCCATCTGTGTACCAGGCCTCTATCCTATCTAATAAAAGAGTAATATGCAAATCTACTGTCACTCTAACACACAAGATGGCTGCCCCTATGTGGTCAAATATGGCTGCCCCCATGTGGACACAAGATGGCTGCCACAAGATGGCCAGTATGGGAGGGCAGTTGGGAGGGACCAGGCCTACAAGGGAGGGCAGTTGGGGCCAATCAAGCTTGCAGGGGAGGGCAGTTCGGGGTGAACAGGCTGGCAGAGGAGGGAAGTTGGGGGCAATCTGGCCTGCAGGGAAGGGCAGTTAGGGAGGGACCCAGACCTGATGGGAGGGCAGTTAGGGGTGACCAGGCCTGCAGGGGAGGGCAGTTAGGGGCAATCATGCTGGCAGGGGAGCAGTTAGGCATCAATCAGGCTGGCACGGGAATGGTTAGGGGGTGATCAGGCTGGCAGGCAGAAGCGGTTAGGGGCAATCAGGAAGGCAGGCAGGCAAGCAGTTGGGAGCCAGCAGTCCTCGATTGTGAGAGGGATGTCCGACTGCCCGTTTAGGCCCTAGTCGGACATCCCTCGACGGGTCCAAGATTGGAGAGGATGCAGGCTGGGCTGAGGGACACACACCCCCATGCATGAATTTCATGCACCAGGCCTCTAGTATATATATGTCTTTACTGTTCAAAATATTACAGATGCAGGGCATAGTTGGAAAAATCCCTGAATGGGAAAATAGAGGTTCAGATTCTATCCTGACTACACACTAATTAACTATTTGACTTTGTGTAACTTTTTTCTTGACCTTATTTTCCTCATCCTTGAAATATGTCAGTTTGGTTATATAGCCTGTGGGCTATTTTGTCATTCTAAAATTCTATAAACTTATATCTGTAAACCTCTCTCTTTTATGATAGCTCTTGATGGCAGAATAGCTGATCCAGGTGTTTCTGATTATCCATCTCACCTACAACCCAGATTGTCAGAGTGAGTTACTGGAAATTTCAAAAAACAATTCAACAATTTGACATTTTAAAGGGGGCCAAATTATTCTGAAATACAACCAACATATGTTGAACAATGCTAGCCTATTTAACTTAACAATTTTGTGTCAAACTAAAACAGAATATATCTTACATAAGTATTAAAATATCAAATCACAAGTGATAAATTCTTTACACTAGACATACTATAAATTGTAGATTAAATAATCAGATTGTATAATAACAACATGACAAAAGTTTAGTTGTTTTTAATCAGTGCATGTACATAAATCTCAGTTTTCAAAAAGATGCACAAAATATGAATCTTTTCAACATGTTTACAAATAACTATTATTTTATTTGTGTGATTAGACTATTTCTCTTTATTTTATACATGTCAGATGTAAAAGGCCAGTCATTAGATTATTTTTATGATAATGGTAATGCTGACTATAATGCTGAAAAACTAAGAAATTAGTATTTTTTTCAATGATGTTAATTATCAAGATTATAATAGTCAATACAAATGTCTCTCTGTAAAGGAAGTGGTGCCTGGTAATGGCTAATTCCTGAGAGCTAGAAAATTTTTCTAAAATGTATCTGCATTAATATTGGCCACCCAATATTAATTCAGAGGACCTGACTAAATATTTTAGGCTTTCATGAACAGTATGTATTTCAATAAGAGATCCTGAGGCCATTTCAATTGAGAACAAGATATAGTTTTATCTCATTCAAATATCCCCTATTTCCTTACAATTTTCATACAGGTGATGGTCAGGTTATGAAGAAAAGAGTTTAAATCTGTTATTATAAAAAATATTTTTGTTTTTAGAAAAACATTTCAAATTTATCTTTTGCTCTTACTCCACATCTTACACTTTCAATTATTTGTTCTTATTTGAGTAGTGATGAATTGTAAATGTGTAGCTACTAGTGCCTTCTAAGGAATGGTTGTCTCTGCCAAAATACATAATATTCAGTTGCTTGGGTTTCTCTTCGCAGAGGTTTGAAATGGGCATATTGTCAGTATTATTGAACAAAGGAGTGTGGATGTCTAGAACATGTGACAAATGTGTATGTGAGGAAAGGAGATTTACCTGTTGGAAAGCAGTGATGTGTAAGATCTATAAGTGGAAGTGAAAGTCCTGGACTTCACTGCCAGCTTCATACTGACTAGTTGGGTAACACTGAGCAAGATCCTTCACATCTCTGTGCCTCTCTTTCTGCAACTGTAAATGGAGCCAAGAGCTAGATCTACTACACAGGTTGGAGATGAGGATTAAGTGAGTACTAGCACTGAATAAATATGTTATTGATATTGTTAGTACTCATAAAGAATTTTTCCTTTCTCTAAATGTAAAAAAATCCATATTCTATCTTCTAAAGGGATTTTCCCATTGTGCAGTGGTTGGTGAGGCCAGTTGTATTTATAGCAATATATCCATAGCAATATTTCAGATCCCATATGCACCAACTGTATAACTTTTCAAAAGATGGCATCTGATTCATCCTTGAGTGTTGGCTGGTATACATGACTCATTCTAACAACTAGAATAGCAAAAGAGATACTGTATGACTTCTGAGGCTAGTTCATATGAGGTAATATTCTCTCTCTCTCTCTCTCTCTCTCTCTCTCTCTCTCTCTCTCTGATTTTTCTTTCCCTCCCTATTTTCTTTGTCTCCAGATGTTTACTTTTGGAATGCAGTTCCCATGCTATGAGGAAGGCCGGGCCACCAGAGACCATATGGAGTTGTTCCAGCTGACTGTCTCAGCTCAGGACTCACTGCCAGTCAGACATGTGGGTGAGCAAGGCTTCAGATCATCTCAGCATCACGGCCAATGCCAAGTAAAGCTGAGAAGAGCTCTCCTTGCCAAAGCCTGCTCAAATTGCAGATTAATGAATACAATAAATGTTGTCATTGTTTTAAACCACCACACATTTTGTGATAAAGTGTTACATTGCCTTAGTAATTGGAATAATAGGCAATGCAGATAAATTGCAAATGAGAAACTGCCTAGAAAAACTTAAGAGAGTGTGATGGTTAATTTTATGTGCCAACTTGACTGGACTAAGGGATACCAAGAGAGCTGGCAAAAAAACAAAAAAACAAAAAACAAACAAAAAAAAAACAAACACTATTTGGGGGGTGTCTATGAGGGTGTTTCTAGAAGAGATGAACATTTGAATCAGTAGATTGAGTAAAGAAGATGTACCTTATCAGTGCTGTTAGGCATCACCCAGTCCTTTAAGGGTCTGAATAGAATCAAAGGCCAAGGGAATTTGCTTTCTTTGCTTGAGTTGGGACATCCATCTTCTCCTGCCCTTAGATATTGATGCTGGTTCTTAGGCTTTCAGACTGAGATTGGCCTTGCATCATTGGCTTCCTTGGTTCTCAGGCCTTTGACCTTGGACTGGGAGCTATACCAGCAACTCTCCTGGTTCTCTGATCTTCAGTCTCAGACTGAAAATTCCTCACAGGCTTTGTGGGGTCTCCAGCTTGCAGATAGCAAAATCATAGGACTACTTGGCTCCATAATTATGTGAGCCAATTCCTGCAACAAATCTCTTATACATCTCTATATTCTATTGGTTCTAATTGTATGAAGAACCCAGACCAATATAGTAATACATAAGCCTACCAAGAGCTAGGTAATGATAAGGTTTAAAAAAGATATTAAAAATTGGTGGGTGTCTGTACTTGAATCAGCAGGATAGAGTTCAAGTTTTGGAATCTGCCATCTCCAGTTTGAAATCCCAGCTCCAACATTAACTTGCTGGGAAAATGTGTTCATGTTATTTTTCCTTTCTTTGCATGAGTTCCCTTGGGCAGGGATCAGGGGTAGAAATATAAAATGCCTCCCAGAGTTGATGAGGATAAAAACAGACAATAGGTAGAAGAGAGTGAAACCTTAGTGTCAGCTGTTGTTTTCATTATTTCACCTAACAATGTTTTGCAAATGCCCTTTATGTTCCAGGCACTTCAGTAGTCTCTTGGGGTACATTGGGAGCCGCAATCCCTGCCACATGAAGCTAAGAATTTCTACACAAAGATGCTTTTTGTTTGCTTGTTTGTTTGTAACAATTTTAGCCTGTTATTCACTTATATTATTTGGATTATTTTTAGGGTATTAACTAATTCTCTAACTCTTGTTTAACCTTCCTCCCTATTACGTCTTTCCTGTTATGTGTAGCCCCATTAACAATTAAGATCTGTTCAGAAAGCAAATCTGAGCATATATTTTATTGTTTGTTTATTTATTTATTTATTTATTTATTTATTTATTTCAAATATGTGTTTACTGATGTGTGTGTGTGTGTGTGTGTGTGTGTGTGGAGAGAGAGAGAGAGAGAGAGAGAGAGAGAGAGAGAGAGAGAGAGAGATGTGAGAGGGGAACATGGATTGGCTGCCTCCCACAAGCACCCTGGGCATGCACACTGACTGGGAATTGAACCAGTGCTCAATGAAATGAGCCACACTGGTGACCAGGGCATATGCATAGATTTTAAACAAATCACAAATCCTTGGCCACATACCCCATCACCTTCAGTAAACCTTTCAGTATAATGGTTTTTGATCTTGTTCTTACAAGCTCTAGTTACTGTTTTTTCCATTGATGCATTTAATAAATATTCCTGGCCTACTGTCAGGCACTGTGGCACTGGGGACATACTGAGAATCATTGCAAGACAGCAGAGCCCCTGCTGTTGTGGGACTTACCCACTTTCAGGGACAATAGATGAAGCTATAATAATTCTCCCATGATCAAAGATGACCTGGAGGACAATGTATGGGGAACTGGGATTAAGAAGTCAGTGTTTCTGGAGAAAAGATGTTTGTTTTGAGACTTGAATGATCAGTAGAAGTTAGCTGGCTTCATCTACTGATGCTAACCTGTCCATTCAGACTGCTATAACAATATCCCTCAGACTCATTTGGTTGGCTTACAAACAACAGAAATCTATTTCTCACAGTTCTGGAGGCTGGAAGTCCAAGATCAGTGTACTGGCATGATTGGTTGAGTATCCTCATCCTGGGTCATAGCCAGCACCTTGCTCACTGTGTCCTCTCATGGTGGGGAGGGGCTATCGATCTCTCTAGGTAGTATCTTTGTGCTCATGATACTGAATATGGAATACAGTAAGCTCTCACTGGAAGTTTTATAGATGGATAAATAAATGCTTATTTTTTCAAAATTAAATTTAACACTGAATAGTCCAATTAAGTTAGTCTTTCTCATAAAGCTTCACTTACTCAAGTCTCCTATACAATAGAACAATTAAAAAAGAAACGCTAGACAACACCCTTTATAATAAAGAACTACATTAACTCCTATACTCAGAGATAGTAATTTATAATCTATTTTCATAGCAACAGTGCTTAGAAATGAAAGATGGTGAAAATAACCTTCTAAAGCAAAATAATGCCAAACATTTGGTTTTTAAATGAAACATGTATAAAGGAAATTGACTGGCTGGGGAAAAAATGGTATTTCATTGATTGTGCTATCAAAATAAGTGGCTTTTTTTTGAAGGGGCTGAGAGGGAAGGGAAATCACTTTTCCTTAATGTGGACTTGTCAGGATTTTCAATAAGTGTTATGTGTGTTTTACCAGCTTAAGGTGACAGGGGAGTGGGGAAGGAAAGGTCAAAATCACAAAATCTGCTCCAGTTTGATTTGCAACTATTTTTTTGTTTAATTTGCCAACTGTTCACATTTTTCTGTGAACTTTTTCATAAAGGAAAAATACAATTTTTCACAGCTGTCATTGGATAATTTGATTTATTAGTGCCACTGAATAATAAGCAAGTGGATTCATACTGAGCATTCTGCTACAATTAGTGTTTTAGTGTAAATGGCCTGTATCTGGGTCCTGAAAACCCCACAGCCTGCTGACATGTCAATTTCAAGCTATTCAGGTTTGGTTGTGGTTTTCTCCCTTCTAAGGGTATTTTTTTAGAGTTTTAGGTTCATGGTAAAATTGATTGGGAGGTACAGAAGTTTTCATATAATTCTTGCCCCCACACATGTAGAGCCTCTCCCATTATCCATATGCCCATCACAGTGGTACATACATTTGTTAAAATTGACAAACCCACACTGACACATCATTATCACCCAGAGTCCATATTTAAAAAAAAATAAATATATTTTTATTGATTTCAGAGAGGAAGGGAGAGAGAGATAGAAACATCAATGATGAGAGAGAATCATTGATTGGCTCCCTCCTGCACAACCCCAGCATGTACCCTTGACTGGGATTGAACCTGGGATCCTTCAGTCCACTGGCTGAAGCTCTAGCACTGAGTCAAACCAGCTTGGGCCAGAGTCCATATTTTACATTAGGGTTCACTCTCAGTGTTGTACATTTTATGGGTTTGCACAAATGTATAAAGACATTTATCCATTGTTATGATATCACACAGAGTAATTCACTTTCTTAATAATTCTCTGGGTTCTACCTATTCATCTTTCCCCAACCTCCACAACCCCTGGCAACCACTTTTCTTTTCACTATCTACATAATTTTGCCTTTTCTAGAATGGCACACAGTTGGAATCATATAGAATATAACCTTTTCAGACCAGCTTTTTACACAATTAGTCATATGCATTTAAAATTCCTCCCTGTCTTTTCATGGCTTGATATCTGAGTTCTTTTTAGTGTGGAATAATGGTCCATTGTCTGGATGTACCACAGTTTATATATTCACCTACTGAAGGATATCTTGGTTGTCTCAAGGATTTTGAGAGCTATGAATAAGTCTGCTATACATATTTATGTGCAGGTTTTTGTGCAGACAGAAGTTTTCAATTCATTTGGCTACATATCAAGGAGTAAAATTGCTGGATTGGATGGTATATGAATGTTCAGTTTTGTAAGAAACAGCCAATCTGTCCTCAAAGTGTTTGTACCATTTTGTATCCCCCCAGCAATGAATGAGAGATCCTGTTGCTTCACATCCTTGTCATCCTTTGGTGTTGTCAATATTATGGATTCTGGCCATTCTAATAAGTATGTAGTGGCATCTCATTGTCATTTTAATTTCCATTTCCATAATGAAATGAAAATGAAATTGGATATTGGCTCTAAAAATCATTACAGAAATAATATAATCCACTAGCCCTAAAATGTATAGAAAAAGATAATAATTACAAAAGAAGATTATATAAATATAGCAGGGATTGAAGATTTGAATAAATGATTATCAACTTAACTGATCAAGTTGACAATAGAAATGTTCATGAAACATACACATCCCCACTTTGGCCTGAGAAAACTGAGATTTGAAGAGCTATGTAATGTAATTCATGGTCACCATTGTTAAGGTGACAAAAAATTAAAAACATTTTCTGACAGTAGATCTTAATCACGGAAATCCTTAAACTCTGTATCATATGGGATCTTAGAGAACAGAGCTTGTTCACAATTTTTACTTTCAGCATCTAGGTTAGAGTTAGGTAGAGAAAAGATTAGTAAACCCTTATTGAGATGATCCACATCAAAAGAACCTACACTCTTCATACCCGTGAAAACTTTCAGCACCTATCCTATGTCAATGTACAAAAATGTAAAGAAAAGCACACAATGCAATTCTTCTTTTCCAATTCTTTTATTTATTTTATTGGTCTTTCTTTTCTTATGTTTTGAACTGGAGTAAAATTTTGAATTATACTAAGGTTTTAATTGTGAATCCTTATTTAGTCTAATTTGTGGATTGCTCCCTCTATCCTGCCTACCTGTGATTTGTTTCTATCATCCAACTCCACCCACATAAGTTTATCAAAAAGACTTGTATTAATGCCAACTATACATACAGTACAAATTCTTTCCAAAGGGGGCTGCTTATGTATAGGATTTGTTTGTCTCAATGAATGCTTCCTGGATGAGGAAAAGAAAAGAGTTATCTAACTTGACTTGCAAGGCATATTTGAATTTATATTCTACCCAGCTAGGATAGATTTCATGAGCTGTGTGTGTGTGTGTGTGTGTGTGTGTGTGTGTAGTGAGTGAGAGAGAAAAAAAAAGAGAGACGTATGATTGATAGAGGAAATACACAGAAGCAACAGAAATAAACGGAACATACAACCTTATCTAGTATTCTATGCATAATTAAAATGTTAATCTCTAAGTCAGAAGTTCTCCACTAAGATACTTTTACTTGTAACCCACCTATCTGCCTTCACCCTGCACACAGGGGCATTTAGCAATATCTAGAGACACTTTTAAATGTATGCCTGGAGGAGGGTGATATTCGCATCTAGTAGATAGAGGCAAGTGATACTGCTAAACATCTTAAAAAAAAAAAACAGGACAGGTTCTCCCTCTCCCCAGACAAATAATTATTCAGACCAAAGTGTCAGTAGCACTGAGGTTGAACAACCCTATTGTTAGTAAATTGTGGACCTTCTCACATATCCTTAGTTTTTTTACTCTTCAAATATATGTTGACTATTGATGGCATTCTAAGATGTATGCATGGTTCCTTTTCTGACTGATTTTGTTACCTGAAATGAGACAGATCCTTTAATAATGCAATGTGATTTAGAATGATGGTAGCTACAATGTGATAGGTTTCAGCATTCATTTGGAAAATGAAGGAAGACATACTCAAGGGTCCTAGACAAGAGTTAACTAGTATTTTTTCATTCATTCCTTAAGTCATTATTTTACAGTAAAAGTTCATTAAGGCAATACAGTTTGTCCTAAATAGCACGGTTCAAAGGAAAATGTGCTCCTCAGCCAAATAAATATAACATTGTTTGCTAATAAGTAGACACAATAGTATAAACCAACTCCCCTCCCTTTCCATTCTTCTCCCCACCTCACACCATAGCCATGCGTTTGTCTTTAAAGTTTGGAATGGAATTTTAGTCTTAATGCAGAGAAAACAAACAAGTTTTGGGTTTAGATTGGAAAATATGTTTTTGGTAAATCTAAGTTATAAGATTTTCTGTTATCATTTTTCTCCTTTATCTTCAGGGAAACTCTGTCCTTCTCTCTCTCCCTCTTACAATATCATTAACATCTGTTTACATTGATAATAAATAAAAGGCATTTGCAGGGATGAAGACAGGTTGATATGTTTTCAAACTTTATGACTTTCTCCTAGTATTTGATCTTCATAATGTGCACTTTCTGCTATGATCCAATTAATCTTAAACACGATACCAGGCATGTAGACTGTTTGGTTTTAATTTACTAGGTTATAACTAGTGGTATTTTCTCCTTGGGTATGGCTCTGCACCCATAAATTATTTGGTAGCAATTATCTCTTAAAATGCATCCAAATGCTTTCCCCTCGCTTCTTGAATTCCAAGTAAGCCTAAGAACTTATTCTAATGTTCCTTTTGTTCTTTCTCTAACAGAGAGATATATGGATGATTTTTTTTTGGCTTGCACTGTGTGTAATTAGATGAGTGCTAGAAGCTACCTTCACCAAAAATAACTCCAGCTCTGTGCAATTCCATACCTCATTTCTTTGCAGATTAAAAATAATGGGTTTATACTCCAAAAACTCCTTAATAACATCTAATTATCAGGAAAGCTGTTAAAATCAGAATTTAAACAAATCAAATTTGGCAACGGTGGGAAACCTGGTTAGGTACTATAAATCTTTGATGTGTGGGCCACAGACACTGCTTATGTAAATGGATGAATCTATAAATGGAGCCAATGTGCTAAAATGGGAAGGAAAAAGGGAAGTTTTAGCATCAGTCTATCTTGTCTTTGACTCTTCAATGTGTCCCATAAGCTGTATTACTGCAGCCCTTCACTTCCCTAGTCAGGAGGTTCCTCCTTTGCAAAATGGCTGCTAGTCTTACCTTGAAGGTTGTGCAGAAGAAAAATAATAGTTATGGTACAGTGTTTCTGAGCTTTTTACCTGTACTATTTCATTTAATCCTCTCAAACTATTAACTTGTACAAGACATGGAGTTAGGCCCTAGCTGGTTTGGCTCAGTGGATAGAGTGTTGGCCTGCAGACTGAAGGGTCCCGGGTTTGATTCCACTCAAGGGCACATACCCAGGTTGTGGGCTTGATCCTCAGTGGGGGGTGTAAGGGATGCAGCTGATCAGTGATTTTCTCTCATCACTGATGTTTCTGTCTCTCCCTCTCCCTTCCTCTCTGAAATCAATAAAAAAGTATTTTAAAACAAGGAAAAGAAAAGAAAAATGAAGTTAGGAGGAGATAGAGTAATTTTCCTCTGCACAGCATTAAGAGCTAAGGTTAGGAACAAATCCAAGCAATGTGAGTCCAAGCCCATGTTTATTATTGTTGCATAACACGACACTAAATAGCAGCTACACTTATTGAAAGAAAGTGACATACACATTTAAGTCATGCGTTAAAATTATAGTGGGCTGAATATTGAATATACCCTAACATCCTGGAATGCTGCAGTTACCTTAATCTTTTGTCTTGCATATTATGGCCAACTATACTAGAAAATTCTAGCCCAGGCCCCATCTCCTGCAACTACAATTAAGTATAAAATATGTTGCAGATAAATCTCTGTTAGAATAGATGACTGAAGTGAGTCTTGTTCCACTTTTCCTCTATGCATTGGGCCTTGGCATTAGTTTCTAAACTAAATTTGCTTTCCTTAATTATCTAAATCAATTGTTTGAATGGTGCCATATCTATACAATAATAGCCCAAATTCGCACTTAATTTTAATTAGCTAAGCATAAAGTAGCTGAGATGGCCATTAAACAGATGGAAAATTGATAGTAGTGATCCCACACTGGCCCAAATGTTGAAGATCATAACACAAAAAAAGTATTTTTTTCTTCCCTCTACTATTGAAATAAAACAATTTCTCTGTGGAATACCTAGCAAGCCTTGCTGATCTACTCTTATTTTAAATAGTGCATGAATAATGGTACTTGGGCAGGCCTGTCATGCTATATGTAACACGACTTTACAAGCTTGATAATTTAGCATGCTTATTATCAGAAGGGATTGTAGAGCTCTGAGTTTTCAAGTAGATGAGACTTAGAGTATTTCTGCAAATAGTGTAGTAAAAAATGGCAAATTAAAAATGCTTTGGCCACCTGGGCAGCATAGCTCAGCAGTTGAACATCAACTTATGAACTAGGAGGTCACAGTGCATGTGCCTGGATTACTGGCTTGATCCCCAGTGGATCAAGCCAGCCGGAGGCAGGAGGCAGCTGATCAATGATTCTCTCTCGTCATTGATGTTTCTATCTCTCTCTCCCTCTCCTTTGCTCTCTGAAATCAATAAAAATGCTTTTTTAAAAAGTGCCTTGGCCAAGTCTCAGGTGGTTGGAGATACATGAGAAGGATGTGGGTTTCGATTCCTGGTCAGGTCCCATATGGAAAGCAACGAATCTATGTTTCTTTTTCTCTCTTTTTCCATTCTTCTCTTTAAAATTAATTTTTAAAAGTATGTCCTTGGAAAAGGTTTGAAAAAAAAAGAATGTCTTTTAAAAATATACATAAAAGGTATTGGGTGATAGAGAAAAAGTCTAGCATACAAAATCCTACAAAGCCTTCTTGGGTAGATCTCAAGTTGGTAAATCTACCAAGAACCAGATCTGGTCCTCTTATTTGCAATCTCAGTAATTTTACATTTTAGTACCCAGTTTTATGTTACAAAAAATAATTAAGTTAACCAATATCACAAGGATACTATGGTTGTTTTTAATATATAGTGATAGATCATTCTTGTAGGAAGCAGAATACTCCAATTGGCAAACTACAGTAAATGTATCAGGCTTTTTAGGCCACATTAGTTGCAACTACTTAACTCTACGTTTGTAGTCAGAAGACAGCCATAAATAATACATAACTCAAAGCTCAAGGAAGTGTTCCAATAAAACTTTATTTATAGACACTGAAGTTTGAATTCTCTATACTTCTCACATGTTAAAAAATAGAAGTATTACTTTGTGTCTGTTTTCCTACCATTTAAAAAAATAAAAAGAAATATTCATAGCTCATGGAGTGTACAAAAGCCATGAGGCAGGCCTTAGTTAGCCGACCCCCATTCTCATATAAAGATCAACCCCTTCACCTACAAATGGGGGGTCCATAGAATTCACTGTTTAAATTTGGATGCTCTAGAGTGAAAAGGTACTCTAAAGTAATGAAAATTATATACACTTTGAAATATGTTTCTCATTACTGTTTTGCAGTGATGCTGTTTTTGTTACAGTAATACTGTGTGTTTTTTTGCTGTTTTTATAGTTATTATAGACTCTTTAATTGTAATGGTAGCCTTATAGGATAGTTCTACTAAAAATAATCCTATGTCCCATTACAAAATTCTATTCATAAAAGTGGAAAGATAACAAAACAAAAAAATAATTTTTATTAACTGGCCAGTAAAATATAACATATGCAGAGTAAATATTCTTCCTGCATGCTCATGAAGTCGAATCAGTTTCTTAGCCATATGTCTCAAATAATAGCTCTCACAGCTTGCTCACATGGTCAGCAAGTGGGGTAGGGGGGTCAGTAGAAAGCTCTTCCCTCCTGCCTCCAAGGTGAAGGAGAAAACAAGTGATCCCTAAGCCCCAGTCCAAGGGCCCTTCTGTTACCAGCAAGCACAGTGTGCTGGCCTTGAGAGGTCCATGTTTCCAGTGAAAGGTCACTTTGCATCTGGAAAAAGGTTGGGAAAAGAGAGATGAGTGATTCTTATCCCCATTGTTAATACTAAATTTCCTGCCAGATTAAGGACTGTGTCCATTATTCATGAATCTCCTACTTTCCTAGATGAGGGAGTGGGGAGAGTTTGGAGAAAAGAATTAGACTTGCCCATAGCCTAAATTCCCAAAGTGAAAAAAATCAGGAAATAATGTATTTAGTTACCAGAGAAAGAAATAAAGATGTATATATTTTAACTTTTATTTAAAAAGTATAATTATAAAATTTGGAAAAGAAAGTTATCATATTGAGGAGGAAAGGAAGTGGGAACAGAAAAGGGACACTAAACAACCAGTATAATATAGTAATAAGTCAATGTCTACTATTTAAACTTGCTACATTATGCAGGGATGGTTTAAGAATATTATTTAAAGAATATATAGAATCAATGTTCCAAATTTTGTATCTAAAACAAATACACACACACACACACACACACACACACAATAGGCATCAACATTTTATTCTGGCTATTGTGGTGATAAGATTAAACCTGATTTTCAATTTCTTATATATGCTTTTTTTGTATTTTAGCTTTTCTCTAATGAACATGTATAATAAAACATTTTAAACAAAAATATTATTTAGTGATATGAGAAGAAAGAGTTAAGAATAAAGTCTCCTTGAAATTAGTGGCAATGGCAATAAAGAAATAAACTCCCTTTTTTTCCTATTTGATAATTTTAAAATTAATGTAAAATAATATTTTAATAACAAAAAAGTTATTACATGATGGAATTAAAACAAAGTTAGCTGAGTCCTATGTTTAATGGCATCAGCATTGTGTTTGTCTCTATTACCACTGGGACTATCACCTTCATGGTCTCAGAGCCTATCACTCATCCCCTCCTTCATCCATGCCTGCTCAGCTGTCTCCTTGAGTTCCTTGAACTTACTAAGCCTGTTCCTGCCCCAGGTACTTTCTATACATTGCTCCCTCCGCCAGTATAGTCTGCCCCTAGATAACTGCAGGGCTCACTCTCTTATCTGCTTCCGGACTTGTACACGTCTTCCATTTTCTGAGAGTAATTCCCTGAGTAGGTTAATAAAGATTCCTCCCCCAAATATCTGTTCCTTTCCCCTGCTTAATGTTTTTCTATAGTACTCATTACCATCTAATGTATGTATATATATGGTAAGTGCATCTTGTTTATTGTTTGCCACCATTGGAAGATAAGCTTCATTGTGTTACTGCTATAGCTTTAACATAGAAATGTGCAATACATATTTGTTGACTGACTAACTTCCAATGCTCTTGCTAAGGTGACAAGGTTACTGGTAGTGAGTTGGCAAAGATGCCTTGGTTAGGCAGAATTGAAGAAGCATTGTCAATATTTGCTTTTATTTTACTTTCATAGACAACCAAGTTCCATTTTTTTCTAAATTGTTCATGTTTCTTACCAAGTATAGTATATAGTTTCTAATCATTTACATATTTTATCAAATAGTTCCAACATCTTTGTAAAATAGATATTATAATACTCATTATATGGAAGAAACAACTCAGGTGATGAGAAGGTAAGTAACTTATTTACAGCCACTTGGCTAGTCAGTGCCAAAACTGATATATTCAGTCAATCCATAGTCAAGCTTCGCAGGCCTAGGAGACATTTAAACATTGTAAATGACTTTGCACTGAGAGCCTATCAGTTAAATGTTTTTGTCTGAAAATTATAGCCAACTCACCTCCAACTGGCTTAAGTAAAAGTTATTTATTGTCCCATGTAATTAAAAAGGATAGGCAAGCTCTCCCACTAAACGTTTATTCCTGAGGTTTAGGACAACAGCAGTATTTCTCTGCAATTTCTTTACCTCTGTTCTACCCTATGAGTCTGGTTTGTCTCCAGTTGATTTTTCTTATGGTCAAAAGATAGGCACCACCAGGTCCCTGGTTTTGTCTTTTCCTTCTTTACAGCTTTTCCCCTTTATTATTCCACTAAATTTTAGGTTTTCCCTCTTGATTCAAATGCTTAAGAACCAATATGTTGACTAAAAAAAAAATAAGTAAAAAAATAAGACTTACCTATCAAACTGGAGATGGGGATGTTTATTCAAACTACCTAGGGGGGGGCATGTGGGATGCATACTGTGCAAGCAACCATGATGTCCAATATCAAGTATTGCTTGTTCCCCAAATTTTCTATGATTCATTTAAAAAGCTTCCTTGGAAGTCCTATGCTAGGTATAAAATGGAAGCGACCTCTTTCACAAACATTACTATGATAATAATTACTTTTAAACTCTAATAATAGGCAATGGAAATGAAAGGAGGAAGACATACAAGAACATAAAAAGGAAACCAGTGGAGAGAGAAGAAAGGAAAAAAAGTTATTAGCTTTTTAGAGGCGAGACAACGGGAAAGGAGAAGCAACCCTCAGCAGAAGATATAAAATGTTCAATACAAATCCTGCTCTAGTTACAGTTTTAATTAGATGCCTTAGTGTGATTTTTATCCTTTATTTGGTGATAAAACACAATGCACCATGTTAACACAAAGTAAACAGAGCATTCTAGTTTTATCAGATATAATCAAATTAAGAATGTGTAGCTATGTAGTAGTAGCAGGTACCCAATAACTGAGGTGGCCTCAGCAATCAGCATGGTGTCTGCCAAGCGTAAGGTCTCTGCTTATTCAGACAAGTTATCCATATCTCAGAAACAGATTGTTTTCCAAATGAATTTATTAGGACTGAGAGGTAGTTTACAGCTCCAGAGATAGAATCTCTCCATTAGTTTATAGAACAGGTATCTCATATGTGTGATTCTGACTACAATATTGCCTCAAGTTGATGCAACAGTGAGCTTAGCAATTTATATTCAATAACTAAAAACACTTTTTTAAAAAATTCTGGCTCTCTATAATCCAGGAGGATTTTAAAATATGCACACACACTTTCTCATCCATAACCTGCCAGAATAAATGAGAAAACTTGGTATGTATGTGGGTATATACAGTACTTATTAATTCATTGTGTAGTAATTTGAGTTATAATTTTTAAAATACAGTAACTATTTCAAAAAATTCTTATCTCTGATTATGTTTAAAAAATTAGAAAATCTGAGAAGAGTGGGCCAACATGCACACATGACAACAGGCAGAACCCAAGTTGTGGCTGTCTCTATAGATGAATATGCTCTCCCATTTGCCATTTACATTATGCATGAATAACACCCACATCCTTTACAAGCTTTACTAATGCATTGCTCTCTATGTAGCCAACGTCTGCTATTGAAATAGCAAAGAGAAAACACACTCAATAATTGTTGAAGGCTGCAAGACATTTCATTCATATTACTGCAATAAGGTAGAAACTCCTGTATAAAATGAACACAACTCCAGCTATGAAAACGGTGGCTGAGGTTTTTAAAGGGAGGACAGAGAGGGAACAAAAAGGGCTATGGGGAAGTAACACAGTCTTTTAGTAGTGTTCTGGTATGATGGTAAATCGTATGTGTTAACTTGACTGAGCTAAGGCATGCCCAGACAGCTAATAAAATATTATTTCTGGGTGTTGCTGGAAGAGATCAGCATTTGAGTTGGTGTACAGAGTAAAGCAGATGGTCCTCCCCAATATGGGTGGGCATCATCCAATCCGTTAGGACTGAAATATAACAAAAAAAGGTAGGAGAAAGACAAATTCACTCTCTGCTTGAGCTGGAACATTTCTATCTTTTCTCCAGACATTGGCACTCCTGGTTCTTGGGCTTGTTGACTCTGATAGGACTTACACTGTTATACCTCCAATTGTCCGGAGACTCAAACTGGAACTATTGGCTTTCCTGGTTCTTCAGGTTGCAGATGGTCAATCATGGGGCTTCTCAACCTCCAGATCTGCAGGAGCTAATTTCTACAATAAATCTACTCTTGTATAAATTTATGTAGAATCTATTAGTTCTGTCTTCTTTGGATGCTTTAACAATGTGGGAGTTAGGAGCATTAGCACCCAACACAGTAGAAAACCTGAGTATAACTTTTGACTCCCCCAAAACTTAACTCCACTGGTATCTATGGAGAATTGGTTCAGGTCCCTGTGGATACTAAATTCCATGGGTATTCAAGTAGCTCACATGAAATGGTATAGAACAATGCATAGAATTGGCCCTCTGCATTTGCAGATTCCCAAACATGGATCAAAAATACTGTTTCTGAGCCCAGCCAGCATTGCTCAGTGGTTGAGCATCTACCTATGAATCAGAAGGTCACAGTTTGATATTCCCTGTCAGGGCACATGTCCAGTTGGGGGCATGCAGGAGGTAGCTGATCAATGATTCTATCTCTCCCTCCTTCCCCCTTCCACTCTGAAATCAATAAAAATATATTTCTAAAAAATACTGGTTTGATCCAAGTTTGATTGAACCTGTGGGTGTGAACACCAGGGATACAGAGGGCCAACTGTACATTTGCTGAAAAACTATTTGCATATAAGTGGACCCATGCTGTTCAAGCCTGTGTTGTTCAAGGGTCAGCTGACCTCTGATGAGTCCTTTTTGCCACATGGGAATTCACAGTCTATACCTACAATTCCTGCTTTAAAATTAAGACACAAAGCAGTAGAGCAACTTGGAGACAAGGAGAGGGGAAGTGGGGAAGGGGTGTCAAGGATCCACAGCCTGCTCTGCAAATCTTCTATATGATATTGCTCTTCAAAGTCAGTGTTCAAATCCACTGAAAGGGGAGGGAAGTTGCCAGGAAGTTGGCACAGGTTACCCAAGGCCCACTGCCTTTGAGTGAAAGTTTTACCAAGTAAACAAGTCATTTTGAGCACATTTTAAATAGCTGCTGGCCCACATGTTCCATGGCAGCACAGGCTTCATGTGTCTTGCTCACTATCAGCACTTTAGAGTCTGTTGTCATGTAGGGCCTGCATTATTTCACCTCCTCCTCCTCCTCTTCTCCAACTGCCTCCTCATGCTTCTTTATATATTTCTTCTTTTTCTCTTCTTTGGCTTTTAGAGTACTTTATATAAAATATGTTCCACAAATTGAGAGTAAGGGTTTATTTAATCTATCTTTCTGGAGATATATATATATATATATATATATATATATATATATATATATATATAATACTAGAGGCCCAGTGCATGAATTTCATGCACGGGGGGTTACTAGAAGCCCAATGCATGAAATTCGTACATGAGGGGTGTGTCCCTCAGCCCAGCCTGCACCCTCTCCAATCTGGGATCCCTCTCACAATCCAGGACTGCTGGCTCCCAACTGCTCGCCTGCCTGCCTGCCTGATTGCCCTTAACTGCTTCTGCCTGCCAGCCTGATTACCCCTTAACCACTCCCCTGCCAGTCTGATGGATGCCTAGTTGTTCCCCTGCCAGCCTGATTGCTCCTAACTGCCCTTCCCTGCAGGCTTGGTCCCCCCCAACTGCTCTCCCCTGCAGGCCTGGTCCCCCAACTGCCCTTCCCTGCAGGTCTGGTGCCCCCCAACTGCCCTCCCCTGCTGGCCTGGTCACCCCTAACTGCCCTTCCCTGCAGGCCTGGTTACCCCTAACTGCCCTCCCCTGCTGGCCTGATCGCCCACAACTGCCCTCCCCTGCTGGCCATCTTGTGGTGGCCACCTTGTGTCCACATGGGGGCAGCCATCTTTGACCACATGGGGGTGGCCATCTTGTGTGTTGGAGTGATGGCCAATTTGCATATTACTTCTTCATTATATAGGATATCAGTGTATGTGTGAAAGAGATACAGAGATAGAGAGACAAATATAGGCAGAGATATAAAGAGACAGATAGAGAGACACTGAGAAAGAGTTATCCTGGAGTCAAAATAGTTCAAACAGTTATACTTCTTGTGAGTAAATTATTCATCTTACAATTTCCTACATGGGCTTATTCTTTTGGTTTATTTCTTTCCCTTTTGAAAAAAAGTATTTATGATCTAATTTTAATGCAGAGAAATTCAGTAATTAAAAAGAGCAGTGCTGAATGTTATTAACACACAAAAGTCAAAGTGTCAAATAGTCATTTGAGAACATTTAAAAAATTGGGTTCAGTTTAAATCACTTTCTAAGGTGTTTGGTGTAGGCTTTATAATTTATTCAGATTTTTCTGGTCTCCCAAATTTAGCTTGAAAACATGCCAAGAGGGATATAATTTCCCCCCATAACTTTCTGCTCTCTTTTGGAATGCAAATTATTTCAGAGCAACATCTTGCAGGATATTCTTAACTCTTTCACTTCTGCAGTGAACAGCAGAGAATATGAATGCATGTCACTAATATGTGTTAACATTTTCCAATGCTTGGGATGAAGTGGGTTTTAAAAGGACCAGTGCAAACTAGCAGAACCACAGAAATGACGTCTGAATTTCCATTCCTTGAGGTTGCTTGATGATCCCAGAATTTGAGTATTTGTCTTTATTCTTGATGGAGGGGCTGGATGACTGACAGCCCTGCATCAGATGTATGTCTTATAACTCAAAAGCTGTCACTTCTTTTTCCAAGCAGCACCTTAGAGATGATAAAACAAGTCCCTCTGATATTTGATATTTTAAAATTGAAAACTAGGAGAGTGAAAGATTTTCATAGTTACAGCTATTGTTAGCGTTTAAAAAAATACCAGTTTTGGATGGTAAAATGTTTATTTCCTGGGAGAATAGTTGAAAGGTCACCATCACAATCTGTCACTGTGCAGTCACCTCAGCCTCTTCTTTTATTAAAAATCAGAAAGAGAGTTGAAGGAAGAAGATGTAAGCAAGTGTAGGAAGGTCCTAAACTCACCTCCTCCCACAGACACACCAAATTTGCCTCTAAAAAGGATCTGAAAACTAGATGAACTCTCTCTACAAGAAGAGATAAAAGAACCACAAAGAGATGGGAAGAAGCAGCAACGACCCTACCCCTGGAGTGGCAACACACAATAGGGAACAATCTCACCAGACAGGTGCTTCTTCTGAACAGGGAGGAGTTGGTGCTCCACCTCTGCCCCGATCCCTGAAAGATGAGCCTCAAAAATATATGGCTGAGAACACCAGTGGAGTTGATATCTGAGGGACCCACATTGCTATAGGAAACTGAGACTCCCCTCCTAAAGGGTTCATGTGTGGCTTCACCCCAGACCCAACAACAACAAAACAAAAAAAGGGGACAGCAGTTCAAAAAGCACCTATATACTATATGTAAAGGAGATTCATTTGCTAACCTAAAGTGTGGGCTGGAAAGTGGAGAATATTTGAAATGCTCCCCAGAAACTGAGGAGCTGACAGACACCATTATTATACTCTCCACCTAACCTGCTCTTTCAAGGGCGTGAGCTTAGACACAGCACGCTCCCACTGCTCTGCTAAGTAATGCAGTGGTGAGCAGTCAAGGCACTATCCCACTGCCTCATTAAATCCAGAGAGCATAGCCTGCTGGTGTGGCTCAGTGGTTGAGCATCGACCTATGAATTAGGAGATCATGGTTTGATTCCCAGTCAGGGCACATGCTGAAGTTGCGGGCTCAGTCTCCAGCATGGGGTGTGCAGGAGGCAGTCGATCAATGATTCTCTCTCATCATTGATGTTTCCATCTCTCCCTACCTTTCTAAAATCAATAAAACAAACCAACGAACATAGAGAGCATAGACGATTTCTACACTTCCCTGCTTTCTGAATGAGGCTGAGAATGTGACGGGTCAGGGGCATTCTCCCACTCCCCAGCTAAAGCTGTGAAACCACACCCCTGACCCCTGGCTATGGCTGGCAAGCATGAGTGGTCATGGCATTCTCCTGTGCCCAGACTAAAGCTGGCGTGTGCACATAGGCAAGGCTCTCTCTCATTGCACTGCTGAAGTACAAATAAATTGTTTGATGCCTTCCTGAAACCGGTGATTGAGCCTCCCTTCCTACACCCTACAGCTGCCTTGCACAAGCCAGCTGGGGAACACCATCCATACAGGAGACACTCCTTGATTGCCTCACCCTGGTGCAAGAGGGTTGATGCAACTGAGCCCTCTGAATCTATAACAAACTGAAAGACAGCTTTTGTCAGGACATCACTCCCAGGGCAATGCACAAACAGCAGACTAACTCCAATCTTCCGAGGAAAAAGCTGTATTTACTTAGCCTGGAGCTTCAGTCTCAGGTACAGGTTTCAGTTTTCCTACATACCTAAAGGCTGGCGGGGAGAGGAGGGGTTTTTCCAGGGAACAAAGGCAGGGAGACACCATTCTTGTGCAACCACCTAGCCTCACTACAACTCAACAACAAAGAGGATGCCCAGATAGAAACTTGCCTGGAATCCTGAATTTGCCAAATGTCACACAGAGGCCACCTCCATAGGTATGGCCTAGAGGCCAGCAGGGATAACAACTACAGTCCCACAGAACTATATAGAAATTTACATACTATAAAATCTGCTGCCTGAGGATCTAGGTCTCCTGCTAAATGAGTCCTCCCTTTGGGACATCGAGAAGTCTGGTTATAGCCCCATTAATGGGAGTACTACACTGAATGGCCAGATTATTATGATCTCTGAATGCATAATAATCTGGCCACTCAGTGTATATCCTATATAATAAAAGGCTAATATGCAAATTGTCCCCTTGACCAGGAGTTTGACCAGCAGGCAGGCCGGCCAACCACCCATGTCCCCTCCCCCTGACCAGGCTGGCCAGACCCCACCCATGCACGAATTCATGCACCAGGCCTCTAATATATATACTGAGTGGCCAGATTATTATGCATTCAGAGATCATAATAATCTTGCCACTCAGTGTATATCAAGAAAGACTCAGATGGACTGGACAATAACAAAAGTTCAAGAGACAGCCAAGAGTTAAGGCAAGGGTATATAGAATGATTGCCTTCGCAAAGTCACTCTTCAAGACTGAGGAAGGTAGCTGTTTTGTATAGTACATAGAAACAAACATGGAGTCAAGCAAAATGAGAAGACAGAGGAATAAGTTCAAACTGAGCGAACAAGACAGAAACCCCAAGGAAAAAAAAACATATGGATATGGAGATAAGTCATCTACCTGATAAAGATTTCAAAGTAAAGGTCTTAAAGATACTATCTGAATGTGGGGGAAGAATGGATAAACAAAGTGAGAATTTTAAAAAAAAGTATCAAAGAGAAGTTATAATCGAACTGAAAAATGTATTAGAGAGATTCCACATCAAAATGGAGGAATAGAAGAACAAATCAGCAAGCTGAAAGACAAATCAATGAAGCCTACTCAGACAGCTCAGCAAAATGAAAAAGGGATAAAAAAATGTGAAAATACACTAAAACAACTCTGCGACAATATCTAGCAACATAACATTCATATTAAAGGCGTCCAAGACAGACAAGAAAGAAAAAAAAAGCTAGAAAAATTATTTTTCTTGTAATTAGTATCTTGGCTCAGATTATAGCCTCACCTCCCCTGACTGTGTCAGATGCTGGTGTGACTGTGAAAGAGACGGGCAGGCCTCAGTTTGAACAAAACTTTGCTCTGGGATGGCAGAGTTCTAGGAAAAGAGCAATATTTCAGGTTGGCTCTTTTAATTGCAAAATTCCTTAACAAAGTTATCTTTTCTTTCTTTTTCAGTTAAGGATTGTTAGAGAGATTACTTTCACTTAATGTTTGTGAAAAAGGAAAAGTAAGGCAATCTGTTCTTGATGATACAGCCTTACTGAGCACCAAATCTGTGTCAATTTCCTGTGTTAAGTTTGGAAAACATGTAAATAACTATATTTCATCTCCTATCCTCAGGCAGTTGCAGTGTGGGATATGAAGGAGAAGATACAAACATAAACACTAACTCTAAAAAAATAGGCATGCAATAAAAAGTATACAGATAAAGATGAACAGAAAAGCAGATAAGGGAGTAGCTAATTCTTCCTCAGGATTCTGTTGAGAAAATTAAGGGCAACATAAATAAATAAGTAAATGGTTTGGATTGGTAGGGTATGGAGGAGTTCACTGGACCCACAAGAGACCAAAAAGGTAATGAGGAAAAGGAAGGAGATGGTTACATGGGGGGTAGTTGTCCTAATAGCATAGCCAAAGGCACAAGAGAGCATAGTTTGTTATACCACAGTATATAAAGAGAAGTGTTGAGAAATAAGATTGGAAAGGGTCCTTTTTCAAGAGGGGCATAAGAGCCAGGGAGAGCATTAAAATGGAGGAAAGAAGACAAGAAGGCAGTATATGGAAAATATATTTTTGTCTTCTCTGAATAAAAAGACCCAGCAGGCTAGATTTGAACAGAACCCTTACTTAAAACAATAAGGAAAGAAAAGATCAGAATGTGTCAACTGCTCTGATTAAGGAGGATGAGCCTTATCATGTGGGGAGCAACAAAGGGGTCAATTGCAGGCATTAAAGCAGAGGGAGGGCATGTGCAAAGCCCTCTTGTGGGAAGATTAATCTGGCAGAGTGTGATGGCACGGAGGGATAAGCAGGAAGAGGCCAGTGGCTGGGAACAAGTTATTACTTCCAAACCGGAGTGTTAAGTCCTGCGATGAGGGTGCTGTCAGGGAAAATGAGATCACACAGGGGCCAGAAGGAATGCCCTTAGATATGCCACGTGACTTCTTATTGTTCTGCCCTTCCACGAAACTAAGGTGTTCTCTCCAGTTCGGTGGGTGCCAGGCCAGGATGGACCTCAGATAGGGTATGTGACTCTTTCACAGAGGAACACTGTTCTATTTGCGCTTACCTTTGCCAGCAGTTTTCTTTTCTACTTTTATTTTTGGAGAATGAAAGAGAAGAGAGCATGGGGAATAGCTTGTTCAACCTGCAGTGGTTAGAAAGAAGATGGTGAACGTTTTCATGTTCATTTACTTTGGCAGTGGGAACACTTCCTCCCTTCTGTCTGCTCCAGCTTAGGGCATCAAGTTGGAGACAGCAGATGAGTGTAGCTGCAAAGCCTTTGTTTTTCTACTGGAGGCATTACACACAGGCCCTCCCTTCACGTTACTGGGCCCTGGAGAAATGGAATCCTTGTCCATAGGGCCTCGGATTTCTCTGCTCCACTCAGACGCTCTAGTCAGGAGGAGAAAAACACCAGGGGGTAAAGGGGACAAGCAGGGCTGATATCCTGAGCGCCATGGGGGAGAGCGCTTGAATAATTCACCAATAATGCAAACAGGCTCCAACTGGCAAATAGTTCCCTTTCATCCAAATGATTAATCTGAAAATTAAAAAGTCTAACTGAAATCAAAATAGCAGTATTAATTTACACAACTCGGAGTGTAAATTAAATAAAAACATTTAATATGCATACCAGAAAAGCATTATGGGAATGGAACAAAAATAGTATGATTTAAACTTTAAAAAAAATCTATGGCAACTGCCATTTACATTCAGTTCAAGCTGGAAATTAGATTGCAGTGATTCCGAGACACTATTAAGGTATAGATAGTAGGGCTATATTCTGGTCCCCAAATGCTGCTAATTGGATTGTTTTGATGATAATAGATAAATATTGAATATCTCTGTGCAGAAAGAAAAAAATAGATGTCTGTCTTCCATTCTATACTCAACCCATAGGCAAAAACAAACAAAAGACATTCAGCATTTTTTCATGCCTTTTAAAAAGTCATCTTTATTGTTCCAAATATTCCAGGTGTTCCCCTTCCCTCTTCCACTGACCCTCTCCACTTCACTCCCTTCCCCTTCCCAGGCCTTCCCAGCACTATTGTCTGTCCATGGGCTACGCATTGAAGCATGCAACAGACTGATGATTTCAGAGGGAAGGAGGTGGGGGGAATGGGAAGAGATTAACCAATGAATTTATATGCATAGGACATTCAGCATTTATTCAGCCTCTTTAAGTCTGCATTTCAAACACTTTTCTAAATGATGATAAATACACGAAGCCAAGATATCCAAAGGATGACATTACTTTATCAATGTTCATTCCTCCCCAGATTCACCCCCTTAAAGTTTTCTGCCAAAGGAGAGTGGCCAAGGCAACATTGAATTACGTTTCCTCAGCAAGAGCAGGAAGTAAGAAGGTCATACCTGGAGGATTTGATGTTATTTTTAATAGGCCTTTTCCTTTTGACACAGTTGGCTTATCTCCTTTTCCAGAAATCAGCTACAGGGGTGTATGTGTACTGTAAGAGAAAGAAAGCTTACAAGTATATGCCACATGCATAACACACCTAAAAATCATTGAATATTTTTTAATTTAGATAACAGAGTTTCTGTAAAGTATTGTTGCCCTGGTTTACCACAGGATAGAGGAAAATAAGTAACTAGGTATAATAAGAGGTAATGCAAATGTATATGATCTCTGCATAGCAATGAAATAAATTCAAAGGGCTTGCAGGTTTCATTTGAGTGCCCTTATGAAAATTCAGTAGCTTTCCTGAAACTTCTCCCATCCGTTTCTGAATGCAAAGGAGGCACCCTTGGACTATACACATTTAGCACCTAATGGAATCCAAAAGTGAGACAGCACATGAAAATAAGACAGTGTGGTCAAATACCTTCAAACAATGGCCACAGAATTGAAAATCAGAAACGCTGAGCATTATGCTGAGATTAGGGGTTAGGGAAAGTACTTATATATTTTATAGTAAACTAGAGGCCTGATGCACAAAATTTGTGCAAGGGGCTTGTCCCTCATTGCCACCACAGCTGCCTGTGCCTCAGGCCTTGCTGCTGTGGCTTCTTCCAGAAGGTTGTCTGCCTTTATTATTATAGATTATTATAGATGGTATGATTTTTGTAACTAAACTCATTCTTTTTTTCCTCTTCCCCTTTTACCTCTTATCATCAGACTATACCAACACATTATGTTGCCCTATTTGGTTATCTATAGACCTCTGTGTGGTCTTCATTTATACACACAGTAAGGTTTTAGCAGCAATAAAATAGCCAATTTTGTCTACTCCCTCCTATTTATCCATAGAACCCCTTTATTTCTTTACTCTTTTACTCAAATGTCAACTTTGTACTCTTTGACCGACATCATTACTCCCATTCATTGGCCAGAACACATGGTCTGCTTTATTTTTTCCACTATCATTATCTAATAAGTATCTCTTCACTCATAAGTTTCTACTATTCTTTGATTTCTCCCACCCACACAAAATATAATCTCTATAAGAGATGGTATTTAGAACTATTTCTTGGACATAGTAGGTACTAAACCAATACTCATTACATGAACTATTTTTCTTAGAAATAACTGACCCAGAAAGTTTTCATAATCTTTATCAGCAATGGGGAACATGTCAGTGGTAACTGTTAACAAAATTCAGAATCTGGGAATTAAGTATAACCTAAGTGATGAGGAACAAATAAAAAGCTGAATTTTCTAACTTTTTAAAGTCTTCAATTTTAATTAAAAAATGCAAAATGTCCCAGCCAGTGTTGCTCAGTGGCTGAGCACCAATATATGAATGGGGAGGTCATGGTTTGATTCCCGGTCAGGACATGTGCTCAGGTTGCGGGCTCAATCCCCAGTCTGGGGCGTGCAGGAGGTGGCCAATCAATGATTCTCTCCATTGTTGATATTTCTGTCTCTCTCTCCCTCTCTCTTCTTCTCTGAAATCAATAAAAAATATTTAAAAAATGCAAAATGTATAATTCATTATAATTTAACATCTGAGGGACCCAACCAATTTGTATAGCATCAATTAGAAGCCAATTAGCTTTGTTATGATGGGGATTATTTTATGAATATACTAGAGGCCTGGTGCATGAAAACTCCTGCACTCCGGGGGCCCCTCAGCCCAGCCTGCGCCATCTTGCAGTCCGGGACCCCTCGGGGGCTGACCATCTGCCAGCTTAGGCCTGCTCCCCTGTGGCCACTTCTGTGGAAGGGGCGGCACCGGGACCAGGCCTGTACTATTGCCTCTGCAGAAGGGGGGAGTGCCAAGACTGCCATGGCTGGCCTGGCGGTGCAGGCTCACTGGCCCCACCCCCCGCCCACTGGTCATTCTGGCAGGTTGTTCCTGAAGGTCGTTCCACCATCTGGTCTAATTAGCTCTTTATTATATAGGATTTCAAGGTATGACTAGAAATTGATAGAAATGAATGAATAGGGATTGTTTTTAATATTGTTTTTGTTTGAATCTGACTTTGAAAGAGGAAGATGTGGGAAGCAACAGTGTATATAGTGTCCTCAGTATGTGTTATATCTATAGACCATGCCATAGGGATGGTCTGCACAGTGCATTCTTTTTTATTGTCTAACGTTTTACATATGTCTCCTTTTCCCCAATTGACATCCCCCCGCCCCCAGCCATTCCCACCCTGCGCAAGCCCCCACTGCCCCAGTGTCTGTGTCCATTGGTTATGCTAATATGCAAGCATACAGGTCCTTTGGTTGCTCTCTACACCCCCCTCCGCTACCATTTGTCTCTGGATCTATTCTTGTTCATCAAATTATGTTGATCATTATATTCCACATATGAATGAGATCATGTGATATTTATCTTTCTATGACTGGCTTATTCTCTTAGCATTATTTCTCCAGTTCCATCCATGTTGTTGCAAATGTTAAAAATTCCTTCTTTTTATGGTGGCATAGTTCTTAGTAAGTGATCAATGTGGCTCCTGACTAGGTGAAGGGATTACACTATTTTAAAGTTTTTTATAGCCAAGGAATACTCGCATTAACACGGTAAGGTAGTGGCATATTTTCTCTTTCTCTTTCTCAAAATGAATATATACTCTTAAATAAGCCCATAAATGAGCAAGCAGGATAGTAAATATATGAGTTATAATTGAAAGATAAGATATGAATTAAAGGAATTTTACCTCCATATTTTCATGAATATCAACATTTTTATGATTATCAATATTTTCAGCATGTTTCACTCATTCAGTAAATGCATTTATTTGTTCACTGCAAGGCCATGTACTAAGTGGTGTACTGTAAAAAAATTCACAAGACAAACACAGTCTCTGCCCTCATGACAATTTCATTCTGATGTAAAGCAGTGGGAGCAAATGGATTGGATGAGGACGAGTCTATAAAATTATGGGGAAGAGTAATTTAGCTTAATTGAAGAATGTGATCTTCAGAAATGAAATTTATTTCTTATGAAGTACTGAGTTCTTTATCACTAGAAATATTTGAGTAGAAGCTCCTCGGTGACTCTAAAGGGATTCTCTATTAAAGCTTAATATATCAGAGGGAGGATGTATTAGACAGCTCCTAAGGTACTTTCC
This sequence comes from Plecotus auritus, assembly GCF_963455305.1. Lineage (NCBI taxonomy): Eukaryota > Metazoa > Chordata > Mammalia > Chiroptera > Vespertilionidae > Plecotus > Plecotus auritus. Next base: position 19,169,305 of record NC_137770.1, on the reverse strand, counting down.
AATTCATAAATTCAGTGGTTCAGTATTCAGAGCAGCTCAATATCCACGATAGGTTATTAAGTATGTTATGTAGCAGTGAGAGAAATTTACCATCAAATTAATTGCCTAACTAGTACCTACAAACTCTGTAGCCCAGTCTCTGTCCCATTATTACAACAGGATATATAATATCAGCTGCAAATTAAAATATCTGGTTTTTGATAGGCTTTGCAGTAGTTTAACCAACAGTCTACATCTCTTTATCACAATCAGTTAACGCAATTGTAAATGCCCTCGTCTTCGTGGTTGTCGAACATTTTTGTTTCAGCAAGAAAGTTTTTCATTGGCTCCTTTCAAACTGAGAATTAACTGTTTGTGAAAATTATCCAGGACTATGGCTTCGGAGTTTTCCTTAACTATTTTTCATAGTTCAGTATTTTCATGGGAGCCTATCTGAAATTATCTCTGATTTACATGAAACTTATGAATCTACTTTTGAGCACCCCTGACAAATGCCAGCCAGCTTTATTTGTGACAACTGCCAGAGGGGTGGTCTGCATGGTGCATTTTGATAACTCTTAATAAGTGATAAATGCGGCGTTGAGTTGCGTTTACATAGCACACCTGGTACTGCAAACCCACACAGCTGTTAACAGGAGCGAACACTTGTTTACCAGCATTGCTGGCGGTTTGCTCATTGGAGGCAGCTTCCCAGGTTTACTACTGCTGTTAAATGAGTCCAACTTATCTTAATAGCCGTGTTGGCAGTGTCTGCGCTTTCTAGTGCTGCTTAAATGAGCAGAAATCAGCATGATTGAAAAGTGACTTTCTTGCAGTTCATCTCGGGTTGACCTTCCCGGGATTGGGAACTTGGGTTCCCAGGCACATTATCTGTCTACTCTGGGGTTTCTGCCAAAGCAGAGTCTGCCATTCCAGCCATGCACTTACAGTGATCAGACCTTGCTGGAGGGAGATATCCATGAATTGGAAAACTGCCTGAATTCATCCAAGAAGACAGTTAAGAGAAGAGAAACAAAGGGGATTCTGTTTCCCTGGAGTCTTTCAGAGCATTCTAGGCATTAGATTCATCTGGCAAGGTCCAAAATGGATAAGCTCTCCCAGGTTAAGTGTTTGCTTTGCAATGATTCGACCTCTCTACCCTGGAGGCTCAGGGGTTTATGTTGGTGATAAGAGTTAAACTTAACCTAAGCTTTTAGGGGGAAAAATATACTCAAAGTGCCTTTGATATTAATTCTTGTTGCTATACTATAAATGTTGTTGGCATTGAAATGGCTAGACAGTATCAGGGTTCCCTTGACAACCAACACAACCAGTACATGATTCTCTGTTATAGCTGAGGAGCGGTTCACAGACTTCAAGGTGAACTTTAATTGGCAAATATTTCAATGTGCAGCCTGGCCAATGTGGCTCAGTTTGTTGAGCATTGTTCAGGCACCAAGAGGTCGCTGGTTTGATTACAGGTCAGTCCACATGCCCAGGTTGTGGGCTTGATCCCCTTTAGGGGCGTGCAGGAGGCAGTTGATGGATGTTTCTCTCTCATCAGTGTTTCTATCTCTCCCTTCCTCTTTTTCTAAAATCAATAAAAACATATTTAAAAAAAAACACACACATTTCAATGTGCAAAGATGGAATGCTGAAGATAAATCAATCTGCCCTCAGTTGGGAGGAGAGTGCTCTGAAAGCTCAGATGGAATTGGGTTTATGAAATGGTGAGAGATGAAGGGATCATGAGGTAGAGGGAAACATCCCATTAAGGAAAGTT